>NC_140584.1:47568895-48768895 GCF_964204655.1 Triturus cristatus
TTATCTTTTTCATTCAATACTTGTGGTTGATGTTTCTTCAAATAATCCTCCTGTCTCTCTTATTTTCTTTTTCTTTTTTTTCTGGCATAATTTCTCGATTTTAACGTTGAAAAACAGTATCTGCAAACAAGAATCACAAATAAATGTATATTAATAACTTTCAAATTTACAGTATTCCATTACTATACAAACACATTTGATATAAAAACAGACTAAGAAACTATAGCCCTGAACCACAAGTGTGACGATGATTAAAACACTACATACATAGTGCATACTACTTTGAAGCAGTTCATGCCCTAAAGCCTACCTCACTAAAAGACTACATGCTAAGTGACTGAATGATCACTGTACTAAAAGGAGACACACTGGGTGAGTAACAGGGTGTTTGCTAGAAGTATATGAATACTAACTGGGGAATTGAAGGTGCGAAAGACAACTGTGTAGCTGATTAGAGAACTGAATGCATACTGGATAGGCATTTAAAGCAGTCCATGTGCTAAGGCCCGGCTCACTGCATGAGTACTTGGGTACTGACTGAATGATTAGACTACAGCAAGGAGACTGCCTGGATGAATTTATAAGTGGTAGGCTTTTCGCACAGGGAAAGGATTAGTACTTGGTACTGAATGGGTCACTAGAAGAGTGCAAAGTGAGTGACAGGAGTTTTGCTGGACTATATGGATACTGACTAGGGAATTGAAAGTGTAAAAGACAAGTCTGTAGGTGGTTAGAAGACTGCATGCATAGTGCATAGGGATTTGAGGCAGTCCATGTGCTAAGGCCTGGCTCAGTGCATGAATACTTAGAGAGTGACTGAATCATTAGAGTACTGTAAAGAGAGTGTCTTAGTGAATTTATAAGTGTTTGGGTTTTGGCACAGTGAATGGATTACTACATGGTGCTGAATGGGTCACTAGAAGACTGCAAACGGACTGAGAGGGTGTTTCCTAGAACTGTATGGATACTGACTAGGGAATTGAAGGTGTGAAAACAACTGTGTAGGTGGTTAGAGAACTACATGCATACTGCATAGACATTTGAAGCAGTCTATTTGGTAATGAATGGTTCACAACATAAGTACTTAGAAACTAGGGGTGGGCGGAATTTGCGAAATCCACTTTCGCAAATTATCGCGAAAATGTTTAAAATTATCGCAAACAAGCAGAAATATCGCGAAGATGCAAAATTTTTTTTCCCGCATGTTCGCGAGATTTTCTGCATGGTTGCGGGTCGCCAACTTACCCATGTGGTTGCTCGCTGGCGTTGCCATCTTGTTTTGAGTTGTCTCGCGGTGCATGATCGCGAGAAGAAAGACGTGATCGCGCGACGCATGACGTCACTGCGGGCGCGAGACAGCGCAAATGGCTAAAAACAATCCAACATCTCATGGAGAACGCGACCGGATCAAGAAAACTTGTCGGCGAACGCAGGGATTCAGGTAAGGCGATCGCGCACGCGCGAGAATGTATTATTTTACAGCGCGAGCAAGAAACAAATTATCACCAAGCTGCGGAAAGCGGAAATTTTGACATTTTCGCGCTCTCCGCGGAACGCGAAAATGTCAAATTATCGCAATTTCCGCGAACGGAACGACATTTTTGCCCAGGCCTATTAGAAACTGGCTAAATCATCAGACTACTTCTAGGACAGTGCCTGGGTAAACATTTTAAATTTTCAGCTCTGGTGCAGTGAAGACAATACTACATGGTACTACACTTTAGTGTCAAATCATGACTCATTTTATCAATGCATAAGCAAACACTGGCTTCTAATGCTACTAAAACTTGAGAACATGACATGTTTTAAAACAGTTATCTGTCAGCAAATACACGATGTTACCAAACGCTTCTCTCACAGTGGTTCCCAAATGTACACAGACTCACAGTGTGATTCTAGACAAGCACCACTATCCCTAGGACTTTACCAAAACTCATTCACTACAGTGGAAGTGGTAAAGGAACTGCACACAATCTACATATTTCACAACTGCACTTTACTGTCAATACCTAACTCATTTAATGGAAGCATAAGCCATAACTGTCTTCTAATGCTACTAAAACTTGAGAACATGACATGTTTTAAAACAGTTATCTGTCAGCAAATACACAATGTTACCAAACGCTTCTCTCACAGTGGTTCCCAAATGTACACACCCTCACAGTGTGATTCCAGACAAGCAGCATTATCCCTAGGAGTTTACCAAAACTCATTCACTACAGTGGAAGAGGTAAGGGAACTGCACACAATCTACATATTTCACGACTGCACTTTAGTGTCAATGCTTGACTCTTTTAATCAACACATAAGCAAAGACTGGTTTCTAATGCTACTAAAACTTGACAACATGACAGGTTTTAAAACCGTTATCTGTCAGCAAATACACAATGTTACCAAACACTTCTCTCACAGTGGTTCCCAAATGCACACAGACTCACAGTGTGATTCTAGACAAGCACCACTATCCCTAGGACTTGACCAAAACTCATTCACTACAGTGGAAGTGGTAAAGGAACTGCACACAATATACATATTTCACGACTGCACTTTAATGTCAATGCTTGACTAATTTAATCAACGCATAAGCAAAGACTGGTTTCTAATGCTACTAAAACTTGACAACATGACATGTTTTAAAACAGTTATCTGTCAGCAAATACACAATGTTACCAAACGCTTCTCTCACAGTGGTTCCCAAATGTACACAGACTCACAGTGTGATTCTAGACAAGCACCACTATCCCTAGGAGTTTACCAAAACTCATTGACTACAGTGCAAGTGGTAAGGGAACTGCACACAATCTACATATGTCACGACTGCACTTTAGTGTCAATGCCTGACTCATTTAATCAATGCATAAGCAATGACTGGCTTCTAAAGCTACTAAAACTTGACAACATGACAGGTTTTAAAACAGTTATCTGTCAGCAAATAAACAATGTTACCATATGCTTCTCTCACATTGGTTCCCAAATGCACACAGACTCACAGAGTGATTCTAGACAAGCACCACTATCCCTAGGACTTTACCAAAACTCATTCACTACAGTGGAAGTGGTAAAAGATCTGCACACAATCTACATATTTCACGACTGCACTTTAGTGTCAATGCCTGACTCATTTAATCAATGCATAAGCAATGACTGGCTTCTAAAGCTACTAAAACTTGACAACATGACAGGTTTTAAAACAGTTATCTGTCAGCAAATAAACAATGTTACCATATGCTTCTCTCACATTGGTTCCCAAATGCACACAGACTCACAGTGTGATTCTAGACAAGCACCACTATCCCTAGGAGTTTACCAAAACTCATTCACTACACTGGAAGTGGTAAGGGAACTGCACACAATCTACATATTTCACGACTACACTTTACTGTCAATACCTAACTCATTTAATGAAAGCATAAGCCGTAACTGTCTTCTAATGCTACTAAAACTTCACAACATGACATGTTTTAAAACAGTTATCTGTCAGCAAATACACGCTTCTCTCACAGTGGTTCCCAAATGTACACAGACTCGCAGTGTGATTCTAGACAAGCACCACTATCCCTAGGAGTTTACCAAAACTCAATCACAACAGTGGAAGAGGTAAGGGAACTGCACACAATCTACACATTTCACGACTGCACTTTAGTGTCAATGCCTGACTCTTTTAACCAACGCATAAGCAAAGACTGGCTTCTAATGCTACTAAAACTTGAAAACATGACAGGTTTTAAAACAGTCATCTGTCAGCAAATATACGATGTTACCAAACACTTCTCTCACAGTGGTTCCCAAATGTACACAGACTCACAGTGTGATTCTACACAAGCACCACTATCCCTAGGAGTTTACCAAAACTCATTCACTACAGTGCAAGTGGTAAGGGAACTGCACACAATCTAAATATTTCACGACTGCACTTTAGTGTCAATGCCTGACTCATTTAATCAATGCATAAGCAATGACTGGCTTCTAATGCTACTAAAACTTGACAACATGACAGGATTTAAAATAGTTATCTGTCAGCAAATAAACAATGTTACCATATGCTTCTCTCACATTGGTTCCCAAATGCACACAGACTCACAGTGTGATTCTAGACAACAACCACTATCCCTTCGAGTTTACCAAACCTTATTTACTACTATGGAAGTGGTAAGAGAACTGCACACAATGTGCATATTTCAAAAGTGCACTTTTGTATCATTGCCTGACTCATTTAATCAACGCATAAGCAAAGACTGGCTTCTAATGCTACTAAAACTTGACAACATGACAGGTTTTAAAAGAGTTATCTGTCAGCAAATACACAATGTTACCAAATGCTTCTCTCACAGTGGTTCCCAAATGCACACAAGCTCTCTGTGTGATTCTAGACAAACAACACTATCCCTTGCACTATACCAAAACACATTTCTTAATCTACAAGGAGTACTACATTTTACTGCAGAAACATAACTCATTTCACAAATTCATAAACAATGACTGGTTTCTAATTCTACCAAAATATAAAAACTGCACAGTTATCTGTATACAAACACATGAAAAAACAAATCCTTATCATAAAATGGTTTCTACATGCACACACGCTGTCAATAAGATTGTAGAGAAAAAAAGTACTCCCTACACTTTAGCAGAAGAAATACATTAGTCTGATTAAAATAAAAATAGTCTACATACATCCCCTCACAATTAAATAACTCACCTTTCAAGATGTTTTGTAGATTAAGAAGTATATCAGTCACACACCAGATATCAGTCACACACCAGATTTTCTTATACAGAATCTCTGCACTGTGCACCTGTCAGCAGAACCAAAGAATGTCAAAGTTTCCCTCTCATTTTCCACACATATATATGATGTAAACATCAAATCACATTCCTTCCCACATAAATTCAAAAGCAAACACACATTTCTATTGGTTAAACGTTTCAACCCTTTCCAAATGACATAAACTTCAACCTTTCCCCCAATCTGCCTTCTGCCCGTTACCATAGAAACAGGTCATGGACCACTGTACTGAGCACACAGGTCACAATTTCAGCACACACAATGTTGCTAATCAAAACAGCAAGTGAGCTTGACTTCTCAACATATCAGCTAATCATATATAATGGTCCTTACAATCAGTTTTTGTTAACCAATAAGAATCATGCGTTTAAAAAACAGAAATATGCACACTACCTTTCAGTGTAGAAGGTTGTTAAACAACCAATGATTTCTTGTCTTTTTTCAAAATTGCATCTTAGCCACCATTTTAGAAACATCTTACTTTCCAAACTGCCATTTCATTTACAGAAACCATCTGAGTGCATCCAGACCTCCTTACAAGATGCTTACAGTGTGGACTGTGGAACACAGCTAAATTTTTTGGAGCCAAAGGTATGCAGAAAACAAAGGCATTCACAAAGACCTAGGTCTGCCAAATGTAGACATTAAATGGATTGAACAGAGAGGGTTAAAGTGGCACTAATTGATGCCATTGGTGAAATCCTTCATGCAAATCCAACACCCTGACCTCATAATAGTGCACTGTGGTGGCAATGACCTAGGCACTTTGACTGGGGTAGGTCTGGAAATGCTTATGAAGGACACCTTGGCAGAACTGATTTCACTTTTTCCTAAATCTGCCTTTGTGTACTCTAACATATGCCAAAGGTAGAAATGGAACTGGTCCGATCATTTTTGTCCACAGATTGAGAAAGCTAGGAAACATGTGAATAAATCTGTTTCTGCTTTTCTCCGAGACTACAGAATGGGGTCCATTTACAATAACAATCTGCGCTTTCATATGCAAGAGATGTATAGGAGAGATGGAGTACACTTTACTGATGAAGGAAACAGAGCCTTCCTCAACAACTTTAGACTCTGTATAGGTACTTACTTATAAGTACCAAAAATTCTCAATGAACACAACGGCTCTTTTTTAGAGCCACGCAAGAACAAAACACTTAAGCTTAATCTTTATCTCCCAACAATTTCATTTTTTTCCCCCTGGATCCGCGAACCCACCGCGAGAGGATTCGTGCATCCAATGCGATAAGATGCGCGCGCATTTCGCCGTTTAAAAAAAAAAAAGAAGGGGGACCCCAGGGGGTCCTTCTGGGGCCCCCTAAGCACCTCTAGAGGGTCAGAGTATTTCTACTCTGCCCCCTTTATATGTTTTACACACTTATTCCCCTTGCTTCTTCAGCCTCGCTTCTACCGAGGCAGAAAATGGCCGCCAACAGTTCCTGGTTTCGAATGTAGAGAGACACTCGACAGCCAATTAGCATTCAGCGCGCGATCGGGAGGGTGCACGCTCGGTTCGGGGAGAGTGCGCGTACGGTGCGTGTACGGTCCGCGGATCCTCCGCGGCCATAGATATCACTAACTTTTTTACCCTCATTTTCTCAGGATCTACTGAACAGATTCACACCATTTATGCAAAAGGCACGAGTCCGAACTGAGGACTACCTCTTTGCCAAATTTGGTGTTGATCCGTTCAGCGTTTCGGGCTGTAGCTGCGACAACAGATCCTATGGGAAATTGCATGGGGAAAACACGTTTTGGGACCCCCTTTTTTCTCGGCCCCCGCTTGACGGATCACTGCAAAACTTTCAGGGTAGGAGCGGAGCGGGCCAACAGTTTGGAAAATTTCGCGAGGATTCATCAACCGGCGCCAACGTTATTCCACATAGAATGTTGCGGATTTCCTATGGAAAATAGGTCCTAACTATAACTATCTACTGGCGACCGCCAGTAGATAATATTAATATATGTATATATATATATATATAATATTCGCTCCCAGTCTCCATCCTTAGTCCAGGAATTAAGAACAAGAAAGCAAGTGGCACAGCTCCATCCAGGTGACTTTTTCAAATTATTTTAGATCATAGCAAAAAGGACAATACAAGACCAACACGTTTCTGCCGTATCGATCCACAGGAATATAATAGATAGATAGATAGATAGATAGATAGATAGATAGATAGATAGATAGATAGATAGATAGATAGATAGATAGATAGATAGATAGATAGATAGATAGATAGATAGATAGATAGATAGATAGATAGATAGATAGATAGATAGATAGATAGATAGATAGATAGTGCAAGCATATGTTTTTATGGTCAGGTCACAGTTCCATCAACAAGCCATGTTTTGCCTTCTTATTAACTCTGATGCCATTTGAGGAATTTCTAAAAATGTACAATACAAACGTTCATCGGCTTTGGATTCAACATAGCTGTTTTCACACAAATTTGTCATGTGGGAGCCAAAAAAGGGGGTGAAAAAGGGACAAATCTCATTTTAACTGCCTGAGGAATCTTTGATGCTGAAAAAAATAGCTGAACATAATTACTTAAAAGGATTTGCATTTGCTTAGTTTGATTTAAATCTATTCCATAGTTTTAGAAAAATTTGCATTTCAAAATTGTTTTGGTCTGGGCATGAATTATAGAGGTGTCTGATATTTGGAAACTTGCATTTTTGATTTGACTATAACCAAAGCCCTGTTTGACTGATTTGCATAAAATTTGCAGATGGTTATCATGTTAAGCTTAATCTTAGCATTTTTAAATTTGTGCGGGTTTGTCAAAGGTGGGCCCCTTCAGAAAACAAGCATTGGCATAGCCAATAGGTCTCACCTTTGGGACCTTAGAAGTGTTTAGCCATGCAACAGTTAATGTTGTTGCAGTGAGGATATTGTGATGCATAACTAAATACTTTTAAGGTCCCAAAGGCGAGACCTATTGGCTATGCCAATGCTTGTTTAATATGAGTTAAATAAAATCATGTGGAGTAACCGCTGCAAGATTCCATTTCAACTTTCCTAAAACGACCAGCTCCCACTCCTGGGGGAAAAAGCAGAGGCAATACTTTAAAATAAAAGCTGAAACATACTTTGACAAAGATTCGCATTTCACATCTACATTTCATTTCTTCGTCTGGTTTCAATTTATCTTAACTTCCTGGTGATTGTGACTCTTTACAGTACCTTCAAACTTGTAAATGTGTGGGGTCTACTGAGCTAGAGGAGACTAATTGGGTTTTAACGTGATTTCTGCTGTCTTTTGAAGACATTCGGAACTTCCTGAAAGACTAGCTAGATACTGAAGCGAAATTTGTCTGCACTTGACACTTCCCATTATATCACCATTGTCCTGACGAGCTTTCCCAACAAAAGTAACCACACCATTTTAGGGAATTCAATACAAACAAACTATACTGTTTGGTACACAGTTTTAAACTTAAAAAGCAGCATATATGACTCATTACAAGGTATACCACATCAGTCGCATGTATAAAATAAAAAATGTAAAAACTTAAGATTCTTCCTGATAACACCGGTATAGTTAATGCATCCAGCAACGTAAGCTTGTATATTTCAACAAAGAGAAAGACGTGTTTATTATATACCCCGTGCCACAAACATCGGTTTAAAGATTTCTTTTTATATGCAAGCTTTACATACGATGATGAAGGTGTTCAATTTATGGTGCGGTCTAAAGCAAATTAGGAGATGTTTGGGCGTCTCAGATTACAGCAGACATATTTACTGCATTGAAAGATCCAGAGCTAATCAAAAAAATGCATCATGGTGCATTCTCGAGACATGTGCCCTTATTTCAAAAAAAGAATTAAAAAGTATTTCAGTGCGCCTATGAGATGCTACCAGTAATTCCTGCCTTGCTCTACTGAGCTATGGCTTATGTACATCTGAAATATCTTAGCGTCATGGGGAAACGTTTTGAATGGGAGATAGCGCTTGTTTCAGTCGAAATTATTGCATGCATGCGACATTTAGGCTTTATTCCGCAGCCAGTAAAGTACTGTTTTCCGATATTTAACTGCAACTTGTGTTTGAAAGGGATAGGCCCTCTCCCCAGTACCTGCAAATCTTAAATCTAAAAGGGAGAGTACCAGCGTACATCAGCAGGGTCTTATTACAATACCTATCACCTGCCACAATATGGCAACGGTGGTTTAGAAACCCCACGCCGAGATGCCAGAAGGAAAGGAGCAATCTAAATTGACGTCCCTGGTGACCAATCTCGGACCTCCCAACTTGATGCAACCACCAAGCTACTTAAAACACAGCGCACATGAGCAATGTATACGCTTGAGACAAATACATCATGCAGGACAGTAAACGTTAACCTTTATAACAAGCACTGAAACACAAGCGCGGTCCCGCAAGTTAATTGTGAGAGAGAGGGGGAGCAGGAGGTGAGCCCGCGAGTTGTGTGCGCATGTGTGCTGGGGAGAGCAGTCTGCTCTTTTTTGGAAGCACATACTCGTGCTTGTGACGCGCCCCTGCTCGCTCCCGCAAGGTGGATGCCACCATAAGCACGAGTATGTGCTTCCAAAAAGAGCAGAGCGACGGCTAAAGGTCCTCCTATGCAACGTATGCGCGCTGCGTAGGCGAGACCTAAAAACCCTGAATGCAATTACAGGAAGCTTGGCATGAAACTAGAACTTTACTGAGGAAATTGTCTTTGCTCGGGTTAGTCTAATTCGGTTGACTTGTTTTCGAGAAATTAGTATTACAAAAATGTGTCAATGGGCTAGAAACACATAAAAGTTTGATCTATCTGTACCAATAGTCTCCACACTTGCTTGAGAGTTTCAAATCTACTGGGAAAATGTACACTTTTTAAAATTAATTTGAATCCTAATGATGGCTCTTTGGGTTCTTCACATGGACTTCAGGGTCAGGTTATGCTGACTATGCACCCTCGTGTCCTTTTCTTTCCCCAGGTGCTATGCTTGGTGCAACACAGAGGGTCCTGGAGGCTGCAAGAGAAATTGTTCTGTGAAGTCCAGCCAATCAATAACTTGTTGATTTGTGGATCTGGCATGATATATACAAATCGGCAATGGACAACAGGAACAAAACACTCTTGTACAATGGCTCGTCTTTATTTTGTGGATTTTCCACATATTTGTGAATCCGTGGATTACCAGTGAAGAAATGGTCAAGATACTATAATTTACCCTTGGACGACAACCTACCATGAGTAATTTTCTAGCTTGTTGTCTAATAATTTGCAAATACATTTCTAATACAACAGAATTGGGAGCTAAGGGCCAAATTCAAAGTTTGGCAAGTAGAGTATAGTCCATCAGGGTGCCAGAGGACATTAGTTCCGGCAATCTGATGGACTATCATTCGCCAAATTTAAAAACCACTGCTAGTCAAGCAGTGATCTCTGTAGCTTGATAGGGACTGCCATCACAACATTTCCTGTCAAGTTACAACAAGTTCTATGGAACGCCACAGTCAGTTTTGACACCTATTCACCAAACCTAAATAAAAGTTTTTTTCAAAATGAGAGTTTGCTATTGAAAAACAAATAACTTCTAATCCCGACACACCAAAAACATTTTTTTACCTAAATGTGGGATAAATATTTTTCTATACTCGTCATTTGCTATTACCTGGCAGCGACGGGCAGAAAAAAGGACATTACATCTTCTACGCTAAATAGGATGGGTGGTGTAATGCTCTTCATCCAGCATCTCCTACTCCATTGATCCGTCGAAAGAAGCATTTCATCAACGGCCCAACATGCCTCCACTAACAGAAGGCGAAAAGACTGCCTGACTCTAAATGAAGTGGGCAAACCAAGAGGCTCTGAAGGCAAGGTACTCCATCACTTTTCTGCTGAATTACTCTGCCCCCCAAACTCTAAATCTAGCTCTGGTCCTAAGTTTCAGGGGAAAGGAATACAGTGGGGTCAAAAAAATTGCATTTTCCAATTTAACTTCCTTAGAAATCTTTGTTTTTTGATACAGTGAAAGCCACTTAACAGAATCAGACCCTGCCTGCCATGAAACTAGAAATGCACTCAAAAACATCACTTTGCTACGTTTCCTGTAAAATATTTTGTAGTTCTTTAGAAATGATTAAAAGAACATAGTGTTGAGTAGCTTTTGATATAGTAATATCAAGACTGATCATTCGCTGGTAGTTCTAAATCCTGGGTTTAGCTACATAAATGTTTTAAAAAGAAATTACTAATAATGGAAGAGGGAGCATTTTCTTTTAATTGTCCAAAGCTTTCTGGCTGATTAACCACAATAGGAAATGTTCTATTGTTGGCTCCATATGACATCAAGCCTGAGAGAAAGACAATAGTCTATAATTGGACAATGGCGGCATCACCATGTGGATGACCAAAGAAAACGCCAGGCCTCAAACTTTCAAAAACACAGCATGATTTTTATGGGATTCATAGAAGCTATTGGTCCAGGTTCACAATCCTCCTGACTAGTCCTGAAATTAGAAACACGAGAAAGGTGTTTGCTGAGCCAAGCCTAGGGCTATGCACAGCAGGTTTGGCCAGTTGCCGCTGCAAGCCCTAATAAAGGCGAAGTAAAAAGTGGGAAAAATATAAGGTACCGGTTACATTCCACAAAACTGTAATTCACAATTTGGTATTCCAATAGGACTAAGTCTATTTTTTCCACAAAAATATTTTGATAAGGAAGCCTTCCCCCCTACAAAGTGGGTTTTAGTTGATTGGTGTCCCAAAATGTACGTTTTGCAGAAATAATCACCCATTTGGAAGTTTGTTAAACCAAGTTTCCATTTCTCATCACTTGAATAAATTGAACTAAATTCCCAGATGTTGATGTTTCTTGTCTAGTAAATAATAGTGCAGCACAATAATGCTGCAAACTCCAAGGAATTGGTTAATTCATAGTACAGGCACTCCCTCTTTTGGTGGGAAACTCAGTTCGATGTTGTCATAAAACCTTTCTATTTTCCATAAGAAACAGAGATATCCACCAAAAAGTATTGAACTCACATTTGAGTATTAACTCGTGTTTTATGCAGTCGCAGCCGATGCAGGTAAGATTGGTGGGGAGGTGGAGAGGGAAGTTGACAGATAACAGAATAGGTTTTATTTATTTAAATCATTTTACCTATTCTGTCGACTTACCCCACTTCCCCCCGCCCCACTCCCATGGCCGGACTGGGAACCAAAAATGGCCCTGACAAAGTGCTCTGCCCACCCTCCCCCCGGGGGTTGGGGGTGCCGCCGAGCTCTTTGCCAGGGCCGGTTTTCGGCCGACTTTGTTACAGTGCCGATTTCGCAGCGTAGCTGCAAAAACGGCCGTTACAAAACCGCCCCCCCCCCCCTGTGCGGCCCACCGGGGGATTGCCCGGTGCCTGCTACGGCCAGTCCGGCCCTGCCTGCTCCCACTCCTCCACACCACGCTTACCTGTGCGGGCCGCCACTGAAATTAATATGCTGAAGCAATAAGGAGTTTTCAATGTTGTTTTAAACAAATAAAAGCTGCTCATTTCAGTCAAAGGTCTTGGTGTCACTTCCTGTGATGTTGTCAGCAAGTCAAATATCATGTGATATCACTTTTTCAAACAGAAAGAGTTTGATAACACCACAGTTTGTGGCTCACTGCATAATGTCAAGTAGGATTCTTAGGCATACTTTAGTACTCAATTTTCCCCCACAGATATAAAACTCAGGAGACTGTAGCGTAAAAATCTCAGACTTTATTGATACACTGCACAATCACAACCATTCTCCTATTCATCCGGAATTAGAAAAGGTTCCAACTACAATGTAACATGCACGAAACCCAGGTAGTATAGTCACTCTTATTACATCATCAACAGAAAACCAAGAGACTGACGTCAGTGCTTACAAAGTAGAAAGAGCACACCCAACACGAGGCTGACCAAATCCTTTATCTGTACCCCATCTGATTATTCTGGATTGTGATTCAAACTCAAGCTTTCTGAAAACACTGGTTTTCCTACTGTGGCTGTCGCATCACATTTACTGGTGCTCCAATGTAAGCAGATATTTTTTACAACCAATATGTTCCTCAAAATAACATTTGACATTTTCACAAGAGATAGCCTAAAAATATTTTGTACAGTTGGCTTATGAGACCTTACCGCCCCGAAATATAGTTCGGAAAGTTGATGGCCGCATTGTAAGTCCTTTCAGCTTCTCGAAAGTCTAGAGCTTACGGTGATCTGGTGCTTATGACATTCAGTTTACGGTGATCTGGTGCTTATGACATTCAGTATGATCTCTCATGACCAAAAGCAAAATTGAGTGCCTGAAGCATTTAAACTGAACAGGGTTAGGTCACATAATCAACAGCCATTAAAGACAAGAGGAAGTGTGTGTTCTATTGCTCATAGATGCTAAGGGCCCGACTTACCAGATTGTCACGCAGAGCAGTGCAGCAGCCGCATATGCTGCGCTGCATGAGGAGGAGAGCAGGAGAGCACCATATTTACAGAAATATGGGACTCTGCTCCCCTCACCCTAGCGCCGGCACAGAAATGTACGCCGTGCCACAGATACACCTTTGCACCATAGTGCAAATGTATCTTCATGAGTCTAGCATAGGTTCTGTAGTGGAAGGAAACCCTTCCAGTACAAAATAACATGCTGATACTCATTTTAAACCTTATTCCACCTTGAATGTGTGCTGTACAGTGCAGCACACATGCAAAATCAGAAAAGAAAGGAGAAATGAAAGCATATATCCATAATAGGGCCTGGTTGAAGTGGGTGCTCTTTTCTTTATGCTAAACCTTGGCTATTTTATTTTTAAGTGAATAGTGCTAGGTGTCAGAAACCTTTGGTGGTTGCATGGGAATGCCCACCCACCTTCCATGGTATGCCCCCTTGGCGCCAAACAATGCAAAGCAGCGCTATGCACTGCTTTGCGCTACTTTCAAGTTATTTTCCAGTGTAAAAAAGCTTTTATGCTGGAAAGTAATAGGTGAAAAAAGATTTAGCATTGTTTTGCTTTACTTCTGTGATGCAAACACATCATTAAATCTTAGTAAGTAGACCCTAGTGAGACAAAATATAACTTTGTAGCAACTCATGGACTGCAGACCCAGCTACATTACATCAGGCACAAGACCACATGCCCCATCTCCTGAATCCTCACTAGGGGTGGAATGGTTCTCCCTCGTTAACCTTTTGGCTGCCTACCCCACTTGATTTATAAGCAGCTTGCTCCAGCACACTTTTTTGCTAAGAAATTAAACACATGCATTTTAAAAGCCATTGAAGCCATTGAGCTAAATGAGGAAAAGGTTAACCACACAGTGCTTAATTTGTGACAATAAGTGCCAGGTCTCAAGATATTTCTTAGGAGGCCACTGCAGTTTGCACCACCTGTGGTCTCAGGTAGTGCTGCCAAATACCAGTAGTAATGACAAGTGTTTATCATTACAGTCCTACAAATGTGACAACATGGACTACACTAAGCGCCTTATTTATGAAGGCCTGCGTCACTTTTACGCCCCCGTTGCGTCACTTTTTGTGACACTGCAGCAGCATAAATAATGCACCATATTTACGAAGTGACGCATCTAGGCAGCTGTGTCACTTCGTAAAACCTTGTGCTACATTATACCTGCGTCAGGTATAATGTATGCAGGGTGGGTATTCCCCTGCAAGAAAGGGTCGTAGGAGTGGTGCAGTGGAATCTATAAGATTTCACTGCACCACTTCTAGGACGCCAATGCGTAACAACGCTATGCCTGCCTCATGGCAGGCGTATAGGTGACGCAGGCCCTTTAACACATTGCTGGAGTTGCATCTGTTTTCAGACACACCCCAGCAATGCGCCACATTTGCACCAACAGATACGTCAGTAATACTGACGATATCTATCATTCCTTACGACAGGATGCGTCATATAGTAAATATGACGCATCCATCCTGTCGCAAGGAGGGCGCACTGAGAAGTGTTGCATCGCTGCTTTCACGCCGCGATGCAACACTTTTCAGAAATGAGGCCAAAAGTATCCCAAAGCTGTAAGAACGGCCTGAACACCCTTGCTTTACTATTATTGTAATAGTATATTGAATTGTTGAATATATACGTTTACTACACATGCTTTACATCGCATGCTATTACAATGCGGTCGTTACAATGACTGCGTTGTTACAACGCAAACCATTACATCGCAAGTCATTTTAGCGACTTGCTGTAGGGGGCGCGCTGGACTTAGGAATAGTATAATTTACTATTCCTACTTCAGTTTGTGCAACAGCAGGGAAGGGGTTGGATTGTAAATCCAACACCTTCTGCCCCCTACGGCAAGTCGTTGTAACGACTTGCGATGTAATGGTTTGCGTTGTAACAACGCGGTCGTTGTAACAACTGTGTTGTAATAGCATGCAATGTAAAACATGCAATCCAAAGGCTGTTTCCTGAATTGTTAAAGACTTTGCTCACATGCTTTTTTAAAAAATAGACTAATAGCACCACTATACGTTGGGCTGTCATAAATACGTGCTGTTAGTATGAGATAAGTGCTGATTCGAGCACCAGCAAACACTGGCACAAATTGAGCACTGTGTCCACCACTGTCTCTCAAGGAGTATCCTTTCCCTGTTGATCGCTGGGACTCACCAACAACACTGATCTCTGGAAAGGTCCTCCAGGCATTTTTTTTTAATGTCACCCTCCACCCCTTATGCTGTTCACAACTGCTAGATGGAAAGATCACGTTTGACTGGCTGCAGAATTTAATGTGCTCTGAACTTCAGAAATGGCTCAGATAAGCAGACCGTGGAATGCTTAAATGTCAGGGATAGACCACCCTTTCATGCAGGAATATTTTCTGGCAAAGGCAGTGATTCACTTAAACTGCAGCGTAATCCGCGCTCAAAGCCGGACACTGGGCTGGGATTGTTTTTCATCAATTTCAGGCAATCTCTCGCAAAGCATATTTTTGATGCTTTCGGTATTCATTGGGAGGACACAAACCTGTCTCTTTTCGGTTAACTCTGGGTGAACACATACCTCTGATTTGACCTACTTTTTTTCTTGTTGTCTCTCCCTGAAATGTAGTGTAATAGGACGATGGCAATGTTCATACATGTTGTGTTTAGCTCATCTCTTACCAGGCTGTTACGTGGGCCAGAGAGTTGGGGAAGCACTCGTTACAAAAGTCATGAAGTACTTTATTCTGGATCCTAGGTCAAGAGAAAAGTATGCCTTCCATCTCGCGACACTCCGGTCAGGGACCCCCAGTGCCCACGTACTGAGCTTTCATGTCACTACACGTTACATTCTGGGAGTTGTGCTCTTGGTTATCTTTAGCTGAGGCAATGAAATCAAAGTGCCAGGTTGCATGGTATGTAGAGAAATGCCCACTGCCTGATTATTGTGATCCTGGCACTCTTATAGCCCATGGTGTAACTTGGAGCCGTCTATGAAAAACAACTGCATGGTAGTTAGATACTCATTAGAAGATACATGTGCATGTCTCCCACGAAGCCAAGAGGGGCACGGGGCACTAGCAGGAAAGAACGAAAGATAGGTAAATGAAACAGGAAAAGATAGAAGGAATACTAAATAGAAGGAAGGGTGAAAGGAAGGATAGCTTGATGAATGGGTGGATGAATGAGGGGGTGAAAGGATGAGTGATGGAAAGACTGGTGAAAGGATGGCAGAGTAAACGGATGGATGGGTGACTGGACAGTTGAAAGGATGGAAATGTAAAAGGATGAATGTATGAGTGGGAGAGTAGACGGATGGAATAGGAGACAAGAGAGCTCTTGTAGGAAGGGTAGGGCTCACTTGCTTTGTTTGCTTGGTGCCACCAGAGTGTTATTTCGGAGTGGGAGTTATTTTACTGTTGCTGGTTACTCCCTTGATTATAAATAAGTATAATCTGTAGAAAAGGGTAATACAATACTTGGTGTGAACATATGAAAGTCATATTTTTCTAGCAATGGGACCCTTGCATTTTATTGCAAATCTCCCAAGAGGATCTAGAGTAGGAAAGTGAGTTACCAATTTTCTCTCTTTCCATATCCCTGCAATTCTTCTCATAATGTGAGACAGGGTGGCTCTGTCTGGTGTCAAAGCCTGCCACTTGCATATTGATGTGTGGCCAGTAAAGATCGCCTTATATGGCAAGGTGTTTGGTCACCATCTCTACACATGTCATGTATCACTAAGTTGAAAATATATCATGAAGGTCAAGGATAGAATGGACATGGAGGCTGCCTAGCACTTACATGGTGAAAACCTATATACATGAAAAATTCAGTCAGATTGTGCCAAATTAATGATTTGTTTTTATACACGTTTTCAACTTCATCAACAGCACACATTTGGCTATGTTTAAAAATATATGTAACAGGTGAAAACATCCCAGAAGTAGGGCCCATTACAATTGCGCTGTAATCTCGATTTAATGAGTAATCTGGATTCCGAGATCAAAGTACTTCTGCAAACCTGAAGAATCACCTGATGAAAAAGGTGGAGTACTGGGCAAATTGGGACAAGGATTATTGGAAAGTCCTCATTTCTAAGGGGAATCTCAGAGCTACTTTTGTAATCGGTATTAACGGTGCCCTGCGGAACCAGCATTACCAATGGTATCAGTAAATCCAGTGGGGAGAATTTATTGAGGAAAATACTGCAGACTTCATAATTAGGCCATAAGAGGAGATCTTGAGAAGAAACGCAGGACAGATTGAAAATTGTGTACAAGCACAATGAGTTGTTACTCTCCAAAGAGAAAGGCCTCATGCCAGTTATCAGCTTGTTGTTAGAATAGTAAAAAATATATGACCAGGTAATTTTTTCCTTGAGCCATGCTTTACAAGAGACAGAAAGAACACCCTTGGCCAAAGAATTTATTGTTAGCGTATTACTCCCCAAATCTGCAGCCTCGATATGGGATATTCAGAGTAGTAGAAAATGCTGTGCGCGGCAGAGCTTTTATTCGATGTCAAGCTTGTGCGCATCAAGTGCATTGAAATTAAGTCATTTACTCAAGGACCCTCAGCTCATAAGTGCTTCTCAACACACATAAATGGGATGGAAACACTGGCACCAGATTCAGAAAAAATAATGAGAGCAGAGCCTCATCCTGATGCTGTACCGACCAATCCCATGTGTCACAGTTATCGCAGCCACTGCTGTTTCAACACTGCCCTTACAAAGTTGTCATTAGTTCAAAATCACCACTTCGGTCCACACTCATTATAGCTATCAGCTGGTGTGGCTTACATCATCCCGCATGGACTGGATCAACAGTGCAGGTTGTAAAAGTTGTTTGATTGAGAATGATCCTTAATTGTCAAGATTGACCTGAAAGTTTTCAATGGATCTTAAATCCAGTACACTTGTTTCATAGTTAAAGCTACAGATATACATAGCATGGCATGAAACTGCCACAGCTCCTCCTCTTGTGGCAAAAAGACCCAAACCTAAGTTTTAACTCAAACAAAATGGTGGTGTAATATCAATACTTCTTCTTGGTTTGCAATGCCTGCAAATAACTCCAAGGAAAAATGTTCTGAAAATGGAAACGTCCCCCGTCATACTTTGCTTCTGAGACTCATCCATGGTGACCATTCTTTGATTGGGGAGTACCGCATTGAGTGTTCATATTATAATGATCTAGGATGAAATTGGAATATGCTAGCATCTAGGAGTTCCATCTATTGTTCTTTGCAAAAAATGTAATTTTATTATGTACTAAGTTACACAACTCCTATTGTTTCCTTACAAGCATGTATCTTCTTTACGGATTCTGAACTCACATGACAACTTTGTCAGACATGCATGAAAGCATCTTAGAAAGCAATGGAATGGTAGGACTAGCCATTAGTTTTAGTCCACAAAATGCACTGAACAATATCACAGAGTGGTGTGACGTGTTTCTCCATTGTTGCCCAATATAGTACCATTTTGTACTCCCATTGACGCCCATACATCTTTCTGCAATGATGCAACTGTCTTACAGTTCAATGGAATATTTCGTGATATATGGTGTCTTTAAACGATTGCATGGGAAGGCCCTTAACCATTTGCCAGCCATTAGGCTGTAACTAATCATCTACTGTGCGAAAAGCTCTTTCAATTCCAGAAAATGCAGTAGTCAATAATGATCCTTTGTCATTGGTCATTATTGATCGGCAAAATCTCATCAGCTGTCCACGAGCATTCATTTGAATTATCTATGGATCAGTGATGACACACAAAGTGCAAATAAGTATTCGCTATTGACTTGAAAAGACCATTGAACTGTTCAGTTCATCCTCTACTTACTGATGGAGCATCACATGCAGTTTATGGCATTAGCCAATAATCAGTGATGGAGCATGCACTTTTGTGAACCTTCATCATTGTCTTAGTGGAGCTGTGGGCTATTTCAAGCAAATATTGTAGGTCTGGGAAGTTATAGCATTTTATCTAAGCAGTGGCCATAACTCAGCCATTGCAATTGTTAACGCTCACCTTAACTCAGTGAACAGTTGTTCTGTTTAAAGTATCCATTAATAACATGTACAGATATCCACTATGTTCACAACATTCATTGTAGATTTGTCCAAACCCATTTTCCTCACTCGCTGAGAAACCTTTCCTCTGTCAAAAAGATTCACAACACTTCACTGAGTGTCCTTTTGGAAACTATGACAATTGTTCAGATGTTAAGGAAGTGGTTCAATACATTTTCACAGGCTGCTGATAGGCATACATCGCACATCCATACATTTACCATATATGTGTATGTTGAACTATTAAACAGATACTAAGTAATGCTCGATGTTGACTTTAAAATGCAAAAACATCTACCCAAATTATAAGATACTTCTTTTAAATATTCCTAGTGACATATCGCAGATGTAGTGATAGCAGGCTTCTTCATGAACGGTCAACAAAGATTCAAAATGATACAGCATTTGTCATGACCTCTGGAAAGCTATTCTATTTGTCAATGATACACTCTTGTTCCTTTACAGGTCTTTTCCTAGTCTACACCCTCTCTTTTTTGCTGACTTAACTTTCTGAGTATCAGTGCAGTAACTGTAGTACTAGTATACTGACTTTACTTTGTAAATATTATAACCAGCTTTGACTCTTGAATCTGGCTGTTATTTTAAGTGTCCAGTCCAGCCCAGTTCTATTTGTTAACCACATTATTAAACAACTGTACCCTTCTTCCATTGCCAGATCTTAAATCACGTGAGCAATATACCTTTTTAAATAATATTGATCTCTACAATTGCTCTTCATTTACTTTATATACCGTAATGATCTGCCCCAGGGATCAAAGTAGGAAATGTATGGACGCTCCAACGTTGCTAACATAAAATCAAGTAAACATAGACCAGTTAGCAAATGAGTACTTGATCTTCTCTTTTCAAAGTTGGATTGCGTCTCTTACCCAGACCATCTCTGCAGTTGTAAGTGAACACATCTGGAGTTTTATGCTTGATAGTTAGTATCATACATGTGAGGGTAAATTAGAGGCATCTCATTGGGTTACTCAACAAGAAGGGCCTCATAAAGAAGCAAAATAAGTACTAATCATGTTGACAACTATAAATATGAATTTCATGACAAGTGACCAAGGTTTACAGACCAGCTAAAACTTTTCGATCTTTGCATAAATTCCCAGATCCCTCTAATAATTAGCAGAATTGCCTTGGTATTTCATGACCAAGCACTACCGCTTCTCAAAGAAACATGATAACACATTGGGTCTTTAGAACATTAACCAAGGGTGCTGGAAATCCATCCTAATGATCCATGTTCATTTAAGAATACTTCCAAAGGCTCACTATGAATGTGGAGATACATTTAAGTTCTTCAAATACATTTAGCAATGTTTATCTGTCAACTGAAGATGACTTTTGTAGTCTACTGTGAGAGACTCACACCCAGTTTACGAGGTCACCAAACACTTAAATAAATATTGATTTGAATACAATTTAGAAACATCTGTGGGTTCAGGAACGAGGACAAAGATGCCCATGTCTATACTTTGGCCAATGTTTCCTTTGTGTGGCGTGTACATCAAATAACGGCAACGCATTTAATTTTCAGACCACAATACAATTATACACAGGGCACCAAGTGCTTACAAACCAGATACTCACCACATGTGAAAAGGTGCTGTGCATGTGTGTGTGAGTGTTTGAGAGAGAGAGAGAAAAAGAGAGGGGGAGAGAGAGAGAGAGAGAGAGAGAGAGAGAGAGAGAGAGTGTGTCTAACCTGTTTATCACCCTAACATTAATTTTGTTCACATGTCCAAAAATGTCAGTCTGTGGGATTTCAAGTTTACACATCACTTGGATGTCCCTCAACTGGTCGTCGAATGACGATCTGCCCATTCCAAATAAGCATTTGTCATTGTAATACATTTGACACATTTTTTTGTACATGGCAACCTTAACATGCAGGAACTCTTGAGGGCATTATCTATCTTTCTCATCCAAGTTCACGAAGCCTCCACTTTTTTGCTGAATATACATTTACTTAAACCAATATGATAAATCCAATAAAAATAATCTGAGAGGCTAGGTATTGATGACACCAAATATTGCTTGCTGTAGTTGTTTGTAACTCTGTTCTTGTAAAACTGTTACCAAACAATATAGGAAGAAAAACATTCTAGTTTTGTGCCAAGTGATGCCACTTGGACCCAAGGTGTTAAATGATGGCTGATCACTCTACAGAGGATGTCATGGATGTGCAAGAAAGAACACAGTAGAGTCTATGCATAACAGTAGAGAGATAAGCAGATACACAAATCTGGAACACCAGTCAATGGAGGCTTCGGCGGATGTGCTTGGTAAGTTCAGTACAGTTGAAGAGAGCTAGCTATATAGAAAGATGTTGACAGATAGACTTGTATAATGTTTTCATTGCTGCTGCGCCAACCAGTTTCAGGCTAGTGTAAATTCTATCCACCATATATTTCCTTCATTGTTTTTCCAGTTTTTTCATATTTCTTCTTCAGGTGAACGTGTTCTAGATGGTCCCCGCAGAGTGACTATATTTGTTTTGGTGTCAGTTGGCTGGTGGGTTTCATGGAGACTGATCAATAATTCTACAATGGTTCTTTTTCCCTTCCCACCCCCACCCAGATACAGAGATACACTAAGCCCTACACAAACTGGCACAATGATCACTCTGTCCAATGTGCATGGTAGCAGCCTGTTACCCTTGAAATAGATGTAGCTAAAAGGTCACCACCAGGCTGTGTGCCACTTGTATATTGCATCGCCAACCACTCAAGACATATCTCTCTGTGCTCTACGTGGTGTTGATACCAGACACACCTACTGTAGAACGTGGTAGTGGCAGGTTGAGGGGTGACAGTGAGATGGAGTTAAGGAGGGACAAAAAGGGGAAAATTTCAGAAACGCCCACGGTTATCCCACAAGTTGCAGACCACAATCGTTCAAGCTGAGAAACAGATTTTCCCACAGTTCGTAGAGAGTAAAGTCTGTGCTGTGGTGATGCCAGGATTTGCACCCTGGACGCTGTGCTTTTCTCATCAAAACTTGACAAGGCTGGAGAGGATGAGTGCGCCCAAGACCCAGAGTCCAGCTGAAGCTTCCGATGCAGTGTTACTCATGTCGTGTACCGCTCCAGGACCTGCAAAAGAGAAAATTGCAATTATTTCCACACCAGAACATTGAGAAAAGCAATTGACTCTAGCTTTGTAACAATGTTTGTAAAGTCAATTACAGTAAAGTTTGAAAACCTCTACGCTATTTATGGATTATTGGTAGGACATGGCATTGCAGAGAGACAGTGGACAAGTCTGTAGTACAATGCTCATAAGATTAAGCATCTGGTCACTATTGGGGGAGTATAGCCTTCCTCTGATTAAATGGAAAAATCTAAACTGAACCAGAATTCATAAATCAAGATTTACACCAAAAAATGAATTTAAATAGCATTCTGCACTGTTCCTGCCACCCACAAAAAAAGGATTGGACGATGTGTGTGGCCCATTTGCGGGCAGTACAAAGTATGGAGTCTTAAGTATAGAGTTGTAATAGCAGACAGATGTTTGCCATCATTGTGTTAGCCATAAGTCAATATAATGCAACATCAAACATCCGATTGAACAACAAAATGTTTTCTACCCACAACAAATAAAAGACCCAAGATCTCACAACGGTACTATTCAATATCTTTCTAAAACTTAAATTTTTTGTTAGCTCAAACTTTTATTTTGTGAATATAGGATGAGGCAGACCCCATCTCCAATTTGTTATCAACCTATGAAGTTATGCAATCTTGTGTCTACAGTCTCTTTATTTCTGAGAGAAACGTAGTTTTATACATATCAAACTACATTATAATCTTTAAAATCTGGGAGGGAATACCTATATTAAATCAGAATGCTAGACCGTGCCAGCACAATATCGCTTTACCATCGCTACATGCACCTTGTCAGAACCATTTTGGGAATGACAGATATTAGAGCTCTTACCTAGTGACGTCATCACCATTCTGAGGATACAACAGTATTCATTTGCATATTTCTACCTCAGAAGTAATAGGACACATTACTGTATGCCCATTGTCTATACGTATCTGAAAGCAATAATTGTTCTGGACTCCAATATGCACTCCCTACCACAAGAGTTAGTGAGAAATCAGACCCGGTATTTTGAGCTTGCTTAAATTATTCAGTGTTGTTCATACCATTACATAACAGTGTGCTGTATATATTATGTCTACTGTGCTCCCTCTCGCCAAGACCGCCGACTACTGATTGGGACATCGTCGACCCCCATGAAAGGGAGAGGGGTGCAACTAGCCCCCGTAGCAGCAACCATGACCCCCTTATCATCACCAATGAAAGGGGCAGGAAGTGTTGAGAGAAGGTGTGGGAATTGACCCGCTACTAAACTGCACTGCAATGCAACCAGTTTGGGAGCGAGGAGCTATGAGCGGCAAGGGCCCTGGAAGGCCCGGAGGTAGAAGCGAAGGGGAAGAGGCAGTAGGAGCACTACACTGCGGTGTCACTCGTTGTGTGGAAGCGGCCGATGTTAGACAGATGTGGCTTACGCTTGTTGTTATGTCCGCGCCGTCACTGCCCTCACTGTGCCTCACAAGCTATCTGCTTTCCCTGGCTGTTTTTCCTGCCTTGCTGCCACACACACCCCCTGCCCACCTACCTAGCCATCTGCCTGCCGGACTCAGTGCACCACAGCCCGCACTGTCCTCATTTTCAGGTCTAGCTCAGTTCAGCATTCGCCAGCAGGCATTCATTCAAGGCACCATCAGTGAACAGAGTTTCAGTGTGGCACAGTGCAGTACAGCTCGATTGAGGCTTCCTCTGTGTCTAGGTGTGGCCCTGAAGAATTTCTAGTCACCGTTATTCCGCTGTTCGGTCCCCTTCTCTTGGCTATCACACACCCAGTCGAGTGGGTGGTAGGGGCTCTCAGCAGCCTCAGCAGGTTATTAGTCTAAAGTCTAAAGCCCTAAACCCTAAGCAATCAGAGTATATACATCATTAATAATCTGCATCACTCAATCACCATGACAGCACGCAAGAGGACACAATGCATCATGGAGACACCACATAGTAGATGGAAAAGGCCAGCAAGTTCACCAAAGCTGGCTGCATTGTCAATGTACAACTACTGGATACTTGATTTTAGATACAGATATGTGCAAAAACCTGGACAAAAATATCAAAGGGGACGGTTTGGGACACCTCTATACCAGAGAACCCTTAAAACACCCCAAGTAATTTTTGAGGCTCATTGGGTCAAGGGACAAAAATGCCTACTCCACAGCAAAGAATGTCAGCAAGCACACACCATGTTTGGCAGACTACATCAGCTCGGGCAGCCAAACCCATCGGAACTGGGATTCTGTAGGGGGCCGATAGGCTCCCTCAAACTCAGTTTTCAAACCAACTCCATCAGCCCACAGCAAAGTAACCATGGAAAAGGAGGAAAGTGCAGTCAAGTACAAAACAAACAGAAATGGACAATGGTAGTAGCCCCCCCCTGGGTACAAAGGGTGTGTAGGGGGCCCTTCATTAGATCAGCAATCAAGCTGACGGAATTCGAGAAGTGTGAGCATGAAGATGTTGGCTCCACCATACTCTCTCATCTCCTGGGGTCAGGGGTCGTAAGCGATAACTCTCACAAAAAAACTATTTCTTCCACTGTCGCAAGGGATAACTGCTGACATGCTCTGTTGTCAACTCCATGGTTCAATCACTCAAATTTCACTCCAAGAAACTAGAAGTTCGAGTGGACCTTTTAAACACCCTGGCAGAGTTTGTGTCTGGGATAGATAACAAGTTTAATATTCTTAAGAACCTCATTGTGTGAGTGCAATGGACATCTATGGCGGGAGACCTACTGCCGCCTTCAGCACTAGGAAAATGCACCTGCTCACCAATTCTCAATAAATTCTCAACACTGCAAAAACATTTCTTACATCTGTTGTCATTGACCTAACGTATCATGCAATACATCCAGCAATGCCATCAGTGGGCAGAAGTACCAATGGAAGCAAGTCTGTGGAAGATCCTTCTAAATCAGCGCCTAATGGATCCTCCTCTCCACGTTGCATTGTAAGCCCCTATTGCAGACTGTCATGGTGAGGTCTCAAATCATGCTTCCATCGGCCTCAATGTCTTCAATAACTTCAAAGGGATCCCAGAAAAACAGAAACCCCCCTCCTACCACTGCATTCAACATGGAGCCTGCGTAGGAATCAGTGTGTAGTGGAGATACATGCGGAACCCGATACAAGGACCACGGTCACAAAGAGCAACCACACTGTTGCAGCAATCCCGGAAAAAGAAACCCTAAATACGGATGAAGTGGCAAATGTTGAGTCCATGCCTCGATTCGGTCCACCAAGAGAAACTCCCCAATACTCCACTGCTCAATGGAAACCCCCTGAAAAAGCAAGAGTGTGAAAGACTGCATAAAGCCAGGAACAAATAGACAATCAGGCGGCCAACAGCCTCTGATCACAAATCCATCAACAAAAGAAATAAAGCATACCAAATCTTTGAGAAAATGTGCTGCATCACTAAAGGTGCACTTTAGGCTCCAGCTTTAATATCTGAAAATCTCACCCATAGTCAAATTCCCTCATCAACCAATAAAATAGCATTGATGGAGTAGATTCAGGCACAGGCTTCCACCAACAGGGTTCGTCCACAAACCAAAGTCATCTTGAATTCTAAAATCCCTAACCCCCTTACCATGCACCAAAAGTTTGATACAACTTCCACCAACGTTAACACCATGACAGGGAAGGATAATGCTACATCTCCTGCCTTCAAAGATAGCTCTAAATTCGAAGGCAATCAAGTTGCCCTCGCACTAAATGAGGAGCTTGCTGCCACAAACTCTAATCTCAGACTAATCTCAGAACTGAAGCGGATCACGTAAACTACATGGGGCTTTCCCAAATTACAGTGGAAAATTATCATTTTAAGCACCATGATGTCATTCGACTTACAACTAACCAACAATTGGGCAGTCGTCTCAAATGTTCATGCAGTGTATCCCCTCTTCCTTGCGAGAATTGCCCTGGTGTGAATGCACAACCATTAACCACCAATGCAATTAATAAGATGTCACAGGGCACTGCAGCAATCAAATGCGCAAGCCACTTTTCCCAATCCGGCAATATGATCCTCATCTACCCTGAATATGCATCACGGGGCGCTCAAGATATTTTGAACAGGGGAAATATCTTAAAACTATTGGGAAACCATGCACCCCTGGCTCATCTCACTAGTGCGGATATACTATCAATAACTTTACTTACCCCAAGAGGCAACCAAATGAAGGAACCAACTGTAATAACACTATCCGCGTCTGAACAAGCAACTCAAATGTGGCAATGAAAAGGACCACTTTAAGAGTGGGAAATCAAGCTGACAAGATACAGGATTAAAACATACCCCACACAGTTCTGTGAGCCTGTCATGACTGCAAATCACAACAGAGGACGGTTCAATCAAATCTTCTCCATCTTGAGAAATGCAACAGGTGGTTGCAGTCAGCCTAATGTAACAACAACCAGGCTGGAAAGCAAGTCAGGGAAGCAATACAAACAGTACCAAGCTCACAACACCAAATCTGATTTGTCTTGGCTGCCAACTGCCTTAATTAAAAATGCAGGAAAATTACCTGACACCTTACACTCGCTCAGTACCCCCGATTCACATGTTGGTTTAGGAATATGCTTCTGTAATCCAAGAGGTATAAGAAGTCTAGTCAATGACATAGAAGTGGTCAGGTATTGCCAAATACAGTAAACTTGGAGCATAACCTCAATACTCCTGATTAGGGATGTAGAGTTCTGCTCAGTGGCAATCAAAGCAAATAATACAGGAAGACCAAAAGGTGCACTTGACATTTATATTGCTATTGACCTGAGCATCAGCACAGAAGAAATCACCCTTCATGAGCCTCTCGATGTCAGTCTTAGCTGATATTCACAAAAAAGAGATGGGAGAAAAGTAGTCTCCAAACTCTGATAATTCTAAGATTATTCGCGTGATGAAGATGTCGCTCCAGAGGCCAGGACCAGGGACTTGTCATGGTCCATGAATGATGAACTCTTTAACATGCTACGTATTGGAGAACGTAACTCTTGGAAGCGTTAT
Organism: Triturus cristatus; assembly: GCF_964204655.1. Classification (NCBI taxonomy): domain Eukaryota; kingdom Metazoa; phylum Chordata; class Amphibia; order Caudata; family Salamandridae; genus Triturus; species Triturus cristatus. The sequence continues at coordinate 47,596,315 of NC_140584.1, forward strand.
TGACAATCGATTGTAGCTGGAGAGCCTGCCTACTGTATTGACCAACATCTTCATCACACAAATAATCTTAGAGTTATCTGAGTTTGGAGACTACTTTTCAACCATCTCTTTTTTGTGAATATCAGTTAAGACTGTGTGTAAATCAAGGGGAGGGAGAAAGAAGGAGTTGCGACCCACTCAGCTTCTTTAACAAGTATCTAAATATCAAGTTGAGAGTGGATCACTGGTCCTGAAAGAACCAAAGTTAGCATCAACAGTTCATGAACTGTTAAGAAACCCTCAATCACGTTTATCGCAAGATGGTATTGTAGCGGTATGTTCGGTTATCCGCTGGTGCTTAACAACGTGACAGCATCATCATTGGGTTACTGTGTGCTTCCTCCACCCGGAGGTTCTTGCCTCTGGTTTTTTCAGTAGTGATCGTAGAAGTGAGAATATACAGGCGTGTGTGGTGAAGAAATCCCAGTGAGTGTAGGTTAAAATACTCGTAAAACCAGTCAATAGTTTTAATAAAACTGGGTTTGAGTTGATTAAAAATGATTTACGTGCAAAATCAGACGCTTTAGGGTCTGGTGCACTAAGTGAGAATGTTCAAAAAAGTGGTTGACATGTTTCAGCCCTATCTTGTGCCTCTAAGGGTCAGGTGGGCTTTCATCAGGACCTAGTGTTATTATGGAGGAATCTAAATTTCATAGGACTCCTTGAGGAGGGTGGAGTGAATCGTCCAACCAACGTGTTCAATTTGAACCTTGTTTACTCTAGTAGAGGATACCTTCAGGGACAGGAGGCTAGACCCCGCTCTTGCGCTAGGGAGTTGTCGACTGGTTCTGCCACTGCCTCTCTTTCCCCGGTATTCAACTCGAACCCAGTTTTAATAAACTATTGACTGGTTTTACGAGTATTTTAACCTACACTCACTGGGATTTCTTCACCACACACGGCTGTATATTCTCACTTCTACGATCACTACTGAAAAAACCAGAGGCAAGAACCTCCGGGTGGAGGAAGCACACAGTAACCCAATGATGATGCTGTCACGTTGTTAAGCACCAGCGGATAACCGAACATACCGCTACAATACCATCTTGCGATAAACGTGATTGAGGGTTTCTTAACAGTTCATGAACTGTTGATGCTAACTTTGGTTCTTTCAGGACCAGTGATCCACTCTCAACTTGATATTTAGATATCAGTTAAGACTGACATCGAGAGGCTCACAAAACAACTGCTTTCTTTTTGCATCAGATGCCTTGTAATACATTTGGCACAACTTTGAAATTGTACTTTGAAGCCTTGAAAATGTCACTTCAGTGACGAAACACGTGTCAGCTGTTGTTTATCAACAAACATTGCTACATCAATTGGACTCGGAAATTTTCATCACCACCTTGTATAGTCCTTGTACCCTCTTTTTTTCCATAAAAACTGAGATTAATCAGATATATGTTCAGTGGAATCATTAAAACTGTTGAGAAAATGAATAATTGTTCCTGGAATATGTAAATTTGTGAAAAGTGAAAAATTGTGTTTGGCAACTACTAAATACATATGATTAAATATAATCAACATGTTTGAGTGCCCGGGTATACTATTGGAAAGCTATTGTAACACAAGGGCCTTGTCCATTGTGCACTCACACCTAAGGTAGTAGGGTGTGGTATTATCCTGAATGGTACCTTTACTTCAAAAGGGACAATTTATTTATACCTTTTAAACACAGTTTGCCCATAAAACTGGTTTGACTTATGAGGTGCGACCTTTTGTCTCCACTACTACCCCATTTCCTTTTTAATATTTACTTGGCAGATCATTCTGCAGCTCATGGTAATGTGAATGCACATGCTGCTAAACTGGAAGATTAACCAACTTGCTGCCTACTTAATGCAGTCAATGCCCTTTTAGTATCCAAAACTGCAGTGGGGTTGCAGCAGCTTCATTCCTATACAAACCAAAATGGCCTTACCCTCAACCTAGAAAAAACAAAGATAATAATCATTGGCGGAAAAAAAGAAACCAGGCCGATGGCAATTAAATGGCCTTTCTGTCAGTATTTTGCATACACATGGGCAACTGATTGCTCAGAGATTCTTATGGGAATCCATCCAGTTTCCTGTTATATCAGGATGTCAGTTGTAACCTCTACTTACTTTTTACTCTTAAAGGGGTATTCAAAGATATTGGAGTAGACGCCTCACTCACCAATCATGACATTCTTCATCATCGGCGCCTATTCACACCCTGATACGGTGGTACTATCAGGGCGTACTCAACCGCGGATGGAAATGGGAGTTCTTAGATAAAGTAAACTGGATAAGCAGGGGCCCAGAAAAGTGATGTATTAAAAATACCTCAAGGTTTACCCTAAAGTTTTACTTTATTAGGAGGATACCTGGGGTATAGATAAAACGTACAGTTCGTGGGTTTTCTTGAATACAATTATTCAATTATCCCCTCATCTTGATACTAACATGATTTGGCCATCGGTTTGAACCCAACTGGGTCTGGGGCCTTCGTCAGGGCTGTCTAGTCAGTGTCCCTGCCCTTTCTTGCGCACACACACACCATTCACACTCATGAGGCCTAATGCTATCACCTGTTTTGGTTCTTTGTTCCAAGAGGATTTTCTGTAAAACAAAAAATATAAAAAGTAATAATGAAAGGAGAGGAGACTGAGCTTCAGTCATCCATCCTGACTTGTTACATATGTCTCAATGTATTACTAATAGTGGACCATATTTGTAGGATAGATAGCCTTAGAATTACTCTATATTACCTTCCTTATTGGAATCTGTATTGTGATTTTTTGAAGCTTATGTGCTCCCCGTGGAGCCTGAAGTTTTTTTTGACATGTTTACATATCCAAAAACAGGTTCAGGGGTTGATATTTTTATATTGTGAACTAATGTCTAGGTCCAGATTTTTTAGTGATATGAGTGTGGAGTGGACGGTCTACCTAGTGCGGTCACTCAGTGCCACCTGCATATTGTGTCACTCACACAGGTCCTGTGTATGTGTACCCTCTAGCAGTAGCGGTCCTTGGAGGGAGTTCCGTGGCGGGGTGAGGCGGGGCGTGGCGGGGGAGGGACAGGGTGGGGGAATGTAAACACCGGAATATGGATGAACGGAGGTAAGTACACATTTAAATAAATAAAACGAATTCCTTTGCGCGCGCTGCATCGCAAAATGCGATGCAGCGCGCACAACGAATTTCGTTTTATTTATTTAAATGTGTACTTACCTCCGTTCATCCATATTCCGGTGTTTACATTCCCCCACCCTGTCCCTCCCCCGCCCCGCCTTACCACCCCACGGAACTCCCTCCACGGACCGCTACTGCCCTCTAGTGTGTCTCCTCGAGGTTCATATGGGATGGTGCCGTCTTGTAATCACCAGTCAATCAGTTGCCTGTGCGTATGCAAATTTCGATAGTGGGAGAGTGCAACTGATTCCATTATCTCTCGTTCTCCGTTAGTAATCGCAACTTTCTGTCAGTATGACTGTGGAATACAAGTACCTGGGCATGAACATGGATAATTGCGGAGACTTTCAAATCCTTAAGGAGATCCTGAAATCGAAATCTGCCATTTTGCTATATGCATGCCTCAAACTCTCCACAGAGCTTCAAGGCCCCTAACTTGAGCCCTTAATGAATGTGACCCATGCTAAGATACTGACCACTGTAGCTTATGGCTCAGACGTCATGTATGGAAAGGGCTATCTCCTGCTGGACAAACTATTAGTGAGCAACTATAAAAAAGGTGGTCCACCTACTGAAACACGCCTCCCCTGCTCAAATCCGGCTAGAATATGGCTTGCATAGTGAAAACCTGGAAAGACAAGCCGCCTTCCTGAGAATGTTTTAAGCTACGCACAGCTGGCCCTGACTCATTGGAAAACCAACTTTGGAGACAGATATCTAAAACAGCTAGCCGCTCTGCCGCCCAGGCCCATTTGGAACAATCAGTCCAGAATCAGGCAGCCGCATTGTGGGCAACCTCTACTTCTGTTGCCAACTTTAAAATGATCATCACATTGGCGCACCAGATATCATGGTTAGCTGACAAACAGCAACTGGCCTCATGCCCGCACACCTGGTTGGTTCTAAATAACTATGCCAAACGAGGACCACACCAGGTCACACAAATCTGCCTGTCACCACACATCAAACAACAACTCATCTGATACAGGCTCTGAGGCCTACCGACGCTGGACTGTACACCGGCACAAAAAAAGAGAATACCCAAATGACTTAGGCAGGCTTTGTCAATCCAGCAAGGAAACCCTTGCGCACATCCTTTGTATTCGTCTTGCCCCATTGAAAGAAAGACAGGCTTTCTTAAGACCACAGTTCCTGTACCTGTTTTTTTTGTTAGAGTTTTATATAGCGCGAACTAGATCGAGGAATCGGGCATCATAGCGCTTTACATGAGCACCAGTTTCGTTACAGATAAACACATTCATTTTTTTTAGTTAGGTCCAGGGAGATTAAGTGATTTGTCTAGAATCCCAGGATGCTGAGCATCGTTGCCGAGACTCGAACCCGCTTCCCCAGTTCCGAGGTCGACCGCTCTAGCCCTAAGGCTACATCCTCTTCTGCAGACCCGCCGTAATCGCCTGCCTCTCTGCTGAATACCTCATCCTGGCAGGGAGATTCGTTAAATTCATACAGGTGTTTGTGAGGTCATTGAATAGCACCACTCATAATGACTTATACGGCTACTAGGCACTCTAGTTCCTAGTAAAAGTACAAATTAGTAGCCAAAACAGTGACTCATTTATTGCAAGCACTTCGAGGAGAGGGCAACACCCTTTTGGTGAGGTTATTCTAACATGCTCAATTCACACTGCAACCACCTAGACAGCACTTGATTTACCTTATGTATTTTCGGTGGTGCCAATTGAACGTGTTATGAATTATGCAGCTTAGACAGTCTTTAATTCCTTGCATGCACATTTTAAGTCCTAGAGTCCAGAGAGTATTTCACCCATTGTTGGTGCACTGGGGGGCCGGGGGGCTCAATTGTTACAGGAATGAAAAAGTCAATGAACCAGTCAAAAACAGCACTTTAGTTACTTTCAGCATTTTGGGGGGGCTTTAACACCCTGTAACTGAGAGGCCCATGGTTGGATTTGCAGGACTCAGTCATCAATAGAACCGTCAACATTTTAAGCACTTTGGGGGCCTGCTCTCCCGCTTAACGAGGTATAGGTCCAGACTTGTATGCACTGACTTGCATGTTTTGACACCCATATTTTAATATGCATGTGGCACAGTGCGTGTTTTTATTGTATCATGTTCAGTTTGGACCGAAGCCGAAGCAACATCAATAACATTATATTAATTTCACGCACTTTGGGGGACAGCGAGACATAGATCCAGACCAGTATGCACTGATTTGCATGTTTTGATGCTCATGTTTTAATACGTATGTGCCATCATGCCTGTTTTAATTAGATCATGACCAGCTTTTATTCCTTGACATTGCAAAACATGTACATAAAGAATCTCAAGGTAGCCTTGGAAAACTTTGTCTTGACTGTCATCGTTAGCTTTCTTCTGCAATTTGTAAGGGACACAATCACCTCTGGTGCTATTCAATGTCTGTTTTTAGAAGTTTTGTAATGGTTTTTATTCATCGTATCAATACAATACAATTTGAAAAAATGGGAATTTGAATATATTATATTTTTTAATACAATGCACGCATGTTTTAAAATAATGCTTTGACCTATTGACAGGATTAATTCATTCTCTCAAAACTTTAGGGTATTACCTTTAAATAAGGTAAGGAGCTGAAGTTGTCATAGTGGGCTTCTCGTGATCAAGCATTCCCTTGGCAAACTAGTGACAGCGGCTTGGGATCATCAGACAAGTTTAGGTGATTATTGATGAAATCAAATCATAAACACTATGGGGCAGATTTACAAGGACTGGCGCATCCATGCGTATCAGCAGGGATACGCCAGGTAAGATGCGTCACGTAAGTTTACCCTTGCGCCACCACAGATGCGCCGCATTTACAATGTGGCGCATCGTGGCGCAAGGATAAACAGATGCATGACGCATCTGATGGCGTAAGGGTGGCGCATTGCTGGAGTCGTGTCGCAAGCACAATGCAACTCCAGCAATGCTCAGGGGCTGCCCATACCTAACATGCTGCGTCATGCCTTACGCCTGCTTCAAGCAGGCGCAGAGTTTTGACACAGCGGCGTCGGAAAAGTGACTCAGTGAAATCTTGTAGATTTCACTGCGTCACTTTTCCGAGGCTTTTTCCGACGGAACGCCCACCCTGCATATATTAAACCTGACGCAGGTTTAATGTGGCTCAGGGCTTTACAACGTGACGCATCTCCCTAGATGCGTCACGTTGTAAATAAGGCACAACATGGTGCATGGTTTACGCCGCCGCTGCGTCACAAAAGTGACGCAACTGTGGCGTAAATGTGTCGCAAGCGGCTTGTAAATCTGCCCCCTCGTATTTGGGATGGATCCAAGACAAGGATGATAAAGGCATGGAAAAAGACCAACAGAGCACGTGGATAATTTTCAATAAGCAGCTGTGCCTATGGCTAATCATAGAGGTGGGCACATGTGTGAAGATAGAACAGTCCGCCATTGCTGACGGTACATTAACATATGTCTGAGGGGACATAATAATCCTGTGGTAGTGTCTGTCTCTCCTAAAATTTCTGACTCAGCTATTATGGTCTAGGGTATGTAGGGTTTTAAGGACGTCATGTACCACTTAATATAGTTCGGTAACTTTGGCCCAGTGCAAGCCTGCTTTGCACTACCATGCTTTTTGAAAGACTGCACTGCACTGCAGAGACATTCCCTTCTGAGCCGGGATCAATTAATAAAAAAAGGATAAACATTTATTGGCTATGCAAATTTCCTAAGGGAAACGCATGAATATTCATTGGTCAATTAATTCTCAATTCACTCAGATCTACTTTAAAGCTTCTGCAGCAGGCAAGTATGTGTAATGACCTAGAAGGTTGATTTGTGAGTATAGGCAATTTCCAGAAGGACTTAATTTCCTCATTTGCCTTTGATATATATTAAGATCTGACCACATATTATGTGCTTCAGAGGATGCATGGACTGCAAAAGCAGATGTGATAATATAACCCCCTTTTGTGAATCCTATTATGTGTGGAATACGGTAGGTACTTCAGCGATCGCTGATGTTATTAAACAACTCATCCTATAACCTTCATAGATGTAACCACATAATTCTTCCCCGACTAGCAATATTCGAAATAGACAAAGTGAGAATGCCATGTACAGGAAGAAATAGAAAAGAGATGTGGAGCGTTGATAAGTCTTGGACTGTGAGTACACACTTTACTGAACTGTACTATTTTGTATTGCAGAATTTCTACAATGATTCCCAACGTCTTGCAAAGTGCTTTGTGGATCGTGGTTAATTGTTGTAATACTGCGGTGCAAGGTTTAGCGAGGTGTATTGGTAGCAGTGTTATCTATTATTGTTAACAATTGGCGTGTTGCATGATGAGTGTTCTCCATACACGACACAGTGGCTTTTGAGTGTGTTTTACATGTGTGGCACAAAGCAAAGCAATGTGAGGATAGGTTTGCAAGCACCATGTACAACCCAATCAGGCTCATGGCCATGTAACTACTTTATTCCTGGTTATGAGAAAAGCTGGGACTTTATGGTGCACCTTAATTGCAAGAAGTTGTAGATTTATCTTTGCATGAATGCACTGAGAAGCAGCTACCTCACATATGGATTTTATGGCATGTGGAAATCACCAGCAGTGGGGCTATTCTTCACCTGCAGTTTCTCCCTTGGTTGTACAGTTTGCATTTCAAGAAAGAGGGTCACAAACCCTATACCAATTTATGTGTAATGCAGGGAGCTTTGAATGATATTCTTCTGGCCAATAGTAAACAGATATAGGGTCATAGGTTTACCACAATCCATAGCATCAATTGCTCCACACTAAATAGACATTTGCAGACTATTACGTTTTGACCAATGGGAGATGTTTGAGTTTTAAGATGATCTCAATATCTTCAGGATAGTTGTAAAAGGTAGGTTGAACACATTTGCCAGTGCAGAAAGTGCGGCTACGTAAATGTTGAAGATTATAGAGGCAATAGTTGATCTCTGAGGAACTCCTGCTGAACTGAACTAGAATTGAACATTGGTAGTAGGACAATTTAGGGCTATTTATTGAGGAAGGATTTCATCAAGTCATGTAATGTACTCTGTTTGAGGAAAGCGGTTTATTGTATGATGTGGTTGTGTGACCACACCTTGTAGTAAACTCACTACCTGTAATGATTCGTTTGAAAAACCTTAGCTTAACTCTAGGTAGCTGTAGCTCTGATCTGTCAGGCTTTATCATAGAAACATGTTTAAAGTAATAAGGAGCACCACAACAGTGAAATAAGAAAGAAACAAGTTTGTGCAAGTGGGGGATGTGTTGATTATTAGGCAATGGGCTACCAGGTACCCTCCCGTGACAACTTCCTGCAAAGCGTGGAATCAAGCTAGTCCAAAGTCACTATTGAGTCCACTCCCAACATGGTAGAACATGGCAGAACCCTTCTCTAAGCATGTGGCACTCTCTAGCCCATTCTAGACGTGTGGTTACCCGGAGGCTGCACGCCTATGCCCACAGAAAAACAGTTGACAATGGCTTACCTTTCACTGAGCCCAATGCCACCCTATCTGCAAGAACAAAAGAGCAGCTCCTCTCGTGTGTGTCCAACATTTGCCCTTCAAAACAAGCTTTCCCTTTGTAGCTCACACCCTGTTTTGCCTTACTGCGAGGAGGTCGCACCTCTTCGAATGACAGGGCCTTGGTGTTCCTTCCTGACAGTGTTAGCCCTTTTCAGCCTTAGGGTGGTCTTCCCTTAAACGTTTTGCCTTCCTACTCCATTTTTGCTGATGCTGTTTTTGCTGGCCTTAGGACTCTTTACAACTGCTAACCAGTGCTAAAGCACTTGTGCTTATGCTTTAAAACATGGCAACATTGGCTTGTCCCCAATTGACATATTTAATCTTATTATAAGTCCCTGGCAAAGTGGTACTACACATATCCAGGGACTGCAGAACTGAGTGTTCCACCCACTAAAGTACCTCATTAAACATGGCTCAGGCCTGCTATTGCACCTGTGTGCTGTTTTAAACTGCCATTTCGGCCTGGCAAAAGAAACCTTTTTGTACATCAAAAAATGGTAGTCTGCACACCAGTTTGCAAACTTTATAAGGACGTTTTTAGATGCTCAAAGGCTGTATTTTGGCGTGCTATCCACAAATGGTCTCCTCTGTGTGCATGTGATACTTGAGAAGAACAAAGAGCCTCATCAGGGCCCCAAAGCCAAGATGCCCAGCCACCAAAATAGGAGTTCATAATCAAACAAGCTCAAACAGTTTTTTTCATGCTTAATCAAATTTAGTCCTGGCGTAGTCCATTTTAAACATTTTCATCATTAAATTTTTCTTCAACAAAGTTCAACAGATTATCCAGGCTTTTCTTCCAGAACATATGGCGGTTCATAATTCTATATAATAAAACGTGAATGACATGAGCCCAATGCATTTCAGGCTAATTGCCCTTCCTCAGGGGTCACTATGATGTAAAAACACAGATAAGAACCAACAATAGACTGGCTAGAAAACTGATCTACTATACTTAAATGGTATGTCCCAAAAATCATATAAGTTAATCTTCACCAAACGCACCCAAGCAAAGTAAAGTGATGACGCATACTTAACTGCAAAGTAACAAATGCAATAAACCGTAATGCCTTGTGTCACGTAAGCATGCATACATTCCATCATGCAGATGTCTCGTAACCAATGCAGCCTCATATTTATGCACTATGTTGCATGAACATGTTCTATAACAGAAACCTTCACCATGATTGCACAAAAGACTTATTCAAAAACACTATTTTTACCACCAAAAACGCAACGTCATGAGCATTTGAACTCCTAACTTGAAAAGGACCATGACGATAAATCTGAATTTACCTTCAACACTGAAACATTCTGCACGAATCCCACTTGTCGGGGAATACTTAAACAAAACGAACACAATTGTGCCGCTACATTTTATAATTATCCCACGTGATTAGTCTGTGGCTTGTGACACCAAAGCCCAGTGAACATAAATGAAATACTACTATAACATCATTCACATCATGTCAAAAAGTATGATTCAACACAAATAAAAGTACCCCGCTAAGTGGTGCCACCCCAGTTCTGAACCCTTGGAAGTGAACCTAAAAGTTCTCTGTCAGCCCATTTATGGATCCAGCAGAACCGACCCATCACCTCTGCTACGAAGCAGAACAAAATGCATCGCCTCTGCTGCAAGGATTCTTCCAGCACAAGGAATACCCCTTGACCTCGCAGCCAACATTGGAACCACTGCTGCATTCCCTCCCCCAACGCAGGCCCTCGCATCAAAAACCTCTCATCGACAACAGCCTCTAAATGATGTAGGACTTCTCATCGCAAGCCTCACAGTCTCTCTGGAACCAGCCGGTGTGCGACGCATCCTTCATGCACACCTTTGCAACACAGGCTTCTCTCATTGACAGCCTCCTCAGTGATGACACAGGACCTCACATTACAGCCTTGCAGCTCCCTGGAATCAATGCATCCCCTCGGCTGTGCTACACATCCTCGCAACAGTCTGCAACTAGGATTTAGGGAGCTCTTGTTAGGGGGCCCAGCTGGGTCCCTGTAGCCGGCACATGCTCCATGGCAGTCAGCCTGCCCTTCTGACTTGATCCCAGTCCAGCACGTCCAGATATCCACAGTTGGCACTTTGTGCTTTTTGGCGCATTGTACACTGAAATCTTTAAACCTGCATATCTCCAGTTCTAGTGTTTAATCTGGTGAGGGTTCCTTTTTGAGTTGTCTTTTCCCTTTGTTACTATTTGAAGTGTTGCAAAAATACTTCAAATATTGCCTCTGAGTTAAGCCTTAATGCTCTGTGCCAAGTTACCCGAGGGTTGAGCACAGGTTAATTTAGGGTTTGTTTGTGACTTCACCACAACAAGGATTGTGGTTCCTGTTTGAGTAGGGTTTTACCGCATCAACCAGCAACCAATGACTTTCATAGAGTCACTCACACCTCATCTTAGGAGGGCAAAAGACGGTCTCATGGCAAGCAACCGTAAACAGTCACTGGGAAACTTTGAACAACAAAGTGGTTACTTACTAAAGTTTGCATTTGTGCAAACGTTACACTAAATTTGACTTGAGAATCAAATAGGGTTTAAAGCAATGATTCTTTTGACACCTCGAAATACCATATTTAGTAGTCCCATTCAGAAGCTAGCACTGCTGAGTGGTCAGAGTGTAACCTTGAACTTGCCGATAAGTAAACCAGCCTTAACACAGTAAAAACAACAATGCAGGGGTTTTACTGTCAGGACATGTAAAGATAAGAAATAAATTTTTTACTTTTTCATAAAATGCACCCTGCCTGTTGGGCTCAATAGACCTGTACTAGGGGTGACTTATAAATATTAAAAAGGAAGGTTTGGGCTTTGCCATTACTTTAAATGGCCAAGTTGAGTTAGAAGTCGAAAACTGTTTTGCCTGCCAGCAGTGGTGGGCTGGGGGGGGGCATACTTTGCTTTGTCACTCTCGGAGAGACACAATATGAGTTGCTGAGGTACCCCTGGTACCATATACTAGGGACTTATAGGTGAGTTAATTTATGCCAATTGTGTGTGAACCAATCGCATATATACCTTTTAAGATTTAGAACAATAGCAATAAGGTCTGCACTGTTGAAAAACCAGCAGCATCGGTCTAAAAACGTGGGACTGATCATGTAAACAGAGCCCTGTATCTTGGGGGTCTATTAGTATGTCAGGCGGATTGCCACCGCCCGCATGACGTTGGCGATCCGCCCGACATAACCCCCCGCCCGCCTCCCATTTCCCCCCTGTCATATTATGATGGCGGGGTGTACCGCGGCGGACGGGAAGACCGTCCACCGCTTTTCTGCATGGTGGACGAGTCAACCGGGCAGAAAAGGGTTGCATATGGTGGCGGTGTCTGCTAGACACCGCCATGCATATTACCATGGGAGCGGGAATCAGCCTTTCCGTGGCGGCATTGCCGCAACGGAAAGGCATGCAGATTACAAAGTTGGGGGCCCGTTGCTGGCCGCCAGGATGTTGGGTGAGTGGGGGGGCACATGGGGGTACCTATGGTACCCCCCAGCATTTGCATGTCACGTTGTGCATGCAAACGCGCGTTGTGCAAGCAAAGCATTGTGGCGGTGGATGGTGCATCCTAATTGCCGGTGTGGGACCGCCACACCGCTGGCGGCTGGTCCCAGCACCGCCAGGGTGGCGGGCAGACGTAAGTCCGCCCGCCATCCTAATAGGCCCCTTAGTGTCATGTAGCCCATGGGCTAGTAACCAGTGAACAACTGTCTCAAATGGCAATAACACACCAAGGAGTAGACGAGCAGCAATTCCTCTGTTGCTGACAGAGCTTTTAAGGTAGCCCCAGATGGACTTTAGTGCTGATTCAATGCTTCACACCAGTCTGAATCAATACTGTCTTTCAAATAGTAGATTATGTATACATATATATATTTTTTTTAAATCAAAATTAATGTCTGGGCAAAGGTTGCCATGTCAATGAATTTACTAAAAAATTGACCATTAGCTATTGTTCTGAAATTAGCTGTATCATCCTGTACCAGTACCTGTTTTTATGAAATAGGTTTAATTCAATAGTTAACAATGATGATTGGATGATCTCTCTCACTGGTATGGCTGGAGAGAACCCTATTATCACTGATCTGAAATATTTTAGGGGCAAGGAAACACTGCTGCATTGACCATGTTTTCGATTTACTTGTGCTGGAGCTTTCTTTTAGTTTCAGTGGATAGAACAAGCAAAGAATGGGTTAATTGCTCAAGGTAACCTGTTTTGATGATGGAAGGTCTGAGAGGACCTTGCTTGGTTTCGGACGAAACTACCTTCCAGTTTAACCACTTTCTTGATGAAGTGATTTGTTAAGTCATCACAGAGTACGCTAGAGTGTTTAACATTGCGAGGTCTGTAGAGTTGTTCTGGGCCCCTACTCTGCAGCTTTGGTGGTGAGCCACTTCGCTGATGGACAGCTCTGCAAGCACCCCCCGGTCCTCTCTCTAGGGCCACACCACAGCAGGTAGTGATATGATAAGTAGACAAGTCTTTTCATATTCAAATGCTTTGAGAAGCAGAATGTAATTATATTCAATTAACTTTGTGCTTAATTGTCTCTTCATCACCACCTGGTTGATCTCTGCTTCATAGCACATCAGATTACAGTTTAACTTGCACTGGATTATTATCCTACGCTGCTTTTCAAAACCTAATTGCATCTGCCGTTAGAGTTGTCAGTCCGTATGACATTTATCACGAATTTGTGTAGTAGCGTGGTACCTCTGTTTGTGGCCTTTCCATTTGATTCTCGGCCACGGATGTATAGATTTATAATGATGCTTACTTTATTATTGAAAGCTTTGCGCAGGCTGGTGTTACGCTGAGACTCCACAGTTACCAGCGTAAATTCTGCACTTCGGCTGTGTCACACATGGCATGTACAAGCAGTTTCCTGAACCACAGCAAACTCTCTGGGATTGCACTGCCCATCTACAGGTTACGTATCCCCTACTTATCACCAGTTGTCACGTCCTACCCAGCACGGGCATTCGCCAATGACTACGCCACACACACAGAGTAGGTATGCACGTCTTTATTTTTCAGCGTGTAAGCAGAGCTCAACATTATCAACCTGCATTTACTTCATTAGCCTCCAATGCCTACATCACTGGTCTACGGAGTCCATTGGGAACCAAAAGAGTTCCATCATTCTTTATTTAGACAACACTACAGGAGAGGGCACAGTATGTGATCTATAGCACAAGCTGCCACCTTAAGATTCTGTGAGAAGTGCTCTAGAGAATACTGGATATGACGCAGAAAGTGATAGCAATGTAATACTTATAGAAAAATGGAGATCCTAGAACCCGCCCACAAGCCAGATATGAGGCCAGGCCACACAACGAACTTAATATGGTGAAATGCTAAATGAGAATTATGCATACCGTTATCTTCTCATTTCTTACCAGGAACCCCAGGATGAACAGCGAACAATTTGAGATGCGTGAGTCCTTTTTCCATGTGAAGAGCGGGGTTTGGCATGAGTGCTTTGTGAGAGAGCTTTCCAGCTCAGTGTAATCAGATTGTGCGCAAGAGGTGAGAGTGTCCCACAGATAGAAAGTTGTAAAAACAGCAGGAAATGAGCTGACCTAGGAAGAGGAGCAGCCCCTGGGGGAGTGTGTACCTCCAGGCAGTTAATCAAGCAATGCATGGATGTTAATCTCTACAAAAATTCCCATGTCAAGCATTGGCCTCTAGTTTGGTGAGGGTCCTTTTGCACTGCAATGTGGCAAAGGTTTTTGTTGTTCCCACACCAGGATTGGCTGTGTGTGCACGGGGGTCTAGCTTGTATCGGGGGTGGGGGCTTCATTGGTAGTATGGTTATCTGATGTGCATGTCCTCAAATATCTGTTGGGGTGGATACATGTGGATGATCAGATAAATGTGAACATGGCAGCAAAAGTCTCTGAGTGTGAATGTATGTAGGTTGGCTTTATGTGTTTAGCTACTTGTGAGTGTGCAGGTAGACACAAACTGAATGCTGCATCTCATGAGCAGGGAGTGTCATAATTACAGAACGAACAGCAGAGACAATTCTTATTCTCAGAGAGAACAAAAAAATGACGCAATTCAAAATGATGAGTCATAGAGCAAGGATGGAAAGAATTCCAGATCTCTGCTGCAGCAGCACAGGCTATATTTATCCTGCCTCTCAGGGAAATAAAGCCGAATCAGCTGTAGCTCGGCCTGCTCACATCCTGCATTGAAGCAATTCGATTGTGGATATTTTTTAATTTACATTAGATTAATTCAAAAGTTTAGAACACTCTTAGACCCAAAGCAAAATGGAATCATGAACTAGACAGACTGTTTCCTTCCATGAGCAAAACTAAGAGCCTCTATTGCTTTGTGCCCAGGATGACTGGAGTGGAAATGCCATTCTGGTGACCCATTACTACAGCATTTACAGTGCTACTGGAACAATTTTGGAAGTGGGACAGCTACCATCGATGTTACATAATTGAAGTCAAGGGGACTGTGAAAAATCCAAGCATCACACCTACAGCGAGTGTAGCAAATGAGCCATGCCTGTTCAGATGCAGAGTGGGAAGGGTGCTGTACTAGGTTGATGGTAATTTCTGAGCACACTATCACAATTATATTACTAAAGCATGAGATTGCAACACAGTGTCATTTACAGAAAGCACATTTTCCTCTGACATGGCAACACAATTGATTCTCCACAACATGTTCTATCACATCATCAATAACACAAATGACATCTGAAATGGAAATCACATCATGATGAATTCATTGATCACATCACTGTAGATGGAAAGTGGGAAAGGCTGCAGATTTATCGTAATAAAATATTTCTTTACTTTTGAAAAACAGAGATTGACTGAATAAAACAAAGGTTAAAGTGGAGTCATATGTGAGTTAGGTATAAAGAATTTAATTTACGTTAAAAAAACTTAGAAATTCACCTAAAAATAAAAAAAGTGGAGTTATACCTTGGTCTTCTAATAATAAAAAGAAATTCACTGAAAAAAACAAGGTTAAAGTAGAATTATACTTAGGTCTTCTAATAAAACTAACCTAATGTTTTAAGATAAAAAATTCACCACTTATACGTAACTTACATAAGTATAACATGTACAACCATGATGCACTGTTAATAACTGCAGAATTACATCACTGATGACTTCTGAAAGCATTGGTGGTGCAAATTTTATACTTGTGATTTTAGCACTCTGTGGTGTTTTTTTAATTACTATATGAGGTCATAAGCAATGCAAGGCGGAGGCACGAGTTATAGTTAGCTCTGCTTACTATAGCTGGTGATTTTCTGTGTTTTTTTCAGTTCCAAACATTAATGTTGTCGCTGACATATTCACCTAACTATAATCTTACTTTAACCTTTGTTTTTTCAGTGAGTTTCTAAGGTTTTTTTAAGAGCAAAAACAGTTCTTTTTATCACACCTAACTATAATGTTACTTTTACCTTTGGTTTTTTGTTCAGTGAATTTCTAGGGTTTTTTCAATGTACAGTAATATTTTATTAGCAAATATAAAGATAACCGTGCATCAGTGGGTTGGAAACGTTGTTTGTTGTTTTTAAAGGGGAGGAAGGCCTCAGCTCACAGAGCCTTATTAGGCCCTGGGGACCCCTTTCGTCAGGGCCTTTTGTTTTTTAAAGGAGAGGGCCCTGAGCCTTATTAGGCCCTGGGGACCCAATTTATGAAGGGAGAGAGGGGCCAAGTGGCCAGAGTTCATGTGCCTTATTTGGCCCTGGGGCTCCCAACCCCAAGGGCTTTTTTAATCAAAGGGGTGCCCTCCCTACAAACAGGGCAGTTTTTAAACTATAGGGGATGGGGGATGTGTGCCCCCCTCCACTCGCCATATTTTGCCCTGGGGACCCCATGCCTCAAGCCTACTGCTTTTAATGAAGGCAAGGGAGGTCCCTGTATTGCCTCCCTGACTTTTGTTCAGCCCTGTGGACCCCAACCCCCATGGCCGCTACTAAAATTTAAGGGGACGGGGGCCATGTGGACCCCTCTTGGAGCCTTGTTAGGCCCTGGGGACCCCATCCCACAGGGCCAATACTAAAATTCAACGAGAAGGCTTTTCCAGGTCTGGGGATCCCAGCCCCCTAGGGTCTGCATTTCTTAAAGGTGGGCTTATTGGTGCCCACCCTTGGCACCCACAATATTTGATTTGACTTTAAAATTTTCGGAGCGCCCGAATGCCCTTAGGCGTCTTGAGGCTAGCATTCACCAAATTCCTGACCTGAAAGCCACAGCTAGGGGGAAATAGGAAAAGTAAAGAGATTGGGAGAACAGCCAGGATTTTTTCCCAGCAGCTTGCCATATTAAACTAATATGTAATGTGCATAGGCAGTCTTTTCCAAAGTTGACAGGTGGAGTGAACAAGCTTCTGCCACCCCACGCAGCTTCCTTAATTTTTGGAACTAAGACTGATTTGGAGGTTGCGGATCGCAACAGTCTGTTAGGGGTGTGCCATAACATTTTCCTTTTCAGGTAGTCTGGTCCAATACTATGCAGTGCTTTATGAACCAAACATAGAGCCTTTAAGGCCACTCTTTTTTTGTAACTGGAAGCCAGTGAAGCTCTGATAGGGCAAACGAAACAGATTTAAACTTTGGTATCATCTTTAGAAGATAACTGGCTGCATTCTGCAGTGTCTTAGGCTTGTTTAGAGAGCTAAAGGGCATGACAATAATACAATCTGGATAACACTAATGCGATGACAACCAATTAATGCAAATTGAAATAAATAAAAGGTAGAACCTTCCTCAATGTTCTCAACAGAAAGAAGCAAGATGAGGATAGTGTAATGATATGATCCGTAAAGGACATATCAGCATCAGAGATTACCCCAAGGTTCCTGACTTTGGAGACTGGTGGGGGGCGGGCAGGGTCTTAGGCCACCAGGATTGATTCCAAAATGAAGTGTCCTTTCTGAAGAGGAGAACCTCTGTGTTTTTCTGAATTTAGGTTGAAGCAATTGCTGCTCATTCAGCTGACAACAGCAAGCATACATTGGGTGAACTGGTAGAAAACCTCATCTACAATGCTTGAGATTGAAACAACAATGTTAGTGTCATCAGCATAAAACACTGTGGCATAACCAAAGGAACAAATCAGCTTAGCTAAGGGTGCCTCGTAAATATTAAAAAGGGTTGGGCTCAAAGATGACCCCAGGGGGAAAGCGCAAGGCAGAGAATATTGTTTTTAGTTGAACTCTCAAAGGGCCACGAGCTACTCTCTGTTTGCTCAAAATGAGGAGAGAAGATCATGCGCCTATCCAGTAATCCTAATTCCTGCTAAGCAGCCAAGCAGAACTGCATTGCTCATGTTATCCATGGTATGTCTTATCTCATCAGAAATTACAATCAGAGCTGACTCTGTACAGTAGCATGACTGAAAGCAAAACTGCTCCTCATCCAAAAACTAATCTTCTCGTGGTACTTAGAGAATATTATTAAAATGCTTCTCAAGGACCTTCGCTGGAAAAGAATGACGTGAAATAGGTGAATATTTTTTCTTTTCTTTGGGCTTAAGTGACAGCTTTTATAACAAAGGAAGAATAGAGGCTTTTATCAATCCTG
This sequence comes from Triturus cristatus, assembly GCF_964204655.1. Lineage (NCBI taxonomy): Eukaryota > Metazoa > Chordata > Amphibia > Caudata > Salamandridae > Triturus > Triturus cristatus. The sequence continues at coordinate 47,614,612 of NC_140584.1, forward strand.
GGTGGAAAATGCCCACACTGATGAAGGTGATCTACAAAGTAGTTAAATCCCAGGCTATCTTGTCCACTGTATCATTTAGCACTTTGAGCGGGCAAGGGTCTGAGGGGGCTCCACATTTAGTGTGACCGCTTAAGTTGAGCACTTGGTCAGTGGTCAAAGGGGGAAAATTATGGAGCTCATTTGTTGGTGCTCAAATTGGAAGGTTCTGTACCTGGATCTGTGAAGGATCAGGTAGAATCAAATTCACCATATACTGCCTCCACTTTATTTCTAAAATAATATACCTGCTTGTCACAAAATGTTTGGTTGGGAAGGAGAGCAATTGGAGGATTAGTGCAAGAGAGTGTCTCCACAGTTTTTTAGAGCTTACTCAGAGTTTTTACTGAATTGATTTTTGTTCTGGGTAGTGAGCCTCTTTTCCCACAATAATAAAAATGTTTAAACTCCTGGATAATTTCCTTATATCTATCTCTTTCCACTTCGCAATAGTCGTTGGGGGCCATGGGGTGAGCCCCAGATCTCCACGCTCCAGCCAGCTCCCCATATGCTGCGGGAGCCAGCATTAATCCCACCCGCAGTGAGCCGCTACTAATGCTGCTAACTCCAGGCGTGAGCAATATTTTTATCTGTTTCCCTGCCCGCATCAGTGTGGGCAGAGAAACATATCAAAATTCTGCTACCAGCTGGCAGCACCATTTTTAAATCTTTGCCCACTTGGAGCAGACTTTGTGTAACGGGCAGCGTGGGTCTCCGCGTTCAGGGCCTGGCTGGGCCATGAAATTACAGGCTTGTGTTGGGACAAGCTGGACTCCATGATGGTGTTTATTCCAGCACAGTAAACACGCAAAGGTACATCTAATGGTGGGCTGTGAGTGCTACTTTGAACTACTGGGACCATGATACATTGTGCAATTGTAATCATGTGCAAGGACAACCGCCCAAAACGTGTCAGATTTTTGCAACTCTTTAAATAAAATACATCCTTGCCTTATTTCTGAGATTCGTGGTGTCTCTGTTCGCCGTGGAGGAGGTGCAGGGACATCGTGGTGCATTGATATATATATATATTATCTACTGGCAGTCGCCAGTAGATAGTTATAGTTAGGACCGTGTTTCCATAGGAAATCCGCAACATTCTATTTGGAATAACTTTGGCGCCGGTTGACGAATCCTCGCGAAATTTTCAAAATAGGTGGGGCGCTCCGCTCCGCTCCTACCCTGAAAGTCTCGGGGGTATTCATCAAGCGGGGGCTGAGAAAAAAGGGGGGTCCCAAAACGCGTTTTCCCCATGCATTTTCCCATAGGACCTTTAGTCCGAGCTACAGCCCGAACGGCTGAACAGAATTACTTGAAATTTGGCAGAGAGGTAGTCCTCAGGTCAGAGATGTGCCTTTTGCAGGTCTGGTGTAAATCTGTTCAGTAGGTCCTGAGAAAATAGCATTTAAATCAATATATATATCTGTAAGCGCGCTCCGTGCGCTTACGGTAAGCTTACCGTACGCGTACGGTGCCGTGCGCGAACTCAATTCTGATTGGTGGTTACATGACTGTAAACATTCGAATCGGTCGAAATCAGAAAGTGTCGGCCGCCATTTTCTGTCTCTCGCACTGAAAAACAAAGGTGGATAACGTGAAAAGGGGGCAACGAAGAGAGTTGCAGACCCCCTAGCGTTTGTCAGGGGGTCCACGAAGGACCAAAAAGTACGAAAAATACATTTAATAATTTTTTTTAAAAATCGCGGAGTGCGCGTACGGTAAGCTTACCGTACACGCACGGCAAAAAAAAACAGAAAACAAAAAAACAAAATAACAATCACCTGATCTAACTATAACGTGGAATTTCATTGTTTTTTTACGAGTGAAATGTACAGCTAACTATAACATGTGTGAAACCTATGGTTTTTTAAGTGAATATATATATATATATATATATACACACACACACATATATATAATATGTATATAGAGAAATAGATACGCACATATATATATGCACATGTGTGTATCTACGTATATATACATACATATATATGTGTGTGTGTATATATATATACACAAATAAAAATGTACATATATACATACATATATACCCACATATATATAAATATATAAGTATATATATATTTGTATATGTACACACACACATACACATATATTTATATATATATATATATATATATATATATATATATATATAGAGAGAGAGAGAGAGAGAGAGAGAGAAAGAGAAAGAGCGATGGCAATAGTTTAGCAATGATTAGGTCAGAGTTTCTATTTGAAAGCTATTTATTCGATACTTAATAACTCTAGTGCTGTTGAACAAATGTTCATGGAATGTTCAATGAAAAGTTTATTGGATTTTGGTTCAACATGTGAAATTTGTGTAGAGAAGGGTACGGTGAGGGGGTGTCAAAAAATGACTGTTCCCATTTTAACTTGTGTAAGTATCTATGCAGTCCACTACAGAATTTGTTTTTGTTAAACTACTTAACAGATCCACAGAAAACTGAGCATGCTAGTTGCACTTAACTCAAAAGTGTGTAATTGCTTGGTTTGGTGCAAATTCGTTATTAGATTTAATTAAATTAACATTACAAAAAAAGTGTTGGGTGAGCTTGAAAAGGGTAAAATGTTAAAAAATATATAAAGCATTCGTCAGTCATTTTTTATTCGAACACAGGTAGGTCCATTCTTAAACCCAAATTTAAAAGATAAAAGCCCCTCCATTGCAGGGACGGCTGGTTTTCAAAGGCAAAAAGGGCATTGCCCTACAACCAAAGAAGAAGGATGGGAAGAAACACGCTTAGCAGTGCAGCAGCTCAAACGAAAGAGCTTGCTGCTGATTCATGAATATGCTTGGGTCAGTGTTATGTTTTTTAGACTGGAGGGTGGTACAGCACATGTGCCAGAAGACGAAGTGCTCACCCTAAAGGCACAAAGCAGAGACAAGATGTCAGACTGGTGGAAGGGACTGATTTGAGTGCCACAGGTGTTTTTTCCTTCTCTCCCAGTTTTCCTGTCCTGTGACGCAGGGGGAAGTCTGAAGCACCAAGTCAATTGCCATATTCCTGTGTAATCCCGGTGCATGCTGAGGTGACAGAGTTGTGGAAGTGTGGGTAATAGGCCATTCTTATGTGCAGTGGGTTAAACATAGTTTTGAGGACCGGGACCACTAGGTGGTCTACCATGTGTCTTTCCACAGGCAAGGACGGCTTAGCTTGGTGCATTTGAGGAACACACTTGAGTCATGACTACCCAAGGAGTGTATGCCCCTTGGGATCGTGGTGGTGCATCTTGACAACCTAGCACATAATTCTAGGCATCCACACTCCACCTCACACAATTTTAATTAGGTAAGGAGGCCTCAAAATAAACTGATTGAGATGGCACTTCCCTACCTATTTTAACATTTTCATACTACAAAAAAAAATTTTCATCTACATCACAATAGAGCCCTCTACCCTCAATCACCTAACGGCTGTCCGGATAAAAAGATCTCCATAAGAGCGCTCCTTAAAAGAGCCCGTTGAGCATTGCACCAGCCGGCTCAACGTAGGAGCAGCCCGATGATGACGCTTCACATCCCGATGGGTGCGTGATTCACGACACCAAGACGGTTGTATGAGGGCTCCTATATCCGACTTAGTGCTACTCACATCGGTCACCTGTACACTTTTTGGTCCGTCTCATTAGCTTTAAGGAACAGCTTTGGTACCTTTTTTGTTTGTAATTACAGGGCACACCTAGCTGGACCTTCTTTCCAAAAGCCCTTTTCGCCCCCCTCTTTTCTCGTTGAATCTCTTGTACGGATCCATATCCGTGGGGCTTTTTTCTGGTGGGTTAACCTGTGTATATCCCCCCTTTTTAATGTTCTTTCGCGTTCTCTATATTTAAACCACAACGACTGGTTGTTGTTACACATGAGCCATCGTTTTTAGAACACTCCACATCACTACTACTACATTCAATTAAGGACATATACCTACCATTATAATTCACAATAATGGAGGGCCAAGGACTAAGTTTTGGTGAAGCCTTTGCTGACGAGATCCTGAGTGCCCCCTCTATTCTGGGAGCAGATGGAGGTTCAGCCACAGGGAGCCAATCGGAAGACTGGCAATCCCTTTCCTCAATGAAAAGAGAATGGGTTAAGATCACCCTCCACGGAGCTCTCATGACCGAATACCTGAGGGCTAATATTGCTCCAAATGGACTAATAGTCAAAATCTTCCCCCGTATCTTTTTAGAGGATGGCCCTTTTAAAATCGACTGGTCCCAGGTCTCCTGGAAATGTACCAGAGACCTCCTCATCTTGATTATCAGTACTGCCAAAAGACTAGCAGAGGCACTTTTGGCGAGAATCCAATTGGCAGAAAGCGCATTGAAAAGCGCCACTGCTTCCACTCTGTATAAGACGAAACTTTCAGAAATCAATAACGAAATGGCCGAACATCGTGAGTACTTGATGAAACAGAAAGTTAAGAAACTACAGAAAGATGTGAGCAATTTCGAGAAAGAAAAAGTCTATCCTTACCTGAAAGAAGACTTTATACCACCTAGCTCTAACAATTCAGGAGATTCAGGCTCCAACTCCTCAAGGAGAGGGTCTTCAAGGAACAGCAACTCTAGTTCCGAATCAGTGAACTATAATACATTCCGCAAAGGCAATCGCCAAACCTACCAAAACTTCCAGATGGGTCCTTTTCAGAATCCTGCATTCTGGCAATACCCCATACACCCCCATGGTCCCCCACCATATCCTATACCACCACAAGGCCCACCCCAGTTCTACCCCCCGGTGTACAACCAGCCTTTTTTAGGCAGAGGTTGGGGCAGAGGGCGAGGGCAAAGAAGAAAAAACAATCAGTCAACCCCACAAGGGACGAGAATTCAGTGGGAGGACACTCTGAGAACCATGGAGACCCGGAGCTACACCAACAACAAAAAGAAGACTTAGTAGTCAACCTTTCCCAAAGACACCTTACCGAGATTGAACATAAGGTATTACAGAGAGGCCTAGGCTTTGTACCAACTCCAAAGATAGACCTGTTTAAACAACAATGTGAAATTCAACAGTTCTTCCGTAAGGTTAGGCTAAAGTCGTTTTTCCAAGACACGGCAATGACGCAACGGACAGACAGTGGATTACACAACAAATCTACTTTCACCCCCAACACTAATATGGTGCCACCTGAGGTCATTACTTTTGAACAGGCAGTACTTAAAGACCTGTCTCACATACCTATATCAAGGCATTATAACAACATGTCCAAGGCAGAAACAGAGGCCATCAAGAACATATCCAGTGACACATCTATCACTATAAAACAGGCAGATAAAGGAGGGGCGACAGTCATTATGGCCACAACTGACTACGAACTGGAATGTAGACGACAATTAAGTGACCGGGACTACTACACTCCAGTCACACACAACCCCACGCAGCGACTATTGACAACTATCACAGCTTTGGTTTTCTCAGCAGAGAGCCAGGGTTGGATAAGCAAGAAAGAAGCTGCTTTCCTGATAAAAAAGAACCCTAGGACCCCATATTTCTACACTCTGCCAAAAATCCATAAAGGGATTTCCCCGGTACCCGGCAGGCCTATAGTGTCAGGAATTGACTCAGTCCTTGAACCCCTTTCGCAATTCTGCGATTATTTTTTTCAACCGTTTGTCAAAAAAACGCAATCCTACATACAAGACACCTCAGACCTACTTCGCCTGCTAACAGGACTACCCTCCACGGATGAGATCAAACTACTGGTAACCCTAGACGTACAGGCGTTATATACTAACATACCTCAGAGGGCTACACTTGATGTGGTGGAAAGCGTACTCAATCGTGACCCCTGGGACCATAACACTCCTATCAGCTTCATTATGGATTGCGCAACATTAGCCCTAACTGAAATTTTTTTTGAATTCAAAGGCCAAATTTACAAACAGACACAAGGCACTTGTATGGGCAGTACATTTGCGCCGAGCTTAGCATGTCTTTACATGTCTGACTTTGAGACACGCAACATTTCCCATAACTCAAATCCATTCTCTGCTGATATATACCTTTGGAAGAGGTTCATTGACGACATCCTGATACTATGGAAAGGAGAGATGTCAACCTGTATTGACTTCTGCGGCTGGATCAACACACTTGATCCACACCTTAAGTTCACACACACGATCTCCGAAAAAAACATCCCTTTCCTAGATCTGAATATTGTTCTAAACAGGGGTACTCTCACCACATCTCTATACAAAAAACCGACAGACCGGAATAGTTTGTTACTCTACTCCAGCCACCATCCACGGAGTTTGAAGGAAAACTTACCTGTCGGACAATTTTTGATGGTTAGACGTAATTGCAGTGACCTGTCTGACTACAAGTTGGAGGCAACAAGATTGGCTAACAACTTGAGAGCACGGGAATATCCAGAAAAACATATTGCCTTAGCTAACAAGAGAGCACGCAATAACCATCGGGAAGCGTTGCTATCACCTAGGACACAAAACTCTACCGATGTCCTTACCTGTGTCATCTCATTTACTCCTGCTTCTAATGAGATCACTAAATGCATCAAAAAACACTGGAATATCCTTAACACCGGCACAATGAACATTGAAACCCCCAGGTTCTCGTTCAAAGGCACGAAAAACTTGAGGGACACACTGATTCACACCCGCCCACGCACACAGGGGAATTCCAACCAAAGATCACTATGGAACCTACCACCTGTCAGTGGACATTACCCATGTGGCTCGTGTTCCGTGTGCCCCCTTACTACGACACACAAGTCTGTACAATTCAGCAATGGCTTCAAGTGGGAACTACGTCGCCATACCAATTGTAATACAGCGAACTGCGTGTATCTTATTACATGCCCCTGCAGACTGCAATATATTGGCATGACAACTCGTCCAATAAAAACACGCATTACAGAACATCGCAGTAACTTTCGCTGCAAAAGAACCAACACGAGAATGTGTATGCATTTCCAAGAAAGAGGACATACACCAGACTCATTCACATGGCTTATTTTGGAATCTTTCCCCAACATTACCAAAGATGCGCTATTTGTGAAAGAACAAAGGTGGGTGTACAGATTGGGGTCCCACACCACAGGCCTCAACGAAGCAATCCCATGGTCATCCCTCAAACCACCTTGATTGACACCCATACTGCTACATTGGTCACTAGCGCCTGATGACCCCTCCACACCACCGCGTTAGATCTACATCTCATATGCCAATCTGAGGTGCCCTTCTCATGTACATGTCTCACCCACTCTTCGAGAAGTACTAACTAGGAGTAAGGGTCTACGTACTCTTCTCCCACGAATCACAATTTTAATAACAATCATATTTCATTCATTACAAACGGGTTATTTAATTGCAATGTCAACCCCACTTACGCAATAATTGCCACAAGTAACACACACAACAGCGACCGTATCACTGATATCGGTCTAACATCGTTTTTTTGTTTTTGTTTTGTTTTACTGCGCCGACACTAATAAAATACTCATCCAAGATGGCGCCCATGATGTACCGTAGCGCTCACTCAGACAACGCCAAACGGTCACGTCCATCCCTTCCGCCCGACATGGGAGCACTTCCTATTTGAATCCCCGCGATACGCGACACTCCACCTCCCAGTCCTGGTAGAGCGGGGTAGGTCATCTGGAGACGCGGACTCGGCGCGTCAGTAAGTATTCTCATGCTAGTTATTTAGTCATTATTTTTTAGCGGGCTTTCACTTTGCCTTGTACTACATGGATAGACTTAGGTGAAATGACTTTGCAGGGGAATAGCTTTGAGTAAAAAGTTTCTCTGACTAGATTCACTACCAGATAGAGAGCTCTCTATTCCGCCAAGATTAGGTTACACACTTTATCCAATCTTTGCTTTTGTGCCCTACTCACAACAGCCAGATGTGGGGAGTTAGAGATATGTTGTTATTATATGTGTTAAATTAAGAGAAGGGGTCTATATTACCCTGGAGTTTTACCTTTCACTATGCCATTCTGCTAGCAACCCTGTCATATATACAATTACAGAACGCAAGGAACTCCTTGCGTCTCCTACCAGGAACTGCAGCGCGCTAACCTATGAATCCGATAGGGTAAGTGCACACAGCACGTTCTTGTTATGCTTTATAAGATTATTTGGAACCCAATGACACATTGTGGAGTGTTCACATCACATGGCTTTAGTGTGTTTTTATCACCACGCTTAGCGTGCACCGTCACTATAGTTGCACATTCTTGGCTTACGAGACGCACCTTATAACCGCAATATTCTGTGTTTAGCATTCTTTAATCACCTTGGTCTTCTTTCCCACAGGTAGACCGAGTTGCAGGTAATCTCCATAAGAATGCTGTTTATAAACTTGTTGTACAGCTCATATGTAGATAGAATACAATAGGTCCTGATGAATCGCCAGAGTAATTCTCAGACAGGGCGAGAAACATGTTGACCCTAGATGAGGCAGTGTTGACAACCTAGCACATAATTCTAGGCATCCACACTCCACCTCACACAATTTTAATTAGGTAAGGAGGCCTCAAAATAAACTGATTGAGATGGCACTTCCCTACCTATTTTAACATTTTCATACTACAAAATTTTTTTTTCATCTACATCACAATAGAGCCCTCTACCCTCAATCACCTAACGGCTGTCCGGATAAAAAGATCTCCATAAGAGCGCTCCTTAAAAGAGCCCGTTGAGCATTGCACCAGCCGGCTCAACGTAGGAGCAGCCCGATGATGACGCTTCACATCCCGATGGGTGCGTGATTCACGACACCAAGACGGTTGTATGAGGGCTCCTATATCCGACTTAGTGCTACTCACATCGGTCACCTGTACACTTTTTGGTCCGTCTCATTAGCTTTAAGGAACAGCTTTGGTACCTTTTTTGTTTGTAATTACAGGGCACACCTAGCTGGACCTTCTTTCCAAAAGCCCTTTTCGCCCCCCTCTTTTCTCGTTGAATCTCTTGTACGGATCCATATCCGTGGGGCTTTTTTCTGGTGGGTTAACCTGTGTATATCCCCCCTTTTTAATGTTCTTTCGCGTTCTCTATATTTAAACCACAACGACTGGTTGTTGTTACACATGAGCCATCGTTTTTAGAACACTCCACATCACTACTACTACATTCAATTAAGGACATATACCTACCATTATAATTCACAATAATGGAGGGCCAAGGACTAAGTTTTGGTGAAGCCTTTGCTGACGAGATCCTGAGTGCCCCCTCTATTCTGGGAGCAGATGGAGGTTCAGCCACAGGGAGCCAATCGGAAGACTGGCAATCCCTTTCCTCAATGAAAAGAGAATGGGTTAAGATCACCCTCCACGGAGCTCTCATGACCGAATACCTGAGGGCTAATATTGCTCCAAATGGACTAATAGTCAAAATCTTCCCCCGTATCTTTTTAGAGGATGGCCCTTTTAAAATCGACTGGTCCCAGGTCTCCTGGAAATGTACCAGAGACCTCCTCATCTTGATTATCAGTACTGCCAAAAGACTAGCAGAGGCACTTTTGGCGAGAATCCAATTGGCAGAAAGCGCATTGAAAAGCGCCACTGCTTCCACTCTGTATAAGACGAAACTTTCAGAAATCAATAACGAAATGGCCGAACATCGTGAGTACTTGATGAAACAGAAAGTTAAGAAACTACAGAAAGATGTGAGCAATTTCGAGAAAGAAAAAGTCTATCCTTACCTGAAAGAAGACTTTATACCACCTAGCTCTAACAATTCAGGAGATTCAGGCTCCAACTCCTCAAGGAGAGGGTCTTCAAGGAACAGCAACTCTAGTTCCGAATCAGTGAACTATAATACATTCCGCAAAGGCAATCGCCAAACCTACCAAAACTTCCAGATGGGTCCTTTTCAGAATCCTGCATTCTGGCAATACCCCATACACCCCCATGGTCCCCCACCATATCCTATACCACCACAAGGCCCACCCCAGTTCTACCCCCCGGTGTACAACCAGCCTTTTTTAGGCAGAGGTTGGGGCAGAGGGCGAGGGCAAAGAAGAAAAAACAATCAGTCAACCCCACAAGGGACGAGAATTCAGTGGGAGGACACTCTGAGAACCATGGAGACCCGGAGCTACACCAACAACAAAAAGAAGACTTAGTAGTCAACCTTTCCCAAAGACACCTTACCGAGATTGAACATAAGGTATTACAGAGAGGCCTAGGCTTTGTACCAACTCCAAAGATAGACCTGTTTAAACAACAATGTGAAATTCAACAGTTCTTCCGTAAGGTTAGGCTAAAGTCGTTTTTCCAAGACACGGCAATGACGCAACGGACAGACAGTGGATTACACAACAAATCTACTTTCACCCCCAACACTAATATGGTGCCACCTGAGGTCATTACTTTTGAACAGGCAGTACTTAAAGACCTGTCTCACATACCTATATCAAGGCATTATAACAACATGTCCAAGGCAGAAACAGAGGCCATCAAGAACATATCCAGTGACACATCTATCACTATAAAACAGGCAGATAAAGGAGGGGCGACAGTCATTATGGCCACAACTGACTACGAACTGGAATGTAGACGACAATTAAGTGACCGGGACTACTACACTCCAGTCACACACAACCCCACGCAGCGACTATTGACAACTATCACAGCTTTGGTTTTCTCAGCAGAGAGCCAGGGTTGGATAAGCAAGAAAGAAGCTGCTTTCCTGATAAAAAAGAACCCTAGGACCCCATATTTCTACACTCTGCCAAAAATCCATAAAGGGATTTCCCCGGTACCCGGCAGGCCTATAGTGTCAGGAATTGACTCAGTCCTTGAACCCCTTTCGCAATTCTGCGATTATTTTTTTCAACCGTTTGTCAAAAAAACGCAATCCTACATACAAGACACCTCAGACCTACTTCGCCTGCTAACAGGACTACCCTCCACGGATGAGATCAAACTACTGGTAACCCTAGACGTACAGGCGTTATATACTAACATACCTCAGAGGGCTACACTTGATGTGGTGGAAAGCGTACTCAATCGTGACCCCTGGGACCATAACACTCCTATCAGCTTCATTATGGATTGCGCAACATTAGCCCTAACTGAAATTTTTTTTGAATTCAAAGGCCAAATTTACAAACAGACACAAGGCACTTGTATGGGCAGTACATTTGCGCCGAGCTTAGCATGTCTTTACATGTCTGACTTTGAGACACGCAACATTTCCCATAACTCAAATCCATTCTCTGCTGATATATACCTTTGGAAGAGGTTCATTGACGACATCCTGATACTATGGAAAGGAGAGATGTCAACCTGTATTGACTTCTGCGGCTGGATCAACACACTTGATCCACACCTTAAGTTCACACACACGATCTCCGAAAAAAACATCCCTTTCCTAGATCTGAATATTGTTCTAAACAGGGGTACTCTCACCACATCTCTATACAAAAAACCGACAGACCGGAATAGTTTGTTACTCTACTCCAGCCACCATCCACGGAGTTTGAAGGAAAACTTACCTGTCGGACAATTTTTGATGGTTAGACGTAATTGCAGTGACCTGTCTGACTACAAGTTGGAGGCAACAAGATTGGCTAACAACTTGAGAGCACGGGAATATCCAGAAAAACATATTGCCTTAGCTAACAAGAGAGCACGCAATAACCATCGGGAAGCGTTGCTATCACCTAGGACACAAAACTCTACCGATGTCCTTACCTGTGTCATCTCATTTACTCCTGCTTCTAATGAGATCACTAAATGCATCAAAAAACACTGGAATATCCTTAACACCGGCACAATGAACATTGAAACCCCCAGGTTCTCGTTCAAACGCACGAAAAACTTGAGGGACACACTGATTCACACCCGCCCACGCACACAGGGGAATTCCAACCAAAGATCACTATGGAACCTACCACCTGTCAGTGGACATTACCCATGTGGCTCGTGTTCCGTGTGCCCCCTTACTACGACACACAAGTCTGTACAATTCAGCAATGGCTTCAAGTGGGAACTACGTCGCCATACCAATTGTAATACAGCGAACTGCGTGTATCTTATTACATGCCCCTGCAGACTGCAATATATTGGCATGACAACTCGTCCAATAAAAACACGCATTACAGAACATCGCAGTAACTTTCGCTGCAAAAGAACCAACACGAGAATGTGTATGCATTTCCAAGAAAGAGGACATACACCAGACTCATTCACATGGCTTATTTTGGAATCTTTCCCCAACATTACCAAAGATGCGCTATTTGTGAAAGAACAAAGGTGGGTGTACAGATTGGGGTCCCACACCACAGGCCTCAACGAAGCAATCCCATGGTCATCCCTCAAACCACCTTGATTGACACCCATACTGCTACATTGGTCACTAGCGCCTGATGACCCCTCCACACCACCGCGTTAGATCTACATCTCATATGCCAATCTGAGGTGCCCTTCTCATGTACATGTCTCACCCACTCTTCGAGAAGTACTAACTAGGAGTAAGGGTCTACGTACTCTTCTCCCACGAATCACAATTTTAATAACAATCATATTTCATTCATTACAAACGGGTTATTTAATTGCAATGTCAACCCCACTTACGCAATAATTGCCACAAGTAACACACACAACAGCGACCGTATCACTGATATCGGTCTAACATCGTTTTTTTGTTTTTGTTTTGTTTTACTGCGCCGACACTAATAAAATACTCATCCAAGATGGCGCCCATGATGTACCGTAGCGCTCACTCAGACAACGCCAAACGGTCACGTCCATCCCTTCCGCCCGACATGGGAGCACTTCCTATTTGAATCCCCGCGATACGCGACACTCCACCTCCCAGTCCTGGTAGAGCGGGGTAGGTCATCTGGAGACGCGGACTCGGCGCGTCAGTAAGTATTCTCATGCTAGTTATTTAGTCATTATTTTTTAGCGGGCTTTCACTTTGCCTTGTACTACATGGATAGACTTAGGTGAAATGACTTTGCAGGGGAATAGCTTTGAGTAAAAAGTTTCTCTGACTAGATTCACTACCAGATAGAGAGCTCTCTATTCCGCCAAGATTAGGTTACACACTTTATCCAATCTTTGCTTTTGTGCCCTACTCACAACAGCCAGATGTGGGGAGTTAGAGATATGTTGTTATTATATGTGTTAAATTAAGAGAAGGGGTCTATATTACCCTGGAGTTTTACCTTTCACTATGCCATTCTGCTAGCAACCCTGTCATATATACAATTACAGAACGCAAGGAACTCCTTGCGTCTCCTACCAGGAACTGCAGCGCGCTAACCTATGAATCCGATAGGGTAAGTGCACACAGCACGTTCTTGTTATGCTTTATAAGATTATTTGGAACCCAATGACACATTGTGGAGTGTTCACATCACATGGCTTTAGTGTGTTTTTATCACCACGCTTAGCGTGCACCGTCACTATAGTTGCACATTCTTGGCTTACGAGACGCACCTTATAACCGCAATATTCTGTGTTTAGCATTCTTTAATCACCTTGGTCTTCTTTCCCACAGGTAGACCGAGTTGCAGGTAATCTCCATAAGAATGCTGTTTATAAACTTGTTGTACAGCTCATATGTAGATAGAATACAATAGGTCCTGATGAATCGCCAGAGTAATTCTCAGACAGGGCGAGAAACATGTTGACCCTAGATGAGGCAGTGTTGACAACCTAGCACATAATTCTAGGCATCCACACTCCACCTCACACAATTTTAATTAGGTAAGGAGGCCTCAAAATAAACTGATTGAGATGGCACTTCCCTACCTATTTTAACATTTTCATACTACAAAATTTTTTTTTCATCTACATCACAATAGAGCCCTCTACCCTCAATCACCTAACGGCTGTCCGGATAAAAAGATCTCCATAAGAGCGCTCCTTAAAAGAGCCCGTTGAGCATTGCACCAGCCGGCTCAACGTAGGAGCAGCCCGATGATGACGCTTCACATCCCGATGGGTGCGTGATTCACGACACCAAGACGGTTGTATGAGGGCTCCTATATCCGACTTAGTGCTACTCACATCGGTCACCTGTACACTTTTTGGTCCGTCTCATTAGCTTTAAGGAACAGCTTTGGTACCTTTTTTGTTTGTTGGTGCATCTTGATGGCAATAATTTGGTGCACCTGGGCAGGAGAGGATTATTTGAAGTTTTGATCACAGATATGGGATGGTTGGCAATGTAAACACCCCACTCAGTCATTGCTTGGTCCCACATCATCCCGAGGTTACAATGGAGAAGGGGTGAGTTGGTCAGGGCCCTCAATCACTTCATCAAGCAGATTAGTAGAAAGGTAGATAAGTTGTTTAGATCATCCAAATTGCAGACTATATCCAGCAAGGGGACATGCCTTTTTTTGTCCGGGATGGATTTCATCTCTCTAAACTGGGTAATAATGTTTTTCTTCTTAACGTCCTAGCCTGGTTGATACATTGTCCACTTTCACTTAACCATCATGGGGGGGAGGCCAGGCAGGAGGTTAACTATGCTGGCCTGTGTTGGGTAAGGTCATGATTGTTTGGCAATTAAGGTCCATAGAAGGCATCCTTTTACTTGAGATAGGTGGGACAGCTGTCTCACAGGGCCCTCCAGAGGTTGCTTTCAGCAAGTAGGCTAGAGGCTGTGGGGTACATGGGTGTGGGAATACTCGCTGACAACAGACCCTTATGAACAATCCCCACACGGGCACGTGGGTGCCAAGCTAGCACAGGCCCTTAGAGGGATAATGAGGGTGTAGGGAGTATCCAATGTAGGTATCCTGGCGAACAGATGGGCCCCTTGCACAAGCTTACTTTGGGGAGGGATGCAAGGGGTTGGGCCCCCTCCCCTTAGCGAGGAGCTCTGAAAGGTTGAACAGTCATGATCTCACTTGTAGGCTCTACACTGGATACGCAGGGACAAAGATAGATATGGTTAGGAGTGGGTATGTATTAGAGTCTATGTTCAGGTTATCCATCCATCAAACTGTTTGGGGTTTTATGAGGTTCCTGCATATTCATTTTGTAAAGTGATATTGAGTGCAATTTTTAATGTGTGTTGTTTTGTTATCATAACTATGGCCGGGGGTTTACGGCCCCCTAACCCAAAACTTTTAAAGAAAGAAGTTGTTGTTCGCTGTCTTTAGCAATGGGGGGTGATGAGGCACAGGGGTGGGAGGGCCTGGAGTAATTTCATTGGGAGGGGCTGGGTCTCGGCGATACCTGGCCATATGCACTTACATGTCTACACTCTGTTCACTCGGCTTAGAGCTGGGTTACAACATGAGAGACTGAGTTCAATGTTAGTGGATGTAATTGATACCCAGTCCTAGTGAGACCTCGTGTTTACAGGCCTCCAGACTGTTTGCAGGAGAAATGAACACAGTTACCAGCCCCTAACTGCACTCCCCCCAGGTGTTACCCTCGGTGACGCCTTCACTAGCTGTCCATTGCAGATGCAACCTGGCCTCTCTTTAACACCCATGCTCTTGCTGCACAAAGAATCCATCTTTGACGTACTGGATTCGCTTCACTTGGAACAGAAGTGCAGCACAGTAAAAGGTAATTTATCATCGACCCATCACTGTCCCCTATCTGTCTTTTGATCGTTCCCTCTGACTTATCATCTCCTCATTTCAGCTTCCTCCCATCCTCAATCATTGCTATCTCTCCATCCTCCCAGTTCTCGATCTCTCCTTCGCACTCATCTCCTCCATGCCACTCCTTTCATTTTCTCCTCATCAGCACCTGTCACTAGCCTTCCCATTTCTTAAGGATTTCTTTCCCCTCACCTCTTTGTTTCTCCATCGCCTCTGTCTCTCTCCACCATACCCATCACACCTACCTCTTTCCATTCCTTCTCCCTTCAATCTATCACTCTTCATATTTCCACCTCGCACCTCTTTATGCTTTTCATGACAACTTACCATCAGAAAAATGTAAACGGGAGTAAGAATGAGGGAGAAGAAAAGAAATCGAGGCGAGAGCTAGAACATGAAGGATATTGACAATAGAAGTACAGAGAGGGCGGTTTGAGGAGGAATGGGAGCAGGACGGCGATAGAGAGTACATGAACAGTCGCGGCTCCTGCAGGTAAGCACAGTGGGGCGGTGAGGCAGGGAGGGGGTGGGGCACGGGAGGAGGTGCCAGACGACGGCATGGGGTAAATAAAATAAAGAAATCCTGCCCCACCTCATCACAATTACATGCAGGAGCCATGGCTGTACTTGAGATGCCTCCACGTGCACTCTGCCCAGGAGTCAGCACTGCCTCTCCTGGCCACGAAGGCAGCTGCTACTTGGCCTGACTGACGTCCCTTTAACAGCTATGCAAGTCACACCGTAGCAGCCCTCTGATTTTTCTCTGTACTGCAGCTGCCTGCTGTCCTGCCCAAAAAGAGCCAATGTGTACCTTACTGCCTTTTCCGTCTAAGTGCCCAATGTATGCAGGAAACAGTCACTTTCTCTCACCAGCCCTGCCCAGAGACCACAGGGCAATCGGTTGGTGACACTAGAGTCACTCCATTTTCACCGCTCACACTACTGCTGTCCATCAGTGAGGTAGCATGCCTAGGGGGTGCTAGAAACTGAGTTTCGAGGTCAGACTACCACACACTGCAATGGTGTGCGACTCGACCAATAACCAGAGCACCACATGGGCTGACTACCAAAACCTTGACACCACTGCCAGTCTGGTGCATCTCCCCCTAACGATGCCCAGCTGTCAGTCAGTGCCCACCACATATCTGCCCATCTGCATCCCAGTTTTTCCAGCCTGGAAGTAACTTGGGGGCCAGCCTGGTCAAACCCGGGGCTGTGGATCCAACGAATAAGTCCAGAGGGTCAGAACTCGTACCATAGAGGGATCATGATGGTGGCACTGCTTGTCATTCAGGTGGAGGGTTTGGAGAGGGGGGGGGCTTGTTGTTACATTGAGTGTATATTCTGCAGTTTGTTACAGGTGGCGTTTCTTTACAAGAAATATGTTTTCTTGGTTTAACAGACTGGTAAAAAATGATATAGAATACCGCAAATAATGTACTAAAAGAACAAAAAGAATCTGCATACACTATTTGAGGTACCCGTCACATTTAAGATCCATTTAAATGATGTTTTGAGAACTCTGCTTTGATGTCTTTGTATATATATATTTCCCATGTTTGCACAAAAAACTGCAGGCTTGAGAGACTGCTTCCTTTCTCCAAGTCACTGACTGACACAGCAGCTCAACTGCTCCATCTGCTCTCTGATTGTGTATGTACAGGGTAGTCTTTATGGGTGTTTCCTACCCGTGCTTGTTAGGGTCGGTCTCGGCTTGACTTAGGGGATGTAGGTAATTTGGAAAAAGGCTAATTGGGTATCATTCCCCAGGAATATTGTGGGCATAAAATGCACCGTTTGAAACGTTTGTCTTTAATTTTGTATTAAGTGTTATTGAAATGTATGCTGTACACTGCATCATTTAAAATATTTTTTTCATAAACCTATCACACTTTTCACACCCCAGCGATCCCTCCCCTTTCATTTCGCACTCGCTCACTATGCTCCTTCGCATGTTGTACTTGGATTGTTACTTTCCGCCCCACCACCTTTAGGATCCACCTGCCGCCACTGACTGCACATGGTAGCTCCTTTCCTGTTGTCCATTTTGGGTCAATGGACTCAAAACCGAGACCAGGGTACATGAACCATAAAATGGTTTTGCAAATACCTACAGGAACAGGCTTCCTGAGTTCCCAATCCATAGTCTTCTGAGACCACGGACTATGAAAATCATGGATTAGTGCTGCGTCCACTTCGATACTCTCACTACTGAGGCAATGAATTACAGTCACGCACTACAGTGAACCCCCTCGGTTCATAGCCCCATGCTGTTCACTACATGAAACAGAATCCTTGTATACAGGTTAGACAGGGTATCTCTTTAAAAAAATTGAAATTCAAAGAAAAATATATTGATAAGGTGAACTTAAAGTTAGGTTTGGTTATACCACTTAAACATAGGTTTAAATAAAACTCTGACATTCACTATAAAACACACAGTGAAAATGAAGTGATAGTTATCAATCAAAACCAAAACAAACACGGAAATTCAACAGTAGTGTAGAGCTCTGTAGACCATATTTTGCACAACAGCCATGCAAACCAAAACATGCACACCAAATACACTGTTTATGACCTTGCAATATTTATCCCACTAAGCGACAACTCAGAGAAGCACAAACATGACATAACAACACATGCTGAAACTGATCTATAATAATATTTGCATAGTGTTAATGGTAATCTGACCTGTAAGATCATGTTTCACATTTGTAATAAGGAATGAGAGAGAGCACTATAGGAGTATTTTGATTTCTAGGTGAAGACGTACAATACACAGGTAGAAAAAAAAATGTCACCTCTGCAACCTAACGTGATACACTGGAAAAGGGGTGCAGCAAAGGTTGCTCCGGAAGTAAGAGTATCTGTCTTTATCTACTGTAGTCCTTCCTCTCTTTCCCCTCTTTCTTTTTGCAGCATCTCAAGAGTGCGCCACAATGGTTTAAGGGAAATGCTTTCTTCATATTGATGAGTATGCAAAGTGAGTATGTCAACGCGCAAAGGATGATTCATTCGCTTGAATATTTTTGGGCTCATACAAAAGAGTGAGTTCATTGAAGGCAGAGTGAACTCAGAATGTCATACTGAAAAGCCTGATTTACTTCCTGAAACGATGACATGACAGAATTGCACGAAGATGAAGCGAATGACTGACGTCCCTCAAAAGTCATGATCTAAGATGAAAAGAACAGGCCTAAATAGGACAATTAGGCCTATGGGTAAATCTTCAGAATTTAAGAAAAGCATCCGTCAAGGTTGCACTCGCATGCGTCTTGCTTCGTGCCGTCTGTCACACCATCTGTGAAGTTGCTGAGAAAGCGATGTTGCTTAGGCACTCAACTTCCACAGAGTTGTTTTGTTCTCCGATTGCCTCCGGTGTTAGCATGAGCACGTGCGCGGACGCCATGACCTTGCTAGGTGAGAGCTGCGTCGCATTCATGTCACGTGGTGCACGCTCAAAAAGCCCTAGGACGTTGAGACGCGTCTAGATGATGGGCCGTTGATTGAGGAGAAACAATGCTGCTAATGGCACGCTCCATCATCATCCGCGACGAGGCTCTTCCTGCGCGTGCAATCTCTGGACTGTATAGATTGTTGTGTTCCACAATATGAAGCGCCGCGCGCAGGGCCCTGAGTGGGAATTCTGTTTTCTGATTGAAAATGTCTCAGGCATTCATTGATTTCAGCTGATTGATTAAAACGTGTGGAGATATTTCTAGATAGTAGGAAAGGGGAGCAGCTGTTGATTAATGACGAATGTCAGCGTTGGAGTTCTGAGTGATCGGATTAGCGTATGTGCGATGAAGTGTATGCCCGAGGAAATGGCCTTAATGACATGCTGAGCATTGTCAGTTACAAAAGATCGGACCGTAGCCATGCAGTGTCATAAATCCAGGTGTCCAACGGGATGCTAATATCCACCGAGATGCTTTGTGAAGTGTGACACGTTGTCTGTCACAAGAAGTTGTGGGTGCCAAGATCTTTCCACAAGTTCTTTGAGAGAGAAAAAAACAGCAAAGGAACGACTGGCGGTGCACTTCGTTTTAGCTCCAGTGCAGTTGAAATGAGCACAGATGGTGTGCACTTCCCCGCGTGTCTGCAGTAAAGAGACACAGGCATATTCGGCCAATTTTTACGACGAAAAGCAGCGACCCTCAGGGCCACTAACTTATTCTGCGGTAATTGTAGAATTTAGAAGCAATGTTCCTGAACAGCACTTTTGAGGAATTTGTTTTATTTTGGGTCACGGCACAAGTCCTAAAAAAAGAAGTGGGGGGACGCTCCAAGTTAGGTGGTGTCACCGGAAGTGACCTCACGGCAGGAAGTGACGTCACGAGATGTAGTCCCCACTAATTAACAAAGGTTAGAAGGTGATGGGGGCAGGTTCAAAGGGCAAAGGAGAATGTTTACGTTGGAATTAGTCACCGTATTGACACTCAAAGGAGCGGGGGAAATTAAAGATGCTCTTGTTCGGTGCGTATTTATTGCCCACAGTAAATTTGCCGGTCTCCGTCTGAAATGCATAAACACATACTGACCTTTTCTAATATACGGCCACGAGCGCCCGTCTGTCATACTGAACGGCTCCATCAACGTGAAACAACTTAAAGAGCTCTGTTCGCCCTCTCTCGACAATAGAAGGTGGGGTTTGGTGAGTGCTGAGCGCGCGCGCAGGCTCGGGTACCGGCTCCATCTTTTGGGCAGGGGGGACGGCGTCCACCCGGTAAAAACCCGGTAAAATAAGTGGGGGGACGCCGTCCACCCGCGTGGTACCCCGACTCGAGCCCTGTTTTGGGTGATCTTTTGTAATGAAATTCAAATTTGGGTTTGGAGACTTTAGTGAGATTTTTCAATCCCTAACTCAAGCTTTGGAGCACTTATCAGTGAGGGCAGCATTGATAGCAGGGCATTGAGACGGCTCTCATATGGATCTATATACTGCTCCCATTAGCAGTGCTGAGCCTCAGTGTGCAGTGAGGCTTTCGCATTCTAATAGGTGAATTGGCAAAAACAAAATGGAAGTGAGAATGGAGACACAAGTTCGAGTATTAAGAGATGATGTCACCGATACTGTGGCTAATGCACGAGAGCATCTGCAACTAAGCACTGTGCGCACACCTGCTACACTTCACCCATCACTGGTTACTCAAAACTCGCCACACCAAACCACTGTGATCCGCCACCCCATCAGTGTCAAGTGATGCCTCAGACTGGCAAGAGTGGAATGAGTTAGAGCGATCCCTCATGGGAGATAAGTGGGTGTACTTGGGAAGGTTTTCTCCTTGCCTAACAAAGGGTGTAAGGGTTTGCACCTGTAAATGGAAGGGGCGGAGCAAAGAGGATGAGTCCATGGATCGGGAAGATGGAGCTGGGAGTTGTATTACGTGCCAGACCACTGGATTTTCACCCTGGGGTGTTACAGGTATGACATGTCAAAAACAAGACAAAACAAGGCAATGAATATTGTGTGTGTGTTTAGAGGGCCACGCGCAGCTCCTAGCCAGGGGACCTGAACAAAGGCCCAAACCAAAGTGGCAAATCGATGAAATAATGAGTCAGGTCTTTACTTCAAACGCTCCCTTCATCTGCTCCATGAAGACTTCCCTTCCAGACATGTTGTTGTGTCAGTGTCCCTGTCCCCGCTAATTGCTCTGTGAGAGTAGTGAAGATGCTGTGGCTTACATCTTGAATTCATTCTTGAGCAAATAATGTATATGTGGCTTGCCCATCAGTGCTTCCTTATGGTTCTTCTGCATTGCCATGAACCAGTCCAGGTTTAGAACGAACATTTGAACATTGCTTTCCGTAAACAAGTCTGTTGGATGCCTGTGACTGTACTTACAATTTCCAAAAACTGCTCACCTGTGAATTTTTTCCTCTCTGGATTTCAGGTGCATGTAGTACCTCACAAATGCATTACAATATGACCCTTTTCTCCTCCAAGCTGGAATTTCCTGCTTCTTCTCAGAGCTTGCTTAAGAGCTTTGTGCATCTATCTTTGGCTCAGTACCAAATGTTCTCTAAATAACTTGCTGAAACGCATTATAGACATATTTACCTTCAAATTCTATGTTTCTTTTCTTTTTGAAACTCCAGGCCTTGGTCCAGCCTGAACACACATTTCAGAGGGTATCTGAGTACTCTATTTCCTCATTCAGTGAAGAACAGACTCTCTGGGGAGTGTTTTCATATCTCTTTAGGCAGTCGTCTGACCATGGAAGCTATCCATTTATAGCACCTACCGTATAAGATAACACTGGCATTGGTGTTCCCGAGTTCGTTGGATGCCATGCAGGTGTAGTTCCCGTAATCCTTTTCAGAGACATTGAAGAATGTCAGCATAGACATAGGACCTTTGCTCTCAATTCTCACCCCATCAAGGCCACTGTCTAACCTAGGAGATAAATGACAACACATTAACATTACACAGAAAGCCAAAGGGTGCAGAAATTGATCTTGACTGTATTTTGTAGTGTGCAACATAACCTACTTCACCAGAGGTCTTCAAACTTTTTGATGCCGTGACCCCCCCTGTCAAAATGTTTTAGGCGTAAAGACCCCCCCTTGAGCAAAATATTCTAGAACTAGGTACTCCTCATCATCGACAACTATCAACAACCATAAACACCCCCAATTCTCATAGCAAACCATTTTTACAGTGGTGAAATAATATTTCAGTGAGCGTGGAAGTGTGATCAAAGGTGTGGCTAAAAACAAAGGACCTCATTTATGAGGAATTGGCGTAGGGCAGCGCCACATGTTCTTGCTGCGCTTGCCTACGCCAATTTGAAAGGGTAGGAATGCACCTTATTTATAAAATATGGTCCATTCCTGTCCTTTCTCCCTGTGTTGGCGCACAAATTGCTGCCTAGCGCCAATGTAGGCAGAATTGTTTTTGTGCAGGAAGGGGCACTATCCCGAGAGGGGTTGTCCTCTTTCTATGTGAGATGCAGCACACATGGAAAGAGGAAAAAACACAAGGAGACATGAAAACATTTCTCCTCATTACGCCTGCTGTGGGGAGGTGTAAGGTTTTGCATTGCCCCATGTTTACCTGCTTTTGTAAATCTGGCGCAGCATCAAAATCCATTGGTGTTGCGTGGGAACACCCACAGCACTATCCATGGAACTCCTACTTGACAGACTAAGATAAGGCAGTGACTTGCGCTGCTTTGTCTTACTCCATATGTATGAGGCCACTCATAGCCACGCAGGGTGATTTTGTGTTGCCTCATAGATACGATTGCGACGCTTGTGCTGGTGGAGCTTAAAAACAAATGATGCTCCGGTGGCTCAAGCCTCTCATAAATCAGCCCAAAAATATTTTGTTCGGTTTTTAGCTCTAGATTTTTAAGTTTTTTAGCTCTTTCACCATCAGGTTGCTACATATAAAATAATGGGTTGCTTGAATGAAAAAAGTTGTTACTCGGTGGGAAATGCACTGTAGTACATTATGAAACCTCTAGTAGTTATTGTACTACAGAGGCCTCTGTGTAACCAGGGAGCCACAGATTTAAATTTGGTTGGTGCAGTGGGGAATAGTGACGTGTATTTTTAGTGCTATGAGGTCATAGCATGTGAGAGAAAGCACTTGCATTACACACATTATAGGTTAGACTGCTACAAACTGTGCAAATAGTTTTAGGATACTTTGGAGCTTCCAAAATGTAGATTTTAGTAATACCAGAAGATAAGTAATGCATTTTTTTTTTTGCATAACTGTCCCTCCAACACCTCCAA
The DNA here is from genome assembly GCF_964204655.1 of Triturus cristatus. Taxonomy (NCBI): domain Eukaryota; kingdom Metazoa; phylum Chordata; class Amphibia; order Caudata; family Salamandridae; genus Triturus; species Triturus cristatus. The sequence goes on from NC_140584.1 coordinate 47,637,965, forward strand.
AGGGGCACTAAGGGGCAGATTTACAACTTCTGGCACATCTCTGCAAATCAGCAGGGATGCGCCAGAACAGATGCGTCACGTAATCCCCCCCTTGCACCACCACGGATGCGTTGCATTTACAAAGCGGTGCACCATGGTGCAAGGAGGGGAAGATGCGTGACGCATCTTGTGGCGCATTGCTAGAGTTGCGTCGCAAGCAGAACGCAACTCCTGCAATGCACATGGGCCGCCCATACTTAACGTGGTGCATCACTCCTTACGCCTGCTTGAAGCAGGCGTAAGGATTTGACGCAGCAGCGTCGTAAAACTGACTCAGTGAAATCTTGTAGATTTCACTGTGGCGGTTTTACAGGACTTTCCAGCTTGGGAACGCCCACCCTGCGACAGAACACCCACATGAAACCTGACGCAGGTTTCATGTGGCGCAGGGCTTTACAACGTGACGCCTCTGCCTTGATGTGTCACGTTGTAAATAAGTCTCAACGTGGCGCATGGTTTACGCCGCCGCTGGGTCACAAAAGTGACGCAACGGCGGCGTAAATGTGTCGCAAGGGGTTTGTAAATCTGCCCCTAAGTGTTTAAAATCATGAACTTCACAGCCCAGTTGTTAACTCATCCTACTACCACTAAAAAAAAACAAATCTTTGCCGTCACCAAGAAATTAAAGCCATAACTGCACCCAAGCACCATTTACATTTGCAGATTAACTCATAACGCACATTTGCATTTCAAGCAGGCACCCAGGCACAAAGGATTGCTTTACCTGTCTGCCCGGCATCTTAGTTTCACAGCACAGGAGACTCAATTAACCTCAGCTGAGGCATTTTAATGACCAGAATGAAGACCAGAATGAAGCGTCCCAGTTTTCAAAAGGAAGAGCACATGTTTTAGATTGCAGGCAGAAATTAAGCCTGGAAATGCGCGAGCCCCTTTCCCAGGACTTCACGGCCCCCCTGGTGGTCGCGCCCCACAGATTGAAAACTCTGTACTACACCAACAAGGACTCTGCTAAATGTATCCATCAAAAGAGTCCTTGGTCAAGATGCTTCTAGACAGATCATGCCAGGCAAGTGATAGCATTCCTCCTCCAAGGAACCACTGAGCCAAACATTCATTGAGCTCTCTCAGCTTATTGGCAGCATTCCCTGGGCTAAATAAAAAAAAAAAAACTAGTTAGCTCAGCACTCGCCACTGACAAATTCATTGTTCTGTAGGTTGTGAGTTCAAATTCAGTAAGGCAGACTCAGCTCAGCGTTCAGTCGTACTGATGGTGGTAAACTGAGTACCTTAAATTCGATATTAGTAACACTTGTTTACAGAGTGTAGAAATAGCAGACGTTCAGTATTATAGGCTATATAAAACACAAAGAGCCTAAATTAGAGTTTGACATAGCAGGAGAATCACTGTAAATTGGTCTTGTTCCCACCTCTCCAACCTCGTCGTACAGCCCCAGCGTTTATAGTTAGAGTACGTGCTGTATTTACAGCGTTGGAGCTTTTCGCCAGTTAAAACCTCTAACCCAGCGGCCATCCTCCCAAGGGGCTGTCAAGTCACAATGTCGGTTGCTACAACCTATTGAGGTCATGATGACCCTCAATCATAGTCCTTTCATGCATCTGTCATGTGAAGAATGGTGGAAATAGGCAGGGACCATGTAGAATGGCTTCCATTGGTAGTGAGAACATTCCCTGCATATTTGTGACATTTGCTTGTATTGAGAAAACAAACTCCTGCATTGGAAGTTTATTTTTTCAATGCAAAAATGTTTGCTGAGCGGGGACTTTAAAATGGCACCCACTCAGCAAACCTACGGTGCAGTGAAGCACTGCACTGTGCTGTGGTGCTCCCTCCACATCACAGAGGTCTGCAGCAGGCAGACAGAGATATTTAAATAGGGTGGATCGTCCTCTGCAATGTGCCCTGGGTGGATCCACAGCAGTGGTGGTTGGTAAGTGTAAATTGTTGTGGGGCATGCGCACACATCCACATACTCACCTCCACCAGCACACACAGGAGCACATGCTCAGACCCTTATGTTCACAAGCACACATATGTGCATATACTCACACCCACACATGCATACACTCACACCCACTCATTTACAAGCACACAAGTGTTCATACTCACACCGACCCATTTGCAAGCATACACCTATTAATATACTCACAACCGTCCATTCACAAGTGCACATAGACATACTTACACCCACCAATTCACAAGCATGTACATTCACAAGCTTACATACTCCCATTCGCAAGCACACACATGCAAGTACATACAATTGCATAGACACAAGCATGCAAACATTGAATGAATTATTTACCTGGTGGCGCAAAACAGTAGAAGACAGTGTCAGGTAGCGCAAGGGAGAAACATGAAAGCCTGGGAAGCAGCTGGAGACTTCAGCAGGGAAGTAAGAACTGCAAAGTCCCATTGTTACCTCTCATTGGAAGGGTAGCCAATGAGAGGAGGATCTTCCTTATTCATCATAGAGTGGGGAGGGTCAGTGAGATGTGAGGCTTGCAGATCCCACCCCACGGGGCAGATTGCACCCCACTGTGTGAGGAGTGGGAAACGGCGGTGTGAGCCTTTGATTGACACTCAGTCCTGGGTGCTTCAGGGCAGTCATGCTTCTCCTCATCACCAAGAAGAGGATCCTCCGACGGCTGTGCTGGGCTTTATGACTTGTGTGCACTAGCACATGTTAAAGTGCCTGACTGCCGGACATTGACATGATGAGTGTTGGTAGACACCGATCATGCTCTGAAAAATGGAGGGGTGGGGCCCCAATGAGACACTGACTGGATGCCACTGATAAACAGACTATGGGTTAGGGTCTAATGGACCCGCCTAATGGTGGTGAGAATTTCTGCTACTACTAACTGAGCCTGCATAGTTGGAAAAGAATCAACATTTGTTAATAGACCAGTTAATGTTCTCTCAGTTACACTTTTTCTAATAAATTTCCTCAGGCCATTATTTGGTCACAGTTCTGCGCTTTAAGAGAGCTAGGGCCGGAGGTCGCTCTTTTAGAGTTTTGGCTGCCAGGCTCTGGAACTCTCTTCCTGTACATATTCGCGCAATCAATGAACTTTTTGCTGTTAGGAAGGCTGTTAAAACCTTCCTCTTTCCTCTGGATTCTTAGTGCTGTTATGTTCTTGTTTGTGGTATTACCTGTGTCCGGTATTCTGTCCTCTATAGCGCCGGGACGCCCCTTTGCTGGGGCAGCTGTGCGCTCTACAAATCCGGATAACATAACATGACATAACATAAATAGAATGAGCAAGTCTTTGTAATCTATTAGGTTAGGGTACATCACCCTAACCTTTTGATTTAGATGGCACCTGTTTGCACTTTATAGATCCAATACACGCTCACATTGCAAAAAATAAAAATCCAAGCCAGACACTGCATATGGAAAACAGGAATAAAGATCTGTTCAAGACTTCTGTGCCCATACAATATCGATGTAATATGCTGCAGATTGTCTATGCTTTGAAAGACTCAGGCCTAATATAAAATAAACTGTGAGAAAATATTTCTAATATTATGCAGTGCTATGTTAGGGATAACACATTTGGATTTTTACAAATTTTAAATTAATTCGAGCCCCCATGAGGCGCCATAATTAATTTACTATTAGAGTTTCAGTGAGACAAACAAAAACAAACAAATTGACCAGCCAAACAACACCAAAAGAAGGTTTCAACAATCATTCATAAAGCAATTATTTTCTGCGAGTTCCTCCCATTTGAAGAAGGGCATAGTAACTGTGACTTGGTGGCTGTTACTGAAACTAGTGCATACTACTAAAGTAATACATATGCACTGTGCTTCAGATTGTAGATTTACTTACCACATACTCATAAACAAGAATAATTCCTCTTTCACAACTGGCAGTCTTGCTGCTTGCTGCAAAAGTGAAAATCAAAGTAGAACTCAGAGTATGTCCACCTTTCTATCAGGTGCAATGTTCTCCTTTATTCTATTTTCCTATTTTCTGCCTCATCTCCTGTTTCTATGTGAATTCTTCTATAGCTAGAACATGATCTCCAACTATGCTGAGCAAGGTAAATGGGAGATGTGAGATGCAGGAATGAACAAGGAGAGTTTTGTTAACACTATAGCACAAGAGGTGAAATGAAGGGAGAATGGACAAAGAGATAGGGCAAAGAAATGGAGGAGATATCAGTGCTTAATTTGAGCCGGTGGTTTCCGATGCTCACCACTGGCACTTAATTGTCAGAACCGGGGGCCTGTGACAGTCAGCCACAAGGTGGCGCTGTCTGGGTAATGACCACAACAACAGTTGATTATTAACTCAATATGCATTAATAATGAATTACCTGCCACCCGAGCCGTTCTTATAGCTTTGGGAGCCTGAAATAGTCTGAATTATCACACTTGTAGGAATGTGAATGTTAGTACTTGTTTTGTTACTATAATTGGCAGCATGGCAGGGGCAATGTGTGGCACACGCTACAGTGGCCCCTGACAAGAACTTTGGCACTTATTTGTTTTGCAAATTAAGCACTGGGAGATTTTGAGAGCCAGAAGGTAAAGGAGGGAAGGTGAGGTAGATAGAAAGATAGACACATCAACATAGAAAGAGCAAAAGGCAATGAGAGAAAGATAAGCAGAGAGCTTGGCGAGGTTTTAGAGTGAGGTATAGAGACCGAAAAAAGCTAGATATAGAGACAAGGAAAGGTAGAGAGAGGGGTTGGATGCACCAAAAGTGAGGTAGAATAGAAAGAGTGGTGGCAGAAAGAGGTTCAAGGCAGTTCTAAGGAAGAGAGAGGTAGCGAGAGAAGTACAGGGAGATGTAAGGTAGAGGGGGAGCGGTGAGGTAGAGGAAAGGGCAAAATAAGAAATAGTATAGAAAGAAATTTCAGGCAGCAAATCTAATGAAGCAGAGAGACAGGTGCAGAAAGTGGTGACATGTAGAGGAGAATAATATGTTGTAGAAAGAAAAAAGGTTAAGTAGAGATAGAGGTGAGGTAGAGAAAGAGATGAGATTGCGAGGTTGCTAGAGAAGTAAAGAGAGAAACGGTGAGCAACGTGAGAGGACACAGAGAAAGGTAAAAAGAGAGGTGTATAAAAAATTAGACATAGAGAAAGAAGTGATGTGAAGAGGCCGATTTCAGATTGAGAAGTAGTGTCGAGAGGGATGAGAGAGAATGGTAGTAATGATAAAGAAAAGGAGATTATGAAAGAAAGGTAGAGAGAAAGGTAGTGAAGTGGGGGAATAGAGATAAAAATAGGGTGAGCTGGGGAGGTAAGGTAGCACACAAATGGTGAGGTAAATTAAAGAGTTGGTAGAGAGAGCGGTGAGGTAAGAAAAAGATAGGATTCTGAACGCAATGTGAGGTAAATAAATGAGGGTGAGGTGAAGTGCTTAGGTAGCCTTGAAAAGAGCTAGAGAAGGGATGCAAATAAAAATGAAGAGAGAACTAGACAAGTGAGGTAAAAAGAGAGAGAGACAGAGAGAGTGATGAAATTGAGAGAAACGTGTAGTAGGTGGAAGACATATACTGAGAGGAGAGATGGGAACACTAGTGTTACAGAGAAAGGGGTGAAGTAGAAAGAGAGTTGCGGTATAGTGAGGTGGTAGAGATGTATAGTTAGAAACATAGAGTAGTAGAGAGATGTTGGCATTCTTAAAAGAGAGGTAGCGAGAATAGGTGTACTGAAAGATGCATTGAGAAAAAAAAGTGAGAAACAGAGAAGTGAAACAGAGAATGGATACGCACCTAGAGGCAGGTAGAGAGAAGAAAAGAGAGAGGGTGAGGTAGAAGATGTGGGATGAAGGAAGGAGAGAGACATGAAGCAGAAACATTCTCTTTTGATATAATTGACGCCAACTACCTGAGATCGCTGGGGTTATGGATGGGCAGACCAAGCACGCACGCTAAGCTTCTGTGCAGTGTGAATGTCTAGCTAACATATTGTAGCGAAGACTCTGGTTTCACACACTCAGTGATTACGGTTCGACTTCTAACTCTTCTAATCACTTTACGAGAGTCTCCCCTGGAAGGCGAGGGCCCTAGGAAATTGACCACATTACTCATGCCTTAACACAGTGCTTTAATTTGGTGCCAACTTTTAGTGCTGTATTTAGCAGCAATCCCAAACTGGACAAATGAACTGAACGCTGGCCTAGCCATTTTTCCACTCTGTCACTTTCTCGATGGGTTCTACACTAGAGAGACTGTTTTCAGTTCAGGGTGGTGCATTCTATTAGTGTCTACCAGCATTGTAAGAGCTGGTTTGAACAGTTTTGCCTGTTGGCTTTGGTTTCCAGTCCATCCTTGCTGTAAGTGGAGGAAGGTTTCAAGATGGCAGACAGTCACCTTGCAAAGAAATGTGAAGGAAGGAGGTGCATGCTGTGTTCGCAATTTGTCAAAGTTTATATTTTACACTGCTCGTTGTGTGGGGCCCAGAAAATAATTTTCTGTCCTAGACGAAGTGACCTTTCCCCCTCCCCTCCTTCTGTCTGGGAAGGGGACGGGCCTTAGCTGTTTCTGAAGTCAATATGGCACCTCCAGATTTTGGTACCCTAAGCAGATGGCCAGCATTGCCTGCTTCAGAACGAACCATGGTTCTGAAATGCAAAAAAAAGTGAGATAAATTGTTTATTAACGTTTAAGATTAGACTTTGCCGGACAGAGCTTTCACAGAACAGCTAAGACCTGGTTAGGGGAAAAGGCAGCAGAAAAGGAATTCTACAGAGAAGTCATTAACTTGCGTTGAATGGGCTATCTAAAGTTGGTCACCGCTTCATTAATTTTATCTTGTTCATGCGCCTGCCTCCTATTAAAGATTGGAAATATTTCCTATAATATATTCGGCTGTCGGCCTCTGCCTGAAGCTACTTTATTCACCAGGCCATCGTCACCCGGTCCAGGTTTAAAAAAACGCGACGCAGACTTCATCTGTTGAAAAATATTCTCCTGCGACTTTTCCATCCTTCAGCCAGGAGTTAGTTCCATCACACTTCCCTCCCCAGGGGAATCCTGCCCTGAATACGAACCCTGGACTGTCACAGACGTCTCAGAAAACAATCTCATTTCACAACACCTTTGTTGAAAAAATAAACGAATATTTCTCGCCGGTATCATAGCCAGATGCGGAGAGTTTGTTGTGGTCCTGATGCAGGCTTCCACTGGGGCTGTCAGGTGCCAGGCTGTGCTCAGCCGGGACATACCCGTGTTTGCGATTTTTAAAGACAGCGGATGGGAGTTAATCCCCAAGGAGCAGGAGGTGAGGCAAAATAAAACAAGCATTTGCAATGCAATAGGTCTCGCATTTACGAGAGTCTGAGCTATTGGAATTGCAAATGACTATGCCTTTTCTTTATGCGTTGTTTTTAAAACAGATAAATAAAAGGCTGTGTCATTTACAATGCCAATATCTTAAACTCTCGCAAATGTGAGACATATTGCATTGCAAATGTGTTCGGCGCCTGTGCTATAAAAAAAATTCAAAAGCATAAGGAGAGAGCGTGTCCTGCCTGCAACAGGAGGCAGGAGAAAGCTATTTGAGAAAATAATTCTCGGACGCTAAAATTAAATCCTACTGAGTAACAACACACGTAACAGGGGGTGTTGCCATGGGAAGTTACAAAATGAGACAAGGCGGTACTAAGGAGGGACTGCTAAGTCTATTGACCAATGAACAGCCACAGTTTATAGTGGACAATGACACAAGCCAATGAAAAATATGGGCGAAGTGTGGGCGGAGCTTCAAGTCCCTACCTGAATCCAGCATGCCTCACAGAGCAGCGCATGCACTGCCCAGGCTTGAACTAAAAAGGAGACAACTAGAAGGAGGCCACAGAAAGAGTAAGGCGAAAGAGGGAAAGTCACAAAGAATGGAGGGGCTGCAAAACAGCTGGTGAGTGAGAGAGAGTAGTGAGGACTTAGTGCCAGATATACCACCATTTTTAGCAGTTGCAAATGGAGAATCAGGCCATTCACAACCGCTAAAAAAAGGCTGTCACCATGTAAAAACCCTATTTTGTGAGTCGGTAACCTATTACCAACTTGCAACATAGGGTTTGCAAGTCACTATTATGAAGAGGCATTTCAAGGGTGCCCCTTCCTTATAGCGAGTCATAGTGTCATGCATGAATGTTTTGCAACCAGAATGTGGTCGCAAAATATTTATATTTTACCAACTCAGTGAAGGAGATGGTAACCCATTCGCAAACAGGAAGGGTAAAGGACCCCTTCCCATTTATGAATGTGGGCGCCAACATTTTTTGAAAATGAAAAGAAAACACTTTTTTTTTTATTCCTTTAAGGAAAATGGGCTGCATTTAAAAATAAAATTGCTTTATTTAAAAAGCAATCCCAGACAAGGTGGTCTGCTGACCCCAGCAGCCACCATCCCTGTGAGTGCCAGCCATTCCCAATGGATCTCAAATTGCGACCTGCCTCGTGAATATTGATAAGGCCGGTCATTTGTGACCCCTTTGGGAATCGCTAAATGTGTCTGAGACACATTAGTATTTCATTTTGCGAGTTTCAAAATTTCCCAATTAGTGATTTGCAAAATGAAATGGTTGCACATCTGGCCTGGAGGTTTTTTTTACTGGATAGAATGAAAGAAATGAAGGGTCAGATGTATTAATATTGGGAATAGCGATTACGTAATTGCGATTCTCTCCAAATCGCAATTAGGAAATCGCTATTCCTAATGTAGGAAACTCAAAGAGTTTCATTTAGCGATTCCTAGTGGGTCGCAAATGGACTTACCTCATGAATATTAATGAGGTAGGTCACAATTTGCGACCCATTAGGAATCACTAAAATCACAGCGAGGTAGCCTGCTGTGGTCAGCACACCACCATGCCTGTGATTGTTCTTAAAGCAATCACTTTTTTTTATGCGGCCCTTTTTCCTTAAAGCAAAACTTTATGTGTTTAAAAAAGAAAAATGAAGAGTTTTTATTTAAAATTTTTAAAACTGAATGTGTTTAAAAAAGAAAAATTAAGAGTTTTTATTTAAAATTTTTATAAGTAGGTAGTGGTCTGTGGGACCACTGCCTACTATTTAAAAAGTTTTTATGAACATTCACAAATAGGAAGGGGTCCTTTTGGGACCTCTTCCTATTTGCAAATGGGTTACCCACTACTTGAAGTTGGTGGTAAAATGCAAATGTTTAGCGACCACATTTCGATCGCGAAATATTCTTACATACCACTGCAAATCAGTATTAGGAAGGGACGATCTTGGCGTGCCTGTTCCGAATATCAAATCGGTATGTATACGCAAAAGTGGGCTGGGAAACAGAAGAGAGAATGACGGAAAGTGCGTATGGAGTAAGTGTGGAAGGGCCTAGTTAGAGCTTTGCAAAGAGGGCTGGAGTAGATGACGCGTGACATCCAAGAGGATCCGAATAGAGAAGAGCAAGAGGTAAAAATGGGAGTATGGAAGAGAGTGCTATTGCAGAATGGCAAACCACTCATAGTGAAGGTAAGAAAATGAATGAAATGGGATAAAATGTATACCGAGGGATGAAGCAATTGAGTAGACAGTTAGGCAAGGACTCATGGAGGTGACTCGAGCTGTACAAAGAAAAGGTATTTAAAACTGACACAGTAAGGTATAAGGAAAAGAGAGTGAACGAGCCTGTAGGTAGGTAGGTAGGTAGGTAGGTAGGTAGGTAGGTAGATAGATAGATAGATAGATAGATAGATAGATAGATAGACAGACAGACAGACAGACAGACAGACAGACAGACAGACAGACAGACAGACAGACAGACAGACAGACAGACAGACAGACAGACAGGTAGATAGATAGATAGATAGATAGATAGATAGATAGATAGATAGATAGATAGATAGATAGATAGATAGATAGATAGATAGATAGATAGATAGATAGATAGATAGATAGATAGATAGATAGACAGATCGATCGATCTATAGATAGATAGATAAATAGATAGAGGAACGTAGAGTTATATAGTGAGAGAAAGAGACAAGATGGGGTGAGAAAGAATGAGAGAGTCAGGCAAGGAGGAAGCCTGCTGTCTCTCACTGCGGTTGGTGATGAGCACGCCTCCACCTTGAGATGGTGATGACAAAAATGTGAAGGATGTTTTACAAAAATGAGTCTGAGACAGCAAAATCACACCTATCACTATTAATAAAGTATGTACACTCCAGTGGTGCAACGATCTGGGAAACCAGCCTCCTAACTTCCCATATGGTAACAGAGTTCAACAGAAACAATCAAAAAAGGCGATCAGCACCCACTATACATTTGATTAATTGTATAAGCTGCACAGTCAGACACAATTATTATATATGGCACGGCTCCTTTTCAATTGTCCATCAGGATTTCCTTTATTTATGTCTTCTTGTCTTTTTTTTGGTAAAATTCACTTTAACCAATGCGTTTCGCCCCTTAACTGAGACTTCTCTAGAGCATTTGAAGTAGACAAGACAGAGCCGACGTGCAATTGGGGGGATCCAGATTCTTCGTAGTGAAGAACAGGGGCTCAGACTCACGCCGAGACCCAGAGGTTCCTCACATTCATCGGCCATACCTCCTTCCGGGTGCTGCCTGTATCTACTACGCAGGCCCCAGTTCGAACGTCTTCCAATTGACGCTGGCTCCCACTTAAAACCAAGCGCCCCCGTCCTTCACTATAAAGAATACGGATGCCCTCAACTCTACGTCAATTCCGTCTTGTCCACTTCTTTCTTTTTCTTGAAAAATGCACCTCTGGGTTTGTGAACCAATGATTAAGGCTCGGGTTTAACTGATGGACCCCTTGAAGTAGCGATGGGACAAGCTCTCAATTACTTATATTAAAATAACGTAACAGTTTTATATTAAATAGAATCAAAAACAATTATAGTCTGAATTTAGGTCAAAAAATATCAGTAATCTGCGGTTAGGTTTAGAGACAGAAAATTATATCCAGTTTAGTGGAAAGCAAAGATGGACATTGGGATGTGGATACCCAGGTAGTTCACAACTGTGGAAGTAACGAAGCCCATGTTCCTTAGGAACAGACATGTGACAAAGTAATACCTGGGGAGATTCCCTAATCCCAGCTGAGTGAGCCGCCTATCTCCGGGTCTCCTGTTCAAGCTTTTTGGTCTTGAGTGCCATCAGGTCAGGACAAGATATGCAAGGATTGTGCTGAACCCCCTGATTGGTTTTTATACCACTCTCACTCGGTTTTTCTATATTTATGGTAAAGCATGCAGATGTGTCCCAGGATGCACCAACTGTGAACATTTCTGCTTCATCCCACCCCATGCTCCCCTCCACATCCTCGCGGCTGTCTTGGCACACCTATGGGTAACTACCGACAACACGTTTTCTCTCTGTCCGATAAGATGCTAGCAATGTCAGGAAGCCCATTCCATCAAAAAGGTTACTTCTGCATTACCCCTGTCTTTTCCGGTTTTCCCGGCCCCTTCTAAGCAGCTGGAGGAGTCTTTAGTGTGATATTAAGTGTTATACAAATAAATAGAATAACAACATATGCCATATGTCGAATCAAGCCTGCCACGTCCATTTGTACTTTTTGTTCACTCCCACCTCTGCTTCTAGTAGCTTCTATGTCCATTTTTAGTCCTACACAAAGCTATAACCCATGCAGATAGGTTGGCTTGAGAGTTGATACCTTGTCTCTTCCTTGTACCACTGGAACTCTGCTAAGGGCACTGCCGAAGCTTCACAGCGCAGGATGCCCTTCTGACCAACTGAGGCTCCTGTGTTCTTAGCGACTGAGATATATGGTGGGTCTGCAGAAAAAGACAAGATGACAGGTTGCAGATCTTAAAATTGTAGCTTCTCCCATTGCAAGTGCAAATTTCTTTTGGAATCACAACCTTGCTGAAAATATCCTAGTAACAGGTCGGCAGTGGCGTAAACACAAAATGTGCAGAATGTGTGGAGATGGCCCTGAGTCTCCCATTTCTCACAAACGTCCTTTGCCTTGGGCTGAATGGGATCCCCCTGATGGGCTGGGGGCCCCCTAAAGGGCTGAGTCCCCCTACATAACAGGGGCTGCAGGGGCATGCATTACACCTGATCTACAGGCCAGTGAGGGTGGGGGAGCTCCGCGTGCAGTTCCCGTCCTTTCAAATTGAGTAATATAGTGATTAAAAATGCCCCCTAATATCAGTACTCAATTTGAGCCAGGAGGCCACACAGACATTTATTTTAGAGGGCATTTGCATCTGTCTCGTGGGCCGCAGTACACTCTCCAGAGCCTAAAAGCAAACTTTTAGTGTCACCAACACGTGACTCCTTGTTGCAGAATTACAACCTGCAGGTCAATAATTAAAAAATCTAATGTGTACGAACACAATTTTACATAGACAGCTAATGGTTAAATTCCTTTGATATAACTGACCCTAGAGCCATCAGAAATCACATATGGAGAACACCACAGACATGTGAAGCTTCTTTTGACGCCTGGGCATTTCTATCATCAAATCTCTATTGTCCAAAGCCAACACTACCTGACAACAGTAGCCTTTGGAGTGGATTCACCGAGAAATAGCGGTGGAGAGGATGGATGGTGAATGAGACGTCAAAAATGGCATAGAAGGTCGATTTCACACATTATATGTGTTTACATGGGAGTGTAGAGGTTGTGTAATGTCAGGCCAGGTGGGAATGGCGTACAAGAGTTTCACAGGGTTTAGATTAGCGCATCGGATGTGTTTGTTGTCTGGTCAGCCTCTTGTATTCTGTTTGCTTTCATGAATAAGAGAAACTGGACAAGATTGATCATAGCTGAGTGCAGGATTGTGGGTGCTGACAATGGAAAACAGACTATTATCCTGGAGTGCAGAGCTATTACTGGAGAGTACCCGCATGCCGCGACAGTAAGATTTTGCAGACTCTTTGCTTCATAAAGCGAGCTGATAATGTGCTCTATTACTACAATCATGCTCTTTAAGCACTTGAGAGCACTTAATACAGTCAGCCACATCTAAAGTTTTACTTCAGTTACAATATATGAAAGTTTCAGTGAATTAATGGCCCGCTCAAGTGGTGAAAGTGGGCTGAGATAAGTGGCAGAAGTGAGTGGGGGCCTTTCTAAGAAAAATGCAGTGCACCGATATGTTTTTTAACAAATTTAGAACTGCTGGATATTACTTGGATCAATTCACCAAGGCCACAGCCTTCACTGAGAGAGGGTGCCCAGGGGTCACGACTGTTAAACTGTGATTGTTCAAATGTATGATACTTTTACCTAGAAAATATTTTCAATGTGGATCTGTTGAACACGAACGTTTGATGGATGACCCTGAAAACTGAAATCCTCTTTCTATTGACAGATAATGTTAACCATCTGGTGTGCAATGCAAACTTTCACTGGCGCATGCAATTGACAAAGAGGTGACATGTGATAGTCCCAGGCTGGTAGCAAAGACTAAATGGAGTCACTTTACTGGTTTAAGAAGGAAAATAAAAACATATGATGGCCTTGGATCTCCTTAGCACCTCTCAGTAGCCTCTATTTTAACACCTACATTTTGCCCTCTCTTTCATCCCCTCTTTTCTGTTTAAAGTCTGCAAAATTAGAATTCCCGCGGCAAAACTGTCCATAGAAGAAAACCTGTCTCCTTAGTGAAACTGGGATTATTGTGAGAGTGGCACAGCAGCTAACAAAACAAGCATTGGCATAGCCAATAGGTCTCGCCTTTGGGACCTTATAAGTGTTTAGCCATGCAACAGTTGCATAACTAAATACTTATAAGGTCCCAAAAGCGAGACCTATTGGCTATGCCAAGCGGCCGTGCGGCAGTGAAAGTGAAAGTGATCGCGATCAAACATCAAAGCTGCCGTGCGGCCGCGAAAGTGATCGCAGTCAAGCGCGGCGCGTGCGCCCGCGCACATGCACTGTAGCTCTAGGCTGGCCTGGTAGCACTTTTTGGAGCCCTCTCAATAAATCTCACCAGCGCATGCGCTGGGTCAGGCGAGACCTAAAAAGGCTTTGCAGGAAGTTTTTCCAGTAACATTTGCTTTGGTCCAAGCGTTCTCCTGCTCATTGAACGATTTAATGGTTTTTCTTCCAGAAGGGAAAAAAACTTTTGCCTTTTAAAACTTCACCACTTTCTGAGAGATCCTAAAGTTTGTGGAGTTTCTTGAATTCCCCAGTCAAATGTAAGAATGTTGTATGCCTCTACGTTCCCCCTTCTAATTTCCATACTGTGGCTTGCATCATCTATCGCTCAAATTCCTTCTATGTATTCCCCCGGCTTTCACATAAGACGCATTTTGAAATAGCTGTGGAACCGCAAAGCTGTCTCGCGGAGGCTACTGATCCAGTTCATGGACACAGGACTCATGTAATGGCTTAGACATCTGTTAGCAAATGTACTCTTAGGCCTCACAGACCCTCAGATTATGTATCTAAAACTGATTCCGTTACTATTTAAAAGAATTTGCTAACCCTGTGCAATTGGTCTTCAGCACCGACTAACTAGAACCACATTTGCCTAGCCCAATCAATTAATCAGTAGTACATTCTGATTGTGAGGTAGCGGCACTTACAGTTCACTGTGACATTGACCCGCCGTACAACAGGCGCTGACACCTCATTGGCTGCGATGCACTCGTACAGCCCCGACTGCTCCCTGCTGATGGAATTGATTTCCAGGTACTCATCTTCAATCACAAAAGATCGACCTATCGAAGACAGAAAGCAGAGATCAACATGCGCATTAGACTGTGAAACCCCAAAGTCTTTCCGCCCATTTGAATGAGTGGCCAGGCAAGGTTAATATATGTTTTGCTTGTCAAAGAGTTCTAGCACCACTTTTTATAGTATGCACGCTCTAGTATTTTTCACATGCAATGATTGGAATAAATCAGCCATAGCTTATTTTACAGCATCAGCCATAAACCTCAGGAGTATCAAGTGAAAAAATTGGCATCTATAACAAGCTAACACTACCTTGGGTTTATCAATTTTTACATATTTTCAAAAAGACCTGATAGACATTAAGACCAAATGCAAGTCACAATGCGTCAGTTGATATCAAGGGATAACATCTTTAACAGGTAGTTGACATAACTTCCTTTTTCTAACATCTTGTCAAAAGATGAACTCATGAGTGTTATATTATTTCAGTTGTGTCTTATTGGAAATTTAAAAGACTGATGCCAAATAATCTGGGACAGCCACTTGTGATAAAGCCAATCACAGCCCTCCCAGAGAATGAAGACACAATGATGTGAGCCACCTCGTGGTACAACTAGATGGCAAAGGCCACCAGTAGGCTATACATGACCCAAAGCTGCCCTAAATTCCACAGCAAAGTCATTTTAGATCAATTTGAACTTGACAGAAGGTGCTAAAATCGTGCCCATCACATTTATTGTGCCCAACGTCCAAATTAAAACCGTCTGTGACTAAAGCACAGAGACAGGTGGGTGGGAAATTGCTGCTTTGTGCAGCTGATGACTGTGAACTGAGCAAACAGGGTTGCGTGAAGGTCACCTGGGCCTTTTAGCACCCAGCAATCCCTGCCTTAACGATCCATACGAGGGTGCCCAGGCAGTCCTGACCCATCCTTACAGAGAACCCTTTCACCACCGTGAATCTAGAGTCTACTGTAGAAGATCAAGAGAGGGGTGACCAGACTCTGTGCAGAAAACCGTGGAATCTGTCTGCTTATGAAGAGGGGAAATATGGACAATGTTCAAACTCTGGTTCTTCCTTGACTCCTCAGTGCGTCTACATTGAGAATTCCGTTGATGATGGTTAGGGCTCTGGATAGAAGAGATACCTCCTCAATGCCAGTGCCATCATAAGAGGAGCAGGGTCAAGACTGATTTGCAGATGGCTGGGTCTGAACTGGGGTGGTGAAGTGAGCTAAAGAACGATGAGGGATTCAACCCAAATCTGTGACTGGGAGTGAGTGTCTGAAAAGTTTCAGCGCTCCGTCCATCATCTCCTTGTGTTTGCATCATAAGATACCCATCATCAATGCAATTGTGGCCTTCCTTAAATCTTTTTAAGAATTCGATCCCTGGGTTCTAGATGATATTTTTCCCTTTCATAATATCCTTTCAAAAATAAGAAGACGCAGCAAATTATACACAACTCAGCGTCTGCCTTACTAAAATACTTAGATTACACACACAGACGCTACAAACTTCATCTATAGTATCTTATTTGTATACTTGGGGGAAACATACTGGAGTTACATCTGGCTTGTACAAAACATTTACATCACACTTATTTTCACAGCCATTATCAAGAGATCTCCGCATCAAATGGCAAACCCGTTTATCAGCTTCTTACAATGATCAGGAATGGACGGATTTATTGGAAAATTTAGATAAAGGAGCTCGAGAAGCTAGATTAAAATGCTGCTTGTTTAAAATTTAACATGATTGACACTGGTCTCCGGTAAAGTTACACAAAGCAGGGTTACTTACACATACTAATTGTTGGCGATGTGACTCCTGGTTGTGACATTGCTCATATTATTTGTGATTGTCCTATGGTTCAATCCTATTGGTCCTACATTGGTCAGACTCTATATAACACTATACCCTTATCCTTACCGTTAACACCATGTACCATTCTTCTGCATGACTCAAGAAACTCTCAACGTCTTTCTAAGCCACAATGCCGTCTTTTACATATTGCATTGGCCACAGCAAAAATTTGTATACTAAGACAATGGAAATCTCCAACACCGCCATCTCAAGAGTCCTGGATGGTAGCCATGATTCAAACTGCATCATACGAAAGAGTCATTTATAACTTGCATGATCAAATTGACCAATTTAATCAAGTTTGGGCTCCTTTTTTACAAACAGATGCTGTTTTGTTGTAAATACCATTGTAAATCTGCTGCCGGATATCCAAACTAATTAATTATTTTATTTTTGCTAATTTCTCTTTATTTTTCCTGGTCCTATATTATGTTGCTGTTTTTATATCTTATTTCTTAATCTTAATTACTTTAACACAGAGGAAAATAATATAGCTAAGAAATGTGAGGATTCAACTTTTATTAATATATCAATTGTTATTAGTTCTGATGAATTTGCTTGTTCACCTATTTATATATCAGATATATTAGCATCTCATGTGCCAACGATGTATAGATTATTTATATGTTTATATATCTGATAATATCTAATGTTAGCTATTGCTTTAGGTCATTTATGTATAGTATATATAAAATGCTAATAAAAAATTTCAACACAAAAATAAGAAGACCTATATGCCGTGTCTGTCACTTTGTACATCAGCCCACAGATAAGAATGCATAATGAAGGAATGGGTCAGGCCTCTACAGATACTGTGTTGCTTGGAGTGCTGTTCCCACTTTGATCAGCCACTGGAGGTCCATTGGGCGACTGGAGCGTAGTGTATCATGATTGATGGCCTTTCACTTGCTTTCTAAAAGAGTGCCTCTCCTCTCCTTTCCTCTTACATTCCCCTACTGTATCTGGAATATCTCACTCTGCATCATTCCACTCCCAGCACACCAGTGGCGTCACTAGTGGGCTGCGGGGGGTGCGGACCGCACCGGGTGACACCATCACATGGGGTGACACCAAAATGCAAAATAATCGGACCCCCGCCCCGCCCGCGGACCAGCCTGCACGGGGGAGCCCCACGCCCAGAGCCCAGGCAGGGACGCAGGTAGGGAGTGCGGGGCCAGGCCTACACACTGCCCAACTGAGACAGAGCCCCTACAAAACACATTGCTCTGTGAAGCTGTGGTTCATCTTATTTATTAAGTGTTGCCCTGCAATGCTACACGCGACACATGATAATGCTGCGGTGTGGCTCCCATAACACTCACTGCCCTGCTATGCTGTCACTGCACGTTTGTGATACAGGCTGACCTGCAGTGGCGTGACACATGTCTTGTGAAACATATCACTTTGTTGTTGGTGTCACTCCTGAGGCACATTCCCCAACGCTGTTGTGTAGCGGCATATGTATTGTGGTTGCCCTGCTCTATCTTACCTGTCTCTTGTATTACACGTGACTCTGGGATGCTCTGGTGCATTTTTTTTTTTTTTTTTTTTTAAATTTTATTATAATTTTTCCGTACTCATTACATCAAAATAATTTGCACATAGCATTAAACAATACAAGGGAGGAACATTAATAAAGAAGACAACCAAAGACCCAAGAATTTACATTCCGACAACAATCTCACTATATTCAGGGAGCCTCCTTCCATCTCCTAACAGGTTCCCATATACGCTTACCTAAGGCTCTACCCTTTTTCCCCTTTCTATCGTATATCCCTTTTTCCAAATTATATGCTGACAATAATCTGGCCAACCATTGATGGAATGTTGGAGCTGTCTTATCCAACCAGCCTGATGCAATACATATTCTGTAAACGGACATAGCCACGAACAGAAAAAGAGATGAGGCAGATTGCTCTTCTGCCCCTCCTACTCCCAGAAGGATCCATACTGGTGTAAGGACTAGGCCTGGGCGGTAAATTTCGTTCGCGGAATTTGCGGAATTTGGGTAATTTCGCGTTCTGTGGAGAACGCGAAATTGCCCAAAATTCCGCTTTCCGCGACTTCGCGAAATTTTTGCTTGTTCGCGTTCTCAAAATGCGTGTTCGCGAGATATTTCTCCCCAAGCACGCAAACAGCGATTGTGAACAGGAAAAAAGCATCGCGAACAAGCAATTCCGCGTGTTCACGGAATTTCTGCGTGTTCGCGGAGATTTTTTACCGTTTCGCGGAGATTTTTGTAACGCGATTACGCAAATTCCGCCCACCCCTAGTAAGGACCACATTAATTCCTAAACTTATATCTAAAAAAGATTCAATAGCCTTAATCAAAAGATTGAGATGGGGACACAGTGCGAAAATATGAACAATATCAGCCTCACTACTATTACATCGGGGGCATGTAATTCCCGTCGTACCCCCCCATTTAAGAATCCTATCGGGAGTATGGTATAGTGAATAAATCGTCTTGTAATGCTGAGACTGTAGGGCTGCCGAGCAAAGTATGGTCCGCCCTAATTCAAGAGAGTCCTGGAAGCAGTCCTGATCGATCTGAAGTTTATCGCCCCATTTCCTTCCATATTTTTCCAAATCATCACTTTTTAATAAAGACAACTCAGCATAAATTTTCTTTATGGAACAGTCTGCTCCAGACTCAATCATGTCAAAGACCCTATTTTTACTAAACCCAGCAGACCCACCCTTCTTATTCTGCAGGTAACTCCGAACTTGTAAAAACTTAAAGAAATTATTCCTAGGAAAACCATACTTCCCTTGAAGCTCCGAGAACTCTAGGAAACCTTGATCTCCCATAAAATCCCCAAGTTTGCAGATCCCCCGCCGTCCCCAATCACTCATGATCCCGTCCGCAAATATCTCTACTGGAAGAGAATTATTCCCCTCGATCCTAGTGTAGGCATTAAATCTGCCCATCCCAAGTTTTTTTACTCAATGCTGCCCATATTTTAAATCCTGCTGATAGTGTCTTAAATTTGGTTCGTTTATAATACCCAGGGTCCGTATATTTCAAAAAACAATTGCCGGCATCTTCCCCTATAAGCATTGCATAAATATCATTTGAGTCTGATTTAATCTGGATATCTGAATTATCTCCGCCCATAAGCCCCCTCATATAGTGTATGGCTGATGCCCAGTAATATAACTTAAAGTCCGGTACTGCCCAGCCTCCCCTATCCCTAGATAGAGATAGGAACCGAAGTGCCCTCCTAGTTTTCCCTCCTGCCCAAATAAATTTATTAATCAAGTGTTCAATTGCAAGAAACCATTTACCTTCAAATAACAGAGGAATTGTCCTGAATAAATAAAGAAATTTGGGCAAAATAAGCATTTTGATCACATTTGATCGACCCACCAAAGAAAGATGAAGATTGTGGATCCTGTCAAGATCTTTCTTACATTTTACCATTATTGGCTCAATATTTTGTTCCACAATCTTTCCTACATCTGCCGAGATGTTAATACCTAAATAGACCGCTGAATCCACTACTCGCCCATCGTTACAGGTCGTCTGTATATTCTTTATAATCTGTGTCTTAGAGCTATTTAGAGCGTATCCAGAAATCCGTCCAAAGGCCTCAGCCTCCATTTCTACTTCCAGCATTGTTCTAGTTGGGGAGGGAGACACTATCGCCACGTCGTCTGCATAGACCAGAGTTTTGCAGAGCTGCCCTTGAATATGAATCGGAGCGATTTGTTCATTTAATTCAAGCCTGCGGATCAGCGGATCAATATAAACTGCAAATAGCAAAGGCGAGCATGGACACCCCTGTCGGGTGCCTCTGTCAATCTGGAAAGGCAGTGTATGCTCTCCATTAATTCTAAGCTGAGCTGTAGGTGACCGATAAAGTGTCTGTATTGATTTAATGAAGCCTACCCCAATACCACACCATGCTAATGCAGCCCAAAGGTAGTCCCAGGAGACCCGTTCAAATGCCTTCTCTGCGTCTAAAAGCATAACCGACATGGGGTCTCCTGAGACTTCCGTTGTGTCCAGCAAGGTAATTATTTTCCGAACATGGTGCGCCGTCCCCCTCCCTGGTATAAACCCGTGCTGTGTAGGACTGACCAACTGTGCTATTATCTTAGAGAGTCTAATAGCCATTACCTTTGAGAATATTTTAGCGTCCGCATTCATAAGAGTGATAGGCCTATATGAGCCTGGTTCCAGAGAAGGCTTGCCCTTTTTTAAAATCACCACCATATCTGCCCCTGCCCATGATTCTGGGACAGAATATCCAGACTGAGCCTGCAGAATAGTATCCACCAGATCAGGAATTAGAATTTTTTGAAACATTCTATAAAACTCAATAGGAATTAAATCAGGCCCCGCAGCCTTACCAGAGGGGAGACTGTTAAGAGCCACTAATATATCCTCAACTTTAAAAGGTACATCAAGTGCCTCCCTATCCTGATCAGACAAGTGCGGAGGAGATAAATCCAACAGATACCGCTGGATGTCTGAGGAGGCTCCTAGCTGATCTTTACTATATAATTTACCATAGAACTGTCTAAAAACCTCTTTAATTTCCTCGGTATCTGTGACTTTGCCTCCTTTGCCGTCAGAAATCTCATTAATCCGTCCTGCCGTTGTTCTCTGTCTAGTGCGAATAGCAAGTATACGACCCACCCGCTCACTCAGCTCATAGCATTGTTGTTTTTTGGACAGAAAAGTCGCAGCTACCTTTATAGCGAGCCCCTTGATAAGATCTGCCTTGATACGTACTATATTAAGTAATACCGAAGTCGGGGAGACACCAGCTCGAACCAGAAGGGCCAGCTCGTGTTCCGCCTCTGCGAGAGCTCTCACCAATTTGTTGACTCTGCCCTGCTCTAATTTTTGCTTATGTAGACTATAACTTAACGTCTCTCCCCGTACCCCAGCCTTAAAAGCATCCCAAATCATCCCCGCGGAAGTGCTACCTCTATTTATTTCCCAGAAGGTTTTTATCCATCTGTGCATATATTTGACATAATCCTCATCTTTAAGTAACCTCCTCTCAAATGTCCAGGTCCGACACCTTTCACCTCCTTGTAATTTTACTGTTAAAATCAGTGGATTATGATCCGAGACCAGCCGAGGGAGTTTTTCAATCTTACTATTTGAAAGTAAAGAATTTGAAATAAAGAAATAATCCAGCCTGACACAGACCCTATGGGGGGCAGAATAATAGGTTATACCATCATCCGAAGGGTTCAGGCGCCCCCATGCGTCAATTAAAGAGTTATGGTGAGCCATACTAATGATTGCTCTGGATACCTTTTTCTTCCGCCCCCGATATTGCTGTCCCTCGTCGATACCTAGTCCACCAATCCCATTTATATTAAAATCCCCCGCCAAAATAATAGGTTCCGGCCATAAAGCCAATTCCGAATCTAAATATTGAATAACACCCGGGTCATCTTCAGTAGAACCATAGACTGATCCAATGGTAACTATTTGATTATTAATTGAACACTCTATCAAGACCCATCTCCCCCATTGATCCTCCTTCTTTCTGATGACCTTGACATCCCTTCTTTTGGACAAGATAGCCACCCCCCTAGTTCTAACCCCCTGTCTTGAAAAAGCCAACAATGAAAACCCGAGCAGTTCCATTAGGTAACTCTTTGCGGCTTCTACATGTGTCTCCTGTAGACATACAAAATCCAGTCGCATTAATCTTAGAGCAGCCGCGACACGTTGTCTTTTCAGCGGATCGTTCAGCCCGCACACGTTAATTGAACCAATCCTTATGCTCATTAAGTTACAACATAATTGTAGGCCCTCCATAGAAACAGACCCTTAATATATGCTTCAATTACATTCCTCATCACCTGCTCAGATTGTGACTTAACCTCCCTTTTCCAAGCAAAAATTCTCAACTCTGATGCTGTGCAACACAATACAAACTCCCATTCCCGTGCCCGACCCCCCACAAACCCCTCCCCCACCCTAAGAACCCCCCCCCCCAGTACCCTCCCGGTTTACAGGCAAATGGGTCAATCCTGACCCATGTGTGGCAGCTATGAATGCAGCAGCCACCCCCCCTCACTCTTAGACCCCCTATATTCCGTATACCTCAACCATGGAGCCTAGGAATCTCTTGCACTTTCCAAGGATCGGGAAGTAGATAAGGCCTTTACCCTCCCTTCTGCTCTTTCATTTCCACCAAGTATTGCTGAGCCTTAATTTCTGATGTAAAAAACTTAACCTGGCCCTTAAAGATAACCTTAAGCCTCGCCGGGTACATCAGGTAGGCCTCATGCCCAAGGCTCTGAAGAGGACCAATGAGTTGCCTCATCTTCCACCTTCTTTCCACTGTAACATGGCAGAAATCAGGCCGGGCAAAGAAAGTAACTCTATCAAACGAACGTCTAGAGTCAGGTTTAGCCTTCTCCATAATCTCTTGCCTAAGGAGGAAGTTTCCGACATAGACCAGAATCGCCCGGGGCCTCGCCGCCTGCGATGAACTGAGGTTTTTTTTCTGAAAGACCGGGAAGCGATGAGCTCTTTGAACCTCAGCCTCCCAATCCCAAGTCTCCATCTCAGGAAATGCGCCCTTAAACAATTTAATTACAAACGCCCTTATATCCTGCCCCTCAACCCCTTCCGCCACCCCCAAAAGTCTTATATTGTTACGCCTCTGGCGATTCTCGAAATCCTCGAGTTTCCATTGTATATCCTCAGAGAGTTTCTCCTGTGCCTTCTTAAACGAATGCCACCTGCTCACATCGTCTTCCAGCTGACTTGTTCTCTCCTCTACATGAGCGACCCTGTCCGCCATCTCCTCATATAACTTATTCATTTTTCCGCAAAGAGCTCTGGATTTTCTTTGCTGACTGTTTGGCTCTCCGACTCTCAAGTCTCGCCTCGCCCTGCATCTGCTTCAGAGTAGTATAGAGGAGATCCAGTGACATAGCCTGGGGCTCATTGCCAATGTCATCCTGAACTGTCTGAGGAATAGACGCGGGCCCCTCCTGATGTAGCTGGGACGTTGCTGAATAATCCCAACAAAGCTTCCTGCTCTCCCCTGCTTCAGGGGGGCTCGGCGTATGTTTTTGTTTAGATTTTGTCTTTTTCTTATATGAAACCTTAAGTGTTGTAGGCGCCTTCTGAACCGATGAACTCACTGCAGAGTCCAGTTCAGAGCTACTATTCAAACTTCCTTCACTAGACGAGAAAGAGTCTGAGTCATCATTTAAGGAAAAGAAACATTCACCATCTGGGGTTCCAGGGATTCCTCGCCTAGATGGCAATAGCTGAGACTGATTATAAGCCAAACGATGACTCTGAGCCTGTGCAGTTGCCCCTTTAAGACTTGACTTCTCATGGATCATTGAGGGCTCTGTCAGACCTGTTGGCTTATTCTGTACAAAGTCCCCGCTTTTACCAGGCATACTATCAGTCAAGAATCTTTCCCCGCCCGTTTGCTCACCAGGCTTACTCCACAGTGTCTCATCAGTCACTAAGCTCGAGATCGATTCTCCCCCCTGGCTCGAAGAGAGCACCTGCAACATTGTATCCGGTTGCCTAGCACCAACAACCTCGTCGGGTAGCGGAGCTAATGACACCTCGTCTCTTTCCTCGATTATGCCTCCGGCTTGTATCTCGTCAGTTTCCAGTGCCTTTACCTTAAACGATTTGCGTACGGAAGGCTGCCTGGAATCCTTGGTTGGTTTAATCTTGCCCCCGTCGAGTCCCGTCTTCCCTGCTAGGACTGATTTATGAGCGCTGGTGTCTTTCCCGCCTCCCGCTGTGGCGGCTCCAACGCTTCCAGCTCTATTTCGCGGGTCATCTGGTTTCCTCGGAGCTCTCCGTACCTGCGCTCCACGTTGCAAAGGATCTTTGCCGGCATCAGCGTCCTGATGATCCTTGTGGGTTGAATCCTCTTTGGGCTGTTTAGGTGCCCTCGGCGCCATGATCCGAATAACTTTACCAAGTAAGTCCGATTTAATTATATCTATCCGCGTAATAGCCCGCAGCAATGAGCGTGTTGAGCAGACTCTCCAGATAGAAGTCACTATCGCGTAGGGGGCCTTAAACATCACGCATCCCCTCTGGTCTCATACTCAGGGCGTCTGAGAGGAGGGAGAGAGAACTGTGA
This sequence comes from Triturus cristatus, assembly GCF_964204655.1. NCBI lineage: Eukaryota > Metazoa > Chordata > Amphibia > Caudata > Salamandridae > Triturus > Triturus cristatus. The sequence goes on from NC_140584.1 coordinate 47,662,561, forward strand.
CTATGCGCTGCACTCAGCCAGCGGCCATCTTGCCTATCCAGCTAGCGCTCTGGCGCATTTCTTATCATCATTTGCCATAAGAGTCTACACATTCTGGATTCCAAGTCTTTTACTTTCTTATGGTGTCATACTCTCGTGATTCAGAAGCAACCCTTGTGAGCCCGGGAGTTTGTGCAATTTATTTTTCACTTTCTTTATATGTGTATTTCTTTGTGAAATCGTCTGCATTCTCGAGTCAATTTCAATCCCTTCGTTTTTGCCCTGCGAGTGTGAGGAGGAGCAAGCACCGTGAACTTAAGCACACTAAGGCGCACGCAGTACGGAGCGTGCAGTTAAGAGAAGCGCGAGGCCGTGAAGAAGTGAAACGCAAGCAGATCGTCAGGCATGCGATGCTACGGAAACTGTGAAAGGACGTGTAGTGAGTAAGCTCATTACAGCAGTGCCGTCACTAGGGGGGTGCGGGGGGTGCGGACCGCACGGGTGACACCATGAGTTACCGCACTAGGTGACACCAACTCTAGTGACGCCGCTGCAGCACACCCCTGGCGTCGACATAAAGAAGGGACAATGTGGCTGAGAGGAGGCGCTCCAACGGGTCTGGACATGGGTTCTGATGCGGGTGATTGCAACAGCGAAATCGTTTTATTTACCTCTCTCTCTTGCCAAAATATATTCTTTTAAACGTAAACACCAGCGATGTTTCAATTGATTTGAACTTAATCGATAAAAAAGCGCTGATGTTTTTACAAATCAATATCTACTAGTTGAAAATATAAGTCTGTCCAATCACATATTTCTGCAAATAACCACATTTGTGACAGTGTTTCCAACGTTTTTTTATTTAGACACTCATTGAACAGGAACTCGCCTTGTCAGGCAATCCTTTTGTCATCTCGTAGATTGTACATTGACCATAATTCCCTTGCCGAGGTACAAAGGAATGGGAAATGTGTGCGAGCGACAGCATATGTTTTTTGATGCACTACAGTACAAGCTCGATCACTTACTGAAAATAAATACTTACCTTCAGCTTTTAAACGCCATGATACTGAAGGCTGTCAACACATGTATGCATTTCAGGGCAGGCTAAAATGTGTTTTCCATTAATACGCGTACTGTTTGCCCAGCTACATTACCATGTCAGAGCCTTCCATAACAGGATGCATTCAAGGAAAATGCACCAGGACTCAAGGTTTCTCGATACTTCATGTAAAGATCCTGTAGTTTTAAAAGTAGTGCTATGTAATGACTGCGTTGTAAAGATTGCTTTCCGTTTTAGACTTGTGCTGTCTGCATTACAAGCATTAATTTGGAGACATTCTGAGTTATATAAATTAACTTTAGACGTCACAAAGGAAAAAAAAACACAAGAGATGCTGGGCTCTGTGCTGAGCCAGTGGATTTCATCATGATACAACTCCTGGCAGTGGCGACCTGTCCTTAAAGGCGGGTGACCCCACTCCACCACTTGTTTTCAAATGTTTCGAGTGTCTGTCAGGCTGAACAAAGTTCTGGCTGACTGAGCTGAACTTTGCCGGGCGAAAGATGTCACAGCCCTGTGGGAGTGACCTCCTCATGACGAGGGGGAGTGCCACTAATAGTGTCGGACCTCGGCGCTTCAGTTTTAAGCCCTCAAGTGCTCAGGGCTGAGTGTCTTACAGTGAGATTCATCACAGAGTGCGGTCAACAGTCTCACAAACTCCACCCACTCTCTCAAGTTAGGAATTGTTACCTTCTCTCATTGGCTGAAGGTCAGCCAATGAGAGGAGGTGGCAGTCCCAGTCCTCTGTAACCACAGAGGCTGCCATGGGAGATCATTGCTACAGCTCGACAAGTGGTTTTTTTAATGTTTGATGTGTGCATGCATGTGTGTATGTATGAATGAATGATTGTGTTTTTGTGACTGCGTGCTGTGAACGTGTGCACGTGTGTATGTGCTTGTGAATGATGGATAAATATGTGAACATGTGTGAATGCATGGGTGAGAGTGACTGTGCTCGTATGTGGCCTGCCCACCCTTTCCCTCTGCCCAAAGTACCAGCCGCCAGTGGCACTTGGAGAACAATATGTTTTTGTTTCAATGCACGGGTTTCTCTGTGTCTGTTTCTATCGGGTTGTGTGTATTTATGTGTGCGCCCGAGTGTGTAAAAGAAAACCTCAAACTCAAGTTGTAAATGTATCTAACATCGAACTCACTGAGACCAAAGAGAGGATCCTTGGCAACAATGATACTGAAACAATTTTAAGAATGGGGGTGCTGGGCCGCTATATCAATTCACTAAAGACAAAGAACTATAAAAAATCCAAAGTCTATTTAAAGAGCAAGTGTATTTAATGAAGTATTCCAGGAAAGTGCTATGGGTGGGGGTACTGCGTGGTCCAGTAGTGTAGGTTATTTCCCCTGAATTTTGCGCTTGGATCAGAATTTCAACTTAGTGAAAATACCACAATTTTATCAGCATACATTTTACCTGGTAAAACAAGACCGAAATTGTTTGAGTAACTACCTAAATATTCTGAGTTTTGCATCTGAAAACAGGTGGAAACATTGGTTATTGTTATCCTGAATTACAATGTGTGGAATTCCAGATAGGTAGATAATATCATACCTGGCAACTACAGCTGTATCTACCGTATGTGTGGTATTACCGCCTCAAATACAGTGGGTCTTATAATGACCTAGGTTTCAATGTTGGTGAAACTTTTTAAAGTACTTGAAACGTTTAGTTTGTAAACCAAGAAGATGTTTTTAGATACAGGTGACTGCAGCCTTCTCCTCGGCACTGCAATTTCTGACGGGCTCCCTATGAGGGGCTCTTTGGCAGAGATCTTTTATTCCGTGGCGTTTGGTGCCGTGGGTGTGAGGGACCTAAAGGTGTCGGTTAAAATTGTTCTGTTTGGACTTCCACTTCCTGTTTTAACATTTGCACTGTCCATTGACCTCCACTCCACACACCTACACCTTTAGGTCCCTCACACCCACGGCATCAAACGGCACGGAATAAAAAATCTCCGCCAAAGAGCCCCTCATAGGGAGCCTGTCAGGTATTGCAGCACCGACCTGACGAGGAGCAAGCCCTATGATGAAGCAGGACACCTAACTTGCTGGGTGTGTGAGGGCCCTAATTCCCGAAGGAGGGAACCCCCTTTCCCTCCACCATTAAGGGACAACATTGCCTCTCTTAACGGACGTCGCTCCCTTGCCCTATCAGGAACTGCATAACCTCTTCTGGTTGACTACTGATGCAGCATCACATTTTTATGCATCACATTTTTAGTGACAAAATCCGACAAACTTGTTTTTCAACTTTCACTCCCATACTTTAGACTATATTACTGTTCATAACTGTGCCAGGAATGTACTCCTTAGGAATGACAATACTGAGCAATGCTGAGGCAGTGCATCGCATGACTAGATATTTTTTAAGGAAAGTGATAAAAGTTAGCAGTACGGAGAGTTTATCCCTACCCTACAGGTTAAGAAGGCTATAGCAGTGATGAGAAGTTCTAAAGTTCTCTCGACCCCCCGATTTGTTGTAGCATGAAGTGCTAATTTTATTTGTTTAGCTCTTTTATATTTGATTGTCTCTTTTGAATGAATTTAGCTGATTCCGTTTACCTAAATAGTTTATTTTCCTTTCAAAATTGAGCTACAGAGAATGACACAATTTGAATTGTTGTTGTATGGGCACCTTTCTTACATGTTTCCTACTTCACTGCTGCTATGTTTTTCATGGGTGCAACTGGCTGTTATTGTTAGATGTTTGAAAGCAAGCACAAGTCAATATTGGCGCTATCTGACCTCATCAATGACGTGCACCTAACGGCACTCTCTAATAGGGCAAACCTGAGACCCGCCTGTTGTAGTAGTTTAGTAAATGTGTCCCTTGTGGGGTGGAGCAAAAGCTGATGTGCATATTTGTGCGCTGTAGCAGCGGCAAGATGACATTTTTATTGCACTCCTCAATACATTAATACTTTCATGAATAAGGTACGTCTCCGTTAAGGCACAGACGAGCTAAAAACAATGTATGGAAGACACCCAGAATGACTACATGTAATTGAGCTTGGTTCACACATTTCATTTTCAGATCGACACCCTGAACATTCCCCAAAACCCAAAAGTGCATAGTTTCAATAGTGAAAGCCATAAACTCCTAAGTTGTCCTCGGTTATATGACGTTACCGGCATGCATTTACCCTGCATGCTTTTACCCTGCAGTTTTAACTCCGCAAAATCTTTTACAACATAGGGCTTTACAACGCACTCGGTTACAACGCACTCCCCATTACAACACAATTACACTCTAACTCCAGAGGGGGCATTACTTTGGGGAATGCGTTGTAACAGTTTGCGGTGTAAAGCCCTGCGCTGTAAAAGTTTTTGTGGAGTAAAAAGTGCGGAGTAAAAAATGCGGGGTAAAGGATGTTTCCCAATGTCCTCCGTTGGCGGCAAAATCTTGAACAGGTCTAGGCTTTACAATGTTAAAAGACAGCAAAATAAAGGAAGCCAAGTAAAAGAGCAGTGACCTGGAATTAGGGCATGCAAAGAAAGAAAGAGCGCAAGTGCTAAGAAAATGGTAGCCCACAGCTGAAGTGCATGCTTTTCAAGAGGGTGAAGAAAGGACTGAAGAGAAGTCCAAGCGGAGCTCTGAAGAACTTTGCAGTACCAGCACTATAGCACATCAAGCAAAGAGAGAAAAGAAAGGAGACCAAACCATTCAGAGAGGAATTTTAGCTGATGCGATTAGAGCTTTGGTTCTCTGCTGGTGTAAATCCGACCATCATTGTGGCAGCCAGTGCTTAATTAGTATAGGCCCAGGGCCCAAAAGTCTCCCTGGAAGGCCGCTAACCGCGTGTGCTGCCCACTGCAACAGCTGGTGCCTCTCCTACCCTTCTATCCTTTCTCTGTCAATGTCAGTCCTGTTTCTATGTACATTCCTTCTTTTGCCAACCCACTAGGCGTGTGCATCACTATAGACACCCCAACACATGCCATCTGTTTCACATTAGACATCCACATTTATGAACAGACAGATTGATAGTTAGTTATTCCATTTCCGGGGTGAGTAACATGTCCTTTACATGCACATATTTGTACTCCAGCATCTGTAACTGAAAACAGATTTCCAAGACTTTGAGGAAAAATGAAGGGGTAGGTTACCTGAATGACAGGGGTCAATGTGAGAGCTCGTATTTATTTTGGCTCTAAGTTTTAGACCCGCCATCCTGTTTCACACTGTGAAGGCCTCAGGAGGAGGCGCACTGTAGTTCAGCAGACGCATAGCAAGCCAGGCTCCCACCAGCAGAGCAGGCAAGGCAATGGCTACCCCTCGTGTGGGTGTGGCAAGGCCAGGCAGATTGCTCAAGTGCCACTGTCCCTTTGTTGTGCCACCAGTGCCATTCTTGAAATAAAATTCTGTAAACGTTACTCAGTGCATGCAACTTATTAATATTTGCACCTCAATTGAGGCCTGGTGCCCTAAAATGAGTTCTGGGGCGAAGCCACGCAAACCACTGCTGAAATGGTTGGAAAGGCCTGCTCAAAGGTGAAGCTTTAACTTGAAACCATAGATATTTCATGAGTATAGTATAAAGGAGGAAAAACTGGCCAAATATGAACCTTTATATCAATAACTGAGCATAAGCTTCTACTATTGAATGGTAAGGACGCCACCCACCGCGCTGTTCCAATACTACCTTCCCATGATTAGAGCTTGACGTGTTATCAATTCAGAGATCCAGCTCTGGGTGGGAAGTATCCGCATTTTGCATCTTCGGAATATCATGCAATACCCACAATGCATTGCTCTCTGTGCTTTGAAAGCGGCCAGCTCTTGCATGCTCGAGGGGTCTCCTCCACTCACTCCTAGCATTTGAGCCATGCACACTTAGATGCACCAGGGGCATGTTCTCTATCCCCCCTTCTCTTTTAAGCTGTACCTTCGTACCTGCCAATCTGTAAAGCGCTCTGCTAACCCACGTGGTCTTGTTCGCGCTATATAAAGCTTTTAAATAAATAAATAGGCTCACAGGCGACCTAATCAATCACGACGATTTCTGATTTGTAAATTCATTTTGTGCGTTCTAATATCATCTGATGTTTTTTGTAAGACCATCTCAATACAACGTGTGAGATTGGAGACTGTTAATAATTTGGATAAAATGCGCTCTTCTTCCAACTTGCTGCAGTTGGCAGATATAGAAATGAGTCACTTGCCTCAGATAAGGTCACAGCATGCACAAGCGTCACTCACTCCATGGCCCGGGGGAGCTCTGTCTGTACTCCCTTCTATCCGTGCACCTCTCCGGAACCTCGGGGACGTGCGCAACGCTCATGTCAAGTTAATGAAAAGTGTGAGAAACCTGCTGCTTCTTTCTCTCTTAATTAATACCCAACATCAAGTCATTTTTTTGTTAAATAGCCCCAGGTCAGCCTGTTAAAACTGCCGGCAGGAAGACGAGAAGACAGCAGCCCTTCCCGCGTGTCTGCACAGCGAGCTCGCGCCACGAGTAAGCCCAGGAGGAAAGGCTTCTCAAACAGTCTGTTCGTGTTTGTTCCGATGAGTGGGTCCCATCTCGGGGGGAGTCAGTCATACAAGCAGCCAATGAGCACAGTGTAATGCCTGATCCAGCCTGTCGTACGGAGCGGTGCGAACCATCGCAGGGGGCTGTTAGCGTGCATAATGGCCTTTTGAACTATCTGCAACGACCACCAGCCCCGTAAATTAGGCTGTGAGCCCGTCGCCCAATAGAATATCGCAAGAGAAGTTGACATTGCCTCCTTCATAGCAAGAAACACGTGTAAACAAGCCACGTAGCGTGACCTCACGCAAGTCTCTTTCACACCCCAGATGGCAGTGCTAACAGAAGTGCCCATATAACCTCGCGCATTTCTGAAGAGGTAATGACCCATGCAAAGGAGTCCCAGCGTGCTGTGAAGAGTTTCTCAATGCCATCCTTCGAGACTCTTGATCTGCGAGTCTGAACGCATATGTTTGGGCGTGCTTGGGCGCACACGGCATACACATGCTGTGTGGTGGCAGCCGGATGCCAATGAAAGTGCAAAGCAGTCCTCCCAATACAATCTTGCCCTACTTGACTGGGCATGGCTTTTCTTAAATAAACCTGACATAGAGGAAAATCTACTGCATCATCGTGGCAAAAATAGAATACTGACCCCTGAGGGTCTGTTCATCTAAAACCAACACCTGTAAAACTCAGCCAACAGAGCATTTGCAAATATCCCTGTGCATGTGCATAATTCACCTACGCTTATGGCAATGCGCAGGTTGACAATAAGTAAAATAATCGAATTTAAGACCTTCACACCGGTCTATAAAAGCCATATTTGGTCATCAAAAATTCCCCTATGGCCAAAGCAGATTCATGAGATTGAATAGCAAAGGTCTCATTGAGAGTCCAAAGTTTGAATAGGCATGCACTTTCCCTGTGAGGGTTAGTGCACTTTATAATGAATCACCTGACTAGGTGAGGGAGGTGTAGCCTCTTCATTAAGTACACGAATATCAGAAGTAGTTCATTGAGGTTTTATTAGGTACAAGCAAATGAAGAAACCTCATCCAACAGCATCAAGAGTAACAGCTTCTCTCCTATTTGAATATCCTCTGCTCATCATTCAGCGTTCTAAACATCTCTAGGCAACCTTACCATATTCTAAGTTCTATATTCTAGGCTTACTAAGAACACACTAATACTAAGAATACCACAGTGAGATAAATGGAACAGCACAAAACTTTAGGAAGAATTTGTAAGCATGGCTTTCTATTCATTTTACCCTCAGCTGCCGATGAAAGGTGTGTTAGGCCCAAAGCTGTACAACGCTATATAAAGCAGAATGTTGTTCTTGGGCGCATGCACAAATGCATGGGATGTCAACACTTCCCACAGATATGCCTCCTCCCTTATAGCCCCAGCATTAACACACTTACGCCTGGATCCAAATATTGTCATATAAAATGGTCGTCAGGGTAGGGGCCATTAGACACAATCTGGGAGACCAAAGGATCTATGGAGTACTGGCAGCGGTGCAACCCACCGAAGGAAAGCAGAGCCACATGGAAAATTCAAATCTTCAGCTCCACAAATGCACACACCAAGGAACAGATTTGTAGGGGTGACACTGGTGGAACAATTCTAGAATATCTGCAAGCGGAGGTGTGGCAAGAGTGTAGATCAGGCACAGAAACCAGTGCACTTTCACAGGAAGGCAAGTGCGGCAGGAGAAATAAAATAGGTAAAGCTGAGTCTAGAACTAAATAAGAGGGAGACATTGACCAAATGAACCTGAGAACGCTCAAGCAAGAAACAGGATAGGGGATAAAAAGCACCACAAGACAGAAAGTCTATCAATGAGCAATGTGGAAACCAAGCCTGTGATCCGAAAAGAGAAATAAAGGCCATAGAGCAAGTATAGCTTTTAGAGATGATGTGTGTCATTAACATATTGACACTGGAGCCCTGTATTTCTAAAGGTAGGAGTAAGAAGAGGAGTAGAAGAGACAAGGAAATACTCAGACCTGTAAAACTTAGAAAGCAACGAGAAGACCAAGGACATGAAAGTGATATGCGAGAAGCAATTTGCCTGTCTGTCTCCACATCATTGTGCTCTGGTCCTGATCAAAATGCCATTGGCTTGCCCGGTTGCCTTTCCATTCTGGCCCTGACATACATGGTGGCTTATGTCAGTCACTTCATAGCATTGCGGTGTAAATTAGGAAGAAACAGTGATTGAATACCCAGCCGGGTCGTCTGATTCTTTCATTGGTTAATGTAGCTCTGCCGGGAGGTATAATGGCTCAGTTGGGGCAGCACAAGCTACGGCCATTGGCAGTGCACTTGTACAGTAGAACCCCTGCTTAGTGGTGTGCATGCTGTGGTAGTGCTTGTGGTATGATACCTTCCGGTTTGAACAAAATGCCATTACATCTCTGCTCGTCATCCTGCCATGCCACATGCCTACATCCCTGTCTGGCCCCGAGCCCGGCACCAGCATCCCAAGTGGGGATTGTCTCTGTCCACTGTGGGCTCTCTCTTGCCCATGATCTTCAAGTCAGCCCAGCTGGAACGGATCACTGGGACTAGCAGTCTGCGCTGCCGCACCTGCGTCTGTGCTACTCGTGGCCCAATCCTCCATCACATAGTGAAAAGGTAAAGTATGTTTATGTGTAACACAAATCTAAAGTACAGGTTGGGCCCACAACTCTTGATTATAATACCCTCACAACAGACAGCAAAAGCAAGCATTTTGAGCCGGGGTGGTTCCTCTGTTATAGTGGAGGAGCGTCGCTCCACTGCTCAGAACCAGGATATAAAAAAAAATTATAATAAAACTATTTATTATCATTTTATTTTTCCCTGGTTGAGCCGAGTGGCCCGAGTCTAGGGCGGGGCCATCGTCTATAATGGCAGCAGGGAGGAGGAGAGTTTTGCACTATAAGTGAGCGTCTCAGTTTGGCCGACCGTCTTAGGATGGCCAAACAGAGTCAGACATGCACACTTACATCTCCTCAACCAAGCGGGGTTGCACAGTTGAGTGGGAGAAGGGGCACAGACTCCCTGTCTCTGAGTGAGCGCCAATCTAGTCTGCTCAGACCAATCCCAAACTTTTCTCATGCTGGGTAATAGCATGAGAGCAACGTCTGGATTGGGTGGGGTATCTGGGAGCATTTACAGTGCGTTCAATCAGGGCGTCTCCTCCATTAGGGCGGACGAGCGTAGCCCCACTGCTTTCTCACAGTCCAAGAAGCAGAAACATAAAATGGTATTTTAAATACCATTTTATGTTTCTGCTTCTCGCACTGTGAGAAAGCAGAAGGGTATGCCCAGTTGGGGGCGGGCAGGTGGACGGGTTGGGGAGGACTGGCTTGCCCAATGCTGTGGGCCCTGACTGTTTAGGGGCCGACCAAACCAGTCATACGCACTCTACCTTTTTTCTACGTAGGCTGCATACAGCCTACATTCAGAAAAAAGGCCTACCCATAGGCGCCCGGCTGGGCGCCGTCCCCATCAATCACAATGCTCCATTGCAGCGTTGTAAATGGCTTAGGGGAGGGAGGCTGCCTGTGGGTGCTTCGCAGCAGGAGAGCGTGGGACCAGGCCAGGAGCTGAGCCGGCGTGATATGAGGTAAGGTACATTTTAAACATTTTTATTAAAGCCGTCCCGCCTCCCCCCATGAACCCACGCAACCCCCCCCCCCCCGCGACCCCCAGTCGCAAGTCATGCCGGTCGCAAATGCATGAAATCCTGAAAAAAGCTGGACTCTGGCAGAGGCTGGTAAGTCCTTTTTTGAATAGATATTATTCCATCTCAAAGAACAAAAGATGAGAGAGCCGGTCAAAATGTAAAGAAACTGGGAGCCAAAGAGAAGAAGACAGATTCAGGCCACTAAGTTGAGACAAATCCCATCAGCCCACCGTTTTGGCAGAACATAATCATCTGGGAGTAAGGTGGATCAACTTATTGCAGTGCACCCTATTTCAGGGGAACCATCACTGTGTATATGCAATGAGTTTGCAGTCTTCCAGAGAAAAAGTCTCAAAACATAGTGGTACTAAGAAAGATGTGAGATGCAGTGCAAAACAGAAGAGAAGTGTATTAAAAATGGCTACCTGATAACACCACCCAACTTTATTTGGTGTCAAAAAAAGTGCCAAGATTAAAAAGGCAAGTGAAAAACTGATAGTTTGAAAAAATAACTAAGCCGAAGGCTTGGACAAGGAGAGGGGTACCGACGGATAGAGCGGGGCCTCAGTACACCGAGCAGTTGCCGGGTGTGGTGAGGCGTACTCCCACATAATGCTGGGAACACTCTGACATCCCTTAAACTACTGGACAAATCAATGACTGTTTGATTTTGGTAGGGTATTGTCACGGTGATGTTCTTATCAAAGTATCTTTGTAAACACATATTTCTGCAGTAGCATCTTACCATACATGGTCCTGACGAAAGCCAGGTAACTGTAACCTTTTGGCTGAAACATGTCGACCTCTATTGCTATAAGATAGTTATTTTTTCAAACTATAAGTTTTTTACTTGCCTTTTTAATCTTGGCACTTTTTTGACACCGAATAAAGTTGGGTGGTGTTATCAGGTAGCCATTTTTAATACACTTCTCTTCTGTTTTGCACTGCATCTCACATCTTTCTCAGTACCACTATGTTTTGAGACTTTTTCTCTGGAAGACTGCAAACTCATTGCATACACACAGTGATGGTTCCCCTGAAATAGGGTGCACTGCAATAAGTTGATCCACCTTACTCCCAGATGATTATGTTCTGCCAAAACGGTGGGCTGATGGGATTTGTCTCAACTTAGTGGGCTGAATCTGTCTTCTTCTCTTTGGCTCCCAGTTTCTTTACATTTTGACCGGCTCTCTCCTCTTTTGTTGTTTGTGTAGTTGTTGGGGGTTTGGAGTTTGCCTGGTCATTAAAGATTATTCCCCTTAGACCCTCCATGAGTGTTTTTTGTTGTTAGTATTATTCCATCTCCCCATTACCCCACATGGCCTGCCTCACCTCTTTGTTTTGTTAGCAGCCACCACTGATTTTGAGACATGTTTGCCTGGAGACTTATGAGTAAAACCAGCGTAATTTAGCCTCACTATCCCACTTCCTGAATATGTGCTCAACAATTGTCTGTGACGGATTCAGGAGTTCTCGAGAGTGCAATCAAACCCCACTCTAGCATAACAACCACGAGTCCTCAGCAGGATGGTCACTTTTCTCCATGTCACCTGACACGCCCTTTAGTCAGACATGCGTTCTAGGTCTTTTAATCTTGGTTCGCTGCCCTTTAACTAGTTCGGTTAAAAACCCGAATGCATCAATCTTTATTGCATTATATCTGATTTGTTATATTATACCTGATTTTTCATAATCTTTTGGCATTATATATTTATTTATACCTGCATTTTACTGTTAGATTCTAAAATTATTTCCTACTTATATTTTGTAAATTATATAATGTATGAATAGAGTATTATGGCAGAGTAGATGGATGGATGGGATGGGATGAGAGGGTGTATGGATAGATGGCAGAGTGGATAGATGCGTGTGGGAATGAATGGATTAATGCATGCCTTTGCTCCTGTGTAACATTTCAATGAAACTTTTAAAACAAAAAAATGTCTAAATGCAACGACTTTGAATCATTGTATATACATTTCTTTTTGTGGATTTTGTAAAAATATGGCATGGATTCGACCCTCATGACTCTGTGCTGGACATTCATTGCTTAGAGGATTTTCAGAACCAGGCACGTTCCATTACCCCGAGGGCCATGTCTGACTTCAAATGATATTGCTATGGAAGTGTGAGCATGAATTTCTAATTCTTGGCAAGAGATTATGGTCCATGGGGAAGCAAGGCAAATTCTTTCGATAGGTGGCTGTAATACAGTTATTTCCTGATGAAAGTGATACATTTATTTTTTGGTACCAAATATATAGTTATTAAAAAATGAAAGCTGGTATTTCAGGACAAAAAAATATGTTCTATAATGGAAATAATAAACATTAGGGGGAATTGAGTTTATTTTTCAAAAATAAAAAGTGTGTTTTTGATAGCAAAATTTGAGTATTTTCATAGACCATCAAGCTGATGTTCAGGACAAAATGATTGCTTTCCTACACGTACATACTTGAAGCAGATATTGACTATATAATCACTAAAGCTGTCTGAAGCCCTAATCTGTAAAATTCGTCTAACTAATCAGCTAGCAGGAGCTGTAGGATTTTCTAACCCGAATAATAGCACAGCTGCATTAGCCTGCAAAATCAGTTTAGAGCTGCAAGAGTGATATTTGTGTATTTTTGTGACATCTTCCTTCCACGGAAATTCTCAGTTTTCACTACATAGGTCAGAAAATCGACTTGGAAGAGCTGCACATATTAAAGGAAAGATTACAGAAATATAGATAAATGTTACGGTAAATGATATGCCATGTGAAATTCCATTTTCTTCTCTATCAAATGTGATTTTTTAAAACACGTTTTTTAGGGCTGTATTGAAAAATGCAACGATTTGTCACTCTTTCGACAACATTATCATATGGGGTGCAAATTGTCAACACTTCCGGTGAAGGTCAGGCTTTGTTGCCGCAAAATGAAAGTACTGCAATACTTTAGAAGTACCCCTTCTGTCAGTAGTTGCTTTATAAGTATATACTTGTTAATTCAATGTGATAATGTGATGCACTGTTATACGTGATGTGGGATATCATCATCAAAAAATGCTGATGTAATGTGAGTTTTACTGGTTTGTTGTTCCACTGTTTATGACTAATTTAAAAAAGATTATCTAAGAAATGCCATATATACCATGATGAAAATAAATTGTGATCACAGTAATTTAACCTCGTGATCACAAATGTAAATGCATAATTTGTTGAAGTAAGGTCACCTGTGGATTTGATATTTTATAGTGGCCTATCCTTGCTGACATTTAACCGGCCAACCCCTTTCTCTTTGTTCAGACTTTTAGAAAGTTGGCATTTTCTTGTGCCAACCATTTGGTGCCTGCAGCCTGTCACTGGGTCCCATGACTGTGTGCAGTTGACAGTTGAACTTTGTTTATTTTTCCCAGAGAGTCCCACAGTAGAGGGATTAGGTGTGCTAAAATATGCTATCAACAGATAGGAAGAAGGGCACAGCTGTGCACAGTTCTAATTGCAACTGAATAGGCTGTACCCTGCCTTCACACAAAGGACTTGTCACCACTGAATTGTTCATGCAGCCATCATGGAGCCAGGGCAGGGGAGGCAGAATACTTCCAGGACATCAAAGGGAATTCTTCAGAAACTGCCCCTACTTCAAAGTGGGCACCAGGTGTAAATATTGGACCCTCAGACCCAACTCTTCAGCACTCTGTACCTGTGGATACTACAGAAGATGGACTGGTCAGATGCTTTGCTGTCAGTAGGACTGCCCCTCTGCTGCCCTGCTTTTCTGATACTCTGCTGCCTCCTGCCGTGCTTGTTGAGAAGGAAGACTGGACCTGCTCTCTTCTTCCCAGCCAAAAGTGACTCCAAGGGACAGTTGACTGACCTCCTGTTTTGAGCTACAGGGGCATCACAACCTCCAGAGGCTTCCTGCAACTGCTCAGCTGACCTGCTGCCCAAACCTGCAACAGGACCTGCCTGAGCCCTGCCGGAGTGAAATCCTGAACCCCTAAGAAGTGTACCTCAGGTCCTGGACCCTTGATGTGGCATCAGTTGAGCTCCTATCCAAAGACAATTTGTAATTTTGAAGATTTTTGGCTCTTCACGAAAGCAAGTGGGCTGGTTCGCAACAAAGTCTTGCTGCTTGAGCCACTCACAAATGTGAAGTTTGGGCGAACCCCTATTTTTGCACCACAGCAACCACCAATGATGCCCAGCAGCACCAAATCTGCACTTTGAGCTCAGCATCAACAGCTTGCAGTGACCGCTAAAATGAAGCTCCACCAACGACTGTCTGTAATGCCCAACAGGATCTTCGTGCTACATAGATGAGCATCTGCGATGCTGTAACTGTTCCTCGTGGCCCCTTCCATCACATACGGAACTCTTCGCACTGGACTTTGAAGGTAACTCTTTCAGCAGGACTAACCTGGTCCCTGTATACAACTTGCGCTCCATCTCGATCAGCCTGAACTGGTGACGTTCACCCCATCACACACGGCCAGATAACTGCGAGTGGTGCTTTGTGCTTTTAGGTACTTTTCTTACATGAATCCTTTAAAACTGCATATCTTAAGTTCAACTGATTAGATTTTTTTGGTCTCAAATAATTTATTACATTTTACTCTATTATTCTAAATTGGTGTGGGATTTTTCTTGTGTTCTGTTTTCACTCTATTACTGTTTGAAGTGCTGCATGAACACTTTACATATTGCCTCTAATTTAAGTCTGACTGCTTGGGCCAAGATATCAGAGGGTTAAGTCAGAGTTCATTTTTTTGTTTGCCTGTGACTTCACCACAACCAACATTTTGGCTGCTGCTTGAGTAGGATTTCACCCCCTCAACCAGTAACCCAATTTCCAGCAGTGTATATATAAATAAAGAACCAAAATGCAAACTTGACAATTATTAAAACATTCTCTAAATGTGAAAGAATTTGAAATTTGTGGCTAAAAATTATGTTGGTATCCTCCGGTTGATTAATAGGAGAGTACAAGTGCATGAAACAGAATATAGTGTGGACAATGTGTTGTCTTAATTGAGTTTAGAAAAGCTCCAACATTCCCATTAAAATTAAAACAGTGTTGTTTTACATTTGTTTGATAATTGAATAAAATATTTAATCATTTCTATGTTGTTTTGTAGTTCAAATCATCAACATTGTTTAGTCCATGGTCCCCGGTTATGTAATGGCTCAGTGGAGTCCCTGGATTCCAATAATTATTCATTGGGGGTCCACGGATTCCAGTAATGATTAAGTGGGGATCCACAGCAGTCAAAAGGTTAAAAACCTCTGGTCTAGATGATACATATTGCTGAATGAAAGAATTTAGCTCAATAGGAATATTGGAAAAAACTGAGTTCTGCGTAATGGTATGGAAAGTCCAAATATCTTTCTTTTGGTGTGTGCCCAAGCAAAGCCAAGTGCCATCCAGGTAGAATGTCTTAGCAAATTACTGGGAATAATACTCCCTGTAAACCTGTCAATTGCACCACCAGATTTAGAGCTGTAATAAAAGTAATCAATCGGCAAGATAAGAAAAAAATCCTTCCACTCATTCGGTTCTAAGTACCACCACTACATCACATTCAGTACATCGGGTTACAATCACTTTGTATCTAGCACATCGCAAGAGTGAGTACATTGTAATTTTCATCCTTTGCTAATTTAGGTTGTCCAAAACCATCGCGGACCATGAAGGTAGTCATGAATTGATGATGTATGACATTAGAAATAAAATACGACAGCAACCAAAGTGAGTGTGCTCGGTGAGGCAAGATGGCATCCACGGACTGGACGTGTGTGTGAGCAGCTCCCTAACAGCTCACCTGTCCCTTTTGGTTTGATGGTGGTGAGAATATTGCAGTGGCGAGAAGAACGAGGCATCGTTGATTCTAACTCTGGGAGAAATTACCCGCGGTGAAAAGATCGAAGTTTGAGGCAGGATTGTTAAAAAAGCTGTACTGCGGTTGCATCGTAGCTACAGGCAGTAAGCTGACCTGAGCTGGATGCTGGCGTGGGCGGCGTGTGTTGCACGGAGCTCTCGGTGGAGCTTAATTTCCAGCGGTTGAGAGGAGGGGCTACCTACGGCTGGCAGAGAGGTGAATGCCGGTAGAGAGGCCATTTTTTGACAGTGCAGGACCGGCTGACGCCCGAATTACGGGAACTGGGATCAGGAGATGAGGTTCCGGCTCTGGTGAGTGACTGTAGTCAGCAAGGAACAGGCGCTAATACGCCCCCAGGAGAAGACTCCATACATGTGTATTGCATCTACAAGCGGCGGGGGGAGCGACCTCCGCGGATTGCTATCCTTGGTAATTGCGGCCAGAAACTGGCATGCTAATCGGCAAAGTTTGTGGTGAGCTCTTGTAGGGTGTAAGACACGAGCATCTACGAGTTATTTACAACGGGCTTGGCTGGCTAAGAATAGCATACACATACTGGCTGATGTGGGTGATATTATGGACTGTAGGAACGGCTGCTGAGTTTGCGTGGCAGAAATAACATGCATTATTGGTATATTTGAAATAGACAGATAACAATGCCACCTAAATCGGCTCGTGGCGGGAAGATAAGGGCAAGTGGGGAAACAATAGTTGGAACTCGAGCGGCGTTAGCTGGGAAAGGCTTAAAAGACCCTCCGGGAGAAGAGGAACAGGAGGGCAATACACAAAAGAAGGGTCATACCCAGACAACTGCTAAGATCCCACAGATTTTTCAAGTGGGAGCTAGTAAGAAGTCGATAGCACCATTAAAGACTGTCCCAGTTTCGGAGGGCTTAAATACAGGAATTGACGAACGTGCAATGACTCCTGGGGACACTATTCATGCATTGAAAGATACAGGAAAAGATCAGACTTCCACTACTAGCGCCATAGGAATAGGAAAAGAAAAAGTAGATGCAATAGAGGGAGAAGGCGCTACAAGTGATGAAAGGACTGAAGATATCAGCAGTATCAGTAGTAAGGAGAGCAAGTTCTACTCTCTTTCTGAACATTCAGATGAGTCAGACGAGGAGGACCTCCAGTTGCAGGAAAATGGATCCCCCATAAACATGGGCAACGAGTCAGAGAGACTTCCTCAAGGAATTGCAAGCATGGAAACACTCACAGTACGGAAGTTGATTAAGGAAGGAGGACCTGGTATTGATGTGATGGAGATTCCTGAGTGGGAATTCTCCACAGGCAAGACGACGCCTGATGGATTGAACCTTTCTGCAAAGGCAGCTGGGGGCAGGGTGGAGAAAATACAAGATGAAGTATCACTGGAGGCAATCTATAGATGCATATCAGAGCATAGAACGGAAACACGAGCAGAGAACTCAAAAACACATACAGCCTGCAGGAAGTTACAGAACACGGTTAGACGACTTGTTAAAACCTGCAATGACTTTACAGAAAGGATGGCTGAGGCGGAGACTCGTATCTCGGCTTTGGAAGATCAGATGGTGATACAAAAAGATCTCGTAGCAGTTATAAAGGCTAACAAAGATGATGTACAGAACAAACTTGTTGATATGGAAAACCGACTGCGCCGCAACAACCTCCGGATTTTGGGGGTGCCGGAAGGGGTGGAGGGACAAGATGTCCGTCTATTTATGATTGAAATGTTTGCGGAAGCGTTCCCTGAACTTAATGAATGGAATTGGACAATAAAAGTGCAAAGAGCGCACATATTCCCCTTCCGGCAACGGATAATTAAAAATGACCAACCGGCACTGCAACCACGGGCGATCCTGATCTCATTAAATCATTTCTTGGCTCGACAGGCAGTATACGATCTGGCACATCCGGACAGGAAAAGAACTGGGAAGGGGACACAGTTCTTCGTCAGACCGGACTACTGCCATGCTACAGTGGAAAAAAGATGGCAGATGCGCCAATTGATAAATCCATTTCAAGCAAAAAGCACACAAGTATTCTTATTGAATCCAGCTACTTTAAAGGTTGTTAACACGGGCCAGACACGCTTTTTCACTATGGATATTGCAGCCAAGGAATATCTTCAGTCTTTATGATCAGGATAGATGCTTAGGTAGTGGTTGTTGTTAATGATGTTAATGTTGTTAATGCTGTTAATGGTATGTTGGATAGTGGGAGTTAAGATATGGAACTCGCTTATACAAGAATATTGAGGGATGGGTGAGCACTAGGTGGACTTTTCACCGAGCATCACAAGGGCGATCGGCCCTAAGGCCACTACTATGGGGGAGGGGCATGGGGGGATGGGAACTTTTTGGGGTAGGTGGTGAGGTAGTGTGGGTGGGTCACTGGGGGGTAAGGGAAAGGGAGGGTTGAAGGTGCTACCCAGTGTATCGCAATCCTGCATTTTGCTAACACTAAGCCAAGTACCACCATGTGTTTCTTAATTTTCTGGTTCCTACATTCCTTGAGGATGCCCAGGAGGCACATTTTAACCGACCCCGGCAGCCTGAGCACCATAATGCATAATAATTACGCCATGACGGTTTTCCAGAAACCCGTCACAGCAGGACATATCTCAGTCATGTGTAGGTAATCAGCTTCAAGCAGCCCGCACCTCCCACATACCATTGGCCTGGTAGGGTTGATCCGGGTCAACTTGTGAGGTGTCAAATATGTTTAGGACAAATAGTTAAAGTGGATTAACTTGAACGTGGCATTGAGCGATATCAACCTCACTGCTGCAAGAGCCTTCGTTCAGTCCCGGCGGGCAGTGCATCAGGTTAAGTGGACTCCCATCTGTCCTTTGCTCTCTCTGTCGTGCCTCCCTGATCCTCTTCCAGTGCCCTGTGAATATGCCGATCAATGGTCTGCACCCCAACACGTCCATCAGTTGTAATCTTCATGCGTCTTGTCAGGAAATGCATTCCAAACTTGGTGGGCCATATAAGCCAGTCTCAGATATTGTCCCATCCTCATTCCAAACTGTTCCTGTGCCTGCTCAAAGGTTATAAATATGTTATTTTAGTAAAAGTCTCCCACAGTCTCACAGACTCCCTTCCACCACTGAGCATAGCTTTCTGCAGGTCAGAGAAGGGTCGTAGCCTCCTGGAGGTAGGTTTTTGATGAATGGACCCCACGGCAGGATTGTTTCTGACCACCCAGCGCCAGATTTTTGCCAGGTGTTTTATTAAATAGGGGATGTCCTGAGGGACTCACCTGTCGATTAGGAAGAGCTCCTAAAGTGAGTGGTGCCCACACACCTCTGCCAGTAAGATTCGATCCCAGTTGGGCTCATCCTCAAACTAGCTGACATTAAGTGGAGTTTTAGAGTGTCCAGTTTCACTCGACTTCTTTTTCCACGCCACACCAGCCAATTAATAATCGAGTCTAACTGGTGGAATGATGCAGTTGGGATCGAGCACATAACATTTTGCATTTCATATGAACATCTAGGGAGGAACACCATTTTCCCCACCAACACACGGCTTATAAGTGACAGTCGCAGTTTGACACACAAACCAACAGAACTGTGGGGTCCTTTCAGTAGCCTACCAAGAAGAGTATTACCTGCTGTTCCTCAATTAAAGGAGAAAATTGGTGAATCAACAAGAGAGCTGGATTAGACTACATGCACAATGTATGCGAAGTGGGTAATCCTTTTGTTGGATATTAATGCCCTCACACACCCTTTCAGGTGTCATGCTTCATCATCTGGGCTGCTCCTCGTCGGGCCGGCGGTGCAATGCCTAACGGGCTCCCTAAATAGGGGCACTTTATCGGAGTTCTTTAATCCAACAGCCGTTTGGTGAAGTGCGGGTATGGGGGCCTGGTTAATGTAGATATGAAAAAGTGATTTTAAAACAGGGTTGATAGTACCAGTATGGGAATTCAATTTTATTCTAAAGGTCTCCTTCCCTGATTAAAAAAGTGTAAGTGGCACTCAGTAGAGTATAATGTCTCTAATTAGAGTGCTTAAAATTAGTGTTAATGGTCAACATGTTTCTCGCTCAGAGCTCGTGCACTCGCGATTCTTCAGGACCTATGATGACTATCTACAAAAAAGGGGAAGACTATACAGTATTTTAAGTCTCTCAATCACAACAAGTTTGAATGTGAAATAGTATCATTTAACTAAAATACCTGTCATGGTCTGGTGCTACCCTATTTAGTAGGACTGCGGACCACAACAGTACTTGGTGGACTAAGCATGAGCCAAGGATCCTCTAAAAGTAGGTGTCTGCCCCGCTCACGCTGCACTTCTGGACCTACCCGCGCCACCAAGTCTGGGATGTTCAGGTCATATTGTGTTTCAATCAGTGCTCGAAGTGGGCGGGATCGGCAGGGCACGGCGTGCCCCTACTTCGTTAATTTCATAGAGTCCGTTCCCCTACTTTCTTATTTTAAACATGCCTCCCTGACGGCAGAAATCACCAAGGCCATTAGTTAAGGCTCGGCTTTTGGGGACGGGCAGAAATGGCAGAGAAGGAAAGAACTCTGTCTTGTCCTTCGTGTCCAGAAAAGACAAGTAGTGTGTCCAATTCTCCTGCTGGCAGCTGGGGAATAAAACATTCAAAATATGAAAACTAACTAACTAACTAAAGCAAGACAGAGTGGTTGCAAGGTGGCCAGTTTGATTTATTCACACCTAAACACATTAGCGCCACTTTACAGTGTTTGCCAGTGAAGCACTACTTTTGTTTTCTTGTCACTCTTTGAACAACATTGTTTTCCCTGGGTGGGAAAGTGTACTTTTCCTAGAGGTACTGAAATACCTGCTTGATGGGTGAATTGGAAACCAAAATGCATACTGCGGCTCTGTATTAACAAATGTTTTCTTTTTAAACCATACTGCTTAAGTTTTGTAAGGATATGAGCAATGGTCATTGAAGCGGGTCCCTTCTAGGTCCTGTAGTCACAACCTTAACATTTCAGGCAAAAGCACTCACTAATTTCTGAATAATGAGTGTAAAAAGAAAAAAGGTAACCATGTTGTTCCTGCTTACATTTCACATGCTTTACTTAATCTTGCATTCCCTATGAGTGTTTGCTTTTTCTAGGATGTTGTTAATTTTTTTAGGCAGCATATTGCTCTTGTCTAGTGAGTAATTTGAATTGAATCACATCCAGGTATTTATAGTGGGTCAATGCAGTGCAAGTTTCTCTCAGTGGGGCAGTATGGTGTTCAGTGGGGGAAGGATGTGACACTATAGCCAGAGCTGCTGAATTTGGAACTGGGGAACCAGGTTCAGCCTTCATGACCAGTCCACCAGACCACTTCGCTTGAGGGAGCACATTCCCATGCTAGACCTTAGAAGGCCCTGCAAGATCTTAAAAGCCCTGGTGTCTTAGCACCAGCAGGTGGACCCTAGCAGTGGCAAGTGTGGGTTAACCTTGAAGGCCTGTCTGCCACAATTCATTCTGAAGTTCACCTCCAGTTTTGCAGGCAGGTCTATGAAGCAGCACACCATAGAGTGACAGTGACTCTGTCATTGAGGTCACAGGACCCTTGAGCAGGGTGTCTCTAGGGCAGTGCGACTGCACCAGGTGCTGACCAGCAGCGGTCCGTGCAATTAACAATGGTGGGGCAGAGGGGCTGGTTAAGGGGGGATTTCGAGGGACGATGCATAGGGAAAATTAAAGAAATAATTAATTTTCTGTCTGCATCGTCCCTCGAAATCCCTCCTTACCCGGCCCCACTGCCCCACCACTGTTACTTGCATGGACTGCGACTGGCACTGCCTTCAGGTGGGGTCGTTGTGTTTGCAAGTATAATGTAGTTTTATAAGCACTTGCTGCCTCCTTCCTGGCTCCACAATTTTCAGCAACAATAAAAATGTCATAATAACTCCAGTGATTAATGTTCTTAGTAGAGCGAGATGGTGTTTTGTCTAGTGGACATTTTGACTCATGGAAAGGAAGCGCAGAGGGTTAATGTGCCTGCTGCTAACAACATGTACCATGCACATCACAAAGCGCACATAATGTAAATAGGTCAGTAAGTTACTGCGTTGGTCAGAGAGACCCTATTGTTACTTGCAGTTAATAAGTTGAAATCCTAACATAGAATAGTGAGCTCTTAAATGTCATGTAAGAGCTGCATGCAAACTGCAAGGTATAAATTAGAGCGTTATGTTTTTTTCCCCAGTCTTTGATTATCCGAATGTTGCAGAAAAAGGGTTCATTTGGGTAGAACTCAATTCTGATCATTAAAGAGAAACACCAACCATGATATTACATTTTAAATTCTGAGTTTGTGTTTCTCCAGACCAATCACTATTAAACTATGTTGCCTACTAGTATGGTTGTCATGTGACTTCTACACCTTGCAGTCCTAGTCCTTTGTCTTATGTAACATTTCCTATACAGTGATTTACACATGTATGATTGATTGTCTTTGTCTAATATGTTTGATGTAACCTTTTATTTGGAATATGTAGCGGCTGGCCACAGCCGCAAAGAGCCCTACCGCATAACAGCGGACCCAGTGAGACATGAAAGGAGGTCTCTACGACACGGGAGGTGAGCCGTACTTGCAGCAGAAGAAATACAATCCGTAAGGTGCAGGACTCAATACCATCCCACTGTAGTGTTTATGTTTTAAAAAATAGCAAGCAGAGACATTCTCACTATGAGATTTGCACTTTGATGAACAACATGCACCAGAAGGCTGTGCTGGCCACGCCGACTGTAAAGGCATTTAGATACAGCTGTGGTTGGTAGTGGGAGTAGCTGCCGGGCGGTGACGTGGGGAGGGGGAGGGGCAGGGTGGGGGGTAGTAAACTATGGAATACAGAGGTTTTCAGGTAAGTACACATATAAATAAATAAAACTAATTTTGTTGCGCGCACTGCATCCCCAAATGAGATGCAGTGCACGCAACGAAATTGGGACGTTATGGTTAGGACAGAGATTTTGGAAAACCTTAGAAATTCACTGAAAAAAATACAAGGATTAAAGGGACGTTTTTGTTAGGAAATAGAATTTAAAAAAAACACCTTATAAATTCACTGAAAAAAACAAAGGTTACAAGGATGTTATAGTTAGGATATAGAATAAAAAAACGTAGAAA
Source organism: Triturus cristatus (assembly GCF_964204655.1). NCBI lineage: Eukaryota > Metazoa > Chordata > Amphibia > Caudata > Salamandridae > Triturus > Triturus cristatus. The sequence goes on from NC_140584.1 coordinate 47,685,738, forward strand.
TCCACTGAAAAAAAGAAAGGTTACAGGGACCTTATAGTTAGGCTCACATTTCACTTCTACAAAACCATAGAAATTCAGCAGTCATACCTACCTCAGCTATCTATGGCTTTTGCCCCTGCAATGCACTGCTTATGACCTCACATATTACATCACTCATGACATGGTCAGTAACATCACTGATGACACCACTGATAACATCTCAAATGACATCACTGGCGACATCAATTGAGTAGGAGTGTTTTAAGAGTTTATGGATGTTAAACATATATACTATGTGCACTACTATAGAGTGATACTACTTGCAACATATTTTGTGAGTGGCTGTGTGACTGTATCCTTGAGTTTTTGGGTGTGAAAGTGGCAGTATTTGTGTATAAGTGGATGTGTGGGTGAGTGAGATGCTATGTGAGTGGTTGTATTGGTGAGTGAGTAGGTGGGTGGGTATGTCACTGGCTGTATGGGTGAGTGAGTTGGTGTTTGATTAAGGGAGTTGGTGTGAGAGTGGCTGTATTGGAGAGTAAGTGTATGTGTGAATGGCTTTATGGGTGAGTGAGCCAATGTGTGAGTACTTGTATGGATGAGTGAATGGGTATGTAAGTGGCTGTGTGGGTTATGTTATGAAGATTTATACAGCGCACAGCTACTAACGAGGGTGTCCCGTTGCTAAAGGCATGATGGCACCTACATAAGAAACGTTTGCTGATTGTGGGTGTGTGAGTGAGTGTGTGCTTGTTTGGGTGGGTGAGTGACTGTGTGAAAGGCTGTTTCGATGAATGAGTGGGTGTGTGAGTGACTGTGTAGGTACATAGGTATGTGAGTAGCTGTATGGGTGAGTGTATGACTATGTGAGTGTCTCTATGAATGAATGACTGGTTGTTTGAGTGGCTGTAAGGGTTAGTGAATGGTTGTGTGAGTGGCCGCACAAGTGAGTGAGTGAGTGGATGTATGAGTGCCTCTGTGGACGAGTATGTTGGTATGTGAGTACTGATTGGCTCTGTGAGTGGGTATGAGAGTGGTTGTATAGGTGCATGAGTGAGCATACCAGAGGTTGTATGGGGTGTGAGTGGGTGTGTGAGTGGTTCTGCAAGTGATGTCATCAGGGATGTCATTTGAGATGTCACTGACTATGCAATGAGTGATGTAATATGTGAGGTCATAAACAGTGCATTGTGGGGCGTAAGTTATAGTTAGCTCAGGTAACTATAACTACTGAATTTCACTGGTTCTGTATGAGGGGAAATCTGAGCCTAACTATAACGTTGCAGTAACCTTTGTTTTTTCAGTGAAAAAAAATATATATATATATATAGAGAGAGAGAGAGATAGATAGATAGACAGACAGACAGACACATGATGTGCTGTATTACTACATTGCAAACCACACTGCAAACCCAAAATAGCTCATATATTACAAAGCTACAAAATCAGGCTGCTAAAGTGTTCCTAATCCACCAAAAGTATGTATGTAAAACCAGCCTTTCTTCATACTCCTGTGGAATCAATAATCATCACAATCATCACATTTAAAACATTGTGCACAATGGAAAGGCCATCTGAAATATAGCCTCTGAATACATGCCAAAACTCTCATCATTTCAAAACTAGGCTTAATTTGTGCTGATGTTTGACACTGATACTTATTTTTAAAGATTGCACTTGTTTATGAGAGTACACCATGTTTTGTTTGAGCACTGTTTAGCAATTCAATATATTTACAAAAATGATACAACTCACATGTCCAGGCCATATCTACAGCTTGGGGTAACTTGCGGTAGACCAAAATTTCACTCTTCTTTATGTGTGGTGGTTAGTCTGTAATACTGTCACTGCCATTTGGCAGTAGTGATAGGGGCTGTGGGTGGTCTAGATGCAGCAGATTATCTTAGGCATTGGCACTTAAATATTTACAAATCGAGCTCTACAAAAACCTAAATATGAGCACATTTGTACCTATCCATCACTGGGGCTTATAGAGACTGAAACAGAGACAGATCATTTAATGTCTAGCCCCTTAAACTCTCAACTACCTTGAGATCAATCTTGAAAACAGAATCTAACCACATTCTCTCCATGAAACATTTCTAAACGGAACCCTGCAGGCTAGTATTTCTACCCATGCAATTACTTTGACCAGATAAACAAAAAGAGAGAAAAATTCAGCCCTTTGGTAGCCTGAAAGACAAACCACAATCTCTGTGCATCGATATGCTGATGCCATATTAGATGCTGATTCTGAAGAAAAGCCTTGCATGAGAAAACAAACACAGTGTTTCACAGATCTTGGCAATAAGAAAGGAGGAGGCTTTATAAATGTTTCAGGACAAAAGAAATTCCACTGAAGATGTGAATGCAATGGAAAATTGTGGATAAGATTTCAGAGGGATCAAACATTAACTGGAAACAGAACTCCAAGACAACAAATGCAGTAATGTGTTTTACAGTTTATCAGCTGTTTGTGAAGTTCTCACTCCTATTTTATTCTGAATATGTTTTTAATAGTCTCAGGTAACTTCAATCTAACAAAAGAGACAGATTGGCCACCTGATCCAAATCCTCTGCAGAAAATTGTCAAACCACTAAAAAGCAGTTCCACTATTTCACACAAGTGTGGTAACAACACCACATAAAGAAAGATAAAAAGGGGATCCACAAATCATACACCACTTGAAAAGCAACAAACACAGAACTTGAGGACTGGTTTTGTACATCTAGAAATAAAATTTACCAAGGTCCACATTATCCTACATGGCTGTGCTTTCTGTGGGGAAAGTACCCATCTACTGCTGTTTTGCAGTTTACTGAATCAGCTAACTTCCAGAAAATATTTTAGGAGCAGACACTGAACCACTGTATGCTTGAACAGCTTTGGAGCTATGTGCAAATGCAGAACTTTCAGAGTATTTTTTTTACATCACATCAGAATTGGCAACAAAATAAGTTGTGGGATGTGCCAATATACCAGGAATTCCATTGCCTATGAAACAAAATTTCTATTATCAATCTTTCCCCAGTCGAGCCTTTATCAGACATCCGGGCAATATTGTAAGGAAAAAGTTGGCTCACATTATCTAGAGACATGGAACAATGATTTGAGAAAGGAAATTTAACAAGTCCACACTAATGTCATGTGCTGGCAAGTCCTGCTGTGCAAGATACTTTTTAAGATCTGTAGGATCACTTCTATGAAAAGGGAACAAATGCCAGTCATGGTCACACCTAGAGCCTCTGTCCTGACAGTTTCATTTAAAAAGCCGAAGTAGGAGCTTCCAGGTTCTATCCGTCACAATCAATCTGTTCTAAAGGAAGCATGATACCAGGTACAGCAAAATTGGTAACTCTATACAAGGCAAATGATGCTTGAGTCGCTAGTGATCATGGGAATTGAAACTAGAGAAATTGCATCCTGGGGCCCTGTTATAGATAGGACACACTTTTCATGTTTTAGCCACAGCGCACCTTCAAGCAGGTGTGGAGGTGCAAACACAAAAAGTGCACCCTATCATGTAGAATGCACTGCCCTCAGGGCAGCCGCAAACTTGCACTGCCCCCAGAGCAGCATATTCAAGAGAAAAATTGAATAGCTGTTTAAAAGCTGCTCTGTGTTTCTCTACCTGCCTGCAACTTAACAAGGAATTTGAGATCCCATTGCAGGTGTGTGTAATGAGTGACTGAACCTGCCTGTAAGGGGACCCCTCCAGAGGGCTGCCATCAGTGGGCGCACTGACAGTGTGCCAACTTTTAGGTGACGCAAAGTCAGTGCACCTCCTGACAGCAGCTTTGCCTCTGTGGCCACATTTATACTACGGCCCAGAGGCAAAGGGATTCCCTCTTTTACATTGGGCCATGCCCCCTTCCAAATGAGGGAATGCCCTCTTGAGAAAGAGCTAGCGCTACATGTTTACCAGCACTTTCATTATTACAGAAGGGGCCACACAAGCGTCTGCAGTCCTTTCTGTAACACCAATGCGCCCTGGGGGCATGCACAGCAGGCGCACATGCCTGTTGCGCCCTTAGGGCATGTTCTGTAATATGGTCCCAGAAAGGCAACACATTTTTCCACTAATATATTACATCACTGCATGCCTTTCCATTATGGATCATCCTAATAGGGAGAGAGCTGTATGAATCCTCCCGCCTGCCACCCCAAACGATTTTAGCAGGATTATTCTTTCATGTAGCAATTATCATAAATATTAAAATTATTTTTGGTTGGAAGAAAACTGTAAAAAAATACTGAGCTTCCAGCATTCCTGAAGGATTGTCATATTCTTATAAAAACCATGTCTGCATCCTTTCTGTCTTCTTGAGAGGTTGCTGCTCATAGAGGTTGAAGAGCCATAATTCAGGCAGATGCAAGAGTGAGCTGGAAAGTGTGATTAAGCATGCAGTCTATTAAAAACTGGTGCAGCGCAATTTTGGCTACACCTTTACATATTACAATTTCATAGTATAAATGTGCACTTAGTACATGTTTCTTGTGCGTTCTAAAAATATTAAAATAAGTGTTGCACTTGCCAGTATTTCTAGAGTGCATTTACAAAAGGATTAGTGAATTTATTCAAACTATGTGATTACACTGTATTAAATGGGATATTAATAAACCATCCTTACTTGGTATATATGTACTCAGGATGAAGATGAAATCGACTTACATAATGTGTGCCTTCATACATTAAAGGACATTTACTGTTTACATGATTGAATAGAAATCATCCTCATTTCTTTAGAATGTGTTTACTCTGGAAACAACAAAAGTTTATGTGTTGTGTGCACTAATGTTTTATATATTGCTTCAAAATGTAGTTCTTAGACACATTTACTCGTATACCTTTAATATTTTACTGTATGCCACATCATATGAATTTAATGTACTGACATTTTGTATTTACTTGTTTTATTTGTTTTTAAAAGTGCACTCTTGCTTTAAAATTCTAAAGTGACATTTTATGCCTGATTTCCTTGCTTCTTAAAATACTGTTTTCCAATTTCTGCTAACATGACTTTTCTTGCAGGTATTCACATGCAATGTTAGTTTGAGAAAATATACATTACTGTACTATTGATAGAGAGGGAACCTGAGAAGAAGACCTTGATGAAAGAACATGGAGAACCAGAGCATCAACTGAAAGGTCTATTCAGCAGTGTTAAGACTTAACCGGAGTATAAGAAGACAATGTCGTTCTTATGTCCAGATATTATATTTGCAAATATTGCAGTCTGCAGCATGAGAGTGGAGAAAGACAATGGACCATTGATGATGAGAACAGAGGGTTGTTACCAGAACGATTTTAGTGTGAATAATTGGAGTCTACACTGCCTGAGGTTAGCCTACTTTTCCCTGGACCTTGAGAGGTTCAGACCTCTATGCGTCCCTTGATTCTTTACTGGGAGTGGCTTAGGCTAACACTGACTACCCTCACCCAAGAAGACTCTTGACTGAGCTTCTACAATGCTGACAGTTTACTGTTTAATCTTCTGCCCTGTTTCCTTTATGCAATGCCTTGATTTGTGAGATCCTGTAGACTCTAGAATAACCCCCTTAGCTTAGATTTTCTTAGGTGATTTAGATTTACTCATTTCACTATACTAATTCACCACAAATCCTTATGGGTTTCTGGAGTAGCGTGCTACTTGCCAAAAAAGTGCTTAAACACCCCATCAGGGGTAACAAGCGCTATATAAATGCAAACCTTTTTCCCTCTTCTATACCTCCACTATCCTTCTGAATCCAAATAACTGACTAACCTATCCACCACTCAAATTACTTTCATATTTCACTATACTAATTCAACACTTATCCTTTATGGGTTCCCGAGTAGCGTGCTACTCGCGAAAAAACTCTTTGACACCTCATCAGGGGAGTAAGCGCTATATAAATGCAATTACAATACAATACAATTATAGACGAGAACATCTGAGACTCTTCTCTGAGAAAATGGCATATCTCATTTCTGCACCAATGAACACTTGGCTGTACATATTTCTGGTCTACATTGAACATCTACACCACGCCTAAACATACAAAAAGTGGGAAAGTGCGAACTTCAGGTAGCCCAATAAGTGTGATCTACGCAAGACTTCAATCAAGTAATCTACAATGTGCACATCCCTATTATTCATCCAAAGGTATTCAAATATTATTTTGTAGTGTTAGGAGTGGCTGGAGTCAGTAATTATTCATACTTTTCTGTAATCAACTCTCTGAGGAAATTGTATCAGCTAAAAGTGCTTTACATGTGATCAAAAGGCAGTACACAATGTCAGGTGTGGCAAATATTTACATTGACTAGTCGTACAATGCAGGGCTACACCATACATATAGGAACTGCAAATTGTAATGAGGTTTAGGTAAACTATTGAAATACTGCAATACTGCATGGAATGATTTACCAAACATTACTGAAGAGTATAATTTAGTTAATTTCTCCACCAAATTGAGGTTTATCCTGAAATCATCCACAGTTAACTCTAGAGTAGGTGATTGAAATACTTTGTCTCGGAATGGCAAATTAAAAGATCTCACCTCTTCAAAAAGTATAGAACGTTAGAGTCAGGCAGGCAGAATGGACTCTCTGATCACAGCAAGCAGGGCATTTCATTGGTTGCCCTCAAAAGACATCACTTACTTCAAATATCTGTAGATGCTGCATAAATGCATCATGACTTGGTGCCAAAGTGTCTGCAAGACAAGATTTTGGTGCATCCCTTCCAGAGTTCTTCAAATGAGACTGTTCTGACCTTCACACTCCCCACACTTTGTGGGTTGTAAACATGTAAGCACAATGGTAACAAGAACTGAGAACTCTTACTTCTCCACTTCTCACTAGTGCTTAATTTGTGGAGGTGGTTGAAGGGGGTGGGTGCTCATGATATACGCGTTGTTAAAAGTGATTGAAATAGAAAAGGAGAAAAGAGAAAAATCACCTGCTGCTGGGACGCCTAAACTTTCTCTTTCAAGTGGGCATTTTACTATTAAACATCTAAATATCCCCTGGCATGCTTCCAAGTGTGACGTCCAGATTCAGAAATGGAACCTAGGGAATGGGCTGTGATGCAAACATTCATGAAAGCACAACAGGCCATGGGCCGCTGCCTTTTCGGCGTTTCCGAGATCCCTGTAGCGGTCATTAGCATAGAGAGTACTTGAGCGTCTTTTATGGAATATTGAAAGAGCCCATTAGAAGCTCTTAAATGCATTCGGTGGGACTCAGAAGCCCTCGAAGTTCAGGGTCATTAATGTACTCAAGTTATGCAGCTAAGAAAATTGTGGGATGTTCTGACCCATGCATAGCTCACAGTCCATCACTTTTATCTCATATGACAGGCCACCTCTATGCCTTTGGGAGTGAGATTGTCTACACAATTGATTATGATATTAGAACCACCAGAGGAGGTGGAAATTGTGATGTGGGAGCTCAGACATGTATAGTGTATATCAAGCCGAAAATATATATTTTTTTAAAACTACTAGTCCTGGTCGTCAGTAAAGTGGGGACATGAACATAAGCATGGCAACACATTTGTGTGCCCACACTTCCACCTAAAGGGACATCGATCTGACTTTACCAGGTTTAAGACAAAGTTGCCTCAAATCCAGGTAGGCCTTGAAATATTATATACAGATACATAAATGATATAATATATTGAAATATACATGGGGCTTTAAGCAGTCGCAGCCGGTGCAGGTAAGCGCAGTGGGGCGGTGGAGCGGGGCGACGGTCAAGTCGACAGACAACGGAATAGGTTTTATGTATTTATCTAATTTGACCTATTCTGTTGCCTGTTGACTTCCCCTCCCACCACACCCCACCCCTCCCCACCGCACTTACCTGTGCCAGCCGCTGCTGTTGTGGGATGGGAAAACTGGCGGGTCTCTAAAAAGAGTGAGGCAAACATATTAAAGAGGCATTCCTTACACGATTATGGTCATGGGCTTAATCAGAATGTACGCTGTACAAAAACCTCTTTTGTGTTTGTTTTAAAACTACAATGTTATTACATGCTTAATAACTGATGCCAAAAATAGGGTACACTCACATTTCTCTTAGTTCACTAGTAGCACTGTTACCAGGGTGGGCAGGAATATATGACAGTGCATCTTTAAAACTCTCACTTTTAATAAATGTCTTTTAATGTAGTGATATAATATGATGCACTAAGGTAAACAAATACATTAGAAATGTTGGATACAGCCTATCAAATTCAAACGTGATGTTTGTTGCACAATTTGCATGTCATTTCGGATCGTGAGCAAGCAGGAACCGAATGCGCATCGTCTTTGGAGGACGCAAAAGGGGTGGGGGTATGGCAAGCTTGGCTTGCTTTAGTGCTTTAAATCCCGCCATTTCCTTAACATCTTGTGCAACTGCTTAAATAGCACGCAGGCATCAGTGTGCTGAAGGCAAGCATCCATCTCATTGGTGAGCGTGTAGTAAGGCACATGACACACTCCAAGCTTTCTTGCCCACCTTTGAACAATGGCAGAGCCAGTCAATAAATGAATGAACAGGACTCATTGACAATGAGTGCCCATAGATGTGTCTCTCCTCCACTCCACATACATTATTAAATGAAATAAGTGGAATTTACCGAATTCTGGCTCATGCCAAGCATAACATGTTTTCTTTACCCCACATTTATCACAGTTTAATATTCACCTAGGGATGGCTCACATTGGGCGCAGCCTTAGCCTGGAAGCTAAACTGCTACTGCATTTGATTACTGACTTGCTTGACCCCAAAAGCAGGGCCGGTCTGGAATAGGCAAGTTGGGCCTAGTCTAGGGCGCCAATATCCCGATGCTTAATGCCATGGAAACAACAGCTCATTCATCCCACTTGCTTTCACTTGGGCCCTGTTAAAGACTTTGTAATCAGCCCTTAATGTACCTCATCATAATTGTTAGCACCTCATCAACCCCCTGCCCTCCTCCCATCTATCTCACTCCTCACACCTCCTGCGAACACAGTGCAACAACCCCCAGCCCCTCAACAAACAACACATGTTCTTTCCACCCAGGATGCCATCACATTCAATTAGATTTAGGGCTAAGTCTGCCCTACCCGGAAGATGTTATCTCCAGCACCAAGATACATGTATGAATCTATCCAGGCATCCTCCCTCTGCCGTGTCAGGCGGTGAGGAGGAGGAAAAGGTGTGACAAAAAGGGGACATGCATGCTCTTGAAAGCATTACTTAAAACAAGGCCAGTCGTGACTCACCTTATTCTAATACATGTCTGTCTAGGGATGGTTATGTTTTTCCAAAACTACACAAGCATTAAAGCTCAAGACATCCAGCTGTGCAGCTGCAGGAGGCTCTAAAGTTATTCTAAGCATGTTGCTCAAATCGAGCAGAGAAAAGGGGTATGTGGAGTCCAGGATGCCTTTTAAAAGCATACCAGCCTTCCTTCTTCCAGTTACATTTCATTTACCCGTTTTGTGAGGGAGGTGGAGGCAGAACTGGCATTCACCTAACATGAGCCAAGTTTGCAACTTCATATTACGAGGTCAGTGCATACAAATGCATGGGCATAAAAGCGGAGCCCGAGAGACTACTGTTTCGATGCCCCTTTTTTAAAACTGCCGGTGCTGAGCACCAGTAGGACCCGGCCCACTTAAAGCCCTGGGTAACCATCAATTAAGGAGCTGTTTTTCACTAAGGTGTTCTGAATGATGTTATAGACAAGAGCGAAGCTCAGGTTGTCTATGTCACTCAGAATCCTGAGGAAAAATATCCCCTTTATTGATTGTTACCCATCTCAATTTTAAGTAATATATACATATATACTTCTAATACCCCTCCACTATTTGAGAGTATGATAACCCACTAAGGGCCTCATTATGATGTGACCCAGTAAGGCTCCGACCGCAGGTCAGAGGCTTTCCGAGTCACATTGTTGTTTTCACTTCCGACCTCCGCATTACAATGCAGGTGCTCAAAAGTGAAACCGGCAAGTCATTCAGGCTGGATTCCGATGGGCTCAAGGAGTCCATCAGCCAGTCGGAGGCTTCACCGTAATCCCTCAGGACGGCGCTTCAACCATCGGGATTACAATGTCGGTTTCCGACAGGCTTTCCATGTTGGGCTTTACGACATGGAAAGCCTGTCGGAAAATGACTTTGGAGACTCCTAGCAGGTCTCACGGTGCAGGGATTAACAGAAACTCCCATTTCTCTATGGGAGCTTGTGCTACGACCGATTTACGGCCGCAGTACAAGCTTCCATAGAGAAATGGGAGAATGTGACCGCACCATGTGCGGTCTCATTGTACAAGCGGTGTCAGGACTGCCGACCAGAGGTTGGTCAGTCCCGAGACTGCAATGGTATCTCTGCAATATTGCAATAAGGCCCTATCAGTACAAAAATTGAGATTTTATATAATTTAATAATATAATTCAAGATAGTTATAATTTCGTTCCTGTAGTTATATATTTCAGCTTTCTAAAATTAGTAGTCTTTTGATTAGTACCTTCCACACTGAACGACCTAATACTCATTAATGTAATTCCCTCTGTAAACTACATCCCTGAGGCAACCGTGTGAGGTAGTCTCATCTAATTTTAAAATTCGATTGCCCTCCAGAACTCGCCTTGGAAGCCCCCCCTCGGACACATGTGGGATAGCCTAGATCGTTATTTCAAATCACACAAACCGCCATGAATCACGTTTCCTGGCCTGCCCAACTAATCACTTAGCCTTTACGCTAGCTCATTATACCCTAATAGCCTATAAACACTGTCAATGCATACCTTAGATCATTTGATACGTATCGTTGGATATATATTCTGTTATATTGTATTCTTTTTTTCTTCTTATGGAATGTGCATATGTACATTATCATTTGCCAGTGATTATATAATGCGACTGACACAATCATACGTCTACTTGTACTTATGGCTGTCATTTTACCCAGACCGTAATTCCTGGCTTGACATATTGCCTTCTCTGCTTAATCATTATTGTACTAGGTTTTTATTTTTATTTATGTATTTTTCTTTTCGCTCTTTTGTCCCTACATATGTACTTATTGATTGTTTTGAATAGTCTAAATACAACCAATAAAAGAATATTGAAATAAAATTCGATTTGTAATGGTGGGTGACAGTTCCGTGAGTGACGCACTGCAGCTGTAGTATGTTACAAGGGTAGTTTATGAGTTTCATTAACCACCATTGTGACACACTTGCAGTGGGTTATCACTTTCAGAAAACCCTGCTCATGACAGTGAAAGGGACTGAAAGTATTTATAACATGTAATATTCACTATAAAACTACAGTTACAATGAGATTATGTTTAATATTGATTATAGACTTTGAAAATATGTTTAAAAATCTTTGAAATGCAGTAAAAAAAACTAGTCTTGCTATGAATTATAACCTAAAAACGACTGCAATTCGTTAGTTACTGTGAGCTCTGCAATCCATAACTCACACAAACAGTCCTGCAAAGCATAACTCGCACACTAAATGCAATGTTCCTAGTCTCACCGTTGATGTGACTGATGCATTTACTAATGCATAAATGAACTTACACACACGTCAGATTGCAAAACACATCACCTTTACTTTTATAAATGAGATATGATTATACTATTACTCATTAGTCTCAGATTGTGCTGTTACATATTGATGTTATTCTTGTAGTTATTGTTACTTACTGATATAAATATTATGAGGTCATAAGTACTGCCTTTAATGTGTGAGTTAGGGTTTGAATTGGCTGTTTTGTGAGTTATGGATTGCACAGCTAACCCTAGCTGACTCATTTCAGTGATTTTGTTTTTTTACTCATATCCATAACTATATTTTAACTATACTTTTCAAGTGAATTTCAGAGGTTTTCTAAACATACATTAAACTGTTATTGTCAATTCTAGCCATACCTACACTTCAATTGTAGATTTTTCAGACAATATCTTTGTTTCTTTTGTTGATATACTGCATCTAGCTTCATTTAAATTATTCTGCTCCCCACTGCGCATGTCCTCCAGCTATGCACATGGTCAGGCCATATTGCCACAGGTGACTCGCCTCCTTGGCTGTTTACTGTTGGGTTAGCAAAATGGCCTGCACCTTGGCCAGGCCTTGCTACAGCCATCACTGTATTCAAACCCCACTGTGCATGGCCAAAGGCCCTGTACTCATGCCACCAGTGGTAGCCAACCTCGCTTTAAAACATTTTTACCTTTTTTAATAAATGGAATTCCTTATAAAATTGTTCTATGTTTTCTGTCTTAATTCTTAGGTTCTGTTTTCCCCTACATACATTTCTCTTGCCCTCCATGCACATATTTACATACGAACTGTCACTGGCGTAGCTAGGTGGGGGGGGGGGCGCGGTGGGGGCGGTCCGCCCCAGGCGGCACTATTTTGGGGGCGGTGGGCACATGTGCAGCGGGTGTTTCTGAGCAGCCAGTCCGTCACTGCATAATCTGCTCACAGTGATAGCATGTGTAAAAATCAATGTGTGCATCTCGACTCTAAAGACGTGATCTTCAGCCGCGGCCCGTGGAGGGAGTTCTGTGGGGTGGAAAGGCGGGGCGGAGGAGGGGCAGCGTGGGGGGTACTAAAAACCGGAATATGGATAATTGGAGGTAAGTAAACAATGAAATAAATAAAACAAATTTCGTAGCGCGCCCTGCATCGCAAATTGCGATCTTTAATTGTCAAACTCGGCGTTCTATATTACTACAAGTTTTGATGCCCAGCATTATACATCTCTGTTCCTGTTGCTGGTCTCCTGTGAAAATGAATGCTTGGCACTTTGAAGAGAGTTCTAAATGGAAAGCAAACGGATGAAATTAGGAGGGCAGCCCGGTTATATTAAATGCTGAGCGCAAGAGATCTTGTGCTGCTGCGTCTAATGAGCTGGTGATATTGGTATATTGCGGATGTTGGCTCAATGGGTAATTTGTACTGAAGCTGCACGATTTAAATGGGAAAAAAGTGACGCTCCGGCGGGAAATACGTAGTTATGGCGCAGATCATGTCTGAGATGCCACTGAAATTGTGCAAGTCGCAAAGCAAATGATCTCTCACCACTCAATGTGTGGTACCTTAGGCCAAAGGCATGGCGCTCATGTTTGTATTATTGGATTGGATGCTGTCACTTGCGGGTTACATGCAGATCTTTACGGCAGGTGCATTAACTCACGAAGTCGTCTTACTAGACTTCTAACCTGTAGGTGACAAAGCGATCTCTGCTGAAGGTGCATTTACCCTCCGAGTTGTCTTACTGAAAGTGCAACCCTGAACTTTCAGGTTTTCATCTTCTTCCTAGAATTCTGTCCTGCAGCCTGCAGGTTACACACAAATCTCTTTGGCAGGTTGGTGAGGCCTATCAGTTGCCTCTTTCAGTTTTAAAAAGTGGTTTGAAGATGACATACATATGTCTGCAACTGCTAGTCACCAAGGAGTTCCCAAGTACGTATAGAAGAAGGTTGAGAGCTGAATTGCCCTATGAAGTCAGAACTCTGATGTGATCTGCAGCAATCTTATGGCAGAGGGTAGTTTATTTCTCATAATACATGGCCACATCTTTACCCTTCTTCCTAACATCATAAATCATTAGTTGCTTGTTCCTTTCCCAAAAATATTATGATTCATAATACGCAGAATAAATATGAAATCTGTAGTGCGAAATAAAACACACCAGTATGAACACCGATATAAAGTTCATAATCTGTTGGAAAAATATGTTGGAAGCAGTTTTATGTAAGCAACTTCCTAAAATGATTGGATTTCAGATATTGGGTATAATACAAAGACAATCCTGGCTTTCACTTAAAAACTCTAGCCCGGCAAAAAATAAATAACACTGCCATAAATGTTTTTGTTCTGCTGACTGTTCTTTGCAGTGTTGGCATGCAGAAGCATTCACTCTCTCTCTATCCTACCACTACTCCAACCACACTGGGCCCTCCTACAAATAAACTCTATTTAACCCTGAGGTGACAGTCCTCTGCTGGATCTTTTTTTTTTTAGTTGAGTTCTATATAGGGCGAACGAGACCCAAGACATTAGGTAGATAGGAATATTGTATTTTTTCAACTGTAAATACCGGAATGCATTACATTGACGCCCTTGCATCCCAGATTTAACTGAGTTTCCGCCATTAACATTACCTGTAATGGATGAGGCTGTTATCACCCCCTCCACCCCACCCCCATTGTTTTCTTGTTGGTGACCCTCAGCCAGAAATGGGAACAGTGCTTTGTGTGTGAAATGTTCCCCTGCACCTGGCTTTCAGTTTCCTCACTGCTTTCTCTTGATGCAGAAAATACATATTTCATAGCGAAGATATTAACCCCCTGAGTGTGAGGCACAAGAGTAGATGGGCTGCAAGGAGACCTACAGTGAAGTAGAGAGTGGCGTTGTAACTTAAACCCTGCCAGTCCACCCCCGCTGCTCGCCATCCTTTTTCCCCGGCCATGGGCGGCAATCTGAGGGATAGCACCGGGCACCAGAAGCTCTAGCCACGCCACTGCGAACTGTTGTCCTAATCAACTTGTTGCAGCACCTCAGCAAGAATGTTTAGCGGGTGTATGATGTCCTCTGCTTCAGCAGTCTGTCTTTGCCATGAGTACTTCGAGTACCCCTTCTCATCCTTCCACTTGTGTTGTGTCATTGGAAAGATGCCTATTAAGTAGAGTTCTTTCTGGCCACGGCTCAGCTTCTGGTGACAGAGCTTGCAGCTGACCCTTCTGGTATTCAGCTTTTTCTGGTGCAGGGAATGGCTAAAGAAATCAAAAACTCAAAGGGCACTGTTTGGAATTCAAAAGTTTAGTTTTTGTTTCCCTTTCATGAATAACTGGTGAATGAGTTTATGCAATTCTGTGATTACAGCATTTACGTTATAATTATAGAGTTACCACATTTGCAGCATAATTTGCATATTTGAACAAACATTTTTTATATAGGCATGCTGGGGGTCAGGGTTACCACTGTTTATTTATCGTTAGGTCAGAGTTTCCATAGGAGAAGTTTTTTTGTTTCGGTAAAAAACTTGATGCGGTTGGACAAATCTGCATGAAACTTTCCCCAAAAAAGTGTATCCGTCTTGTTTCCTTCATGGAAGGTTTAGTGTTGATATGCAAGAGAAGGTGAAGGAAAAGGTAGGGGGTGCTAACTGTGATTTCTTATGTTAATTTTCATAGAAAACATTGCTCTCCAATACACAAAAAATGGATGGGTGAAATGACACCATATTTGGCAGAAAGTTAGAACTTTACTCAGAAACCATGTTCTTTTATTTTGGTGTAATCCGCTCAGCAGTTTTTGAGGAAATAGCATAAAAATCTGTAAATACTTAGGGCCTTATACTTAGGTGGTGTGGCAGCAGGTGCCATGCCAGCACCCAGTTTCCACACTGCCAAAGCCTTCCGCCGACGACCAAAATTATGAGTTTTTTCCTGGTCTGGCGGGTAGTGATTTGGCGGTCCCAGGCCGTGAGCCTTAGAAAGGCACAGCAATGGGATTGCCAAGCACGTACCTGCATGTACTGAAATGCATAATGTTGTGGATTTCGTTCCGTGCAGGAACAATGGGGGTGCATACAGACAGGGGGGCTCACAATGTGCCCCCCTGCATGCACCCTCATGCACAGAGGCACCAGGGGGCCCTGCAGACTCCTCCCTTAGTTTTCTCACGGCCACCCATTTCATGGCCGGCTCACTGCCATGAAAAGGAGGGCGGTGAGGAACCTCATAATATGCATAGTGGTGCAGCAGCTGCAATGCCAGCATAATATGGCCTCTGACTGCTGCACCACCACCATGGGATCAAGGATCCTGGAAGTAGCAGCGGTCCTGTGGCAGTCCCACCAGCATAGTAATACAGCGGGTGGACCACCACCGCTGTTTTGGCCATCCCATGGACCACCAAACTCGTAATTCGGACCTGAAAGGATTTCCTCTAGAAATTCATGAAATGGGGGGGGAGGTCATTTTTATCATTGAAATTATGGTTAGTGCTTTAGAAAGCTGAGATGAGGACACAATTTCTATGCATTCTCAAAAATCTTCCTTATCCATTTCAATAAAACATTCTGACGTGCAGAGTGAAAAATGCACTTCTAAAAATAGTAACTGTTTGGTGGACAATATATATATATATATATATATATATATATATATATATATATATATATATATATATATATTCACTGAAAAAACCATAGGTTTCACACATGTTATAGTTAGCGGAAATTTTACTGATAAAAAACCAATGAAATTCCCCCGTTATAGTTAGTGCAGGAAACTATAACTCACGCGACCGCAATCCTCTGCTGATGCTAATACTGTATTTAGACACTTATTTGCCCATGTCTTCTTCCATAAATATTTAGCTATACATATATTACAAATATTTTTTTTTCATAAAGACACATATGTCATCAGCAGAAGATTGCGGTCGCGTGAGTTATAGTTTCCTGCACTAACTATAACGGGGGAATTTCATTGGTTTTTTATCAGTAAAATTTCCGCTAACTATAACATGTGTGAAACCTATGGTTTTTTCAGTGAATTTGCAAGGTTTTTTAAATGCTAATTCCTAACTATAACGTGTGTGAAACCTATGGTTTTTTCAGTGAATTTGTACGTTTTTTTAAATGCTAAGTTACTTTACGCCATTCGTGGCGTGCGCGCCCACTTAACGCAGTTCGTTCCGTGCGCGCACGGTGCGCTTCGCGCACCGTGCGCACACAGTGAGCACGCGGTGCACTTCGCGCACCGCGCGCCCACTTTACGCAGTTAGTGCCGTGCACGCACGGTGGGCACGCGGTGCGCTACGCGCACCACGTGCCCACGTTACACTAGATGGGCCATGTACGCACGATGCGCTTCACGCACCGTGCGCACATGGAGGACATATTATGCGCTTCCTTGTGATAGGTAATCTGTTGAAATTTTTTTGGGAAATGCTGTGCTCTTATATGCCATGCACAAATGGTGGCCTTCGGCCACCATTTGCACACGGGGTGGAGAGAGTGGGTTTTTGTTTTTTTTATAATTTTTTACCGTACGCGTACGGTAAGCGTACGGTAAGCGTAATCGGCGAAATTTTCGAAAAATAAAAAATTACCGTTTTTTGCCTTGGGGGATCTTTGAAGACTCAACTAACATGGTTATGTGCATGGGCGCTGTCTAAACAGCCCCTTTATATGTTTTTGGCATTTGTTTATCAGCTCCCCCCTCAGAGTGCGAGAGAGAAAATGGCGGCCGCCGCTTCCTGGTTTCGACCGATTCAAATGTTTACTAAGATCTAAGGGCCAATCAGAATCGCGCTCGCGCACGCCACCGTACGCGTACGGTAAGCGTACCGTAAGCGCACCGTAAGCTGGCTCAGATATGTATATTGATTTAAAGGCTATTTTCTAAGAATCTACTGAACAGATTTACACCAAACCTACAAAAGGCACTTCCTTGACCTGAGGACTACCTCTCTGCCAAATTTCAAGTAATTCTGTTCAGCCGTTCGGGCTGTAGCTGTGTCTAAAGGTCCTATGGAAAAATGCATGGGAAAAACGCGTTTTGGGACCCCCCTTTTATCTCAGCCCCCGCTTGACGAATCCCCCCGAGACTTTCAGGGTAGGAGCGGAGCGTAGCGCCCCACCTATTTTGAAAAATTCGCGAGGATTCGTCAACCGGCGCCAAAGTTATTCAAAATAGAATGTTGCGGATTTCCTATGGAAACGTGGTCCTAACTATAACTACCTACTGGCGACCGCCAGTAGGTAATATATATATATTAGCGCTCCAAGTCTCCTCGCTTCCAGAAAAGACACAACACTCACGGGGGGGAGTCAGTAGGTTTATTGCGACTCAAACCAGACGCGTTTTGGCTACGCCTTCCTCAATGGTTACAGGCGCGTCAGTGAACCGCCATATTTTATATCACATCACCACATTAACTCTGTAACAACATCAACAAGGGACTCGTGTGTCCCAGTAAATCACCAGCGCCATATTGTAGTGGTGAGTCCTTCGTATGCCATTATATATCATAGTTACATACTTGCAACAACATTCTAGCAGATACATATTCTGACACATTGTATAGAGAAAATGTATATCACGCCCTGAATGGGCTACCTGTTGCGTGTGTACAAGATCATAATTATCCTCGTTATTTAAATGGCAATCTTAGTCTAATACTAAGAGTAGGCGCCATGATGGAGTGGTGCGCAAATGCTAGCCCACAATTTTCCTTGTACATCTCCCTAAGTGCATCAAAGGGGTTTAAACAGATGACTACATACATCCAATCTAGCCTTATATAGGCCAATCATATCTCATATATGTGTCATAGACCTGCGAATCGATGTAACGCGAACATTTTTCGCTCGATTTCATTCGGCCCTGTATGGGCCAAGACATACAAACGTAATCAATGAGAAGAAAAGATAAGAAAGAAAAGAAAGAAAGAAAACAAATGAAACAAAGAGATTTGAATAATGAGCTATTCACCATTGTTCTAAAAAGAGCAATTGTCTAAATTCTTTGTTAGATTTTCATAGTTACATGGTACAGCAAATGCATGTTGCCCTAATACTAAGCAGAAGAAACTAACTCTGTCAATGTTCTCAGTGACTACTCTATGGGTGGAGAGCCCTCTACCCTAAATGTACAGTGAGTTCCTCATTGCTATTGAGGCCACCTGGAGTCTTAGTGCTAAGGTGTATAATGTACCTTGATTCTAGCCTCCTTAACCTTGTTATTCTGTCACCCCCTCTTATACTGGCAGGCACTTGATCTATTGCAAAGAATGTCAGTAAATCACTATTACAGTTATGGTGTGCTTGGAAATGCCTGGCAACGGGGTAGGACGCATCCCGATTTCTTATTGCTCTTGTGTGTTCGAGAATGCAGATTTTTGTTTGGTGGATGGTGCTGCCGATGTATCTTAAACCACATGGACATACCAAACAATATACTGTATATGGAGTGCTACAAGTCAAAAACTTGCTGATCCGTCTTGGTTTTTTCGATCCAGTTACCTCATAAGACAGGACCTTTTTGCTGTTTTTGCAAGATTTGCATCTACCACAAGGATAGAAACCATGTGGTGCCTCCCCAAATGGTTTAGGAACTGTCCGTATGAAATGGCTTCTAGTGAAGATGTCTCTGAAAGCCCTTGCTCTTCTGAATGTGAGCATGGGATGTCTAGATATATCCATCCCAATGACAGGATCATTTCTCAACAAATTCCAGTTTTTCTTTAATATAGTCCTTAACTCCCCTGCTCCACTGGAAAAGGTTGTTATCATTCTAAACTGATCTTTTTTCTCTGCTGACTTTTTCTGCTGCAAAAGAACCTCCCTAGGTTTCAACTGAACTCTCTTGAGAGATTCCCGCAGTGTATGTTCACTATATCCACGTGCTTTGAATCTCCCTATGCTAGCTTCTGCACTGGCTAGGAAATCTGCCTCATTGGTACAATTTCTCTTAATTCTGAGAAATTCCCCATAGGGGATGCTCAGTATTAGTCTTGGGGGATGGCTGCTTGTAGAGTGAAGAATAGAATTACCAGCCGTGGGCTTTCGGAAAAGACGTGTATTTATCTTTCCTGTATCAATGAAAACCTCTAGATCAAGGAAGTTAACACTGACCGAGCTTATTTCAACTGAAAATCGAAGATTGTACTCATTGTCATTCAATATCTCTATAAACAACAAAGCTGATTCTTGTGGTCCTCTCCATACTAAGAAGAGATCATCTATGTACCTATACCAGGCTACTATGTTTTGTGTCCACTCCCCATTGGTGGACGCCCAGGCCACCTGCTCCTCCCACCAGCCCACGAAAAGATTCGCGTAGCTGGGGGCGAAGCAGGTGCCCATAGCTGTACCTGTTAGTTGTTTATAGTGTTGGTCCTGGTATAGGAAGATGTTATTTTCTAGGCAGAAAGTTAGGAATTCTACCAGCATTAAATTGTGCTCAGTGAATTTCGCTGAGCGCGTATCCAAGAAAGATTTCACAGCTTTAATGCCCTCATTATGTGAAATATTAGTATACAGGCTGGCTATGTCCATAACCAACATGCAGTCGCCTTCCCGCCAATTAATTTGTTCCACATGGCCCAAAAATATATATATATATATATTCACTGAAAAAACCATAGGTTTCACACACGTTATAGTTAGGAATTAGCATTTAAAAAACCTTGCAAATTCACTGAAAAAACCATAGGTTTCACACTTGGTATAGTTAGCTGGACATTTCACTCGTACAAAACCATTGAAATTCCCCCGTTATAGTTACTACAGCTAACTATAACTCGCGCGACCGCAATCCACTGCTGATGACGTCCCATATTACATCACTCATGACATGCTCAGTGACATCACTCATGACATCACTGATGACATCTCAAATGACATCACTGATGACATCACTGATGACATCATCCTTGTGTAAGAGTGGCAGACCTCCTCTTATCCTAATATAAACTTTGATACACACATTGAAAAATACAAACTAAAGTTTTGAAAACTATAGAGATACCAATACCAGTTAGAACAACCTATTCAGTAATTCCAAAATCTACATACGCATCCACTCATTCATCAACACCTCTATATAGTCACTCATATATGTACTCACTTATAGAAACACATACTTATTTATGCAGGAACTCTTCCAATCTCTCACTCTCATATATCCTCACTTATATACATCAATACTCACATATACTAGTTTAAAACTTATGGACTTACTCATAAAGACACTATTGAGACAGTCATTCACTCTCTTACTCACTCGCGTGCTCCGTACGCGCATGCGTGCGTGCTCCATACGCGCATGCGCGCGTGCTCCGTACGCGCATAGGCGCGTGCTCCGTACGCCCATGCGTACGTGCTCCGTGCGCGCACGGTGCGCGCACGGCAAGTCATGTGATTACGAAATAACACTTTTCATTGGTTCATAGTAGTTTCAGTTCCAGAATCTTCCAACACCACACCCACTCCCCTCATTATTTCTTCTGATTCCCTGGAAAATGGCAGAGCAGCAGTCATCTTCTGGGAGTGAGGAGGAGACCTTTGTGCCACCAAGACAGAGGAAACAAAAAGACTCATTTGTTTGGAAATATTTTACTTTTCCAGATGGCCAGAAGAAGGTGAATGCTCCTAAAGTCACCTGCACTATTTGTGGAGTGGTCTTATCAAGAGGAGATCCTAAAAAAAAATACTCTTTTAGTATCTACTCTATGTTAAGGCACTTTAGTGGAGTACATCCTATGGCTTATGCTCGGGAGTGTACTCGAGCTGCAAGAGACAACCCTCCAGCAGCTCAGCCAGCAGCTCAGCCGAGCACTTCATCTGCGGCCGCAGCTTCACCTTCTTCTCGACCTCTGGATATCCACCCTCTGTTCCAGAAGGTTCATATACGGTGCAATATGTGCAATACTGTTCTCTCTTATGGTGACACCAGCATTAACCTAATAGAGACCAAGATACAGCAGCACACATGCCACACCCCATAACTTTTTGGTTTTTTTGTTCCTCTGTTCCTCAATTAACACAACGGCTCTTTTTAGAGCCAACCAACATCTAAACACTTGCACTTGATTTTTAATTCTATTTTTTTTAATGATTTTTTTCTGCCGCGATTTTTTGAAAAAAAATAAATGTTTTTTTCACCCTTTGGGGTCCTTCAGGGACCCGCTGACAAAGGCTAGGGGGTCAGGAACTCTCTACCCTGCCCCCTTTTCACGTTCTCCACCTTTCTTTTTCCCTGTCACACACACAACACACAAAAAGGCGGCCGACACTTCCTGATTTTGACCGATTCGAATGTTGACTGACATGTAACCACCAATCAGAATTACGCTTGCGTACGTTAAGGTGCACGGTGCGCGCCTATAGAGATTTATGTACTTTTAACTGCAATTTTCTCAGGAACTACTGAACAGATTGACACCATATATGCAAAAGGCACATGCCTGACCTGAGGACTACCTCTTTGCCAAATTTCAAGTAATTCTGTTCAGCCGTTTGGGCTGTACCATCGACTAAAGGTCCTATGGGAAAATGCATGGGGAAAACGCGTTTTGGGACACCCCTTTTTTCTCAGCCCCCGCTTTACGAATCACCCCGAGACTTTCAGGGTAGGAGCTGAGCGGAGCACCCCATTCGTTTTGAAAATTTCGCGAGGATTCGTCAACCGGCGTCAAAGTTATTCGAAATAGAATTTTGAGATTTCCTATGGAAACACGGTCCTAACTATAACTATCTACTGGCGACCGCCAGTAGATAATATATATATATGTATATATATATATATATATATATATATATATATATATATATTTATTACCCAGTGGCGGTAACCACTAGGTAGGCATAGTTAGAATCATGTTTCCAAAGGATTTTGCTTCCACAGGAAAGCAATTTTTTTGTGCTGCTAATAACTTGCAAATAACTTTGGCGCAGTTTGATCAAACTTTCCTGAAAAAGTATACATTTTGAGTAATTTGTACACGGTAAGTTTTAGGTAATTTACAATGAGGGAGCCGAGAAAATGGGGGTATCCCAAAACACATTTTCCCCATTCATTTTTTCATAGGACCTTTAGACACAGCTACAGACACTGTCCGGTGGTTCCCTGCATTGATATAATTGTATTCTGCACTATGGTTTTTCTAATTTTGCACAAAAGGAAGCATCTTTCTTTACATGCTGATAGTATTTGACCTGTCGAAATATTTGATCAATTGCATATATTTTCGCCATAATCATATATCTTCATAAACATAAATGTATGCTGTAGCGCCATGGTTTTATTAATTATAAAAGGAGTGGTATTTTGTATAATGGCAATGTTACTTTTGACTGTTTGCACTCTCCAGTGAAATAATAGTTTTTAGCATTACTATTGCTCTATTTTTACATAAAAGAAACTGAGTTTTTGCACAATAACAATATTTTTACCTGTATAAGCACAGGACCATCATATATTTTTGAGAAAATGGTTTTATGGAAGAGCGTCCCAGTTTGTACTGGGAGCTGATCAGATTATAGGGGTGTTTTTATTGGCCTTTTTTTGCTGCAGTTTATTTTATTCTAAAAAGAATTGCACCTTGTTTGAATGATAATTGAGGCTGATAAGATATAGAATTTTAGGAATATGTTTTAGGATGGCTTGGTGCTTGTTTTAAAAACAGAATGCTGTATTTTAACTTTACATTTTGTATAAATATGAAATGTTTGTATTGCCTTATTGGCATGACATCAAACTGTTCATAAAAACTCTAACTGTACAGCCCAGACAGCTGAACAGATTTACACCAAGTTTGTCAAAAAACCTATTACTCGTCCAGAACAGTGCTTTTTGTGGTTTGGTGTAAATGCGTTCCGTAGTTTTTAAGCAATAAATGCTAAAGAAAATTGCATATCTAGGGACGCGGAGCCGCCGCAGATCCGACAGATATCCTGTTGAGATCTGATTCTCTGCATTCACAACAGCCAAGAAGTGGGGGTAGCCGTTTCAGGGCTCAATCTTAAAAAAGCACAAAAAGGCCTAAATCTAAATAAAAGAAGGGATGGGCCACATGGCACCACTCCCTAAGCCTTAAAAAGGCCCCAGTAGGCATCCTAGGGCCAACAAATCCCACACCTGGGGCACAGTTTTTTCCCTGTCCACAATACCGCAGGCAGAGAAACATGTTTATTCTCATCTAGTGGGAGCATTTTTATCCTCCCACCAAATGTAAGCAAACAAACAAGTCTGCTCTCAGACGGCGGGCTCTTTCCAAAAGCTTCCACCTGCTGGGAGCAGATTAGTGTACTGTTTACCTGCCCGCAGGAGTGTGGGCAGAGAAACAAAGCACATATTGTTCCCATTGAGAGCATGCAAATATAGCTGCAGGGAGCCACCTGGGGAACTCGGCACCCGCTTACAGATGACCCTTTATAAGAACATGCGGCCTGGGAATGAAGTCCCTGGGACAAATAAGGCTCAGGGAGGAGGCTGCATACTGTCCCCTCCTGTTTCATTGGAGTTGACCCCGGGAATCCCGGGGCAAAATATATATCAGAAAGGGGTGCCCACATCGGCACTCTCCCCATAGAATTTGGACCTGGGGATAGGGACCTCTGACCCTAGTAAGGCTTGGCGAGGCGTGCTGGGCGACCCCTCCACATTTTTGCTCTATTTTGCACTGGGGGACAGGGTGTCTAAGGCTTATTCAGTCTTAGAGAGGGGGTGTGTGTATATATGTATATATAGATTTTTTTAAATATTTTTTTTGCCTCCAGGGATGGGGTCCCCGGGGCCTAAATGTTTGGCAATCTCTAAGGGTTGACTGCCTGTGGCCAAACCCCCACAGCACAAGGTCTTTGAGGTGGGGCTGGCTGCATGAAGAGGTGAGCTAAAGGGCCTGGCCATAGACCAGAACCTGCAGTCAACCCTCTCCCACATACAGTCAAAGGCCATGAAATGTGGGGGGGTTGGCTTTACATATGGTAATACAATATTATTATACTAATTTAGCTTTTGTTGTAGGTTAGTATATATGGTTAACTCCCGTAAACTCTTAAAAACAGTTACATTCACTTGATCATGTCATCAGTGATATTATAAGTGATGTCATTTGAGATGTCATCAGTGATGTCACTGATCATGTCATGGTTGATGTAATAAGTGAGGTCATAAGCAGTGCATTGTGGCGGCATAAGTTATATTTAACTCAAGTAACTATAAATGTTGAATTTCACTGGTTTCCTATGAGTGAAATCTGAGCCTAAATATAACATCCTGTAACCTTCGGTTATTCAGTGAATTTCTAAGGATTTTTAAATTTTATTTCCTATCTATAAGGACCCTGTAACCTTTGGCTATTTTAAGTGAATTTCTAAGGTTTTTCAAATTCTATTTCCTAACTATAATGTCCCTGAAACCTTTAAGTGAATTTCTATGTTTTTTTAACTAGTAGCCTCATTTGCAGAATGGTGGAGAAAGGGGGCGAGGCCTATGACCAGCTCTCAGGAATTCTGCTCTGTCAGACTTACTGGCGGTAACAGGTGTACTTTTCCAGCCCCAAAAAACCCTCAGCATCCAAGAGGACTTCCTCCCCCAACCAGCGAATTGCAGAGTGGTGGAAAAATGGGGCATGGCCTCTGAAGACCTCTCAGCAATTCCGCTGTGTGGGACTTACTGCAGGTAACAGGAGGGCTTGCTGGCCCCCAAGGACACTCTAAAGACAAGGGGAATTCGTCCCCTAACCAGCAGTACACCAGGAGACTCATTTTCACAGTGGTGGAGAAAGGGGGCATGGCCTCCAAAGTCCTCTCAGCAATCATACTCTGTAGAACCTACTGGAGGTAACAGCAAGGGTAGTTAGCCCCCAAAGACCATCTGATGTCAAGGGGATTTCATCTCCCAACTAGAGTTGGCAGAGTGCTGATGAAAGGAGGGCAGGGCCTCTGGCAACTTGGCATCTCGCTTTTTAAAACATTTTTTATTAGGGGAGGGGGGAGCTTGTGGCCCCCCATCCCTGGGCCAATTAGAGCATGGGGACTCCACCCCTGGGGCCAGGCCATTTTTGAATGGGGGAGGTGGGTGCCCAGCTCCCCTCCTAGTTGGATTTTGGCCAGGGACCCCATCCCCAGGGACTCTGCCTCTCTTCTGTGTGCCCTTGTCCCACCCAGGCCACCCAGTTACTTTTGTTTGGGAGTGCAGGTAGAGCCTCAAAGCGCCATGGGTCCCTGCCAGCTCCCAGGCTCCTGCAGGAGCCGGTATTGTTATTACAGAGAGGGAGCTGCTAACATGCTAGCAAGAGCATTTTCATACTCCTGCTTGCTACAAGCGAAGCACAGTTTACTATGCCTTGGTTGGGGGCCGTAAAGCTCCCACCAAGCCATAGCACACAGGTGTGTCTTGGGGGTGGTCACCCCAGGACATGGCAGGAGCTGGTCCTGCGGATGGCAGTCCTCACGTCCATCTATGGCTCCAGAAGGCCCCCTCCTTTGTTCAATCTTGTGCTGGGGAGGTAGTGGCCCCTGGCGCTGTGGGGGGGCGGTCTGCACTGCCCCCACATTGTTAAGCATAACACCCAGGGAGGTGTAGGTCCCTGGGGCTAGGCGAGATCCAAGAGGCCCTCCCATTTATAAATTAGTAAGCCCCAGAAATGTGGTGGTCCCTGGTTCAGCAGGCAAGGCCATTCGGACCTTCCCTGCATTGTTTTTTAAAGCAAGCCCCTGTCACCGGGGACCTGGCCCACCTGGGGGCCAATAATTAATAAAGTTCAGGAGCCTGGGCTTCATTTTTTTAGGTAGCCAGGGATCCTCCTGAAATATTTTAAGAACAATGCTTTTTAGGCCCTGCAGCATTCCTGTGGGAGCCCCTAAAGAGTCCTAGGGGGTCAGGGTATTTCTACCATTCCCCCTTTTCTTTTTTGTAAATGTTTTTTCTGGAACTAGTTTCAAGCCGAATCGCAAGATAGCTGCCAACTCTTCCTGGTTTGAAGTGTGGCAGCCAATCAAATCTCAGCACAAGATCATAAGGGGTCATGGATTTTCTGCGTCCCTATATATACAACTGGATTTTTTTTTAAATTACTCCACAAGTCCAAAATGGATTTAAATTAGATCACTTCCCTGAACCAACATCTACCTTCCCCGCCAAATTTTGGTGTAATTCCGTTCACCAGTTCATGCTGTAGCCATGTCTAAAGTTCCTATAGAATTTTAATATGAGGAAAACGCCTTTTGGGAGCCCCCTTTTTCTCGGTCCCACCTTGACAGATTACCTTGAAACTTTGAAGACGGCAGCTGAATAGCGCATCAAACTAGTTTTAAAAATTTCACAAGGATTCATCAAACGAAGCCAAAGTTATTGACAAATATAAAAGAGTTACCCATGGAAAGCATATCTTAACTATAACTACCTACTGGCGACTGCTATATGTATGCATAACTATATATTTTTTCACAGAAACAAAAAATGGTTAAAGTGATATTAGCGTTAGGTGTTGAGACTTGAGTGAATGTTAAAAAAAACAAAATACACAAAAATACACCAGTTATAGTATAGTGAACTAACTATAGTTTGTGGAGCCATCATATACTTTTATCAATACTGAATGAAAGAAGTAATGTTGTGTTAACTTGTATTTACTTATTTAGGGAAGCTTAACATTATGCACATATAATCAGCACTGAGAATTATGGAAATAATTCACAGCGAAGAACTCTTTTTTGTGAAATCTGAGCGTTTAAACCACTGCCAAACCTTCAATAAGAAGGTGTATGTGTGTGTGTATCTTTAGGCGTGTGTTTGTGCTTTTATGTGCTTGTATATATATTTATAATACTTTTGACTGAATGCCTTCAAGGTTCAGAGGAATTATGAAGACAGACACAGGAGGCAGAATAGGTTTGTTAGTGTGTTTTGTCTGCAAATAGCAGATGCAATAGGGGCGTGGTTTCCTACAGTCATATTGGTCGGTGCTGCTGGCAGTTTACACAGCTATTTGTTATCCGAATACCCTTTTCTCTCTCACCACCTCTCCAGCTAGTGCTGATAACCACCAGTCACAAGCACCCTCAAAAGAAGGCAAAAATACTTATTATACAATGCAATGTTTTTACTACAGATGTATGTGTGTAAACCACATGGTACAGATTTGAATTAGCATCGGTTGGCTCACACACATGTTCTAAGATTGGTCAAAGAAAAGGCTATTGGTTTACCGTTGTATAGCTACAAATGCTGTGTAGCACTAGGCTCTTTGAATTGCTTACTTTTTTCTATAGTAGTGCAACTTAAGTTACTGTTTATTGCATTTTGTTTCTTAAAATGGTAGATAAGAGGTTGTAGTGACTCAATGAAGACACATCAGATATCAACAAGTTTAAACCCCGTACTCACTAACCAAATGCTTTATGTGGGAAAGATATAAAGTTCTTTTTTCTTCTTGAAAATGTGCCATGGTGTCGAACCATTGTGCATGGTCTTCTGTTTTAGACATGTTGCTCAACACATCCACGTCTTCTGAAGGCTAGATAAAAGAATGTTTGCTTACTAGAGAAGGGATGAGGATTTGAATTCATCTAGGCCTATAGATTATGTTTTAGGTGTAGAATGTAATAGTCTTAAATGCCTAAACTATTGTAGGGTAAACACTCCACCTGAACTGTCAAAATCATAACTAAATATCACCTTTATGTCTTACTTGCTAACCTTCTATCATGATGCGAAGGGGCTTCAAAATGTGTATTCATCATAACAAATCTGTTGCTTGGGATTCAGGCAGAAAATAGCAGACATGCTCTGCTACCACTCATACAATTTATTTCTGAATACACTGCGTTAAGAGCATTATTGCACTTGACAGATTGATGCATCCTCTATATTTAAATAGTGGAACAGAATCTCATTAATAAAGTATGGCTACATTCACAGCAGGCATACTTCTGTTTACATAAATTCAACTTAAATTCTTCAAACATATCTTGGAAATGCCTTAAAGAGATTGTAGATGTTTTTGAATTGTATTTATAAATAAAAAAGGAGTGCCACATAAAAATAATATTTGACACATTTTTATCAAGTATATCTGAAAACGGTGAATAGAAACTGGATGCCACAATTTCCTGCTGCAATTCATAGATAGCATCATTCACTGCAATGGGACTACCAGATACAAGAAAGTGAGATGTTGGGGTGGATGTGCGTCTGGCACAAGTATTAAGTCCAGAAATGTGTTAACATGCAGTTTCAGTTATTTAAACCTGAGTACAAAACCTTGTAGCTATGGCACAGTGCATGCTGGCTTAATTTAGGAAAAGGGTTTAAAGTATTTAGCAGGACTAAAACAACTAAAAAGTCAAAACCCAACACAATGAAAATCCCACAACTGAGTTTAACATTACAGAAAAAATAGTTCTTGGTGCTTTTGAAAGTATTTAGGTTCAAAAGCACCAAGAAACAGCATACTGTCTATTGATGGAGTAGACCAGGACCTAGATACAAGTTGGATTTCACACCAATATGGTCCAAGCCTAGTAAAAGGGCCCAGTCAAAGAAGTTACCTGATATAGAGTGTGGTGGATAGGTTACTCCATCACAAACATGACAGATATCCTGCCCACCTTGTTTCAAGTTAATGATATCCTAAGACACTTGTAATAAGGCAGATGGGATATCTGGCACATTATGAGAGACAAATCTTCTCAGCAGACATTAAGTCAGGCCCTTAGTCTTTTTTCTGGAAGTCAAAATCCCTTGGAGTGGAAAAGCTGAAGCATGAATCTGATTAAATTCTCTCTAGGATGGGTACCCATTGGCTGAGGTTCCACTGAGTCCATTGGTTTTGGTGGGAAAATTCTAATTTTGTGCCCACTGTAGACCTCTTGTCAGCCAGATTCTTTTCACTTCAAGATTTCTACATTAGGGCAAGCCTGGAAGCTGTACCCCATAAAGTCAACCCGAAATCCGGAGGTCTGGAATTTAAAGATGTTTCTAGTGTACCAACTTCTTCCTTCTTCATTGAGTAACTCCCAAGGTCACTTCTAAGGCCCCCAGACCCAACACTTAAGGGCCAAAGCTTACTCCAGCAGAGGCTACCATTCCCAAAGTGGGAGCAGGTCTAGTCTTCAAATCTCTGCAAATGTCACAGACAACACACTTCTTCCTCCACTGTTCTTTGTCAGGTCCAGACGTCTTCTTAGAAGATGGGGGTGAGGTGCCACTTTTACACAATTCACTAGCCAATGGGTGGGGATGAAACCTGGTCATTTCCTAACCAATCAGTAAAAAGCTCATAAGTGTAACCCTTCCCTCTTTTTCAGAACATCCTCTTTTCCTTACTGTAAGTATTCCACAGTGCATTCTACCCAGTGAAACCCAATATGGCAGAACCTTTCTGTCCCTGGGGGATTCTGGACGTCCACCCAGGAGTGTGTCTATGGAAATGAACAGTCACCACCTTCTCAACCACAATAAACTTCTTCTGGAACTATCTCTCCCTCCTCCTGGGATGGTGCCAAGATGACTATATTGTGCACTGGGATCAGAAGAGAATTTTTCACAGGTCTCACTTTACACGTTATTATGACTGGGCAGATTTCACCCTGTGTCATTTCATGTAATTGATGACCTGGAACCCTCCACATACCATGAGCCGCATACCTCACAATCAAGTCTTCCTGACAAAAGACCCAAGCCATTGTCACTGCTCTGGGAGGAGTTTTCACTCCTTATCAAAGAAAAGCACTAACAGAGCTGGCAGATGCGGAAAGACTAATGCTAATTAGCCAACTTGAGCTTTAGGAAGGGAAAATATGACTTTATAAAAGTTACCATTCCCATAGATTTATAAAAGAAAATCAGCTTCATGCTCTAACTGGATTTTTGATATATATTAAAAGCAGAGATTGAAACAGAGGTGTAGCTCATTTTAAACAAAAGGTTAAAAAATATCATTTTAATTGTACTTCAGCTTTTTCTCCAAGAAAACATTAGAACACTTTACAATGAAAATATATTTTGTGGGCAAGTCACTGGAGAGACATCCCGCTTTGTTGAATATTTATGGGTGATTTACTTAATATTTAAAAGTAGGGGCCCCTTCATCCAAAAAGAGTTCTTTTTTCAAGCAGCTTTACCAGCAGTAGGTTGAAAGCCATGTTTTCTTTTCGACTTAGTGGATGGCACACAAAGTACTTCAGGCTACAGGTAACATTTAACCTTCCATGTTATTGGTGTATTTCCTGCAACATATCCTCTGCTTACTGGAAGATCAGATATGTCAATTAGAGTTAACTAACTCTCAGGGCTGTAAGGCCTTGGTTTCACCAGACATTTCCCCAGTGCATTGGAACCACTGGAGGCCAATTCTGAATGAACAGTGCCAACCCTAGGGCCTCTGCCACTTTCGTCAGCTCTCCCAGATTAATTGCAGCAGGCAGAGTGAGGGAGGTGAAAGGCAGAGAGCAACTGATCAGAGAGGGAAAAGAAAGGAGAAAAATAGAGAGAGAATGGATCAATGAAAAAAAGAAATATTGCCAGAAAAAAAAGGGAATGGAGCTGGTTTGTGCATTTTTTGCAGGTTTTTTTTTTGTTCCCCAGTACAGCCCTGCCAATTCAGCCATATTTTAGAGGTAGAGCTTACACATTAGGTGTTGGACAGCAGTGTCCCTGTGTGCAGAGTTCAAAAACATAAACCAGCATCATCAGCCCAGAAAACATGTGGGTGACCACACAAAAAGAAGCACTTTGACACACTGTTGCCTCATCCCCCTCCCTGCTCCCTCTTCCCTCCCACCAGGAAACGGCGAGGAAAAACGTAATCTTCCCTTGGCAGTTATCATCATCACAGCAGATGCATGCATTCCAGCTCTCCCAATCTCTGAGATTAGGTAAAAGGGGACATAACAGAGTTCATTTAGCTGGAGGAGAAAGTGGCAGTTGTGGCTTCTGGGGATTTGTATATATGTTAAAACAGCACATTGCATATTCAATAAGATGCTGAGGGCCACACTATGAATAAATCACTACCTGTATTGGTGAGAAAATAGTTGAGCTTCTAGGCTATAATATCCAGGCAGGGAAGGATTACATGAAGGTATTTCTCTTCTCATGTAAGGCAGACCAATTATCCTATGTGCCGATCCTCAATTCTCGGACCACACAGGAGCTTTAAGTAAACTTGACCACATAGTGGAAGGGGCCACAGGGGGTTCAGCATATCAGCTTAAGAGGAGAGGGCACCTGTTGCATCCTCTGAAATGGTAGTAGGTTTAAGTGCGAAACCCCACACTTACGGACTATCTGCATAAACTGCAAACACAGGAACACCAAAATGATAGTCTGCATATGGCTTGTGTACGCTCTCTAAGTGCAAATTCCACAATGCTGATCTGGTTTAATTTGTGTTCATTTACAAGGGCCTAGACTTGTTTTGTATGAGAAGGCCACATAATAATCTGGCCTTTCTTACCTGTTGATACTCTAGCAGTTGAGGTTAGGGAATTCTGCTGCAATGATTTACCACTCATAAGATCCCAGACCATTTTGGCTGGACTCATGTAATATACCACTAATGTAAATAGCTGTTAAACTTCACAATCAGAGTTTAGGTCACAGCACAGTCACCATGACTCAGAAAAATAAAATATTTGAGTTAATGAAAGCATTTTGGAATATGAATATGGTTTATAAGGGCCATTCCAGATTAATCCAAGCATTATTTCCATAACCTTGTTGCTTGTAGCAAAATATGCCCTAACTTCCACATTTACTCTCAGGTGTGGGTCTCTGCAATCTATTTTGAAATTCCCTACTCGTCTATTGTTTGGACAAGTATCCAACGCATTGAGGCTAGGTTCTTGCACGATAAGCCCTGCGCATGTATGCGCAGAAACTGATGCTCGTGTGAGGAAGGCTATACACAAGATGGAGTGAGCTGGATTAAACTGACGTACTAATGGAGGAAGGTGCAAGAAAATTGACAGAAGTTAACGACACCATTTATTGATTGAAAACTTAAAAGAAAGGACAGTCTTATTAAAGAGTGGTATAACAGATTGCCTAATAGGGATAATAGGGATAACGGCGACAAGCGTGCTTCGAAAATTGGATGGCGAAGCGTGTCTAATGCTGTATTCAACGGCAGCGGCAAGGGCTGTCCGCGTTCCTTGTTCGAGCTAAATGGAGGGGAAGGCTCGTTAGTTGTAGGGAAATGGGGCGGTGGGTAGCAGGGGTTGTGCGGGCTTAGCGCTTACCTCATCCGAGTCTCGCAGCCACAATGGGGAATCCGAGTCAACCGGCAGTGGGGACTGGGCTGGAGGATGCGATGTATGGTATTAGTAGAAACAATGGTGAAAATAAAGGTAGGACTGTGTCGGGATGGTGCCGAAACCGGCGTGAGTGTGGGGGCCATTTTGGAGTGGGGAAGGAAGTGATCATGTGACTTAATAAAGTTTTGAGAGATAAGCATTAACAGTTCATTATAAGTCACAACGGTTATGAGAACATGGTAAAAATGCAAAACAAGTACAATTAGCTAACAATTTGCATGTAAATTGTATGTTTTGGTTGTTTTGTAGAATAATTCAATTTCAGCCATTTCAAGGGTGTACACAGAGGGAAAGTCTCTTTGTGAATAAAGTTTTAAAGGAGCGTTGTCCAATCTTCGAACCTGTTCAGGCCTTTTCGAATTGAATCATAGGTGATAATTGCTTTTAGTTCCTCTTTGTTTAAGATCTGGGCCATGTTGCCCCCTCGTTGTGGTAGTTTCAGCACTTTCAACACTGTCCAGCGAATATCATTCTCATTGTGATTGGCCTCTCCGAAATGATCGACGAGTGGCGCATTTGGAGTCTTGCACCGGATTCGGCTTCTGTGTTGGCAAATTCTCGTTTTTACTCTCTGTGTTGTTTGGCCAATATAGACCTTTTGGCATGGACACATGATGAGGTAGATTACATTCGCAGTGTTACAGTTGGAAAAGGAGTTGCTGAGTGAAGTGATGTTATTAAACGTGAAACTTTTCCCTTCCATTGAAAAAACACAAACATTACAATTTCTGCATTTGAAATGTCCTAGAATGGGCGGAAGGCCCCAAGTACCCTCTAGAGTGGAAGTATTGACAGTAGAGGGTAGAGCAGCACGGATCAGGTGATCCTTTAGATTTTTGTTCTTTTTAAAGGCAAAAAGTGGTTTGTCTAATGTGAGTGTTCCTACGTTCAAAATTGGCCAGTGGTGGAGTATCATTTTTCTCAGTTTATTAGAAACTGGCGAAAAAGTAGTTACACAAGCTATTCTTTGTGTTTCTTTTTTAGGTTTGGGGGTCAGCAGGATTTCCCTTGGACAATACCATGCACGTTTAGAGGCATTCTTCACGATTCTCTTTGGGTAGCCTCTTGCTTTCAATTTTGAGGAGAGATAGTTTGCTTCTCTGAAATAGTCGGTTTTGCAAGACCAATTTCTCCTTATTCTAAGGAACTGAGAGTAGGGCAAGGAGTCTCTGAGGGCCCTTGGGTGATTACTGGTGTAATTCAGTAGAGTGTTCCGCTCTGTTGGTTTGCGGTACAGCCGTGTGAGTAATTCACCTTCTGAGTGGAAGATTGAAAGATCTAGGAAGGCAATAGATTCTTTGTCAGTTGTGACAGTGAATGATAGGCCTGAACAGTTATTATTCATCCAATGTACAAAAGAGTTTAAGGATTCCGTGTTCTCTTGCCAGATTATGAATATGTCATCTATATATCTGCGCCAGAAGCAAATGCACAGAAAGAAAGGATTTGAATCAGTGAGGATGACATTGGATTCTAGTTGGTCCATAAACAATACTGCCAGATTCGGGGCAAAAATTGCACCCATTGACGTACCTTTGATTTGTTGGTAGTAGGTGTTGTTAAAAAGAAAGAAATTACGTGTGAGGCAGATTTCAAGGAGTTGTAAAATGAAAGTAGTTGGAACGGCATGGGGACGTGGTCTTAAGTCAAGGATCTTTTTTATTGCCAACAGTGCGGTTGTCTGTGGTATGTTGGTATATAGTGATTCAACGTCCATAGTACATAATGTTTCAGATGCAGGATTGTATGGATGGTGTTCAATGAGATTGATCATTGCCATTGAATCCCTAACATAGCATTGTGTATTGGGAACAAATTCTTTGATGAAGAAGTCTACATATGCGCCTAATGGTTCTAGGATTGAACCGCAGGCTGAAACAATGGGACGGCCTGGGGGGTTAGTTGTGTTTTTGTGGATTTTGGGGAGTGTGTATATGACTGGGGTGCGTGGTGTTTTTACATTTAGAAAGGTGAATTCTTTTTTGGAAAGAAAACCAGTACGGAGACCCTCTGTGGTTATCTTATGAATTAATTCCTGAATCTCTTTGGTGGGATTTTTTGCCAGTAACAAGTAGTGATCTTTATTGTCCAACTGTCGTTGTATTTCAGCTATGTAGGCTGCCTTTTCCTGAAGGACTATACCACCACCTTTGTCTGCACTTTTGATGATTAGCGAGTCATTCTCTTTGAGTTGACCGATTGCCAATTTTTCTTTCAATGTAATATTGAAAGGAATGAAATGTTTGTTGTTCTGAATAATGGCGAGATCTTTTAGGACCATTTTTTCAAAGGTGATTATTTCAGAGGGGATCATTCCAGCCGAAGGGGAGAAAGTGGATGGTGGACGAAAGGGAGTGTTTCGAATTTGTTCTGGGGTGGGGTGTAGCTGGAAAAAGGCTTGGAGGCGAATACGCCTAAAAAATCTGAGAAGTTCTGTATGTAATTCCATAAAATTGGGTGGCACTGTAGGGACAAATGATAAGCCTTTTTTGAGGAGGGAAAGTTCGTCTGTGGCAAGTAAATGGCTTGATAGGTTGAAGATGGGAATGGCATCAATGTATTGGGTGGGAGGATGATTGCTGGTTACCATTGGTAGAAGTTGTTGCGAGTCCTGCGTTCTCCCAGCGGGTTGTACCACCTTTGGTTTCTCTTGCCCCTTCCTCGTTGTGGGGGGTCTTGGGGGCCTCTGGCTAAAAAAGGCGGTTGGTGGGCGCCTCCACGTCTTGTGGTGCTGGTGCCTTCACCTGGGTCGGAACTGCTGATGTTTCTGAAAACCCTACAAGATTTTGACGTCTGTTGTATCTGCCCCAGGGGCGATTGTTTTGATAAGTGCCGTAAGATCTATTGGTATAGAAGTCTTTATGTAAATATGGATAGGTAGCCTCTATGTTATAGGATCTAAGATCTTTTTTGATTTTATTTGACTTCTTATTTTGCTCAATTCTATGAAAGTCCGATACAGTTTTCTCAATCTGTTCTAGTAATTTCTTTGCATCCGAAGTGGGATTAGAATCCTGAATTTGTTTGTAGAGGTCTGAAATTTCTGTTTCTAAGGCTTTTAATGTTTCTGTGGCGATATCTATACCTAATACTAGCCAGTGGCGTGAGCATGTAGTTCCTATATAGCTAAAGTTTGTTATATACTTAGGGTTGTCGGTAAAGATCCCGGGAATATTGCGTACCTGTAAGCCAAGGGGGGATGACTTCTGCTTTGAGATATTCTGTGAGCATTAAGACCATGAGTTGTAACCGGACCTGTTTTTTCTTAAGTTTCTCCAGTTGCTCGGGTATTGAGGTGTTAAGTGTTGTGGGTATATCTGTGGAGTCAGGGAAAGTGACAGAGGCACTAAAAGCAGCTCTGGATTTTTAAAGCTGTTATCCAGTGGCTCCAGCCCACCAGGGAAATTTCTGGTCGAATAAAAGACTAGCTTGGTTCTATTTGATGGTCCTTTAACCATTCAATATTTAGGACTGCTTGGATTCAGATCATCATAGGGACTCCTTGGCAGTCCCTCATTCAAGTCTATCCTCCACTGAAGGCCTCAGTCTGCTGTGTACTGGATTCTATCATACCTGATTCAGCACAGCTTTACTTCGCTCAGTGGAGCTGGGGTAAGCAGATCACCATGTCTTAGAGTGTTTTTAAATAAAGCAGTTTATTTTATTTTTTAAATGCAGCCCGTTTTCCTTAAAGGAAACGGGCTGCATTTAAAAAATAAAAGGAAACTATTCAGTTTCATTTTTTAAGGGCACGCAGTGGTCCCTCTGACCACTGCCTGCCAATAAAAAATATTTTGAGGGCCACTCATAAAGGTGAAGGGGTCCCCTGGGCATCCCTGCCCGTTTGAGAGTGGTGTACCACCCTTCACTGAAGGGTGGTAAACTGCGACTGTTTTGCGACTGCAATTGCGGTCGCAAAACAGTCATACATCGCTTCAGGAGTCCTTATTAGGAAGGGATGCCCTTGGAACGCCCCTTCCTAATAGCGAGTCGCTAATCCTATTTTGCGAGTCGCAAATTGATTTGTGACTCGCAAAATAGGGTTAGTACATGGGCCACATGTTTCTTGTGGTGGCAAACAGGTCTAAAACCCATTTGTGCCTGCAAAAACGTTAGTACATCTGGCCCTATATCCAGAGTGTGGAACTGATGTGCTGGTAACTCAATCCTTAATAGGACTAGTCAGAGTCCCCTTTGAAGCTCTTCTTGATTGCCTTGCTTCCATTGCTACCCTTCATGGTCATGGAAGGCCTGAGCAAGCCAAAAGAGTCATGCCATGCAACTGAGAGCCTAAAGAGATTCAAACGCCATAATACCCCTCAGCACACGGATGGAACTGGCTGTCAGGGAGCCAAACTTGATGGACATCGATGTTCACAATTATCTGCTGAGCCCCAAATAATGCACACCAGAGAGGGAGATGGGATGTCTGAGATAATCACATCTACAACAGTATTTGCGATGGCGGTGACTCAGTCTGGTGAGCACGCCCCTCTTCCTAACAGGTTGTTTCTTATTTTTATTCATTGTTCTTTTTGACTCACTCCTCGTGTGACAGTTCAGCACCCAGTAGGATAGCTGAGCAGCCCAATGTAGGCAGCTTCATGGTCGACTCTGATCCAGCTGCACCTCTGGGGTGTTGGCGCTTTGTGCATGTAGTGACCATTGGTCGATATATCTCCAAGTAGTGTACAGGCTGGAACTTTGAGGCATGGTTTCTTTGCTTTATTGGTGTCTTTGACTCTGTTAACGCTGTGTCTTGTTCCTTGCTGTGATATTTGTAGACATCTAGGTTTGTTAATACCTTTTAATATAACTGAGGTTATACACAGTAGCCTGCTTTAGTGAGAAAGGCTGTAATCATCCACTTTGAATTATGAATCCATATTCATAGAGGTTCATGAACTTTAGTTTTTTGGGAACCTTACAATGTCATATCCATAATGCTTGCATTGGTTGTGTATCTTATATGCGTTAGGTACAGCTGAGCTTTGCAACAGCAAAAACTGTTTACAAACTTAGGGCCTGACTCACAAAGGTGAACTCACACCTTTGTGCATCAGGCAATCCACAACCCCGAGTCAATAGTAAGTTTACGACAGCGGAGACTACACAGTTCAGGCAGAGAACAGTTACTTGCTGTTACATCTGCTGTTACTGTCGTCTGGGTAACCATTCCTTTTGTGAGAATGCTGGCCCATTGTATCATTGCTGTACATTATTGAGCATTGTAGTTGGTATGGTGTGGTATGGTGTAGTACTATGAGTTGATTTGATTGTGATTATATGAGTTATAATTAATAGTGTTGTATAGTGCCTGGACGTTCATACCTTATTGCGCCTTTGACACCCACCTACACTCACTCTGACATCCTCCAATGAGTTAATCCTTGACTGCTTGCTCAAGTCTATCCAGAGTATTCAGGACACTGAAGTAACCCCCTCTTTATTTTATAATAAGTGCTGATTTCTAAGGACCCAGAGTTTTCCCTTATTTAAAAGACAATTGCCCCCAGTAATTACCCAAAACACTTGAAAAAGCCCACATATGCCCATTGAAGGGAGAAAAAATGGATATATGGAAATTGTATTTTGTGTACGTACACATTTCCAGAAGAAACTCGTTTCCAAATTGCGCAATTGTTTTATTGCCCACACGTCAAATCCTGCCCTTCAGGTTCTAACTGTTTCACTCACTTGTTCACGGTCTTGCCAGCTCCTGGCTTACAGATCTCAGACGTTTCTCAACACCGCAGAGTCTGAAGGGATCATAATGCAGCAAGCCTTCTGGGACCCGATTTTCCTGGTGAGACTCGACAGAGCCCCAACTCCGCGAGGACAACATGGCTGTCTGTGTTTACAAATCCCTGTGCGCCCACCGCCAGCGATACGACGCAAGTCATATGAAGGGAGTGTAAAGGGGGGTTGAGGTTTCCATAGCAACAAATTTGTGGCCTTGCTCCGTGATCCTAATCTTTACTCAAGACCCACATGTTTGCAGTCAGATCCTGAGTTGCTTGAAATATAAGCCTGAATTATCTTTTCCACAGTTTTTCTGCCTCAATGTCAAAAAAACATTTGATTGCTAGTGAGGAAAAATACTGAAAGTAAGAAACCTCTCAAAGATGTTCCAAAATATGTATATCACTGTTTACACTTCCTCGCTCTCCAAATCATATGAACTACAATCATAAGAACTACAATAAAATAAGGTATTTAATGTATTTAATTTTTTTAATTTCTTTATCTTTCAAAGTTTGCTGGAAAAATATATCCTCTTCTAGAAGTTGCATGGGGTCAGTAAGTTTTCCATAGCAATGGCTGGCACTGAACATGAACGATATTGCTGAAAGAAATATCGTGTTTCTTAAATGCTATTTCAATGAATTGTTGTATGTAGCAGCCAGACTTCCAAGGTAAGACATAGAGACTCTGGGCAGACTTCTATTTTAGGACGAGAGTGTTACAAGGGAAGCACATCACCAATGGAATTCCCCTTTAGCTTGCTAGCTTAGCTGTCTTCTGTTAAGTCTTTAAATATTTGATTATTCCGATAATATCCAAATATCTGTCACACAGCTACACGAACGTTCACAATTCCAGGCTATGTATTATAGATTTTGAATTCGTCCAATTTGGAAATTATTGTCTTTCATTCGGAATGCTCTCTACCTGAATTGGAAGCTTACCCGGAGTACCATCTTTGGTTTTGCATAATTTATGTATCACAGATGCCAAGCTGTTCAGTTTTACCGAGCTCTCCAAATACATTGTTAACACTGCCAACAGAGGCATCAAGACGCTAATGCATTCAGGAGGAACAACTACAAACATTATAGTGCTCATTTGGGATCAGCAGTAGTGACATTGTCCTTGAAGCAGCAAGTGGACTCTGCAATCATCTTCAGGATGTCAATGGATGTTCATGGCTATCACTGGGGGTGTGCGAAATTTGCAAAACTTTTCTATGCGGAATAAAATGGTAATTTTCTTGAACTACCACATATAAAACAAAGTACATTTTGTAAGATTTGACTGCAAGGATATGCCTTACACAAAAAAGTAGCAGAAGATAGCATTGGAGAAAATGTCTCATTCAAGGAGAAAATGTCCACTTTCTACTGGGACCAGTCCTCCGAATGAAAAAGGCATACAGAGTTTCACATTATGTGAAAAGGTGCACATTTTGCATGTTTCATGTAACTCAAAATTCAATAATTATGCAGGATTATGCTGGCATAGTAAAAAAATGCTCTGGACTAATCATCACACTTTCAAATTGGGGAGACGATTACATCTATGATGAGTGTGTTAGTACCATCAGTGCTAACCTCTTTTAAAGGTGTTCCATTGCAAAATCGAGCATTTTCTAAACACATGCAACAATACTGATACAACTATATCATCAATCAGTCAATGTACGTTTTTAACTTCCACATCTACCTACCTAGATGATATATATATATATATCATTCCCATAGAGTCTTTAGACAGGCCTGCAGCCCGAACTGCTTGACGGAATTAGACCAAATTTGGCAAAAATGTAGCTTTTGGTTTGCAGATCTCGCTTTCAGTTATTTGGGTAACTCTATTCCGTAGTTTGCGAGACAATATTGGAAATCCAAATTTGGAAATCTAGGGTTGTGACTATTTCCCGATTATTTTGCGACATTTCGCTTATGTGTGCACCAACAGGAATGCCGTGATTGGCTGGCCGCAACCTGAGCAGAAAGTTGCATCCGCCATTTTACTTTATCAGTATAGTCCCAGGGGATACATAGAAATGACAGAAACTAGGATAACCATTGTAACTTTGTGACGAATTAACAAATATCTCAAACAAAATATGTATTCACACATCCACTCTCACTCAGACAATCACAGACACACTCAGGCACTTACACATCCAATGAGAGGCCTACTCCAACACTCATGCACCCATTCAGAGACCCACCAAGATATTAAAATACCCACTCACAGACCCATTCATTCACTTATAGACTGACACTCGTGCATCCATGTATTGATGCATTCAAACACTCACATATCCACTCACACACCCACTCAGAGACTTATGCATCCACTCATAGACCCACTTAGGCATTCATACACCTATTCGCACACCTACTTAGTGACTCATGCACACACTCCAAGACCCACTCAGAAAACTCATGCACCCACTCACACACCAACAGAGGCAGTCACACACCCACTCACACACTCAGACTCTTGAATCCACTCAGAGACCAACTTAGAGAATCATGCACCCACTAACAGACCCATTTTGACACTCATGCCCCATTCAATCACCCACTCACAGACTCACATACCCACTCACAGATCCAGTCAAAGACACACAGACCCACTCAGACACTCATGCACCCAGTTACAGACTCACTCAGAGACTCATGCACCCACTCACATACTCATAACGGACACTTACTCACACACTCAGAGACTCATGCATCCAGTCAGATGCATACTTAGAGAGTCATGTATCCACTCACAGATTCACAGACACACACACACTCACTCACAGACTCATTCAGAGACTCATGCACCCACTCATGCACACATGCACCCACTCACAAATGTACACACCAACTCACAAACCCATAAAGATACTTATGCATCCACTCAGAGATCCTCTCAAACACTAATGCACTCATTCACAGACCCACTTAGACATGGACACATCCACTCACAGACCCATTCAGAGACTTAGGCACCCACTCACATACTCACTCAGAGACCCATGCACCCACTCACAAACCCACTCAGAGATACACATACTGACTCATTTACTCATACAGACACTCATAGACTCACTCACACACTCATGCATGCACTCAGAGGTCCTCTCAGACACTGATGTACATAGTCAGAGACCCAGTCACAGACCTACTCAGATACTATGCACTCACTC
This sequence comes from Triturus cristatus, assembly GCF_964204655.1. NCBI lineage: Eukaryota > Metazoa > Chordata > Amphibia > Caudata > Salamandridae > Triturus > Triturus cristatus. Next base: position 47,727,466 of record NC_140584.1, read on the forward strand.
ACAGACCCACTCAAAGACCCAGTCTGCCAGTCATGTACACACTCACTGAGTCCGTCAGATACATATGCACACACTCAGACATACACTCAGATGCTCACACATCCACTAACAGACTAACTCAGAGACTCATGCACCCACTCACAGACCCACTCAGAGACGCACACAGCCACTCACACAGGCACTCACCGACACACTCACAGACCCATACAGCCACTCACACACCCACTCTCAAACGTAACAGGTCACAGTTAGGATTAACAAGTTTTTTTTTAAAGTAGCAATTCACTGAAAAAGCCAAACGTTTTAAGAACATAATACTTAAGAAATAGATTTTGAAAAAACCTTAGAAATTCACTGAAAGGTAGTTTCCGGTTCCGGGTCTACGATAGCTGTGGCGGGGCTGCTGTGGTGCAACACAGAGCGGGGCGCTGCGGTCTCAGCGGCTGAGGAGACCTCGGGGGAGGAGGAATCGAGAGACTTCCCGGAGGCTGTGGGGAGGCAGGCAGAAAAGCAAAGAGCAGTGGTGGTGACGGCGGCCGCCAGGCTGGTTGCCGACTATTGCCGACTATTGAAGAAAAGGGAAGGTATTTTAAAGCTGTACACGCCCTTTGCATAAGCCTTTACAAGCCTTACAGGCCTCAAAGGATTCCTGCTCTAGCGGCCTCTTAGCAGCCTAACTTACTGCCGCATTCATATTTATATTCATTTACACCTCACCTTACAGGACAAGTGCGGTATGCGTAGCTGGCTGCCGCAAAGTGTGTGCCCCCCCTGCGGAAGCGGCCCTGCTAGAGTGGTGTGCAGCTCACGGGTGGGGATTGGTATGCCCCGCTCTATCCCGGACGCCTGGGAATATAATACATTAACCATCAAGAAAGGAGAAGTCCAGAGAGATTTTAAAGAGAAGCCAATATTCATCAGCCAATAAAAGTGACCAGAGTAAGCATCATTTGAAGTGGTTAGCGCCTCTCTTCGTTTGAAAAATAGGTGCTTTGCGAGTGGATAGGCGGAGCAGACGGGAGTAGGCTTTGATCAGCTGCCTGGCTTATCAATCCGTGGCAGGGGTTTCCAGATTCGGAATGGTGGCAAAAACCGGACCACAATCAAGGTACACTAAGTACTAGTTTAGACATCGCTATCGGCAGCCCCGGGGATCACACCAACATCGCCGTAAGGGCAACGGGCAGCACTTAACTACACCTCCCAGACGCTCCAGCCAGATGACCGCTGTGACGTGGTAGAGCGCGCCTGGAGGCGTTTAAACAATCAGCAGCCTCCCGCAGCGCGGGACGCGCCCGGGCTGCGCCCGGGCCAAGGGCGGGCCCGTCCGTGCCCGTCTGAGTCAGGAGGAGGCAGGGCTGGTCCACCCACCGTGGTTTGCGCCACACACTTTCCAGCCTGTGAGTATATTGTAAATTCAGTTGCAAGCTAAATTCTTCTGGGAGTTTGTTAAAATATCAATCAGTGGATTTTTGACGACGTAAAAACTGGTAACTGGGTATCTCTGTAGTTTGCTCACCGCTGTAAGCTCAATAGCTTATTTTTTGTTCGTCACCCACCCGTTTCAACTGACATGGGGAAACGAAAGTCCGAGACAATAAAAATGCCAGGGAAATCCCTGACTCAAAAAAAGGACCCAAAAAACTGTTCTTCATTATTGAACTATTAGACTGGCGCTGTGGGGGCGATTGAAAAGCAGAGAAGTACAGTAGAAGAGACACTTAATGCAGAAAGCAGGGGGGAAACACAAATTCCAACTACTCAGGACGGAACGGGTCAAAAAGTGAAACTTGTAAAGAAAACATTGCCCAGAAACGGCTGCGTTCAATCAACAATTGATCAAGTGTGGGTTAGCGATGATGATGTGGATGGGTATTAACCTCCCTCTAAACGTAAGAGAAACCCTGAGGATGGAGAGGGACTAGATAACGGGGGGTTACGTGTCTCTAATACAGCGCCCATAAGGAAACAGAATAAAACTCCAAAAAGAAAGAAGTCAATAGCCAAACCCAAACAAAGGCAGACAGGGAAAAATCCTATACAGAAGGAGCAATGTTACAATAGTGAGGTAAACGTAGCTCCATCGTCGATAAAGGACCTTGAAATGGTAATGAAAGAAGCACTGAGGAAGATGGATGAAAGATTACAAAGTATCGGAATGATCCTAGATAAGATCTATGAGAAAACCATAGCCAGTAATAAACAGGAGGATAACAAAAATGAGACTAGAAGGAGATCAAGAGTACAAGAAATAGTAGCAACGCGTCCATTAGTAACAAGCACTTCACTAAATAAGAACAATATAGATATGAGACGCAGAGATGAAAGAGATGAAAAAGGGGACCTAGGTTATAAAAGGAAATACGATCCTCAAGGCATTAATGCCCAAATATTTCCAACTGGCCAAAATCTCCCATCACAGAATACAACGAGTCAATTAAGTGATGTTAATAATATGTCAAGTCCCGCACAGAGAAGTGTTACTACACACAAGCTCCAAGCTAATCAGCCGTTTTCAATCTCTACTCAGAGTAATATTGGGCAATGTATAAACTCATTAGAACTTCCTCCCGAGGCAACCCCATATTCTATAATTCTAAGAAATGTCCCGCAGCTAACTGATCAAGAAAGAGAATCTTGGGAGACCCTGAGAAACAAATCCTTGCACTGGCTGAATACAAAGACAGGCCTGGATAGAGTACTATTCAGAGAGTTTAAAATGGCGAGAAGAATAGCGTGGGTGGGGAAAACGCCCAAAAATATAGCTGGGGACTGTATAATTCTAACATTTGCCTCAACCCACCTAGTACATATAATATTGGAACGCCTTGGGAGTTTTCTGATTGACCCTCAAGGTATTAATGTTGTCCCTTTAGGGTTTTTTTATAAACCATTTACCGTAAGGGATCCTAAGAACCAGTTATACCCAAAAAGTTCCTGTTATAACATCCCTATAGCAAACTTTCGAAAGTCTATATAGCTTAGAAGATCAGGATTGACTCGAAGAAACTAGTCCATTACAATCACGATGCCTAACTATGATCTCTGAGGAACAACCGGCAAATGATCGATTTGTATTAGAACATAAACCCACTCATTTTGCGGACGAGGTAGCTACACTAGACGGAATCTTTATAGACGGCAACAATTTGCTAAAACTGATGTTTTGGAACGTGGCAGGGCTACTAACAAAGCTAGAAAATACAGAGTGGCGCAGTTTCGTAAACGGTTTCCAAATTTTATGTCTGCAAGAAACGTGGGTAAAGGAGCCTGTTCATTTGTGTGGTTATCGCTCCTATCAAATGCTCGCAGTTGGAGGAAAATATGGGAGGGCGAAGGGGGGGCTGGCTATTTATGTCTCAAATATGTTAAATATAAGGAAAATTACAGTGAAATTTGAAGATGCGAATTATCAATTAATGGAGATATGTATGGGGAGCAAGCAAAGTTTAATGCTGGTAAATGTTTATAACAAGGCATCGTCAGATAAAATTGTGGGAATTATCACAAATCTACTAAACACCTTAGTAAAAATTGTAAAAGAAACAAGCGGGGGTATGTCTATTATCTGGGGGGGGGATTTTAATATTGCATTATGTGCAAAAATTGGCACCGATATTTGTGGGATTGTAAATGAAATTGGTGAATGTCAATCTCACTTCACTCACACTCAATATAGGAATATTTTAAACGAATTGATGCATGAGCTTGATTTAGGCTATGCGAATGAATTTGGGCGCCGTTTGAGAGTACATTCCACGGAAGAGGCTGCTCCACTGTGATAGATTACATCTTACTCTCTTCAAATTTGATGTCAAAAACGTATCAATTCGTTACTGACGATGTCACATTGAGTGATCATTTTCATTTGAGTCTATCGCTGAACTTGTTGACCAGTAAAGATAATCACATTTTTAAGAATCCATACCCCCCTGAACAATTGGAATTGAACAAGAGAAATGGATACTCTCTAAAATGGCAGCTGGTAGATCCGGTAGAAATAACTCACAAAATAGTGGTGAAAAGTAAACTATCAATAGATGCACTACTAGCGGAAAATGTATCGAATGATATAATCTTGGCATCCTTTCAAGAGGTTACCAGAGTCATAAACAATGTGCTATGGAAAACCAGTAGAAGCTCCGTGAAAAAGGATAAAGGATGGTTTGATTCAAAGTGCACCAAAGCCTATTCCAAACTGAAAAGAGAGACCCATACAATCCCCCGGGACCAAATTAAACTGAGGGAGGCAAGGAAGGATTATTCAAATATAATAAAACAACGTAAAAGGGAAATTGGGGAGGGGCACTGGCAAACCTTACAGGAAGCGGCCAAGTCCAAGGACGGGGCGGCTTTCTGGAAAGCAGTCCGGGCACCCTTCTTGGAGTCAGATGATACCCCAAAAATAGAAATAGCCATAACGGAAGACAAATGAGTAGAGCATTTTGCCAAAACTTTTAGTAATCACGTTTCCGGAGATTTACTAGAATCCACAGATAAAGAAGACTTTAAGCCTACTTCATTGCAGCAAGCACAAACAAATAATCTCCAAATTACATTAGAAGAGGTTAATATGGCAATATTAGCAAGTAAGGGGGGAAAGGCACCAGGCCCTGACGGGATTCCTCTTGACTTGTATAGGACAAACGTAGATTTATGGGGACCCATACTGACACAAATATTAAGGGCTCGCAGCCCGCCTAATTATATCAAGACCTGGAGCCAATCAATTTTGGTCCCAATATTTAAAAAGGGCAATAGACACGATCCGGCATGCTATCGCCCAATATCTTTATTAGATTCTACTGCGAAAATTGTTGGGCGAGTCATATTGGCTAGACTACAGGAGTGGGGGGAGGAAAAGAAGATTTTGTCAGACCTGCAATACGGTTTCCGTAATGGATTGGGAACCATTGAACAGAGTCTTAATCTGAGCATTCTAATGGGGAAGTATGCTAATTTAAATAGAGGAAAGCTATATTTAGCATTCGTCGAGCTAACCGCAGCGTTTGATTGTGTGGTACACAAGCAGCTGTGGGGGCTCCTCGAAGGCATAGGGGTAAATCGTGACATTATAGACTTTCTGAGAGATACATACCAGAATGCCAAGGCGAGAGTACGCTATGGTAATGATGGTGCATGTACAAGATTTTTTTTAATAAAGAAGGGGGTCAGGCAAGGTTGTGTCCTGGCCCCCTATCTTTTTAATCTTTTTACAAATGGTCTGGAAAACGCTTTGCTCCAATCAGGTCACGACTTTCCAGTAATCAATGGCCGTCCCATTCCATCTTTAATGTATGCGGACGACGCAGTTTTAATGTGTCGAACCCAGGTAGGATTGCAAAGACTATTAGATAGCTATGTGGATTTTCTGTCTGAGTTGGGTCTAAGGGTTAATACATCAAAAACCTTTATCATGAGATGTGGCAGAGGGAGTAAAAAGTGTAGAGACCTTTTTATAGATAATCACAAAATTAATTTTGTCAACCCTTTTAGCTACCTAGGTATCTTATTTGATCATAACTTAAAAGGGGTTCAAGCGGTTCAAACGAGAAGACTTGTTTTTATTAAGACAACTGCTGCTTTATATAACTTCTCAAAGAAATTAGGTACAAAGCCCCCGCAAATATTGTTACAAATTTATAGAGCGAAATGCATATCCTCAGCTTCGTATGGCTCTGGATTATGGGGGCATTGTAATGTCCAACCACTCCAGTTAATTGAAAATACATTTTTTGAGATATATACTGGCACTTCCCAGAAGTACATCTTCGTACGTTTGCCATGCAGAATTAGGCGTCCCATTTCTAACAGATATAATTAAGACAGAGCCAGTGATGCTGTGGCACAGGCTGTGGACAAACGAGTAAACTCGTGTAAATCAAGATGTTTTTGAGGATGTTATGGGAATGACTGATGTAATGAATTTAAAATGGTTAAAATATGCCTGTGACTTTTTAAATGATTTAGGACATCCTAATTTCTATAAGGACCCATGTACTATAAGAATGATATCTAGGAAGGAGCTGAAAAGAAAATGTATGGCACTTCTAGAATCACGACGGCTATCGAAAGAACTATCTAAGCCTACGGTAGTACATCACCAAATGACAATGACCACATATAACATGCAACCTTATCTTTTTCTGGTTTCTAGCCAATATGAAAGACTACTGCTAGCCAGATTTAAATTAGATATCTTTCATCGCATGATAAGCTTCCCAAAAGCGTAGGAATGGTCACAAGAGATGCAATTATGCCCCTGTGACGATACTTCAATACAATCTACAATTCACACCGATTTGTTTGTAGATTTTATACTTTGATAAGGAAAAAATGGTTGGTACCAATTTTAAAGAAATTAGATTTAAAAAAATGTCGACCAGCGTTTTTAGTACTACAAATTTTAAATAATGAATTAGTTATTTGGTGCCTGGCAAACTTTTTGAAAAACGTGGTAAAATGTAGGAAATCTATTATTTGATGAACAAGGTGGATTCCCTAAAAGTAGGAATATTCCTTACCATGTAAATGTGATGCTCTTTTGGTATTTGTATAAATTGTGCAAATTTTTTAGATTACTATGTACTTATTTATGATGATGCTTTTATGATTATTGTTAATAGTAATCGAATAAAGTTTTTCATTCATTCATTCACTGAAAAACATAAAGGTTACAGGGACCTTATACTAAGGCTCACATTTCACTTGTACAAAACCATAGAAATTCTGCAGTTGTAGCTACCTCACCTAACTAGATCTTACGCCCCGCACTACACTGCTTATGACCTCACATATTACCTCACTCATGACATGGTTAATTACATCACTGATGACCTCTCAAATGACATCACTGATGACATCATCCACAGAACCGCTCACACATCCACTCACTCCCCAATACAACTGCTTACACACCTACTCACCTACGCAACTCACATAGCCATACACACACCCATACAAATACTCATAAACCCACTAATTTATGCATAGAGCTACTCACACACCCACTCACTCACTCATACAGCCACTTACACAACCACTCACTCATCCATACAAATACTAACACACCCACTAAATTACTCATACAGATAATACACGCACATACTGACCTAAACACTGACTGGGAGAACCACATTGTCTGCCATAAAGTCTTTCTCACACTCACTTACTCAACCATACAGTCACTCACACACCCACTCGCTCACTCATAAAGACACTGACACTAACACAACAACTCACTTGCCTATACACTCATTCATGCACCTATACAGTCACTCATGTATCCTCTCATTCACCTATACAAAAACCCATGCACCTGCACACTCACCCATACAGCCATGCATGCACCCTCTCATTTATCATTTACAGCCACTCACACACCAACTCACTCACCCATACATCCACTCACTTCCTCATAGAGCCACTGACACAGCCACTAGCTCACCCATACAAAAACTCACACACACCCTTATTCAGCTATACAACCACTCACACATCAACTCACTCACCTATACACTGACTCGCACATCCACTTATTCAACTATACAGCTATTCACACAACCACATATTCACTGATACAGCCACACACACACACTCTTACACAGACACTCACATAATCTTTGTTTTCAAATAGAATCAAGTATTAGTAGTATACAAAGTAAACTAATGTAACTTTTGTAGTACCTTAATTTATATGTTTAGTACTCATCCAGTCTTGGTATATATATATATATATATATATATATATATATACACTGAAAAAACCATAGGTTTCACACACGTTATAGTTAGGAATTATCATTTACAAAACCTTGCAAATTCACTTAAAAAACCATAGGTTTCACACATGTTATAGTTAGCTGTACATTTCACTCGTAAAAAACCAATGAAATTCCACGTTATAGTTAGATCAGGTAACTATAACTTGCGCGCCCACAATAAACTGCTGATGACGTCACATATTACATCACTCATGACATGGTCAGTGACATCACTCATGACATCAATGATGACATCTGAAATTACACATTGTGGATTGCGGTCGCACAAGTTATAGTTACCTGATCTAACTATAACGTGGAATTTCATTGGTTTTTTACGAGTGAAATGTACAGCTAACTATAACATGTGTGAAACCTATGGTTTTTTAAGTGAATTTGCAAGGTTTTGTAAATGATAATTCCTAACTATAACGTGTGTGAAACCTATGGTTTTTTCAGTGAATTTGTACGGTTTTTTAAATGCTAAGTTATGTATTTATTTTATTTATTTTTTCTGTTTTTTCACTGTGCGCACACCCTGCGCGCACGGTGCGCTTCGCGCACCGTGCGCCCACATTGCGCAGTCCATGCCGTGCGCGCCTCGCCTTTTTTTACACAGTAACATTTGTTTTTTTCTCCCTTGTGGGTCCTTTAATTTATTTAATAAATGTGATTGTTACTTCTTTATTTTTTTTTATTTTTTTTCCCGTGCGCGTACGGTAAGCTTAACGTACGCGCACTCCGCGATTTTTTTTTTTAATTATTAAATGTATTTTTCGTACTTTTGGGTCCTTCTTGGACCCCCTGACAAACACTAGGGGGTCTGGAACTCTCTTCGTTGCCCCCTTTTCACGTTCCCCACCTTTGTTTCTCAGTGCGAGAGACAGAAAATGGCGGCCGACACTTCCTGATTTCGACCGATTCGAATGTTTACAGTCATGTAACCACCAATCAGAATTGAGCTCGCGCACGGCACCGTGCGCGTACGGTAAGCTTACGGTAAGCGCACGGAGCGCGCTTACAGATATATATATTGATTTAAATGCTATTTTCTCAGGACCTACTGAACAGATTTACACCAGACCTACAAAAGGCACATCCTTGACCTGAGGACTACCTCTCTGCCAAATTTCAAGTAATTCTGTTCAGCCATTCGGGCTGTAGCTCGGACTAAAGGTCCTATGGGAAAATGCATGGGGAAAACGCGTTTTGGGACCCCCCTTTTTTCTCAGCCCCCGCTTGACGAATCACCCCGAGACTTTCAGGGTAGGAGCGGAGCGTAGCGCCCCATTAGTTTTGAAAATTTTGCGAGGATTCGTCGACCGGCGCCAAAGTTATTCCAAATAGAATGTTGCGGATTTCCTATGGAAACACGGTCCTAACTATAACTATCTACTGGCGACCGCCAGTAGATAATAAATATATATATATATCACAAAAACCCCGGAAGTACGGAGCTTCAAGCACGGCGGTCCTGGACGGGCTCCGGCTGCCCTGTACATCACAACCACAACTTTCCGAACTTTCACGAAAAGAAATCCAGGACTCCCAGGGGCGCTATATTCAAAGTTTTAATCCAGGCAAGTTTACACCTCACCAACGCGTTTCACTAAAAAGCTTGTTATATATCAATGTGTCCAGAGTCATATGTACACTAGGGACTTATGCCAATTCGGTGTAGCGATTTTATCATACATTTTGTAAGTGGTCAGAACACCGGCACTGAGGTCCAGCTAGTATGCCTCAGTGCATTCACAAAGTCGAAAAACTAGCAGCATGAGCCCAAAGCTTTGGGGTGATCATGCAAAAAGATATATATATAGATAGATAGATATATATATATCCAACAGAACACAAGTTACCCTTCGTAACTCGAGACAGGCCACTCCAATCGTGCTGCTATATTAAGCTTTATTGGAGACAAAAAACAAGCATAACGCGTTTCGCCTCCCTCAAGGCTTAATCATATGCAAAATTATCAATGGATGGGTTCGTTAGCATTTTTAAAACATAACTACCAACACTGAAGAAGGACCAATGTCCACCAGTTCGATTTAAAGTGGCAGTAGGTGTTTGAACATAATTTGCTTTCCTTTTGCACAGCGTTGGTAAGTACTCTTTAATTTTTAAATTTTATCAGGATAATCCCTTGAAAATCAAGTATTTTCATAAAAACTGTGTCCCATCACTGTGCTATTTCCTAAATGTTTTTGACTGTAGTACTCGGACCACAGTACCCAGAATACACCATTACTGCCAATCTTTAACCTACTTGGTACTCCAATGCAGTTCTTGGCAAAATTAAAACTTTGTTTCAACTGCAAATCCCGTACATATAATTGCCTTTACCAGGAACAGTTCCATTTTGTGGCTTATATTTAGACGGTTGCAGCGTCTCTCAAAGTCCATTCCGCTACCACCCGGTTGTTGTTTCCTTCTATTTGCCTTCCAAGAGACATTCATCAGCACGAAGTGCACGGGGAATCCCCTACGCAAACCCTGGCTGTATCCATGTTCGTCTCCCAAGTCGAGGCAGGCCTCTCAACGTGGCCCTTCCATCAGTCCTTCGTTAACAATCCATTTTTTACAGCTGGCGGGCACTTCTAAATTGGATCCAATCCACGTAACAAAGACCTAACAAACGAAGTGCCTCAGCCAAGCGGGTCGGGGCCCATCACGGGTGTGCCAGACACCTGTACAAATTCAACAGAACACAAGTTACCCTTCGTAACTCGAGACAGGCCACTCCAATCGTGCTGCTATATTTCTTTATTGGAGACAAAAAACAAGCATAACGCGTTTCGCCTCCCTCGAGGCTTAATCATATGCAAAATTATCAATGGATGGGTTTGTTAGCATTTTTAAAACGTAACTACCAACACTGAAGAAGGACCAATGTCCACCAGTTCGATTTAAAGTGGCAGTAGGTATTTGAACATAATTTGCTTTCCTTTTGCACAGCGTTGGTAAGTACTCTTTAATTTTCAAATTTTATCAGGATAATCCCTTGAAAATCAAGTATTTTCATAAAAACTGTGTCCCATCACATATATATATATATATATATATATATATATATATATATATATATATATATATATATATATATATATATATATATCATATTACCTACTGGCGGTCGCCAGTAGGTAGTTATAGTTAGGACCACGTTTCCATAGGAAATCCGCAACATTCTATTTTGAATAACTTTTGCGCCGGTCGACGAATCCTTGCGAATTTTTCAAAATAGGTGGGGCGCTACGCTCCGCTCCTACCCTGAAAGTCTCGGGGGGATTCGTCAAGCGGGGGCTGAGATAAAAGGGGGGTCCCAAAACGCGTTTTTCCCATGTATTTTTCCATAGGACCTTTAGACACAGCTACAGCCCGAACGGCTGAACAGAATTACTTGAAATTTGGCAGAGAGGTAGTCCTCAGGTCAAGGAAGTGCCTTTTGTAGGTGTAAATCTGTTCAGTAGATTCTGAGAAAACAGCCTTTAAATCAATATATATATCTGAGCCAGCATACGGAGCGCTTACGGTGCCCTTACCGTACGCGTACGGTGACGTGCGCGAGTGCGATTCTGATTGGCTCTTAGATCTTAGTAAACATTCGAATCGGCCGAAACCAGGAAGCGGCGGCCGCCATTTTCTCTCTCGCACTGAGAGTGTGGATTAAAAAACAAAGGACAAAAACATGTAAAGGGGCTGTTTGGACAGCTCCAAAGCACCTAGCCATGTTGAGGGAGTCCCCAAAGATCCCCCAAGGCCAAAAACGGAATTTTTATTTTTTCGCTAATTTCGCCGACTGTCCCCACCCAGTGTGCAAATAGTGCCCGAAGGGCACCATTTGTGCATGGCTTATTAGACTTACAAAAAATTAAAATATTACCTTTCAAAACGAAGTGCATCATATGTCCTCCATGTGCGCACGGTGCGCGAAGCGCATCGTGCGTACCTGGCCCATCTAGCGTAACGTGGGCACGCGGTGCGCGTAGCGCACCGCGTGCCCTCCGTGCGTGCACGGCACTAACTGCGTAAAGTGGGCGCGCGGGAAGCGCACCGCGTGCTCACTGTGCGCGCACGGTGCGCGAAGCGCACCGTGCGCGCACGGAACGAACTGCGTTAAGTGGGCGCGCACGCCACGAATGGCGTAAAGTAACTTAGCATTTAAAAAACCGTACTAATTCACTGAAAAAACCATAGGTTTCACACACGTTATAGTTAGGAATTAGCATTTAAAAAACCTTGCAAATTCACTGAAAAAACCATAGGCTTCACACATGTTATAGTTAGCGGATATTTTACTGATAAAAAACCAATGAAATTCCCCCGTTATAGTTAGTGCAGGCAACTATAACTCACGCGACCGCAATCTTCTGCTGATAACATATGTGTCTTTATGAACAAAAAATATTTGTAATATATGTATAGCTAAAAATTTATGGAAGAAGACATGGGCAAATAAGTGTTAGCATCAGCAGAGGATTGCGGTCACGTGAGTTATAGTTGCCTGCACTAACTATAACGGGGGAATTTCATTGGTTTTTTATCAGTAAAATTTCCGCTAACTATAACATGTGTGAAACCTATGGTTTTTTCAGTGAATATATATATATGTGTGTATATCTGCTATTGCAGCCTAGAAGGGCAGTTTTAAACTGCTACTATGACTTTGATATTTAAACCAATGGCAAAGCTCCCACTTTTTGTAACAATATATATAAGTCTCAGGTAGATGGGCCGGTAGCAGAAACAGAGGGGAAACCAGTAGACAAACCATTTTTTCCATGGGCATGTAGTGTACAGGTAGCCACACCTTTAGGGTGGGCTACCAAACCTCTCACGGCCGAGGAAGGGTTCAAATATCTTGAGAATAGGCAGAATAGTGCACTCTGGGTTTGCTAGATGCCACACATAGCTGGAAGTCATCACTAAGTGGGAGGGATCCTGGTAACCCATGGCTAGTGACCGCATCACCCCATGAAACATTCTGGGCATAAATATGGAACCCCTGGTACCCTAAACCTCAGATTACATCTGGACAGGAGAACGGATGGAAAAATGACTGCCCTAGTGGCCTGGCAAGAGAGGCTGAATCAACAGTTAGGCTGCACCTACTGCTCCTTGTGCTAGTGAAGAGATGACTGTGATGCCTGGCTTGTGGGAAATTGGGACCCGAGCCACAAACCAAAATTGTTTCATCACAAAGGCCATGTTGTCTAAGTAGCCCTTCCTGGCCAATCAGTAGCCACCTTCAAGCAATCGCTGCTGAATGCCGGTGTACAGCCCTGAAGACCTCCACTCAAGACTCAAAAGTTGCACTTGTGTCTACTGGACCCGGGAGAGTCACCATAGCATGGATTGGTCACACGAGATAGACTCTAGCTCTCAACAAAGGAAACGGCTGTACCCTGCTGCTGCTGGACTACTACTGGCCCAAAGAGGACCTTGAGGGACACCGTCCCCGTGGCCAAAGTCACCACACCCATAACTGAGGACCAAGGAAAAATAGCGAGGAGATCCCTGTCGACCGCACAGCATTCAGAGCATCTTTCAGCATCCTGTATTCTGTATTCTAAACGTCAGGACCACTCTCTATTAACCCCTTGAGTGCCCCGCCCTTTCCACGCCCTGTGCCGGGCGTTTCATTAGCGGGCGGGGCTCATGACGAGATAATCTCGTCATGGGCACAGCGCAACCGCGGCCCATGACGAGACCATCTCGTCATGGGCACTCAAGGGGTTAAAGTCTCTGGTGGTTTTGATGGAAGTTGATTTGAGACTTCTATAGTGACCAGGTAACTGTCCAATATATACTTATAAAATATGAAAAAAACAAAGGTTACAGGGACATTTAAGTTAGAAAATGGAATTTAAACAAAATGAGAAATTCCTTGAAAAAACCAAAGGTTATAGAGTCGTTATAGTTAGGCTCAGATTTCACTAATTTCCGATCCATATTCTGCCTCTTTCTATTAGATTTTGACCTTTATTATGCCTCTTTCTGCGGTTTCCTGACTTTTATTCTTCCTCTTTCTGCTCATTTCAGATCTTTATTCTGCCTCTTTCTGCTCGTTTCACACCTTTATTCTGTCTCTTTCTGCTCGTTTCTCACATTTATTCTGCCTCTTTCTAAACGTTTCTCACTTTTAGTTTTCTGCTAGTTGCTGTCCTTTATTCTGCATCTTTCTGCTCATTGTTCACTTTAATTTTGCCTCTTTCTGCTCGTTGCTGACCCTTATTTTGCCTCTTTCTGCTTGTTACTGACCTTTATTCTGCCTCTTTCTAATCATTTCTCACCTTTATTCTGCCTCTTTCTGCTTGTTTCTCACCTTTATTTTCTGCTCATTATTTACATGTAAATTCTCCGGGAAAAAGCAAAGGTTACAGGGAGGTTAGTGTTAGGTTAGGCTCAGATTTCACTCATTTCTGAACCCTATTCTGGCTCTTTTGTTGATGTCCTTTATTCTGCATCTTTCTTCTCATTTCTCACCTTTATTCTGCCTCTTTCTGCTCATTGCTCACCTTTATTTTGCCACTTTCTGCTTGTTTCTGATCTGTATTCAGCCTTTTTCTGCTAGTTTCTGACCTCTATTCTGCATATTTCTGCTCATTTCTCCCTTTATTTTCCCTCTTTCTGCTTGCTTCTGACCTTTATTCTGCCTCACTCTGCTTGTTACTGATCTTTATCTTGCCTCTTTCTGCTTGTTTCTGACCTGTATTCTGCCTTTTTCTGCTAGTTTCTGACCTCTATTCTGCATATTTCTGCTCATTTCTCCCTTTATTTTCCCTCTTTCTGCTTGCTTCTGACCTTTATTCTGCCTCACTCTGCTTGTTACTGATCTTTATTTTGCCTCTTTCTGCTAGTTTCTGACCTTTATATTGCTTCTTTCTCCTCTCCACCCACTGTGGGAGAAGTCTCAAGGTTCCAGCAGTCCCAGTCAGCTCCCCGCCTCCTGTGGGAGCCGGCCGTGTTTTCACAGGCAGAGAGCTGCCAAACATGCAGATCCCTGTTTGTGAGAGCAATCCTGTTTGTCCGTTTCCCTGCCGGCTGTAAACCGATGCATTCTGAGCTCTCAGCGAGCTGGAGTGGTTTCACAGCTCTCGCTTGCTGAACGCAGAGTTCATGTTTGCTCTGACTAGGCGGGAGTTGTTAAAGCTCCGGCCAAGTTGAAGCAAACAGCTATTTCCCGGGGGTGGGCGCCCGGTATATAGCAGGAGCCCGTTCCAGGGGATGGTGGACCCCAGGGTCATTATTGGTTCCAAGAGCATAGGCTGGCTCTGGGGTGGTGGTTGTCCCTGCCACATTAATGGCCCAGGGAGGGGGACTATGCGGCCCCCCTCCCAGTTTTTAAGTGATGTGGCGCCGTGGAAGTGGTGGTCCCCGGGGCCCAGGGGGGTTCGGTGACCCCCCCCATTCCATTTATATTTAGCCCCGGGGAGGTGGTGCTCCCCTGGGCTTGTAATAAGCTCAGGAGGAGGATCCATGCAGCCCTCCTTTATAATTCTAAAGAAACCTCCAGAAGGTGGGGGTCCCTGGGGCTCTGAAGAAGGTACGAGGGGGGTCCACGCACCCTCCCTCCATTATGTAAATAAAGCCGTGGGGAGATAATGGTCTACAAGGCTCTAAGAATCTTAGGAGGGGGCCCCGTGTGCCTCCTACTTTACAAACAAAATGCCTTTGGTACCTGGTGCACCTGAGGGGTATTTCAAAACAAACACCGGGGACCGAGCTTGTTTTTTTTAAAAATGAGTATGTAAATTTAAATTTTGCAGCAAATCCGTGATTTCAAGTCAAAATTGGAAAAAAAATATTTTTAAACCTGACCCCACCGCCACATCTAGGTGGTAAAGCTATCCCTAACCTGCCCCCTTTTCCATATTTGTAACATTTGTTGTGAGACAGATGGCTACCAACATTTTCTGGCTGCAGTGTTGGCAGCCAATCAGATTACAGCATGGGGACTGTCGGGTCCATGGAGGATCCGTGCATCCCAGATATCTGAATTCAGATTGTGGTTAATGTCTCTAAAACTACTGAACGGATTTACACCAAACTAATAAAAGGCACTACTCTGGACCAAGATTTAGCTTTCTGCCAATTTGGTGTAATTCCGTCCCGCAGATCGGACTGTAGTTGTGCCTAAAGACAGTATGGGAATGGGGAAAACCTAATTTTGGGACACCCCTTTTTTTCAACCCCCACTTGATGGATCACTCTGAAACTTTTAAAACAGCAGCTGAAGTGACTGGCAAATTAGTTTTGAAAATTTGGTGAGGATAATTAGCAAAACAAAAAACACTTTTGCTATGGAAAGTAGATCCTAACTATAACTACCTACTGGCAACCACTAGTAAGTAATATATATGTGTGTATATATATATGTGTATATACATATATATGTGCAGGCGCGCAACACCCATTGGGCTCACCGGGCTTCAGCCCCCCCGTCATGTGTGTCAGCCCAGCTGGGACAGCCTCGCGGGCTGGTGTTCGTCTAATTGCAGCCGCACCTGAGTATTTCACGGGTCTTTAAAAGACCATTTACACGTTAATGAAGCTTTTGTTGCGTTTTCGCCCCTTCTTACAGCCACTCTGCCTATGGCTGGAAGACTTAGCCCCCCCCGAAATCTTTTTCAGCCCCCCCCCGAAATGTGGCTCTAGTTGCCCGCCTGTATATGTGTATATATATATATATATGTGTATATATATATATATATATATATATATATATATTTTTTTTTTTTCATTCAAAAGTGCCCTGAAGCATCGGGATGGCACACGACGGCGCTCTGCCATGCGGCTATTCAATGCAGCTTGCCTTCTTGCTCTGTTTTCAAATTAATGCTGCCCCAACGCGTTTCAGGGTGTTCAAACCCTTTCTTCCTGGGCTTAAAAAAGACAGCTGAAGCTCGCAGTGCTCAATTTCCGGCTTCTTATTTATTGGTATTTCAGCCACAGGGGGCGTGTGCTCAGAGCGATGTTTAGAAGGCACGATGGGACATGAAGTCCTAGCGAGTATTGATACACCTTTAAGTAAGTTCAGATGTCCTTTTTACATTCAAAAGTTTCATTATATCCTATAGTAGGTTACAAAGCAGTTCGGCATGCTTAATTAGCATATAGAGCGTCGTGCTGTAAGTCCTGAGCAGTCCAGAACCAAAGCCTCACCAAGCTGGTTTTTCCTTCCTTTTTCAGCTGACGATGGTGCTCTATCCCCACGGCCAGGCTGCCGTGTCTTGTATTTTCATTCAAAAGTGCCCTGAAGCATCGGGATGGCACACGACGGCGCTCTGCCATGCGGCTATTCAATGCAGCTTGCCTTCTTGCTCTGTTTTCAAATTAATGCTGCCCCAACGCATATATATATATATATATATAGGTTCATCTTGATGCATAATTAAGTTTTAGTTACACCAGTAGATCGCTCTGAACCCTTAGGGCGAGTAGTTTAGCCTATGGATTGTGCTGTGCAAAGAATACGGGCAGGTTATCACAGTCCCAGGTTGAGTTTATAGACAGGTTTTCTTTTGTCAGCCCCACGTCAACACACATGCACAAGCTTGTGTCAATTAGTCTTTATTATGCACTATCCTAATGCAGAACATATTGGTATGACTAAGGCTATATGTCAGTCAGTCAAATGACTTTATTCGGTTTACAGCTGTAAAACCATAAAAGTTCACATGTATAAAAACAGTAATACAAGTTCATAAAACCATTGCACAATTCATTGCATACAGAAACCAATTTGTGGATAAAATGCCCAGCAAATACTTTGTCTCCTGAGATCAAGGAGTCAAATAAACCAATTATTAGACAATGCCCAGGATCCTAACGGTAATTATATCACATACAGGGGGCTAAATTGTTGAATAGCCCTTAAAAATGCTACCATCTATTAAGAAAAGGCCCTACATTTTACTGCAGATTTAAGAAAATTAAGAACAAACAGAATCGAATCTTCATGCAACAACTGTAAATATATAAGAGCTGGGCGAGCCTGCCTGAATTTCAACCTCCTTAAAATCGGGACAATAAAGTTTTTCCGGGGGATCACATAAAACCTACAAAAGAATAGAAAGTGAAGCAAATCCTGTGTAGACAAGCCGTCGCAGTCACAGGATGCTAAAATTTGACCTCTAGTGCACCCCCTAGGCAAAGTAAACAGGAAGTGAAAAAAGCCCAGGCGAAACCTAGTCAGCAAAAAACGATCATATGTGCTAAAAAAAAAAAACAGATGATAACGCACGATGGATAATGTTGTTTTCAAAATTACGAATTTTCGAACGCTGGGTTCCCGCAGTTCCAGCTCCTCCCTCCCCAGTTTCCTTAGGCTGCAGAAGGACTCCCTGACCCAACACCATTTCGTGATTGGTGAATAGTTCTGCTCTACCCAATCTATCAAAGCTAGTCTTTATATAACTAAGCCATGGTATACGGTGCGAGTGGTCATGAGACATTCGCTATTTCAGTATCAACTGGGCCAGTAACAATTCATCATTCCGCAAGGTTTTCAGCCAAAAGCTTAGTCGACGGAGAGCCAAGATGTCGCTCAGATATGGGACCCCCAGTTCTTCGTACACAACCATGTTCGAGGTTCTGATTGCCACACCCAATAAACGCTTCAGGAATGTGTTCTTGGCCACTTGCAAATCTTCCATAGCTGCATGCTCCCATATTTCGCTGCCATAAGAGACCATCACGACACACTTGGCCTGGTATATCTTTAAAAGTGCCCCTATAGATCTTTTGCCCAATTTAGTAGCAAAATTAAAAATAGCCAAATTTTCCCACCCTATGTTTAAGTGGGCATCAGTTCTGATGTTCATCCAGGGTGTCTCCCAGGTACGAGAAAACCTCATTGCGGGGAACCTTTGCGGTACCTCCCCTAAACTGGAAAGTCTTTTTTTGTACGAAGGACGATCTGCATCACAAAGGATTTCAAATCGTTTATAGATAGATCCTGATCCCTCATGAGAGCAGAAAAGGAATCAAGCAGGGTTTGTAGCCCTCTAGCGGTCCTAGATATAAGATCGGCATTATCCACATATAGTAAAACCGGCTGACCACGAAGGTCGACCTGCGGAAAATCAACCCTTGTGACCTGTAATACATTGTCTAGGTCTTTGATATATAAATTAAACAAAACGGGGGCCAAACTACAGCCCTGTCGTACACCTCGCTTAATGGCCACAGTGCGTGAGACTCTTAGGTCCTGTGAAAATATAACCTGCGCCCTGGTTGCTTGGTGAAGATTTTCTAAAAAAAAAGACAATGTTATCATCTACCCATATAGCAAGCATAGACTGCCAAAGTGTGCCCCTGTTCACGTGATCAAACGTGGAAGACAAATCCATGAATGCTAAATAGATCGTGCCAGGGCGGGCGACCGTGTATTTGTTCAGGATCATGGACAGGTTAAAACACTGGGCCATATTTGACCTTCCAGGGTGGAACCCATACTGAATATCTGATAGAATAGTGTGTTTCTCTGTCCAAGTTGTCACCCTGTTCAAGAGCACTCGACCAACCACCTTGACCACAAGTCCAACAAGGAGATTGGTCTATAACAATGAGGGCTGTCACGGTTGCCTTTTTTTTTAAAACTGGTACTATAGTTAAGGCTGCCCAAGGCACAAGACAGCCATATTTTGCTGCTGCATTCAAAACTGCGGCAAGGACCAGCGCCCAAAGAGTTGGGTTTGATTTGAAAAGGTCGGCTGGGATACCATCCGGTCCCGGGGCACCATTACTGGTCAATCCAATTATACCTTCCTTAACCTCAGAGCAACTAAAGACCAGATCAGATGCAGCAACCGCCCTTGGTAAAGAACTGGTTAACTCAGGGGAGAACTCAAACATAGCTTCATAGTGGCGCACCCACTCCTCCTCTGTTATATGAGCACCTACCACTCTCCCTTCCTCAGGATTTAAAAAGGTGCTATTGATTATGTTCCAGAATTTGGAGCTGTCCCTCAGTGTTCTCGCATCGATTAGATCCCTCCATGCTTCGTCCTTTATAGCGATTTCTGTCTTGCCAGTTCCAGTTTATAGTCGCTATGGCGGGATCTCACCAATAAAGGGTCCCTAGGGCTCTTGATTAGTGCTTCCCGCAACTTCCTAGCCTCCTGGGAACAGAGGGAGTCAAACCATCTAGGGGACTGAGTAACAGATCGCCTGGCCGGGTGCTTAAAAAGTCACTTATCTTACCTGAGATGGTGTTAAAAGCACTGATAACGTCCCCAGGCGCTGAGGTTACTGAACAGCACCTAGCTAACTCATTGGTGCACGAAGCCGACATGTACTCATAAAATGCATCTGGGGGATATCTGGGAGCATTTTAACCGCCTCCCACCGTCTGTTGGTCTCACCTCCCCACACTGACCAGCCCCCCCCCCTATGCATCATTAAGGGCCCTTGAAAACAAACGCATAGGGGTTATGGTCACTATGGACACTCGCTTGTATAGCAAATCCTGAAAATAAATCTAGTAGGGGCAAAGACACCAAAATTAAATCTATAAATGATCCCTCACCCTTACTTTTGAAAGATGGAATAACAGCCTTGCTACACGGGTCAGATAAACACATGAGGGAGAATAAGTCAAATTCATGGAGGAGGCCATTCAATGTCTCCCCTTGTGGGGAGTGATCAAAGTGAATTCCCTGCAAGCGTGGGAAACCCAAATCAGCCACACTGGATACCCTGGGGTCGCCACAGATGTGAATATTAAAATCCTCAGCAAACAAAAAATCTCGGAAAGTGGTATTAAGGTGCTGCCTAACAATATTATGTTACGTACATCCTTGATGCAGGATGTTGAATTATAAAAAATGTATGAGGCCCAGGTTATGGGACCTCCTGCGAAGTACCAGGGACTGTATACGCGGGCTCTCTGTAGGCAGGACCATCAACCTACATTCGACTGCCAGGGAGATATAAATTACAAGGCCGCCTCTTGGTCTTCCTACATGAGGAGAGATAGCCGGGACTGAAAACGACTTATAACCCTCCAGTGGTAAACTGCTTCGAGTAAGCCACGTTTCCTGCAAGCAAATAACACTGAATTGTTTTATGTACATAATCCACGAAGGGTCAGAAAACGTATTGGTAAGTTCTGCAATATTCCAGGATATAAAGTTTCTGTTACTAACACCTGCCGAACCGGCACTTGCTCGTGGAATTTCCTGCAAATTAGGTGGTGTCGCTCGGTTCAATGAATCAGGCCCACTAAGTCAATCGCAAGCATCCAGAGTGATCAGAGGTGCAAACCGATTTGTTAGCTGTAGAGTAGGAGGAGGGGAAAGCTCCCACCAGCCATGTCCAGACCTGTTCCAGTAGTTTATATCTGGTGCCAGTTTGAAATCGGATTCCTTGGTGATTGATATAGTAACATGTGACTGTTGTTTGGGCTCCTGAAGATATTTGACAGGTGGTTTCGCCCCGGGGGTTCAGGTTTGTTAAAGAAACCGAGAGGTAGAGCCATAATTGACGTCTTAGGGCA
The DNA here is from genome assembly GCF_964204655.1 of Triturus cristatus. NCBI lineage: Eukaryota > Metazoa > Chordata > Amphibia > Caudata > Salamandridae > Triturus > Triturus cristatus. Next base: position 47,748,736 of record NC_140584.1, read on the forward strand.
AAAGAGGCATTATTAGCAGTAGAAAACAGAATCATTTCTGCGATGTCAGTTTGGTGAAAATTGATAATAACACAGTCACCATTGAAGACTTGCAGGAACTGCCAACCCAGTTGACCCTTCGCACCATGATAATGTTTTTTTCTGCCCTTATTCCTAGTCCTGTGTTACCGGATAACCAGTGTAGTACCTTGTTCTTCAGTTGGGTATGGTCCTCCTTGATGCCCTGAGGGAAAATTGGCACATTCTCCAATAACACAACATAAGGAGCTGATTCTGGTGGTAGATGAATGTCAGGCAAGTTATGCATAGAGTTTTTCAAAGGGCCCTTCCCTCCTCCTGTATGTTGCTCCTCATGTGCGATGCTCTCCTGAGTAAGTTGGACCCATGCGGCCAAACTTTCCTTTGAGCCAGAAATTGTTCCTGGTTCTGGTGCAGTATGGAGTATAGGTGGGGGTGAAACCGGGCAGAAATGTACATTGCCACTCGATGACCTTGAAGGGGGAGGTAGGTGTTCATATGTAGGTCTCCTAGGTTTGAACAGGCCGATGTTAAAGGAGTCATCAATGGGTTAGTCGCTACACCCCTTAACAATAGACTACTATTGAGTTTGGAGTTTCTGTTTTCAATCAAAGTCAAACGGAGGTTATTGGGCCCAACTTAGTATCCATCATGACTTTCAAGGAGTCCTGCAAAGATTCTAAAAAGCATGTCATATCTACATTGGTCTGCCCTTGTTCGACAGCGGTATTCTTAGGTATCGGATCAGCCTTTGACCTTTTTGCCTTCCCCCCAGATGGCTGACCCTTTCTTTTCATGCCCAAACCTTGATTGGCCCACTCAACACCTCCTGGTCTCCGTCGAGTGGCTGGTCTGCTGATTGGTGGATTCGGGAGGTGACTAACAGTCATGCCCCCACTTGCCCACTGCATTAACCCCCCCAGGTTTATTGATCACAATTGTGGGAGTAAGGGGTACCTGTTGACCAGTTGAATGGTTATTCAAGCTAATTGGCCTGACTAGTTCTTGGATCCTTGAATTGTTAAGTGGTTCTTCAATGCTGACCACAGGACTGTGTGCACATGTGGACCGGGGAAGGTGGGAGGTTACAGGGGATCTGGAGAGGCGCCGGTTCACCAATTCAATCTCCTTGTCAAGCACCGATGCTGCCGCTGCAACAACGAGTCCATAGTCACCACAGAGCCTGAGGAGACAGCTAAGGCAGGCACCCTGCGCTTCCCCATCAGATACTGTAACCCTTATGTTACTAATACTCCACCACCACGTCTAATAAGTAAATCCCGTTAGACTGTAATAGAAGAAAATAGTGGGCGTTGTATCCCTACCTGGGCATTTAAAGCTGCCAATGAGACCAGAACTGGAGCTAAAACCAATAAGGGAAGAAGGAGGTGGATAGTCCTGTTGGAGATGAGTTCATGAAATCTATGAAGATGAGTTATAAAGTCCAAGAGTGTAGGCCCAGCCCCACCTCCTCCGGTCTGGACGGGTGCAGATGGGCTCACCCTTTGCCCGGGCATGGCTGGAGCACACCTGAGCATGTCACGTGCCGCGGGAGCCCTCAAGCACTCTTATGTGCCTCCGGGCGCTGTAACTGGCATTGGTGCCTCTTGGCACTAGGAACACTGGGGCTTGAAGTCCCCCACTGGAAAAATGGCTTACTGTCAGGATGTCAGTGAAACGAATGGGCTCCCGCACCGTGGGACCCCCCAAGCACTCTTATGCACCTCCGGGCGCGGTAACAGACGTCGGCGCCTCCTGGCGCTAGGAACACTGGGGCTTGAAGTCCCCCACCGGAAAAACAGCTTGCTGTCAGGCTGTCAGTGAAATGAAGAGGCTATATGAATATGGCCCTAGCAAAGGTAAACCTTACAAAAATGAATAAAATTAACACACTAAATAAACATTGCATTTAGAGCCTAACTGGGAACCTGCCTAACAGTCTACCATATTGAAAAGTGTAGCATTAGATATGCATATCTATGCTGAGCTGAACATAGCCCTCACGTGAGCAGCCCACGGATGCCAATTGGGTGAACATTTATGTCAGACAAATGTCCTTAAGCAGTTCCCAAATTAGGATGTTCTTTCTGTTCATTAGCATTATATCACAGCCTTCTGTACAAGCCCACACAAGGTGAAAAATGTGTGAAGAGTGGTAATTATGCTCCTATAGCGTGCATCAACAGGCATGTTTTCAGTTTTATAAGCTTTTATTCGATATGCAAGATATCTTGTAAGCACGATAAAAAATACAATCATTACAGTGTACACAAAGAAACAATGCTACAAGAAGCCAGTATAAAATTCATAAAAAGGTAAAAGGACATGAAATGCCCGTTAATAAATTAGCTAAAAAAGAATTAAACAGCTACTGACAATCTCTTACAACGAATAAGCCAAAACAACTTTAAAAATTTTGCTATTCCACACACTATAGGGGGGGAAGTGTCCGTGGTTAGGATACGCAAGGCTTCTAGGTGGCTACGTGTGCCCATATTTCGACAGAGGGGTTTCAACCAGGAACTTCTAGGCCTTGCATAATCCGGGCATTCAAATAAGACATGCGCAATGGACTCAACCCTACTCGGGCAACATGCACAGTTGGGAGAAATACGGGCCGCTGATGACCAACTCGATACCACTGCACCTAGGGGGAGGGATCCAACTCTAAATTTAAAATAAAGGGCTCGGTCAAAGGGAAGAGTGATCAAGTCCAGGTAGGGTTCAAAAGCCACAATGTCTTTAATTTGTAAAAAGGTGACAGTGGACTTGCAGTGGTTAGAGTTTGTAATTAGACGCTCCGCAAACCATTTCCAATAAAGCGCCTTAACAACTTCTTTTGGAGGGGCTGAACGTGATGACCAACTGCCTCCTAGACCGATCTTCTCCAGAAGCTTTTTAGTTTCTCTTAGCCACTTTATCTTAGCCCAGCCCCCCAGACTCATTATTTCCCCCAGGGCATCAGCATAGGAATTTAGTTCTTCACCCCTCCAGATTCGTGTCCATAACAGGAGCGGGCGAAGCTGGGCCTGATCTTTAATGTTTTTACAGCCCGTGTCCAACCGCACTGGTACAGATGGTGTGCTCAGTGGCACGGAGATAAAGGATTTCAATAGCTTGCTCTCCGCTGTCTCTAGGGCGTCCAAACGGCAGTGGCCCCAAAGTTCTGCCCCATACAAGGCTGATGACACTACTTTGGCCTTGTAGATATCAATTACTGGGGTAAGTGATCTCCTAGGAGAGGCCCTGAACTCCCTCATGAGAGCACCTCCCACTCTCCTATGGTTGAGGACCATTTTATCAATATGATTAGCCCAAGACATCCTATCCGTAATCCGAATACCGAGGTAATCGAATTTGGCTACTTTCTCTAAGGGGATCGAGTTAAGTGTGGGTGGACGGCCCAATTTCTTAGGAGGATTTAGGACTAGATATTTAGTTTTGTCCACATTTATTGTTAATCCTTTTGCAGCACAGAACTCCTGAAAACGCGTTAGTAATTTCTGGAGGCCTTGAGGGGTCTTCGAGATCAGGAGCGTGTCATCCGCAAAAAGCAGGGTGGGGATACGGACTCCTCCGAGACAGGGGGCGTCGGCTGGTTCTTGTTGTAGATGTTTTACCACCCCATTCACATATAGTGAAAATAGGGTGGGTGCCAAGACACAGCCCTGTCTTACGCCCCTGGACACTGGAATCTTCTCAGTGAGTTCTCCGTTTTTACCCCAACGGACCTGAGCAAAGGTATGGGCATGAAGGCTAATGAGAAGGGACAAGATGTAAGGGGGTAATCCCAACTCATAAAGTACCCTCCAAAGATCTTCCCGGGGGACTAGGTCAAAGGCAGTCTTCAGGTCTATAAAGGCCAAGTAAAGACTACCCTTGCCCAGTTCCACCACCTTCCACCCCAGTAGTGCCAGCCTGAACACCTGCTCTATTGTCCCCATTCCAGCCCGAAAACCTGCCTGAAAGTCTGATAGGATTTTGTTCTCCTCCACCCAGTGGAGAATCCTTCCAAGGATAGCTTTACCAGCTATCTTTTGGGTGGAGTCAATCAGACTTATAGGGCGGTACTTCCCCGGTGTTTCCCTGCACCCTTTTTTATAAATCGGGACCACCACCGCCCCTTTCCAGGATTCTGGCACTGCCCCTCCCATCATATCATTTAGCAGAGCTGCTATGACCCGTGCCCATTCCGCTGGATATGCCCTCATAAGGTCCCCCGGAAGGCCGTCAGGGCCCGCTGCCTTGCGAGGGGCTACCCACCCTATAACCCCCTCAATCTCTAACGGAGTGAAGAGATCATAGGCATGAGGTTCAATTGCTCGTGTGAAGTCCATCCCCACATTACGATCGCCATCTAGGGGGAGGTATAGGGTCCCAAAATGTTTTACCCAGCTTTGAGGCGGGATGTTGCAGGGTCTCACAAATGCATCGGGGTTTTTCCGTGTACTTATAAGATGCCAAAATGCCCTTGAGTCCCTAATTTTACTGGCATGGAGCAGGTCTTCCCAGTATTTATCTTCCCACTCCCTCCTGGCAAGTTTAAGGGACTTATTGTAGGCCTTCCTTGCTTCCTGTATCACACTACGGGACTTGACTTTGAGCGCCTCAACTAACTTAGCCTTATAAACCCTACATGTTTGGGTATACCAACCATCGACTGGTTTTTTAGAGTGTTTGTTACCCGACTTGTTATGGTATGATGTAAAGACGTTAGTTAAGGCTTCTACCAGGGAGACAAAGAGCCCACTCACTCTACCCACCCCTTCTAAGGAGGTTCCAAGGTTTGTTACCGCGTGGTTTAGGTGAAATTGTATTTCCTCTACCTTTGCCTCTGATAAAACCAATTTGGCCCATTTTATTCGTCTACCACAAGGGGAGACTTCAGAGTCATCCGGAGGTGCGGCTACCCGGTTTATATTATCCTTACTTGAAGGGCGCCACCACTGGACCATACTTAAAGAAAGCAAGTTGTGGTCACTTTCAGTCGAGGGGACCACCTGCATGTCCCTTACATGAGGCTATAGGTATACGTCTATTAAAAAATAATCTAACCTAGAGGTATGTCCTGGCCTATTGTACGTGTGGGCACCCAACCTATCCAAGGATGTCCTCCCATTTGCTGCCCTTAAGTTGAATTCAAGGCTCAGGGAGTATAACTGGAGCGCCACTTCTGACCACCTTCTAATCGGTGGGATTTCCAGTACCGGAATCCCCCACCTGGTATCCTCCTCTTCTTGGTCGAGGGAGACGTCCGAGCCCAAAGGCTCGAACGTACAATTCATATCACCAGCAACCAATGTACGAGACTTATATGGGGTATTATTTAGCAAGGTCTCGAGGAGAGATATTACAGGAGACTTTCTCCCACCCACGGTTCCCCGGGCATAAACATTATAAACATTTAAGACAATTCTTCCCCTTTGATCTATTAGGGTGATGTTTTGTATGTCTGGGGAACCTGTGGGGAACTCCATGATTCTGCAGTCTAGAGAAGCCGCGACCCAAATGAGAAGGCCGCCCGCTGGACGCCCTCTCCCTGATTCCGAAACCTGCGCAGGGGAAGAATAGGAAGAAAAGCCCACCCTATGGACCGGTACACAGCTCCATGTCTCTTGGAAAAGGCACAGGGAGTGCTCATCAACCGAAGCAATAAAATCCGGTAGAGCCAGTTTTCTTGCGATCCCTGCGACATTCCAGCTGAAAACCTTAAGGACTAGGTCCGTCACAGCTGAAGTGTCGCTGGGCGCCAGAATGCCCCTGCCTGTGGACCTCCTCGGAGGAATATGAGGGAAACAGGGATCATGCGGGGTGGATATAGAGTCGCCTATCCCACTTGTAGGATTTCTTTTGGTAAGTAATACTTCCGCTGGATCTGCTCTACTCCCAATTTCCAGTCAGATAGGTCCTGCTGCCCACAATTGGTTCTCCCTAATATCCCCTGAAACCCCAGCCCAGTTCTGGCCAAAAGCAGGGGGACTTAAACTTCCTCCAGTTGAGTCAACAATTTGCCTGGGGTAAAAATAGGAAAGATCTACCACTTTAACCCCCGGAGCCCCCATACTTTTAATAGGGGTGCAAATCGATGGTACTACTCTTGGGTCTTGGAAATTTATGATTATACAATCCCCCTCCTGCGTTTTTTTCCCCTGCCCTACCCAATCCACTCTGCGGACACTTAAGATAATACCATCCACACCCAGCGGGATTGGCTTGTTTGCCTTCAGCCAGTGGATACACTTGTTCTTGAGTGATTGATGGTTTTCCAACAGGCCTTCCTTTAGAGGGGGCACATTAACCATGACTGCAACAAAAGGTTGACAGTCTGGTGGGAGGTTTACTGGGGGGATCCGTCGTGCTGGCTTACTGGAGGCCAGTGAGGGGGTAGATATGGCGGTAGGATGGGGTGCAGACCTTGGGGCTTTCTCTAGCGCTAACCTGTTAAAATTGCTACGTGCCCCTGGTTTTTGGAAGACTTCCATTTTGCCACTAACTATCTGTGGCTGCTTTTGTTGGAGAGGCTTAGGCTTATTTTTATCAGGCTCTATGTGAGTTATTGAACCCTTATGCTGTGGCCCTGCTTTGGGACGGGGGGGAGATATGAGAGCTGGAATTAATGGACTATTGGAAACACCCTTGTTAAGACATATTGGGTGCTTAGGGTCTCTCTGAGGTAAAGGCTTGTTCCCCTTTGCACCCAAGTCCTTGTTTTCAGTCACTCTAATTATTTGTTTAACTGTTGTTTTAAGTGAATGAAAGCCGTCAAGGGTTGATTGCTCTAGTTTGTCTATCCTTTCCCCAAGACCCTTGACTTGTGTTAGCAACGGTTTCAAGAGGCTGTATACCTTCTCAAAAATATTTTCAGCCGTTGCTGAGTCAAGGAGCTTTGAAAACTTGACAGTATTTGCGTCTGGGTGTAGCCCCTTGGAAGAATTCAAAACATCCCCATCTATGTCAGTTTCATTCGATATAGCCTTACCCCTTGTGGTTCTCGTACCAGCTCCAGAAGGCTTTCTTAATCTTTGGTAAAGAGCGGCCTGTCTCACTAGGCAACCCTTTTTACGTTTTCGAACCTTTTTGCTTAGGGGCCTATTCTCCTGTCTAGTGATTGGGGTTTGGGAGTTAGGGGGAGACCTAACTAGCTCCCCTTCTGGTAAAGCTAAGGGCGCAGTGAGCGGTATTGAGGGCTCCAGATCACTGATAACTTCGCTTGGGAGATTAGTTGGGAGATTAGTTAATGATGATGTGGACGGCTTACCAAGGCCATCATCTTCCGCTGTAACTATAGGGAAAAGAGCAGCCAAATTTTCCAGCCTACCTATATTTTGCTCTATGCCAGCCAACTGGGGGGGGTCTATGAGAACACTAGGCACACTAGGTGGAGAAACGGGTTGGACCTGGGCACTGGCCGGTATAAATGATTGAGCGTCGACCCCCAGGGATGAGCGTCTTGAGGGGAGGTAAATCTCAGATAAACGCCGCTCAGACATGGCAATCTCCTTTTCAATCACCGCCGCCACCCTGGTGATGAAGCGGTCCATAGTTCCTATGATGGGGCTCGCGACATTTGGCCCCCTTTCGCCTTCGTTCCTTAACAGCTTTCCAGAACGAGTAGACATAGTTTTCCGGAAACAGAGCGGGGATACACACCAGGCGTATGTACTCACAGTTACTGAAGAGGAAAGGGACGTGGCCCAGCCCAGCCTCCTTCGGCCTCTGACGGCCACAGACGGCCCGCCCTCTGCCCGGGCTCAGCCCGGCGCCGCCCGCGCGCGCGTCCCGCGACGCTGATGGAGCTTCTGCTTTTCAAGCGCCTCCGGGCGCGCTGGTGGCGGAAGTAGAGTGAGGAGCAGGGGCTCACGGGAGATGTAGTCTCCCCTTGCGGCAGCGTTGTCCAGCGGCGAGGGAGCAGCGAGGGAGACACACAGCACAGGCACCCGGGACAGCGGTCCCACTCAGGTAAGTCCAGTGAGTCCACGCCAGCCTTGGCGCTACAACAATGCCCCCAGCTCCACCGAGGGAGCTTCTGCTTTTCAAGCGCCTCCGGGCGCGCTGGTGGCGGAAGTAGAGTGAGGAGCAGGGGCTCACGGGAGATGTAGTCTCCCCTTGCGGCAGCGTTGTCCAGCGGCGAGGGAGCAGCGAGGGAGACACACAGCACAGGCACCCGGGACAGCGGTCCCACTCAGGTAAGTCCAGCGAGTCCACGCCAGCCTTGGCGCTACAACAATGCCCCAGCTCCACCGAGGGAGCTTCTGCTTTTCAAGCGCCTCCGGGCGCGCTGGTGGCGGAAGTAGAGTGAGGAGCAGGGGCTCACGGGAGATGTAGTCTCCCCTTGCGGCAGCGTTGTCCAGCGGCGAGGGAGCAGCGAGGGAGACACACAGCACAGGCACCCGGGACAGCGGTCCCACTCAGGTAAGTCCAGCGAGTCCACGCCAGCCTTGGCGCTACAACAATGCCCCCAGCTCCACCGAGGGAGCTTCTGCTTTTCAAGCGCCTCCGGGCGCGCTGGTGGCGGAAGTAGAGTGAGGAGCAGGGGCTCACGGGAGATGTAGTCTCCCCTTGCGGCAGCGTTGTCCAGCGGCGAGGGAGCAGCGAGGGAGACACACAGCACAGGCACCCGGGACAGCGGTCCCACTCAGGTAAGTCCAGCGAGGCCACGCCAGCCTTGGCGCTACAACAATGCCCCCAGCTCCACCGAGGGAGCTTCTGCTTTTCAAGCGCCTCCGGGCGCGCTGGTGGCGGAAGTAGAGTGAGGAGCAGGGGCTCACGGGAGATGTAGTCTCCCCTTGCGGCAGCGTTGTCCAGCAGCGAGGGAGACACACAGCACAGGCACCCGGGACAGCGGTCCCACTCAGGTAAGTCCAGCGAGTCCACGCCAGCCTTGGCGCTACAACAATGCCCCCAGCTCCACCGAGGGAGCTTCTGCTTTTCAAGCGCCTCCGGGCGCGCTGGTGGCGGAAGTAGAGTGAGGAGCAGGGGCTCACGGGAGATGTAGTCTCCCCTTGCGGCAGCATTGTCCAGCGGCGAGGGAGCAGCGAGGGAGACACACAGCACAGGCACCCGGGACAGCGGTCCCACTCAGGTAAGTCCAGCGAGTCCACGCCAGCCTTGGCGCTACAACAATGCCCCCCAGGCATGTGAGAAAGCGTGGTGAGAACTGTACATATAAACAGGGCCAGACTGGGGAATCAAAAGCAGCCCTGGCAAAAATCCTCAAATCAAATCAAATCATCCTGGCTCTCTTTGTCCTCTCGCGCTACTCTATTTCCATCCATCCATTCTTTCTCTCTCCTTCTCTCCTCTCGGATTACTTACCTCTACCTTCCCCTTTCTTCCCTCTCTTTCGCTTTTGAAGCTTCCACGCGCCTGCTGAAATTAGGTCGACCTCGGGAAACATCAGAAGGGCCCTTTGCCTTTAAAAATGCACCCCTAAGGGCTCAAGCCCACTGGGGAAAGTCTGGGGAAATAAAAGGCGTGTCCAGACCTGCACTTAAAGGGAATGACAAGAACAAACTCTTTCCCATACATGTTGGGCATGTAAACCTTTTCTAAAGTATTGGTACATACATGCAACAAAACAGCTAGTGTCTGTTTCTCCCTGCTGCACATGCACCGGCAGATTCTTCTGTTACTGCCTAGGGATACTCGATCTCATGTAGTAAGGAGTATAATTTTGAGCAGACTGGATTACTGCAACTCCCTGTTTTTGGGAGCACCACAATTCATCTTGCAGGGGTTGCAGAGAGTCCAGTCCATGGCAGCAAAGCTGGTGTTAAATAGGCAGCGTAGGTCCTCTACGGCACTGGCCTTGAGAGATCTTCATTGGCTGCCTATTAAGGAAAGAGTCTGCTTTAAATCTCTTTGTATTGTGTTCAGAGCAGTACATGGCTTGGGCCCAATACCACTGCAGGAGAAGATTACCTGGTATAAGCCCAGAGGCAGCTTCGCTCCTCCAGTGTAAATCTGGTAAAGACTACCAGATTTAAGAAGTCTAGGATGGGGGGCAGATCATTTGGTGTGGCTGCCTCACGCCTATAGAACGAGCTGCCCCAGAATATCAGACAGGCTAATTCCCTGACTTGTTTTAGAAAAAGTCTGAAAACCTGGCTGTTCCCTAGGGTGAACATTAGGCCTTCCCACTGATACATTGGTCTATTCTTGCGGTGGCTATCTTCCAAGTTTAAGCGCCAGTATACCTGTAGGGTGACAGTTCGCGCTATATAAGCTTTCAATACAATACAATACAATGCAAAACATCACAAGTAAGCAAATTACGGTATTTCGTGAAATCCTACGACTATACTACTATAAACCTTTGCATGCTATGGGTGTAAAAGACCACATGACAATCTGCGGGTAGAATTGTAGTCTTTTTTTAAATTTATATATTTGATACAAATTAAGCTTTTGAAAAAGAGGCTTAGGAATATGCCCCAATTTTGGAATACAGGATAATTTATCATTCTAAGTTCAGTCTTTGAATATTTGGAAAAGGAGTATTTTGATTTCCTTATTGTAGGGTTGTCATGCAGGGGGCTCATAATATGGCCATGGCAGGGCTTGTGCGTATAACACGTCTCCTTCACTGTAGATGTCGAATGGAATTGAAACACAGATTGCTTTAACATACGGAACGCCGGCTCGGCCGGCTTAAACACAAATTTTTCAAACAGCCTGTTCTTGATCTCGTGTCTCAACCGCTCTACTTTCTGCTTCTCTTTCTAGCCTTCTTTGCTTCTCCCTCCTCTTCTCTCTTCTTGATTCCACATTTGTTTTCGCCCCTGTTTTCACTATGTCTCCTATATTTTCTTTCCAACCTCTCTCTCTTTTTCCGTACTCTTTCTTCCATTTCGCCGTTTCTATCCACCACACGTGCTGTGAGTTAGAGCACACCTGGGAGCAGTCTGGTGATGAAGAGATGCGTCTGTTCTTGCCAGCCCCTCTCGCATCTTTAGAAGACGCAGAAGCATTAATAATACATCGCAATTTGCTTTCTTCCTTTCAAATGGCTGCCTGGATCCCAGGAGTTTGAAAGGTAAAGGAGGAAACGTGTTATTTTTTCTGTAGAAAGAACCGTCCTTGGCACTGTTTCCTTGAGTGCCAGCTCTGACTGCACACGACTGATGACATTCAGGCAGCAGGGTAGGCTGTGTCCTCCTTGCTAAAAAACAAGCATTTGCAATGCAATAGGTCTCGCTTTGACGCGAGTTTGAGCTACTGACATTGCAAATAACAATGCCTTTTAGTTTTTGTTTTAAAACCAGAAATAAAAGGCATTGTCATTTACAATGCCAATAGCTTAAACTCACGTAAATGTGAGACCTATTGCATTGCAAATGCTTGTTATTGGGAGCCATGTGGGAGCACAGAATAGTCGAACATTTGTTATCATCAATTAGATTTCTTAGATGGTCTGCCTTATGAATGTAAGTTAGTGTGTAAGAAAGAAGACATTTTGCAAAGTGCCCCCTGAATCACATGCTAGTGTCCCATGGGTACCCACAAATTCAGAGGTGTACAAATGATTGCTGCTTCTAAATTCAGTATCTGGTGTGCATTTTACAAATACAGAGGTTTCCTTCATACCCATACTCTTTTTCATACCCATGTTTCCCTCTTTATATTTTACCATATGAATTGCTCTATATTCTGTACACAATAAAAAAGGTAAGGTGCAACTCAGTTGTTGGCTCTGGGTACCTTAGGTTCTTGAAGAACCTATAAACCCTATATATTCCCACCACCAGAAGTGTCTAGCAGATGTACCGGTGTATTGCTTTTGTAAATCAGCCATTGTGACAAGAAGTTACAGATGAAAACGTTGTCACAATGGTTGTTTTTCCGTCCCAGTTTTCATATTTTTGTTTCAGGAATTAATTTCTCTGGGAAAACCTTGCTGGATCTGCCCAAATTACCCTTTGCTGAATGCAGAATTATGTGTACATTTCAGAAATGTAAAGCTTTCTGGCATCACCCATGGGTTTCACACCTGGTTCTGCCACAAATTGGAAATATGTTGAAAGTACAAAAAATGAGCTACCTCTTTGAAAAATGCCAAACCTGTGTTACAGAAAATGTTTTTTTTTCATACAGCTCCGCATGTTCCTGGAAGCTGGGAAGGTAGTGATTTTAGCACAGCAAACCTTTTGTTTGTGACATTTTTAGTTTAAAAAACACAGTTTATTGTGGAGAGCTTATGCCCGATTTTTCCCCCAAAAAACAAAATGTAGCTATATTTAGGTTAGTTTCTCTATCCCCTTCTGGGGAATTCGCAAACTCTTGGTACGTGTAGAATCCCCATAATGTTGGGAAAAAAGAACACACATAGGTGAGGATACCTTATGTGGAAATAAGTTTTTCCAGGCGTAAGCATGAAGAACTCCAACTAGCCAACAAATAAACACTGGGGGTCGAAAATCCTCAGCAGTTAAGGGGCTAATTTTCTAGAATGATCTTTTTATTCCACTCATCATGTGTGTCACCACTTACTGACTTATATTGTGCGCAGCTCTTTAACTCTAGCTTCAGTTCCCTCCTACTGTCGGACACTCTCTAATCTATTTGTTTAACCCACCCACTCCGTGTGTATCTCATGTACCGTGACTGCACCCCATTCACTATGTGGGCAACCCACACACTCAGTATTTAAATCTCACATCATCTCTGTAATCAATCCACCCCATGTATAACCCATCTAGTGTGTGTGCAACCCCACTGTTCTCTATAAAACAGAGCCACCCTCCTTGAAAAGTGCAAATACCACCCATGTTGTGAATAAATCTCACATCCTCTCTTTAAAGTTCACACCCTTTGTGCAACCCATTGACTATGGGTGCAACCCACCCACTCTGTGCATACATCCCACTTCCTCTTTTTAACCCACCCACTGTGTACAAATCGCACATCCACTGGTTATCCCACCCACCCAGTGTATAGGCCATTCCATATTTGTGCAGCCTTTTGCCCCTCCTTTTGACTTACCCCTCCTGTCTGAAACCCACCCTCCCTGTGTGAAATGCATCCACTCTATATGCATCCCATCTACCCTGCTTGTAGCCCACCCCCTTTCAGATCACCGCCCACTGTCTGTGCAACCCACCTGCCCTCTATGTAGCCCAATAATTCTGTGTAACAGACCAGCTATGTGTATGTGACCTGCATACTTCGAGTATAACCCTCCCACCCTCTGTGTAAGTAACTCACATATGTTGTGGGTAACCTACTCAACCTTTGTGTAACCCATGCACTATGCGTGTACCTGGTGCCCTCATGTGTAATTCCACGACCTTTTTCATTTCCCATTTCAGTCTGTTTTTGATCCCCTAACCCTGCAAGTAAAGCATCCATTCTCTTTGTAACCCACATAATAAGTATGCAACCATCCACCCTATGTGTAACCAATTTGCCCCGTAGTTAACTCACCCGCTGTCTTTAAATCTATCAGTCTCTCCCAGGTAACCCACCCACCATGTCCACTGTGCACCTAATCAAACATGTTTGTACCCAACTAATCATGTGAATGACATATATTATCAGTGCAACATACTAGGCTCCATCGTTATTTAGCCACCAAGTACGTAATCTGTCCACTCTCTTTGCAAACCACCCTATAAACCACCCACTAAGTATGCGTAAGGTCACCCAACATGCATGTACATCATTTACCTTATTTCTAACCCATTCTGTGCGCAAGGGCCCAAGCTATGTGCACCCCATATCCCTTGAGGGCAACATACCCACCCTGTTTAACCCACACTCTGTGCTTTGAGATACCCTAGATGTAGCCCACCCACCCTTAGCAAACCCACTCATAATCTGTGTAACCCATCCACTCTGTGTGTGAATAATTCCCCTCTGTGTAAGCTTTCCACTGAGTGAACCACCCCACCTCGTGTGCACCTCAAATACGATGTATGTAACTCATTTGCTCACCGCGTGTGTAACATGTTCATACAGTGTGTAAACAACCCACGCTGTGTGTGTCCTGCTCCCCCTCTCCCATGTTCCCAACCCTTCCTTTATCTGCCACGCCCACCCTCGGTGTTGCCAAAGCTCTCTGTGTGCCACTTTGCCTCTATACCCCTCCCTCTCCCCCGCCAATACTTTCCTGAAGAAAGTGTATAACAATTACACGGCACAAAAGAAGGCCGGAGGATAAGTGAAAGAGTCAAAAGACAAACCAGAACATAATCTGTTTTCCAATCAGTTGAGCCCTCTCAAACGTGTAACATACCCATGCAGTCCCCCTGTGCCACGTCATTAGTTATCTCTCCCCATCACTTCGAGGCGAGCTGTATGTACCTTTCATCTGTGGTCAGCACTGCACACCCCAACACTGCTGCACCCAGATAAAAACGTGTGTCTGGACTCTGGAGGGGGTAAACACTGCTCACATATACAATGTCACGTTTGAAAGAACAAACTGTGGGGGTGAGCACCGAAATGCCTGGAGGGGTACACCGGTGTGTGTAGGGGGTTGGAGGGACAGGGAGGCTGTGCAGGAAGTTGGCTGAAGAACCCCAGGCTGCATTACTATGCATTAATCCCGCCTTCCCGAGTGTTTCGTACGCGGACAGACTGCATGTTACCGTGCGTGTATCTACCCATGGTATTTTCGGCATACAAGTCGACCTTTCTCCTTATTTCGAGCCTGGCATTGATTTGTGTGGGTGTGAATGTGCCTGGCTTAGCTGACGACACGATTTTACACCTGCATTCGGTGGCGGAATTCAAATGTGTTTCAACTGAGCATCCGAACAGTTTCCGCAAACAGACGAATGCACATGTATTCTGAGCTTTATGACTTTCACGTCTCCACACATCAAATATAAACACGAATGAACCGTGCCAAGATCGGCCTTTAAGCACTGCTTTCAGATGCTGAGCTTCTGGGCGCTCAAACGAGAAAGACGCGTGGTTGTGTTCTTTCATTTCGCGTTTGTGTATCGACACAGTGGACCACACACGCAGATGTGCCTTTCCAGTCAGTTACAGTTGGCTTCGGTGGCGGCAGTGAGTATGATGTGCATGTATCAGGGTGAAGATGAAAGGATACGGTGAGCTGTGCCTTCATGGCTGGTGTGTGTGTACATTGTATGCCCACACCTTGGTGATGCCCTTCCACAGTGGGTCATACATGTATGTATAGCTGCTCTGACATTCCGGGCTCATGCCTGTAGAGGGCCGATGCACCTGTAAGGGGGGCATATATTGATGTCGTCTGTGTGCACTTTTTGCACAGTGCACATTGTCGTGATGCAGGGAAGCATATATTGATGTCTTCTGGGTGCATTCTTTGCACATTGCACGTTGTAGTGATGCAAGGGCACAACTACTGCTGGCTATGTGTCGATGGCAGCTGGGACCGCAGTGTGTCCACCGCGTGCACACGTCTTCGGGTGATAAGGACCTAAACGCTGGACTGCGTCTTGATGGTGTGTACACTATGTGTACGCGACTTCGGCGTGCATGGGCACCTTCGCAGTGGAAGGGGGTACGGAATTCCGTCACCAGCTCGTATCTGTCAATTAATCTTTGTACAGTTTGACCGCGATAGACGCATCCTTGCACCAGGTGTTTTCCCAAGGAGTATTGGTATCATCCGGAGTGGCTAAAGGGGGGGGGCACGTTTTTCCAGTTCAGTCGTGAAATTCTGCTGGTCAGGTTCTGTTATTCCCCGACCTCTCTACGAGGTAAGTGAAGCCTTCCGAGCCGCATCGAGGTTGCCCGAATTAAATACATATCCTGTTCCCACTCCATGCTGAATGTCTGGGGAGGGGCAGCGAAAATGCCCCCAGTCTATTAAGGAGCCGTTAATTCTGCACGCGTTCGTTAAGCGGCAGCCTCTGAAGTAGAAAGAAACAAGCGCGGTCCCAAAAGTGAAAGAGTACCGCGCTACAGCCGGAGCATGGGGATCTCTTGTTTTCATGGGGCCATGTGTTTAAACACATTGCCCCATAAAGATAAGAAAGTGCTTTGCGACAGCAGCAAAGTAGGTGAGCCAGTCCGGCTCGCAGGGGAAAGGGCATCTACAGAAAACCCTCCTTTCCAATGGCTGGCCACCATTTGGCATAAACGGTGACGCCAGCCAATGGAAATGAGGGACGGGGCTTAATGCCCTCTTCTGAAGTCCTTGTAAGCAATAACTCTCGCCGAGCGAGCTACGCATGTGCGCAGCAACGCTAGGCGAGACATAACCAAAAAATAACAACACTCCATCAGTGTGAAAATCCTCATTTGTACACACCTGGGAGCATACTTCCAATCCTGGGGTGAGTGACATTACAGCCAGAAGCTCTAGCTTCCCTGCAGCAGTATCCTGGCAGTCGTATCTCACTCAGCACATAGCAACAACAGCGCTACAGCAGAATAGCAGTTTGAGGTGTGTGCCATTTGCACCCTCCCAATGCAAAGGTACAGGTCTCAAGCATGGTGGATGATTTCTTCACTCTTTCTTGCCCCATGCAATAGATAGGTCAATGTCAAAAGAGTGACTTTTACCCTCAAACTTGGTGGAAGGGCAGCCTTTGCAAAGGCGGTTGAAGTTTTTAGACTTCACCTGAGATGTTGGTAAACATGCCTAGCTGCCTCAAAGTCAGACATTCCTGCACTGTACACACAGGCCCTCATTTTGTGGGAAATCTGTGCATTTGGCAGCCACCCTTTCCACACAGTTAAGAGGTATTGGGAGAGGAGGGGGATGTTGGCTCGGTGTGGAGATGGGGGTAGCAGCTAGAGATGGGGTGGATAAGCATTTGAGATTTTCCACAGGATGGCTGATTAAAGCAGAAGAGAGACTGACACCCCTTGGTGGTGGTTGTATGACAAAACCACGCATGCATTTACAACACATGCATTTACAACGCATGCCTTTACCACGCATCCATTACCACACATTGCCTTTACCACGCATTGCCTTTAGCGCGCAAGGTAATTATATATAAGGTAAGTGAAACTTTATATAAATACACACACACACATATATATAAAAATATAGTTAGTAGGAAACAAGCCCACCATTCGACGTTCAGATAATAATGATTTTAATTCAGCAGAGTCCGTAAGCATGAAGAATTTCACCTCTAGGATGGGTCTTATCCATATGCTAATGAGAGTGGTCCGTTGCTCAGTTTTAAATGCAAAGTTCATAAATATCAAAGAAAGACTTTGAATGAAAGTCCGGTCACCATAAATATTAATTGCATTGACATGGCGTGTTATAAATTTAAAAAACAGTAAATAATTATTTAATCACATTAAATGTCACTTTTAACATTGGAAATACAAATATATAGACACCGGTAAAGTACCTTACAGAGTTCAAGGACCACAACATTTATAATGCTTTGCAACCATTCGTAAGAATAATACACAGTAATTCAAAGTCATATTTCACAAGTTGCTTCCTTTGAATTGATGCTTGTGTGTCCGGTTATCCTCATTTCACCTCAATAATTCAATTTCAGGTAGGGCGCAGGGATACCATGTGCATCATAATCACCAGAGAAACTAATAGTACCAAACCATCCTTTAGTTGTTGATGACTTCTCACTTAGGCACTGTCCGTCTTTCTTAAACATCATATTTCACGCGTTATGTGCAAGGGTCAACACCCCCACAAAACCTGCTTCTTTTTTGCATAATTTAAGCGGCACTCCATGCCTGAATGGGTATTTTTTTTTACTTATACTGAGTGCTTCCTTATGTCTGGACAAAACGAAACCTCTCCGAAGAACTATAATGAAAGCGAAACAAGTGCCAGGGGTTGCTTTTATTCATTCCAGGTTGGCTTGGATGGTGCTTTACCAGTCCTGAGCTGTAATACTGTGCCTAGAGTGGTAAAAGGATTGTTGTCATTTTACAACTCAGCATGGAGTAAAAATAAAATGATAACGCAGTGTTATTATTTCATTTTTGTGTTCCTGCTTAGGTGCGGGTCAGGGCTGGGCTGGGCTGGCCAGAGCAGGTGCCAGGAGGACTGGTGAGCACACTCTAAGAGAGCATGGCGGCTTAGCCGGCCATCTTAGGCCGGCCACACAGTCATGCACACTTTGTATGTTCTCCACCTGCTGCATTGCACAGCCTGAATGGAGAACATGCACAGTCTCATAGACCCCATCTGAGCGCCGAACCACAGCGGTCAGACCAATCACGTTGTTGCTAACAGCAAAGTTGTGATTAGCCTGGGAGCCTGTGTGCTTCCTGCGTGTCGACGACCGAAGATGACCAGGAGGCGGCCGCCAGCCTGCAGGTGAATCAATTTTTTTTTTATCCCCCGTCCCCCATCTCTATTAAGCAGCAGCCGCCACTGAAAACAGTCACTGTCAACTATGTTCTGGGAAAAACTGCAAGTGCATCATTAATATTGATTTAACATTTTCGTTTTTTGAAACTGAAAAATGTAGATTGGTCCACCGTGTCACCATTTTGCCTAACGTGCTCTTGCCATTCCAGTAAAAGTACTTTCAGCAAACATTTAGTGGATGAGGTTCTAATGTTTGGCAGCCAACCTACTTAATGTTAAATGAGGGCCTTCGTGTCAATGACAGACCTGCCACTTTAAGAATCTTTTATCTGTGTGATTGCACAGGGAGAGAACGTGTGGCACTGCTGAGGGGGCGGCCATGGCAAGTGGGGCGTTGGAGCGCCTGCTTTGCCTCAGCAGCCACAGCAATCCTCCCCCACAGCAATAAGGAACTCATCTAGCTCCACCTCCCATGTCACTGGAGGATTTAATTGGAGACCAACTGTGCAGATAGTAACTGCCTCAGAAGGAAATCCCTAAAGTGCAAGAGATTCCAGCTCATCTTATGATGGTGCCTCCTCACCATGTGGTCGTGTGATGAGGCATTAAACCATGTGTCACATGGTGTTATGCTGTTAGTTTTCAGGCATACAAATATCTGAAACTCAAGAATGTAATGGGAGCTAAATGTGCAAAGATCCCATCTTCACCTGCAACAATTTCAAATTGCATAGTATTGCTATTTATTTGTGATTTAATAAACAAATTGACAACAGCAATAAATCCACACTAGCTCATTAACGAAAAAGAATGCAAATGTTTAGGTTCATGCAAACTGAACTTGCCCAATATAACAACATGTTAGGGATTACTGGGAATTTTGGAACCTGAATGGCAGGACCAGAGGCAGAACCTTTTCACGTTTCCACTTGCCCCACTTACTCTACAAGGGTAAGCTCTAACCTAAGCGTTCCTATTTGCGAAGGATTGCTTCTTGGGATCCCTTAAGCAGCTCTTTGGAATGATTCAAACACAGCAGGTTTCAACAAGGCGAATCCTGGGTCCTTACAAGAGAGAAGTGTGGTCAAATATTTCCCATTGCCGCAAATAGGGCAGTCTTTAAACTTTTCCAAAGCAAACAGCCTTAGCGAAGCATGTGTGTGTTTTGGGAGGGCAAGGAGGGACCAACGACGATTGTGACTTGCACACAGCTGGTATCACATTCCCAGTCTTGTTCTTGGCTGATATTCACACATACAAATCTGAGCACATGCCAAGGTAACATTTCTGAACGTCAACAACTCCCTATTTCGGTCCAACAATCTCCAGAAGCTACTGTAATGCAGACACCACCCAGACAGAGGCCAGAAGCAACTGCAATGAAGACACCACCCAGAAACATATCAGAAGAAATAATACAGACTATCTAGGAGCAGAATCCTGAATTCCATTTGTTACCCAAGCAATTCTTTTTTCAGGTGTAATATACCTAGCTTACCATGGCGGTAAGAAACGGGGTTGTAGGTTGGGGGGGTGGGTGAAACCCTATTCAAGCAACAACCACAATCC
This sequence comes from Triturus cristatus, assembly GCF_964204655.1. NCBI lineage: Eukaryota > Metazoa > Chordata > Amphibia > Caudata > Salamandridae > Triturus > Triturus cristatus. The sequence goes on from NC_140584.1 coordinate 47,768,567, forward strand.
TTGTCAGGGTGAACCACAAAAAGTCATTAAATTAACCTGTGCTTAACCCTCTGGTAGCTTGGCACAAAAGCAGTCACGCTTATGTTAAAAGACTATCTGTAAAGCTTTTGGGTGGCACACAAACAGTAATAAAGTGAACAAAACAACACATAAAAGCCCCACACTAATTTAGAAAGCATAGAGTAAAATGTAATACATTATTTGGCGCCAAAGTGACAAAAATCAGGTAAGTAGAACCAGAGATATGCAATTTCAAAGATTAAAGGTAAGTATAGCACCCAAAAGCAGAAAGCTTCACTCTGGCTATCTGGTCATGTGAATATCCTTTCAGCTCCATGGAAGATCGTTGCTGGAGATTCGTGTTGGTGGTCATAGCAGGCTGTAGATGATGTAGGTTGAAGTGCAGATCTCACAGTGCTGGTCATTGCTGGTGGTTGCTGTAGCATGAAGAGTCAGGTTCACCAGAGCTTTGTGTTAGTGGCAGCACAGGCAGCAAGATCTTGGCGCAACAGGCCCGTTTGCAGTATTGAAGAGACCAAAACATAAGTATTTCAACTTTTTTGAGTCAGCAAAGTGCACTCTGATGCCAGCCAAGGGTCAGGGGCCTGGGGAATCACATCTTGAAGATTAGGGACTCACTCTTGAAGAGGCTGGGGGGCAGGCAGCTCTACTTGCAGGTGCAGTTACAGGTCCAGGCAGCAACCCAACTAGGCAGATGCAGGGAGGCCGCTGGAGCTCGTTATAGCTCAGAATAGGAGGTCACTCAGCCTTGGCTGAATGGAGCAAATCCAGTTTTCCTTCTCACAGCAAGCAGGGCAGGCCAAAAGCAGTGGGGCAGCAGGGTAACCCTATTTAGTATTCACAGGTCCAGGGTTGAAATTAAGAGAGTCCTCTTTTTATACCTGGTGCTCACTTTCAAGTGGGAGAAGCTTCTGGATTTTCCCCTACAGAGGTGACTGAAATGTCCTGCATCCCTGTTCCGGACCATATTTGTCTGAAGGCACAACAGTCTAGCCTGAAGTCATTTGTGTGTGAACTATGCTAGTGCCTTTGAAGTGCAAGTGTGGTAAGTGATTGCCCCTGACCATTAAGCCAGGATAGCCCATCCTGCCAACACTCAGACCCTCAATTGTAATGCTATCTTGGAGGAATACGCAAAGGCCAACTGCACTTAGTCATGTGTCCCAGGAACAGGCTGTAGGCACCAAATAGTTAGAACATGAAGATTCAAACTTTCTAGAAATGACATTTTCAGAATTGTGACTTAAAACCAGACTTCAGCAAGAGGATTTTAAATTGGAATTCATCATACACCAAACATGACATTCCCACATTAAACAAACAACAGATATCACTCTTTCAATGTAATAAGTTAACCCAGTATTATCCAATGGGAGGGGTAGGCCATGAAAAAGTAAGTAAAGACTGTGCGAGTTTTTAACTACAAGGACATGTAGAGTTTAGACGTACATGTCCACCTTTTTAAACACAATGCACTCTGCGCTCTGGGCTGTTTAGGGCCTATCCTAGAGATGACTTACATGTATTAAAAAAAGAAGGACACAAGGTTTATTTTTCCAGGTCAAAATGAAATCTGCACACACAGGCTGCAATGGTAGGCCTGAGACATGTTGTACACGGCTACTTAAGTGGGAGACACAATATGTGCTGCAGGCCCACTAATAGAGTTTAATTTACCAACCCTGGGTACATGTGGTACCACTTTACTAGGGAATTAGAGGTAAATTAAATGGGGCAAGTGGGTGTAAGCCAATTTTACCAAGTTTAAAGGTGAGCACAAGCACTTTAGCACTGGCAAAGTGCACACATTCCAAAAAGCCAACAAAAACGGGTTCAGGAACCTGGAGGGTTAAGGCAAAAGGTTTTGGCAGATGACCCTACAGGGAGGACCAAGTCCCTAACTGGCATGGGCCAAGTCAGTCACCTACATGTGTTTAAACAATCTGTATGCAGTAGCAAATACAACCATAAAAGAAAAGAAAATCACAGAGCAAGTACATTAGATAAACTGCAAAATATAGAAGATGACAAATACCAATTTAAAATCACAATTAAAATACTATACAGTAACTGAGTATAAGAACCACATTAAAATCAATCAGGTCAAGATTGTCTTGATCTCAGAGCAGCCCTAAGAAAGGAGGTAACAGAAAAAAGGGTTTGCTCATTTTGTAAGAGCTGCAAATACTTAAGTGACAGGCGAGCTTGCGTGAAGTTAAGCTCTTTCAGGAGAGGTTGAAGAAACTGATTCCTAGGTAGACTAAAGTATTTACAAATTAGTACAAAATGTAGGGTATCCTGTGGAGAACGTCCATTGCCGCCACAGGGCCCTAAAGTACCTGAACAAAACCAACCAATATCAGTGGCCAAAAGATAATGCAACTGGATAAACCTGAAACGAGCCACCTCAAACCTATCCCTTTCAGTCAGTCAAAACACTATCCCTTTCATTGGAGAGAAGAGAGAAGTAATTCTCCATTCCATGGACAGCTTTTAATAACGAATGGCCCCATACCGTAGGTTTCACAAGCTCTGAGCAGTCACGTCAGGAAAGGGCAGTCTTGAAAAACAAATCCCTCACGCGATAGAGCTCTCGGAGTATAAGAGAAAGGTTATTATAAAAAATGTCTGTCCTGCCTAAGCTAGTGAGGGACACCTTCACATAAGTAATCCAGGGGATTTTATACGCATTATCAAGAGACAAACAATCGTACAAAATCAATCAATTGAACTGGGCATTCTTCCGAGTCCATATCCTAATCAAACACAGCAAGGGATTCAGAGCCACCAGGTCTGCAAAATATCTAATGCCAAGCTACTCTTGGACGAAGAAGGCCAGGTACTTTGTGGCACCCTTAGGATATGTTTTAAAAACTTGTTTTGTGCGAGCTGGATCTTGCGCACTGAGGTATAACTCCATACTTTGCTGCCATATAATACCTTCGAAAAGACATTTAGACTGATAAAGATTAACTAAAGTCCTTGGCAACCATAAGCCCAACCTCTGGGTAAAACTGGCTATGGCCCCGTTAACTTAATAAAGTCACACAGCTTTCCCTCAACCAATAGTTTCCAACTCAAGTTGGTACTAAAATGCATCACCAAATAGGAAAAGGCTGGTACATTGTCCAAGGTGTGGCTCCCAACCTTAAAGGTTTTAGACCAAGTGGACCGAGGGCCATCCACCAAAACGTATGATTTTGTGAAGTTGACCATCAGATCCAGGCTGTCCATAAAGGAGACAACCCTATCTATTACAGACTGCAAGCCCACAGTCATGCGGGTCATGAGCACCGCATCATCTGTGTACAATAAAACTGGAAGTGCTTTCGAGCCCGTCCTAGGGCAATCTGCCTGTACGGAATGAAGAACGCGTTCCAATGCGTAGATGTAGAGAATGAACAAAAAGGGCGCAAGTATACACCCTTGACGTGCACCTCTTGCAGACCTAAACTGTTTAGTAAGGCCCACCCCCTGTGAGTATCTAACTAAAGCTGTGGTGTGAGCATGGAGATTCGCTAAGAGGGTTACAACATCAGGGTCTACTCCCTTTGAGAGGAGTACGTTCTAGCAGGGCTCCTTCCCTTACTGCAGCATTTAGAACCAGGGTCAGAAGTGGGCCCCAAACCTCAATGTTGTCTCAAAAAAGGTCTGGAGGAATATCATTGGGACCTGGAGCCTTATTACGGGACAGTGACTGAATTCCCTGACAAACTTCCTCTAGGGGAAAAACAGCATTGGCTCTACCTAAGACCAGTCCTGCCTCTTCCTGCATCCCGTTATGAGCCCAAAATTGCACACACCCTTAAAATGATCCACCTACTGCTATGCAGGAATATGATGACTTAAGCTGGTTCTAAAGGCACCTCAAAACATGGCCTATTTATAACCCACCACAAAAGTGAAAAATCTCTCAGCTCATTGGCGTGGATAAGATCATCTCAAGCCAACATCCGTAACGTATGCTTACGTCTCTTAAGTGCTTACTTATAATGCATACGACAGCTGGCCACAAACTCCCTATCACAGGGATCTGTTTAAGAGCCTCCTTCAAAAGTTGAAGGGACTTGAAAGAGTCACAGTCAAACCATTTAGGGTTGTCTAAGGTACACTTGTTTGCTGGAGCCATTAACAGTGTCTATACCTTCTGAGATGTGGATGCATGTTTAGGCGGTTAGGGGGCAAATGACGGGGGTCTATGAAAGAACCCCAGTGGCAAGAGATTAATACCATTATCCATTAAACATGTCTTGTGCGGATAAGGCAAGATGTTTTTGTGATATTTCTGAGTACCTAAAATTAACAATTTACACTGTCTCCCTGAATCGACTGCCGTGAGGACCCAATCCTTGACACACGTCGAACCATCATATCTTAATGTAGTCCTGGATGGTAATTCTCGATCGAGTTATGAGACATTGGGATAACTTGTTAAATAGCTGATCAGTAGAATCCTGGTTAGGAGCAGATAGAGAAGGAAGCCCCACCGGTACCACAGTATAAAGACAGCAAGCAGGTAGGAAGATCATCACAGGTAACAAGGATGCGGTGCCCAGATCCCAGGGGAAAGTGCCCATCGAAACAGGGGAACATGAGGTGCAAGCTAAGACCTCCGACTAGAAGGAGGAATATCTTTTTTTTTTTCCCTCTTTAGCCTTGATTACCAATCAATGATGAATCGTACTCCAGGGCCTCCCTTTGATTAGTGCCAGTCAGAGATCTTTGTACCACACCGAGGATGGGTCACTCTATACCATGCTTACTAACTTCCAACCATAGGAGACTTCTTTTCACCCGTCTACTTCGAAGTCTCCAAAGGAGTAATTAAGCAATATGGTATAGAGGCCTAATCATTGGACTAGTTTTAAATACATTGTTTCACCCAGTTCTCATAAGGAAGCCATAAATCATTACGCTTTTTCTTAGGAGAACTGGGTGAAACAATGTACTTAGAAGGAGGAATATCTTGACATAAACCCTATCGGACTGGGCCCAAGGATGTGGAATCAAAAGTGTGGCACAAAGTGGGCCTTAGCAGAGCACTGGGGGTGGCACCACACTTTGAAGCAACATACGTCGAGGGAACCGCTCCTTACCATTGGGGGTCAGTTGCCTGTAAGCTCTACTTAGAATTTCACCAATGTCTACGGACAATTTATCCAGTTTTTCCCTCAAAGGATTGAGCAATTCCCTGAGAACATCCATGGGCTTCTTTAGAACAGGAGACCAATGGTCCACAGTTACATCAGCATGGCTGGGTGTATTGGTCCCAAATGAGCCCCCATGAGCAACAGGTAATTTGATGCTCCGTTTTGCTTTTCGCTTCCTTTTTTCAGCTGGAGAGTGAATCATGGTGAGGATGGGAGAGGAGCCCTGGCTCATCTTTCGAGCAGGGAAAGAAAGGATGGGTATCTCACCAGCAGAACTAAACACAGAACCATCTGGGATCGTCAGGGCAACATCAGTTTTTGTACCACCAGAGAATGTGGTGCCTTACTGCACGCCCTCCATGGCCAATGGAAAAGTGGGGCCACCAAAGCCCAGAGAGAGTCATCTTTCTACTAGGTAAATTTCCTTTGGAATAACCCCCACCGCCCTGGTCAAAAACGAGTCAATGGTGCATGACTAGAACCCACAGCTGGATTGACTGTTGCAGCTTTCCTTTGGCCAATTATACCAGTATATGCCAAAGGCAACAAACGACTATAAAGGCTGACACTAGTATGTAAAGACAATTGGGAAGCAGCCTAAAATAAAACTGTGACTTACTTTCTTTGCTGTAGGAGGATGACCAGCCACCATAGATCATACAAAGCCCCCACGGGACAGGAAACCAAGAGCAAGGGTCCAGCCCAGCCACGTTCGGCTGGGGATGGGAGCAGACAAGCCAGCTCTTAGCCCGCTCTTCACCCAGGACTCAACCAGGCACCAGTAGAGACTGCTACCAAACGGGGGTTGACGGTGGGGAGTGGAGGTAATTAAAAAAACACTTAACCTGGATACGGCTGGCCGACCACCGCCTCTCCTCCATCCTCTTCCACCGGGCAGCAGGAATCAGGAAGCACACAGCCTCCCAGACTCCCCTGACCAATCACAACGCTGCCTTACAGCAGCGTTGTGATAGGTCTGAGCGCTGTTGTTCAGCGCTCAGCCAGGCGCTGGAAGGTTGTGAATGTTCTCCTCCCAGGCTGTAATGCATCCGGGTTGGAGAGCATGCAATGTGTGCCTGACTGTTTTGCCGGCCCAGGAGGGCTGGCAAAAATGTCATGCGCACTTAAGAAGTTCCTACCACTCATCCCTAGCTCTAAACAGTCCGCCCCCAACCAACTGAGCTAGTACGGTTAAAGAAAGTGATAATAACGTTGCGTTATTATTATTTTATTTTTCCGTTTTGAATTGCTAAGTGGAGCAATGCTCCTCCGCCTTAGTGGACGTGCCACCTCTGCCGCACGTGACGCTACGGCACCTATTCGCAGACGTGATCGCTGGGGAAACTGGGGGATGTGGTTCCCACCCCATCAAAGTCCAGGCAAGACAGCAGGCAGCAGCGTGCGAGTCGCCCTGTGGGACTGCATGAGGGCAACAACTCTCTCTGAAACAGAGAAAATCTAATGCACCACTGATTTACGAGCACGACTCAAATCAAAGGTAGTAATAGCACTCACTACATGCATCACACCAGCTGAGCTGGAGCGTCGTCCACCCTACGACCCATCTAAACACACAGCTGCGTCAGACTGGTGCGCCTGGAGGTAGGTTTTACACTGCTCTGAAAAGTGCTGCAGGCATCCAGTCAGTCCCTGAATAAACTGAAACAAGTATGCCCACACCTTCACTGCGCCCACCTTTCCTCTCCCCCCCACTCTCCTCCCTTCTCTATGAGGCGTTCCATTGATGCAAAATTCCAGCTCCACTGGTCCCTCACTAAACCCCAATGGCCTTGCAGTTCTGCCCTCGGAAGCATATGCTTTGAACCTCTCTGCGCGGCGGGCGCTGTTTCTAATCACCTGCGGCCCTATGAATAATTAGTTTCAGATACAAGCAGAAAGAAATGCAGCCTACTGCGCGCCGACCGTTCCCGCGAGGCAGTGATTCACGGCCCAAGGAAGCCGCCGCACTTATAATGCATATGGCAAACAATTATCTCCTCAAACATAGCTGGTTTTCTCTCTTTTAAGAACGCTTTTTTTTCCTTTTCAAGAGCGTGCGGGAAATTCTCTCAGCGTGAATTCTTTCAATTTACCGAAGATCCCCGGCCTTCATATGGAAGCAAGAAAATTTTTTGTTTTTGTAAACAGTTCTTTTAGGTCCTTTCGGATTTGTCCCTTATTGTTTACTGTCGGAGCAAGGAATGAATGCTGCAGGAATGGATGTCCCTGGAAAGGACAGAGGGGGCGGGAGGGGGAGATGTTTGTGTGTGTGTGTGTGGCGGAGGGGGGGGGGGTAGGGGTTGAATATGAGGAAATATAAATGAACTAAGACTATGTGAGAAACGTTAAAGAACAAGAGATGGAAATTACGCGTTCGGCACCAGGTGGAGCACCAGGTTAAAGAAAGGGAGGACAAGAGGACTTCTAGAGATAAAGGAAAGAAAAATAGTAAAGAGAGGGAAACTGGGAAGAGGACGACATGAAAGAAATGAAAGATTTAGCAAAATAGAAGATAAGACGACTGATGGGAGGAGACAATCAGGGCCGGCTTTAGCACTGGTGGCTCCCGGAGCGACAATCATTTTCGGCGCCCTCACACCCAATGACCGCCTCCTCGGATTTTCTCATAACCACCGGGCAAAAGTGTCCGTCATCTCACCAATTATAAGTTATTGCTGAACACAGGGCCCCCTCCACAGGTCAGCACCCCCTCCACAGGTCAGCGCCCAGTGCGGCCGCACCAGTCGCACTGCCCTAAAGCCGGCCCTGGCGACAATGGTGTGTGTGGGTCTGTCTTTGTCAGTCTCTCTTTGTGGCAGTGTGCCTGCCGGCCTTTATGGCTAGGAAAGGGAATGAAACAATCACTTTGGTCCTCTCCCAGGCCGGCCTCCATGATTAGCTAAAAAAAAATAACACAACAAAAGCCTACTCTCTGTGAGGAAACTCAAAATGCCATCAATGTCCTTACTGCCTGGGCGAACACAGTACAAAAATGCAAAAAATGCAACTGGAATGGCAAGTGCAGAATCCAGCTCATCATCTGGTAGAATGATGAGGAAATTCAATGAATACTGAACCATAAGCAGTGGTGGGGAATCTGCTGTTCAGGAATATGGACTATGGCAAAAGAACCAGCTCTTCTGCCCCAAAGCCACAGCTCCTTCCAGCTCCCTCACATCATCCTTAATAAGAAGCAGTGTTCTCTGATGACATTGGAGGACCACAGATCTCTCTTATGCCATTCTAGTTGCTGCTCCCTGGTTGAGCTTGTTGCACTTTGAAGATGGAAGCCATGAGCGGAAGGGGGGCAAATGTAGGCAAACCAGGCCTCCTTTCTTCTGCTGTATCACTTATGGTTCTCCATCGCTGAGACTATTCTCAGAGGAACAAAGAAGAACATTTACCCAATAAGCCGCTTTAGCCACACAGGGACAATACACACTTCTTAAGATGAAAAAAAGTATGTTGTCATCCCTAAGAGCCACCTAGAAAAGATGTACTCTGCTACTGACTAACCACACGGGGACAGAATGCAACAAATAATACATCACTGGGTCAACTTTGGGTGTCAAGCTGGAGTCCATTTGAAGAGCTTTCTGCTTAAACATCTTAGACATAGAATTATGGGGTGCCTACAAGAGATACATTTCAACCTTTTGCTGGTCAGAAAGCTGGTACATTGTTTGGTTTGGTTAGTTCTAAATCAGACTCGCTCCAGAATCAGCGTTTGGTACTGCACTCACCAAAAGCAAGATGGCATTTACAGATGTCCAAAGAAATACTGGTGGGAGAACTGGGGATATGGTGAAAATCAAGAGAATGCAACGAAGTAGACTATGATGTCATTGAAAGACACATAACATACATTAAAGTGACTACTTCCAGAAGTTAAAATATATAAGCTGGTATTAAAGTAATGCTCAGCTTGTGTAAATGGCTGGATAGGATCACAACAATAACAAGGTGCATGCAGATGCACCACTTTCTCTGGGTTTGGTACTTGATCAAATCAATGTATGAGATTTTCATATTGAAAGTCAAATATCATAAGGGCAATACACATTTTATTGCCATACATTTCAGCTCACCCATCTTGAAATTTATAGCACGAATTCATGCACCAGCCCTCATTTATTCACTCACCTTGATGCAACAAACACGAGCCGAACAACCTTCATATAATGTGAGTTTGTTGAATTTATGGACCTTAATGACAGCAGAAAGCTGAATTAATCTTGCCGTAATCCAAACTAGTGAACTGCCAATCACCACTGTAGAGATGTTGCTACAGCATGCTAACTGATAGTTTTCCAGTTGGGCAAAGAGTGCAGCAAGGCAGAGCCCACGTGTAAAGGCCTCCTTTAGCATGATCAACCCCCAAAGTTTTGGACTGATGTTGATGGTTTTTCAACTCTCAGAGTGCACTGAAACCCGCTAGCCAGACCTCACTGTCAGTGTTCTAATCCTTTACAAAATGTATGTTGAACTGCCTCCCCTCAGTTGGCACAAGTTAACTTACTTATAAGTCCCTAGTATATAGTACCAGGGCTACCCAGGGCATGTAAGCTAATGTGTCTACCCAGGGCTGCAGCACTGATTGTACGACCCTGAGTGTGGCGAAGTGCAACATGGCTCCCAGCCTGCCACTGCAGCCTGGAAGAGCAGTATAAAAGTGCAAGCTCGAACTTGCCATTCCAACTTATGGAAAAGCCCAAACATCCCTTGATAATGTACATGTCACCCTGAAGGAAGGCCTACTGAGCCCTTAAGCAGGGTCCTGCGTATTATTAAGTAGGACATGCACTTTTAAGGGTTGTAACAGTAAAACCACCAACCTTTCATTTTACTTTGGAAAGGCTAGGAGCCCCATCGAAAAGTATAAAGTTACAGGCTGGTATCTTAGCCCTACTTCAAGGTATCAAATGAATTGTGGCATTAAACCCAACTTAATACCCAAGTGGAATTTATTATAATTTTTAAAGAAAAGCAACTTTTAGAAAGTGGACCCTGTATTGACCAGTTGATCCTTCTGCCATCCTGGGAGGAGTGTGAATGACTCCCAAGCCCAGGAACAACAGAGGCATGCCACAGAGGGAGGTGTTACCTTACCCTTGCAAGAAGCCACACAGGGTCTTGGCCTAAAAGGTAAGCTTCAAAGGAGAAACCACCTTTGATAGGCGAATGGCAACCACACTTGAGCCAGGCTGACCCTTTGTTCAAGTAGGTAGGCTGACGGAGGGAACAGAGAGGAAAACCAGTTGCCAAGCCAGTTTTTCCGTGGGTGTGAAGCCCACAGTCAAACACACCTCTAGGGTAGGCTACCAAGCTCCCATACTGAGAGAGGGGTTCTGACATCTTGGAAGTGAGCAGAAAAGTGAATTTGGGAAAGCTAGACACCACACATAGCCAGAAGTCATCATAAGGCTGGAGGAAAACTGATACCCAACGGATACTGGCTACTTCATCCCCCAGGGTACTTTCTGGGCATAAATATGGCACACCCTGGCACCCAGAAACTCAGATCATATCTGGACTAGAGAGAGGACCGAAAGAAGGCCTGCACAGCCGTCCTCTGGACCTGACAGGAGAGGATGCACCATCTGCTGGACAGCACCTGTTTCTCCTTGGGCAAATGAAGAGAGGACTATGTCCGTGGTGCCAGGCTCATGGAAAATCACGTCAGAGCCCCAGACAGAAAATGTGAATTCCAAAAGTCAGTGGCTTACTCCTTGTTCCAGTACCTAGAGCCATAAAAGCTGATGTGGCCCATTCGGGCCAACCAGTAGCCACTTCCATCGAATTGCCACTGACACGACTTGGCACTCAAAAGTTGCACCTGTGTCTGCCAGACCAAGAAGAGTTGTCAGAGTGCACATTGGTAACCAAAGATGGACTCAAGACATCACCAAAGGAAATCGCTGGACATGTCACCAGAGACCAGTAGCCCAGTTGTAACTAGACTTCTGCGGGACCAAAGAGGACTTCGAGGGCTAACGACCCATGTGGCCAAAGTCACCACAGCTCAACTGTGGACTGATGAATAACCCAAGGAATACTCCCATCAACCGCTCAGCACCTAGAGCATCTTTCAGCATCCTCAGCATCCTGTATCCTCAGCATCAGGACTACTCCAGTGAAGTCTATGGCGGTCCTTGCATTAAGTGTTGAACACTCGAGACTGCTTTGGTGCCCAGGAAACTGTCCAAATACTTCTTACTGGACCCCCTGACCTTCTCCCTGTCAGAATTGGTTACCCAGTCCAGGCCAAAGTAGTAAAACATAACTCTTTACATTTAAAAAAAGTTTCTAAACTTTACGGTTACCAGTGCTTGTTTGTGCTTCAGACTAAAAAGCTGAGATTTACATTTTACATACAAGTCTTCTACATCTCTGGAATGCTCTGGTGGGTGTTGCTCATCTTGTTGTCTAAAAGTTTGTGAAGATATAATCTATTTTATAAATTGGTATTGGATTTCTTTCTTGTTGGGTGACTTTATTATTCTGTTGTTTGGTGCGTCTAAATGTTTTACACTAGTTCCTTTGTTTAAACCTTGCATCTCGAAGCCACAGCTACCCAGGGTTGAGCTAGATGTTTTACAGATGAGCCTGACTGGACCCAAGAGGGTTTTGTGAGTGTAATACATTGTGAGGTCACACAAACACAACATAATACACCACAATCCTCACACCATGTACATAAAAAAACAAATTACTATGTTAAATGTATGGTGCACTTCAATTAGGGTTTATCCAGTGTGCTTTATATATCAGGACTCTACTACATGGGATTCTGCCACAGAAAAGGTGAGTTTCACCCACCACGCTGTCTAAAAAGGTATGTTATATTGCCCTGAAGTTACAGTGTGCCATCAGGGACGAGATTGGTTGTTAAATATGCCCTAATTTTAAAATAAGCTTCAGCATGCACGACAAGTACATTTATAGAAGAGAATAAATTAACTACAAAGAAAGTTCGAAAGCATATTTTTGTTCTGAAAAAACAAGACAAAAGAAAAAGTGGGAAATTATGTTTGCCAAGATTGATACATTACGTTCCTATTACAAGAGACACCAGAAGGCCAGAATATTTGCAGCACTCTTGAACCCATCTCTGAGTGACCCCATATCCTGATCCCTATTCCTCTGTACGCTCCTTCGGTTCTATATGATTGTGTAATTCGATATAGAGGGCATCTGCTTCTTCACCGCGCCCTGTTGGCCAGTCTGATTTTGGTGCATGGCCCAGTGAGTCGCCGGCATTTGACCTGATGTTACTTGTTCAATTTTTAATAGCGTCATCAATTTCGTTCACAATGTCTTAGGCAACATCACAAAATTGTCAGCTTCCATTTACTTTAGGTAGTCAACTTCAGCTTTTCTTCTGTTTTGAAATGGTTAGTTTTAACAATGTTGGTTGTACTTGCTCATCTGAGTAAATGCATTGTTTTTAAACAGGAGTTGTTGGACTTGGCCCAGCTTGTAGGGTCATCCCGGAACTTTTTGCCTTTCCCCCTAGCCTTTTTGCTGTATGGATGTGATTGAATGCTGCACAATGGTGTGCATAAGCTTATTTTCACCATTGAAGAAAGTGTCACTTTTAAAATGTCACCCTGTCTGTGCGCTTGTGCCTGCCTGAAGTGGGTTGCAGGTCTAGTGTTCGAAGTGACCAAGGCTGACTCCGCCGCCTGGGGTGTGTCCGTCTCACACACCCACAGCTTTTGGAGGGAAGCCTGGCAGACAGGGTGCCCTACCCCTCCCCCAAAACCAGTTGGGACCTGTTTCCCCAGACAGCCTTCTAGAAGGTTCGGGGCCTTTCTGGTAGGTGGGGTGAGGAATGCATATATAGAGGAGCTGAGGCTCCATGTGACAGTTCTGTGTGTGGACTTTGATTGGGAGGGGACACTCTGCCAGGAGGTACCGCCGCAAGGGCCTGTGTGCTGGCCCCTGTGCCCATCTGTATCCCCTCTGCTGTCCACAGGGCTAGTGAGAGCCTCTGCTGGAGTGAAGACTGCTATGCCAGGAGGAGTGTCACTTTATTGGAGTTGACCGTTTCTAGGAACAGCTGTCCTGTACTGATGAGTGCCCACTGTCTGCTGATCTTGCCCAGCATTGCCTGCCTGCTCTCCTGCCCTAGTGCCTCAGGAGCGCTATCATCTGTTTGCCTACACTCCAAGGAGGTGAGGAGCGTGGGCGCTACTCTACTCAGTGGGACCCCGGGACTGTGAGCCATCTAGTGCCTCCAGCATCTGCCCAGGAGAAGAAGGTGCGTGGGTTCTGCAGCATGTGCTGCCAGGGAGAGCTTTTTATCTTTGAAGTAAGCGGTGCCTACCCCGCATTTTTGGTCCGCCGCGGGAGCCCACCCCGCGTTATCGTGCACTTTGGCTTCTTTGAAGTAAGCGGGTGCCCACCCCACATTTGTGCCGCAATTGCCACTTTAAAAAAATAGCGGGAGCCCACCCCACATTTCAGCCACGTCCTGAGCACTTTGTAAAGCACCGGAAGCCCACCCTGCATTGCTTGGCTGCACTTTGCTTGTTTGCTCCAGGCAGGAGCCTACATCGCAGTTGTCTTTGTTTGAAGGTGGGAGCCCACCCCGCACTTCTAAACTGCCCAGAATCACTGCCGCAGCCCGGGGCCAGAAGAAGAAGAGAGCCGCCGCGCTGCCCGCGGCGACCCGGAAGACGAAGCCTGGTGGTGGACGGGGCCTGGGAAGCGGTCTGGAGCCTCGCGGGCTCCGCATTCAAGTCCCGAGTCCCAGGAGGGGACCCGGGTGAAGCCGGCAGAGGGAGAAGACCGGAGCCTCGCAGCCCCCAGAGCAGCCCAGAAGGAAGCCCTGGTTAGTGGGGCCTGTCCCGCCAGCATTTCCAGCGACGGTCTCCTGCAGCAGCTGTGCGTGTCAGGGGAGGCACCGGAGGAGACCCTTCTGCAGTTTTTGAGGAATCCCCGGTGGGTGGGGCACCCCTCGGTGAAGCTGGAAGGAGGTCCCAGAAGCGGGACCTGTGGGAGCGCCTTGCCGGTGTCCAGGGGTTCTCTACAGAGTCCCTAGAGAGGCCGTGGAATGGGGCTCAGTTGGTAACTTGGTGGGGGTTGGAGGCATGGCACATTGTCGGTGCCCGCCCCCCAGTGGCCGCACTGAGGGCCCCGTGGTGCCCGTGCTGGCCTCACAGCTGCCCTGCAAGAGCGCGGGGAGCTGCTACGCTGTGGGCCACATTACTTGTTGATTACCAAGCCCCAGAGAGGGGCCCCGACTTTACCTGCACTGATTGTACTGTACACAGCTACCCCACCGAACAGTGGGCAGCTGCACTTAATGGCCACTGGTTGTTTTAGAGTCCAAGGTGGGCTCCAGCAGCACGTGCAGTGCCAGTGCTTGTTTGGGGGCATTGCATTCCTCAGGAGGAATGAGAGAGGCGTAAGAGACCCTTCCGCTCTAGTGCTTTGCGCACCGGGGGTATACTTGCGAGGCCTGTTGCCCCTCATGATTCATTGCTACTATGGTTGCGTGATAATTATGCCCACCACTACGCAGGATGTGATTCATGCCTAATGTGTTTATACCCCAGGAGAGGTGCAGGATATATTTTGCTATACCTACTGTTGCATTCATGCTTATTGGAAGTATTGCCTCCATGTGAATATGCTTATGGCCAATGGGACTTATGTTGGCTATACATAATGTCTTTCTATGCCTATGGTGATGCCTCATGCCATTTTGCCTAATGTTATGCTTTATACCTTGTGCCCACTAGTTCTAGGCCTAATGTTTTCATTCCAGGCCTGCGCTAATGTGTTCATTCAAAGAACAAGGGGACTTAGAGGTATTGCGTCCAAGCCAGGGTTTCTCATTGCATTACCCAGGGATCACTTCCGGTTCTTGGAGCTTTTCCTATGACTCCCTGGTAAACAGTAGCACTCCGCTGTTAACTGGGTTGACTGGATCTCAAAAAGCATGCTCAGGCTATGAAGCCCCTCCCAGCGCTCTGTAGAGATGGGCAAGCCACTGTCGACTCGTGCCTTGCTCAGGTGAGGTTCCTGGCTGAGGCTCGGCTCGCCTGGAGGGCCATTTGGGCACTCGAGCCAAAAATGAGCTGAGCTGAGCCTGGCCCTTTCCGATCTGAGGCTAAATAAGAGAGAAAGGGAGATGGAGGGAGACTGAAGGAAAGGGGTGGAGAGAAAGAGGAGACTAGGCGAGAGAGAGGTGGGGGATGCAGAGACAGAGGAACAAAGGATGATTAAAACAGTGTAACAAGCAAACAGCACAGGAGCTGAACAGCAACAGCTTCAAAGCTCTTGGACCCCTGACCTATTACACTGCAGGCTTCTCCAATGTGCTTTTCTGAGTGAATAACTCAGTAACGCCCCGGTTAACCTCCTTTGCATGCTGTTGTCTGGGCGGACGAGAGTGAGAGTGAGTGTCTGTGTGTGTGTGTGTGTGTGTGTGTGTGTTGTTGTGTGCGTGCGTGTGTTTTCATGAGAAGGGAAGTGTTTATTGACACTGTGCGTAGGCCAATACCATTTCAATTCGAGAGCATGCACACAAAATAGACTACAACACTGACGTTACTTCTTTTAACAGCTGGATGTATTTTGTGGCGCAAAACCCTGTCTATTATTGTTAGTAGACAGGATTTTGCGTCAAAAAGCATGGATGGTTGCTTGGGAACACCCATGTACCACTCATGTTACACTGCTCTGACACAGCTGCTTTGCATTACTTTTAGGAAACTTTCCAATACAAAACAAGTTTTGCTACTTTTGTTGCGCAACCCAGCGCAAAAGATTTGTAAATCTGACTCCAGGTCATTCACAAATTGTAGGTTTGCTACTTCCTAGATAGCTACAATGTCCTGAACACTCTTCCCATATTCTGTTACTGTTTAACATCTCCTACTTTTCCAACTACATGTATTCCTGAAAGACCATTTCCAAATGCCTTTCAGACTGTAATGTTAAGATAATTTTCATGCTTGAAGATATTTCGTATCACAAGGTGTACTGGCCATTAACTGGCTTAAGGGTGGTCTCCTGCGGCTGTGTGGCATCTTCTCTGCTCTTTGAGGGAAATGTCATGATGCAAACTCTTCATATTAGCGCCTGTAAAGGTAAATGTGGCACAAAAGGGCACTGCCTCATTGTAGTGTGTCCCTCTCTGTTGGCAGGTCAACAAATGCTGCCCCTTGCATCCTACTCTGCAAAGGGCATGTTGACATTGCCACGGCGTGGAAGCCCTCCAGTTGCTCGAGGCTTTATTTATTGTTATACATCCTTTGATGTGCATTCATTTGGCCTGCACTATCCTGTGACAGGCAATAAGCAGGAAAGTTTGCATTCTGTACCAGATTTAACACATCTACGATCATAAAGAGCAAATACAAGTTTTCTGGTCAGGGAAGGCTCCTCCGCTATGGCGTAGGACCGTCGCCCCACTGTTGCTACCCAGCAGAGGCAGCAGTGAAATATAATATGATAATAAAATAATGTTATTATAATTTTCTTTTTCACCGTTGCCTCTGCTGGGTAGCCGAGTCATAGGGCTAGCCATCCTGATCTTCAGGTGGAGCAGTTGTGCGCACTGTTAAGTGCGGATATTGGTTTGGCCAGCCGTCTTGAGCCGGCAAAACCGGCATGGGCACTAAGCATTTCTCCACCAGGCTGTGTTGCACAGCTGGGGGGAGAAAAGCCACAGGCTCCCAGGCACTGTCTGAGTGACAAACCCAGCTTCTCAGACCAACCCCAGCGCTTCTCTCAAGCGCTTCTCTCAATATGATTACCAGCTTGAGAGAAGCGCTGGGATTGGCATTTGGGGACCTGCGCAGGGTACACCAGTTGAGTATCGGGAGAGGAGAAAGACAGAGCGGACGCAGCATCAGGTAAGGCTTAATGTATTTATTTTTTAATGTTTTCATCTCCACTCTTCCCTCCTGTGCTGCCACAATACCGTGTCTAAGCGAGAGCAGCCGCCACTTTTCCTGGTGTGTTTACCTCTGTGCATGAAATGGGAAGAACTTTAACTTATGTAACCAGTCACATTGAGCTGTTTCTTTTAGACAATGAAGATGTATTTACCAAATTTCCTCTAATGCTCCACAATCTCACAAAAGTCAGTCAAGTCCACCCTAAATTCACACTCGTTCATGCTTAAAATGTTCACATGTTGAAATATTGACATTAATGCAAGCACACTATAACCAGTTGAAATACAAATGTTTAGTAAATAAATTATGATTTTCTTTTTTTACGCTGTTTAAATTGTTGTGGGTTATTTATAAATCCATTTATCTCAATTCGCATCCTTTCTGTGAACTGCGAAACATACTTGAGGAATCACACGGTTGAGGGAAGCTGGACGTCTGATTTTCTTAAGGACATAGCTTAGTCAGTGGGATTCAGGGGCTGCGAGTCTGGGAGTTCCCAATTAGCAGTGCAATGTACCCAACAAAATAATGTAAAACAAATGCTCCTGTATCGTTATTAAATCAGGCCAATGCCCTAAAAAGGCTATATGTAAACAGCACAGTCCAAGCCGCCGTTTCTGTATCAAATATGAAGTAGAGACACGTTCACAATGTCATCTTTGGCATGTATACGAAAAGCGGAAAATATTGTATTAATGATAAAACTTTTTGTATCACAGAGGGCACAGTAGCATCTTTTGATTAACCCCTTGCATGCCCGCCCCTTTCCCCGCCCAGTGCCGCGCCTTCCATTAGCGGGCGGAGTTCATGACGAGCTGGACTCGTCATGGGCACAGCGCCACCGCAGCCCATGACGAGTCCAGCTCGTCATGGGCACTGAAGGGGTTAAGCGATAAGCTCATAATAGTTGCTTTCCATCACCACTTTGTCTACGCCCGCTCCAGTGTAGGTTCTCTGCCTCTATAACTTGTGCCAGTGGTGTTGATCATGATGTTCAAATGTTCCATGCACTTTATGATCTACTCAGCAGAATTCCATACTTCGTTAATATTGACAAGGTCGGAGCTCGCATTATGAGAGTTTGTCCTCCTGTCACTTTATATTCAGTAGTGATCAGTTCCTACCTCAGATCCAGCACCTTCTTGCGGTCTCTCCCACTATGCACCAGTCACAACTCCTCTTTGTGGAACCCTTTGGCATGTCTTTTTAATTTATGAAATACATTTATGTGACATAATGTTGTGGACATTTTGTGTCAGATTTAAAGTCATTGCGCTATAACTACTCACCTGATTACCTTTTAAAGTGGTAGTGTTATCTGTGTACTCTCCTTATTTCTCAGTACGTTTTACTGCATGTTACTTGCCAATGCTCAAGGGTGAAAGCCTTGCCTTCCTCTTCTGAGAGAGTTTAGAAGCCACACATCCTCTTGTGTTTCTTCTTCTTCTCTTTCGCCGTCTGGAGGGCCTTGATATGTGCTTTAAACTTCAGCACTGCCACTCCTGCAGATCTGTCACTCAGCTACACGGTACTGTGAGCAAATTCAATTTTGAATACATAGAAACATAACTAACATCCAACACAGATCTAGACACAATAAATTCCATTCAATAACTATGAGTGGCTGCAGGAAGCTTTTGATGTCCAAATACCACTCACAACAACAAAACAGGACAAAAGAAAAAAGGCATCTTGGAGAAATACAGAACTAAAAGAGATAATACAGCAAATTAGAAAGCTGCAATGCAACTATCAACACAAGCCTCAACAACAGAAATGTAACAGATTATACAAGCCAGCAATCAAAAACGTTAAAAAATGTACTATTCAGACAGAATTCAAACTGGTAAATCTGCAAATAAAGATTTTTTTAAATTCTCACTGAATTTTGTAAACCTAAATGCATTGGAGAAAATCATCCCATTCCTTAAGAGTTCACGGAAAAACTGCCAAATCATTACATAACCACCGAAAACACATTAGACTCCTATTTAAAACAAAGGAAAACCACCAGCGCCAACCGACTTCCAAAAATCCCCTCCAAAACAAGGCTAACCTAACCTCGAGACTCCTTCCAACAAATAACACAATGAATTTATGGATATGATCAAAACAAGCAGGCCTGCTCGCAGCACTTCTGACCCTTGTCCACCACAAATATTCAAGAACATTCTTCTAACAACCTCTGCTGCCACACTAGTAGGAACAATCTTCAATAATTCCTTCACTCCCGAAATCTATCCAGAAGACCTAAAAAAGGCATACATAAGCCAATTATTAAAGAAAACAAGCCTGGGCCTGCTTGACTCTGACAACTACAGACCAATTACAAATGGACCTATCCTGGGCAAACTGATACAAAGAGTACCATTGACCAGATATCAAAATTCATTGAAGATAACTCCATACTCACTGACTTCCAAACAGGATTTCATTCAGGAAGAGGCACAGAATCTACCCTCAATGCCATCTGGGATGACCTTAAAAATACAGTAGACGGGACATTGGTGGCTGCACTACTTCTCTTGGACTTTTAACATCTACATGAAGCAATTACTGGCAATGATCAATGAATTTCAGCTCACCTGCTATAACTTTGCAGATGACATGCAAATACTCCTTAAACTGGAAAGCCCCAAACACATTGGAAACTCACAAATTTTCAGCCGCCTCAGAGCCGCTAATCTGTGGATAACATGGAGACATCACTAATTGAATGCTTCCAAAATGGAAATACTTACATGTGGTGATTGGAAATATTAGGACCCACTCGCCATCTGGCCTGGTGATCTGGGACCACCTCCGAAAGTTTCTAAGGACGTAAGAAACCTAGGAATTACCGTGGACTCCAAGCTATCAATGAGTTCCCGAGTGGACAAATTAGAAAGGCCATGCTTCATTGCTATGAAAACTCTGCAAAGCATCTTCCCCCACCTGGAAATTCCACACAAGGTCCAGGCTACTATCTCTCTTTTACTGTCTAAACTTGATAACGCCGATGGCGTCTACCACAGATCATCTTTATCAACTATGAAAAGACGATGTCGGATTCATATCTCTGCTGCCAAACTACTCCGACATGTAAAGCCACAAGCCTATATCTCCCCTGCCTAGAGACCCTACTTTAGATACTGGTTGCCAGAAGAACCACATTCAAGCTGCTTTGTATCATTGACAAAGCGATACATGGAACAGTGCCCCTTTTCATCAGGAAGAAAATCACCAAATACATTCAACAAAGAAACCTTCGCTCCAGATTGGCACCTCGCCTCAAAATCCCACCATACAAGAAAAAACACAATAGATGGCACATCCTTCTTTGTTCAAGCAGACAGACTATGAAACTCATTACCCCCAAACATAAGATCCAAGGATAACTATGTTATCATCAGAAGACTGATCAAGAGTTGACTCTTCCCTACAAAACCACCGTAATCGAGCACAAACGTAGAGCATATTCCTGTGTATATAAGTATTTTGTTATAAATATATAGATATTCTTTAGGTCTGCTTAACAAATGTATATATTACTTATGGTTATATTATTCTATGCTTAACATGTATATAGGTCACTGCATAGTTATTTGATTAGATGCTTATGGTCCCTCATGTATCTCTCCTTAAAGTCATCCGACACCTTATTTTACTACTATGATTTCCCTAGTCCATTTCTAGAGACTCTTCCCTCCTCCACTTCTCCTTTACCTTTACTCATCCCAAACCTCCTCTTCCTACCTTGATCTCTCAGTAAACACTTTCTAGACTCTTCCTTCTTCTATCCCTTCATTCTCCTTTTCAATGTAACTAACAGACTCACATGTCCACCACTCAAGTTAGTTCATATTTCCCTATACTAATTCATCACTAATCATTTTTGGGGTCCGGAGTAGCGTGCTACTCGCCGAAAAGCACTTTGACGCCTCATCAGGGTTAGTAAGCGCTGTATAAATACAATTACAATTACAATAATTGCATTCAATAGTAAATGTGTGGTTAGCTGAGGGTGATGGCCCAATTTAGAGTAAAGGGTATGGACTGCAGCCCAAAACCTCACAACCCACAACGCACAATTTCTTTTATCCCTTTCTCATCCACCAGCCCCCAGGCCAGCATATATATGATCATCAGTTACAACCCACAATGGACGTTTTAGCTGCCCAGGAGAAAATGTTTGTAAGCAATCATGATCAAAACCACTATTTCCTCTTTACAAATCACCCACTCAGGCCTATTTGACATAATAATTGGCCAAGTTATTATGAAGAATTTAGTGGCAACCCAGAGTGCTCTTGAAATACAGTGAAGCACTGAATTTACAACATAGAATATGGTCTGATGAATGAAGGTTACTCAAGCACAGGCAGACCTTCAGAAAATGTAACATGAGAAAGCTAAAAAGACACAGCTGTACAAACTCAGCAAACATCTGGTGAGCGAGAAAGTGAGTAGCAGACAGCAAAATAAAAGAGTTTTGAGATCTTTCCTAAAGGTCAGCTGAGCAGGTTCCAGTCAAATTAAAATGCAGTTCCTACAGAGGTTTTTTCTTTCCAGGCCTTGGGGACCCACACGTGTAGCAGGTTTGTTCTGTGGGCTTTCTAAAGTACCCTCGGATAGAGACTTGCTTTACTGCAGTAGACAGAAAACTCTGTACTGTAGATGGTGCATAGAAATTTGAACACACTGCGTGTTCGGTTAAGTAGTCAATTGAACTATGAAACTGACATTTATCGAGGAATAACAGTTACCGCACGGAGGTAGTGGAAGTGCACATTTAAAGTTTTTGAGAAGCAATTTCTCAAGGATAGAGAACTGATTTCCCAGGGCAGTAGTGGAGATTTTTATAAACAGTGACGAAATTCTTGTGATTGAATCTTCAAGAGAAACAATGTAGACGTTGCTTTGGGTATCAGTAAGGGGCCGCTGCTCCATTTGAGCGAATGAGTGTCACCCTACTTAAATGCCCCCCAAAACCCCAGAGATGGAAAATAAAAGGGTAATTTATTACCATTTTATTTTTTATCATCCCGTTGTGAACCGAGTGTCAGGACGGGACGGGGCCTGCTGAGTGGCAGCTGGGAGGCGTGGCAGGCAGAGGGCTGCCTGCGCACTGTTTAAAGTGCGCATGTCTCTTTAGCAGCTGTCTTGCAACAGCCAGCCAGACATGCGCACTTTAAACCCAGCGGCGGCCCCTCCATTAGGGTGGAGGAGCGCCGCCCAGCCAGGCTTTTAACCCATTTTATTATCGTTTTATTTTAATCCCCTGGACCCGCTCCCAGGACTCTGAAGAGTCTTGGGGGCGGGTCCAGGGGGATGACACTGTGGTGGGGGAGCGCTAGTGTACTCACTTGTCCCTTCACTGCACATGAGGTGTTGGGCCGGCCGCATCAGGCCGGCCAACATCTCATGCGCAGTGAAGCTTTCTCCAGCCCCAGCTGCATTGCTGGGGCTGGAGAGAGCATGAAGTCATAGCGCTCAGGCCAATCCTGATGCTGCTTTCCTGCAGCGCCATCATTGGCCGCAGTGCAGCCGTGAAGCCTGTCCCAGAAGCAGGAAGAGCGTGATGGAGTGGGCCGAGGAGGCAGAGGTGATCAGGTACGTTTTTTTTTTTTGTCCCTCGAAACCCCCCTGGCCCTCCTCCCAACACCCTCCTCCAGCCTTAAGTCATCTGGGCTGAGAGCTAGTGCAGGCCTCAAGCGTGCTGGGAAGTGGCGAGTGAGACCGCTCCGTCCAATGAAGGCGCTACTCTCATGCTGGTTAACAGCAAGTGAGCAGTGCCAAGACTGGGCCAGGGAGTTTGCTGGTGCCTGCACTGCAGTTGAGAAAAGAAGAGGTCAAGAGCGGAGGACATGTCGGGCAGCAGTTTTAATTTATGTTTAATTTTATTTGAGTGCTCGTCCACCCCTCCCCCTCCCTGTAGATGCCAGCCACCATTGGTATCTGTTCTAAAATGGAGGACACTTTCCGACTATTGTAGCTGAAAAACTGCATCATGACCACCAAGCTCCCATAAAACAGAGCGTTTCCCCCAGAAGAGTGAATCAGGTTTTTCCAATTGCCACATGGCCACTGTGCAGCTAAGTGAATATGGCTGCGACTCCAGTGTGAAAAAATGAAAAATCCCTATTGCACACTATGTTTGCTGGACTGGTGGACAGTGCAAAGTGGTAGCTCTGTTGAAGGAATGAAGATTTCCTAGTGCCTTCATCATTACATCACTGCTGTCACATTGAAGAAAATACCTTCTCTATATATATAGATTATGCACTGGCTTTAAAAAAAAAGATGAAGATTCAAATTAAAGATATAATGCAAAATGTTAGGGAGGGCCTACAGCACATGGTGTGAACCCCTGAGATACCTCACTGATGTGCACAGGCCTTAGATTGAATGAAGGCCCTCACAGGGTGGCAATGCCCTCTTTGCCACAATGACTGCAGTAGACACTTCTGCCTCTGGTTCCCACACAGAAGGAACGTTGCAGTCATATTCCATCAGCACTCCCACTATTTCTTTGGCGTCCCAAAAGCGTGCCCAAATAGGTTTGGATTCATTTGAATTTCCCAAAAGGAAACAGTGTTCATTTCAATTAAAAAAAAATAACTCCAAAGCAAAATGAGACTCGTTAAAAGGGAAAACGAGTCTAGAAAGAAATGTAGTTAATCTGTTTGCTATCAGAAAGACTCACAAATTGGAAGAAAAAAAACAGTTTCCTACAAGTGTAGATTCTGAATTGAAAAACAAATTGCTACAAACAAGATTCATAAGCAGAAACAAATGTACAAAAAGAGCAATTTGCCCAACATTTACTGCTTCTCTTTTAAAACATCTAACTGTATCGAGTAAACTGCCCTAATTCTCAATTTGTCGATTCAGAAAATGTTCACAAATGTAAGATTTATTCACAATTCTCTATTTTTGGAATACATTGAAATTTTAGAAAACGGACCCTTTGCTGAGAACAGAGGCTTTCCCAATCCCTAGTTGGATCTCTGTTCAGAAGCGTAATCTGTAACTCTGCAGCTCTAACAACCTTCCAAACTCAGTTCGGGTGGAAATTGGATCACCCACTTAAAAATAATGGCCAACGGTATAAGGACACGGCTCGGGTGGGTGCTTGCTTGCTTGCTTGCTACCATAAACCCAGCAGTACATTCTTACCAAGCCCGTGCTAAATCCGTCATCCGTGTCAGTGATAAAAAGGGTAAAAAATAGTGCAGAGTTTTCCATTTGTTTCAACTGCACACAGATATATAGAAAAGCACTAACGAGGTGAAAAATAACTTGTAACAATGCGTGCCCTCGTGGAAAAAGATGCAGAGCCCATGACGGCTCTGAGATGTAAATTGGAATCCACCTCAGGCCATGCAGAATTAGGTAGGAATAATTCACACAGTTAAATTGGGATGGTGGCTTCCGGGGAAAAGATCCTGCTTGGTAACTGACCCATTTAATGCTGATAATTTGCGATGTTGACACTTGTAAAACATAGCCCCATTAGTTAAATCAGCTGTGTTAAGGAAGAGATATTGCACCACAGGAGCATCAAAACCTTGCTTCCTTTTCCATTGACCATATTCATGATTTACTATTCCATTGATCAACATTTTTTGGATGGGGTGTTATATTTAACATGCGAATCTATGAAAGGGGCATTATTTGCACTGCTAATCAATTACCCAGTGGAGGCCGCCACTGGTAGCTATAGTTAGGTTACATTGCCATAGGAAAATCATTTTTTGTTTTGCTAATAACTGGCACCATTTGACCAATCTTCACACAACTTTCCAAAATAAAAAGGTCATGCACCTCTGTTCCTTTCAGGAAAGTTTTGGAGTGATCTGTCAACCGGGGGTCGATAAAAAGGGGTCACAAAACACATTTTACCCAGGCAATTTCCCTCGGAAAATTGGACAGGAATCCTGGAGAAACAGCTAATCAGAAGTACACCAGATTTGGCAGAAAGAAAGATCTGGCTCCAGAAAGTGTGCTTGTTTATGATTTGGTGTAAATCTATTTAGTAGTTTTTGAGAAATTAAGATTCAAAATGAATGTATATATCAATCAGAGGAGAATCCAAGGAACTGACGGATCTAAAGAGAAGATCTGGTTGGCTGCCACCAAACGAAAATAGATGAGGCAGCAGCCATTATAGGACTTTTGGGGAAAAAGGGAAAAAAGAAAGATATACGGGGGCACTGTAGGCATACCCTACACCCCTCTGCCCCAACTTATTTTTTTTTTCACAGGACTATGGCTCCATTGGGGATGTGTATGTGCAGTCCCACTTTTAGAGCCTTTAAATGGCCCCGGGGACCCCATCCCTCAGGGCTGATATGTTAATTAATGGGAAGGGGGGAACACGCCCTATTTTCCTAAGCCACAACATGACCCAAGGATGCCATCCCCTAGCACCTAAGCATCTTATGATGCTGTAGTTGCCCCAGTCCTACTAGGGACACCCATAGCAAATACAGGGCCTTGGGTACTAGATGGGATTCCCAGGGCCTCTACAGTCCATACCGGTTCCCCCTCCTGCACCCACTGTGGTGCAGCGGGAGCCGGCTACATCTGCTCACTCCCAATAGTCAGGAGCAGCTTTTCTCTTCTCCCACTGGGCAGGAGCAAACCTGCATTC
Source organism: Triturus cristatus (assembly GCF_964204655.1). Classification (NCBI taxonomy): domain Eukaryota; kingdom Metazoa; phylum Chordata; class Amphibia; order Caudata; family Salamandridae; genus Triturus; species Triturus cristatus. The sequence continues at coordinate 47,794,288 of NC_140584.1, forward strand.
TCTGCCTCCAAGAGTGGGGGCAGGAACTTGAAATTCTCCCTCCTGCGCTCTTGCAGACAAGGAACTTCAGTGGCCCAGGGGATGGGGTCCCTGGGGCACTGATGCCATCTGGCCCCACAAGATGGGCTTCCTGTCAACACTGGATTGTCAGGGATGAGGGCCCAACACACCTCTCCCCACAAATACTAATTTGGCCTGGGGTTGAGATCCCTGGGCCTTTTTGAGGCTTGGGGAGGGGGGTGAACACACTCTGATAAGCCCCCCCCAACAAATCAGATACTGGGGATGTGGTCCCCGGGGTCCTTCAGAGGCTCAGAGAAGGGGGTCACAAGCTGAAGAGTGGAATCCCATAGACTGGAGTGTTGTGGTGTTGAGCGAGGTAGAGGGGTAGACTTGCAGTGACTTAGAGTGTAATGGTGTACAGAGAAGTGGCAAAGATTGGAATGTTGTAGATTGGAGTGGTGTGCAGTGAAATAGCACAGAGTGTGATGGCATATAGTTGAGTGACATATAGTGGAATAGCGCATAGTAAAGTGGCATTAAATATAATGTCATACTGTGAAATAATGGTAGAGTTTAGTAGGAGTGCCGAACTGTGGAGTGGTGTAGAATGCAGTGATACAGTGATGTACAGTAGAGTAGAATGCAGTGGAGTACAGTAAAGTGGAGTGGGGTAGAGTAGAGTTGTGTACAGTGGAATAGCGTACAGTGGAGTGGGGTTGAGTGGAGAGGTATAGACTCAAATAACTTAGTGTTGTGTGTCGTAGAGTGTAATTGCGTACAGTGGAATAGTGTATAGTGGAGTGACGTAGAGTGGAGTCGAGTACAGTGAAGTTGTGTACAGTGAAGTTGCATGCACCGAAGTAGCATAGTGGAACCGCGTACAGTGCAGTGTTGTAGAGTGGAGTGGCGTAAAGTGGAATGGCATACAATAGAATAGTGTACAGTGGAGTAGCATAAAATGGAGTGAGGTAGAGAGTAATAGTATACAGTGCAGTAGAGTTCGGTGGGACAGAGTGGAGTAGTGTACAGTGGAGTGAGGTACATTGTAGTGGCATACAGTAGAATAGTGTAGAGTGCAGTGCCGTACAGTGGAGAAGCGTATATTGGAATAGCATGTAGTGGAATGGTATACAGTGAAGCGGCATAGAGTGGAGCAGTATAGAGTGGAGTGGCATACCATGAAATAGCATACAGTAGACTGTCATACATTGAAATAGCACATGGTGGAGAAGCATAGAGTGTAGTGGCTTACAGTGGAGGAGTGGGGTAGATTGTGGCAGGGTGGATTGGATTGGCGTGGGGTGAATTGGATTTGTTTGAAATGGACTGGATTGGAACAGGTGGATAAAGGCAGATTGGATTGGAGTGGGGTGGATTGAATTTAAGTGGGGCAGATTGGATTGTAGTGGGGCAGATTGGAGTCGGGTGGATTGGATTGGATTGGCATTGGGTGGACTGAGTGGATTGAACTGGAGTGGCATGGTGTGGATTGGATTGAAGTGAGTGAATTAGGGTGGGTGGACTGAAGTGGGGTGGATTGGATTGGGATATATTGGAGTGGGATAGGATGAATTAAAGTCAGTGGGTGGATTTGAATGAGTGAGTGCATTTGGTTGCTGGCGATTGGATTGGAGTCGGTGGATTGTATTGGATTGGCGTGGGGTGGATTGCATTAGAGTGGGGTAGATTGTTTTGGGATGGGCTGGAAAGGATTGGAGGGGATAGACTGGGGTGGGGTGGACTGGATTTGCATTGGGTGGACTGGATTAGATTGGAGTGCGGTGGATTGGAGAGGATTGGATTGGATTGAATTGAATTGAATTGGATTGGAGTGGGGTGGATTGGAATGGAGTGGATTGGAATGGTGTATGTTGGTTTGGGGTGGGCTGGATTTGCGCGATTTGGATTTGTGTGGGTGGATTTGATTAGGGTGGATTAGATTGGATTGCAGTGAATTGGAGTGGAGTGGACTGGATTCATGTGGGGTGGATTGGATCGGAGTGTGGTGATTGGAGTGTAGTGGATTGGGGGAGTGGGGTGGATTTGATTGGGTGAGGTGGATTGGAGTGGGGTTGATTGTGCTGGATTAGATTGGGCTGGATTGGAGTGGGGTGGATTGGAGTGGGGTTGATTGGGGAGTGGGGTGGATTGGTTTGGGTTGAGGTGGAATGCATTTGATTGGGGTGGATTGGTGTGGGGTGAAGTGAGGTGGGGTGGGGTGGATTGGATTGGGGCAGATTGGATTGGGGTGTATTGAATTGGGGAGGATTTGATTTGTGGATTGGAGAGGGGCAGATTGTATTGGGGCAGATGGGTGTGTGGTGGATTGGATTGGGGTGGATTGGGTATTGGAGTGGAGTGGATTGGATTGGGTTAGTGGTTTGGATTGGGGTGGATTGTATTGGAGCGGGATGGAGTGGTTGTGCTGGAGTTGAGTGGATTGTGGGGTGAATTGGATTGGTCTGGGGTGTAATGGATTGTTTTGAGATGGATTGGATCGGGTAGATTGGATTGAGTTGGATTGGTGCGATTGGTGTGGTGTGGTGGATTGGAGTGAAGCAGATTGGATTGGGGTGGTGGTATGGATTGGAGTGGGGCAGATTGGATTGGAGTGGGGCTGATTGGAATGGGGTGGTTTGGTGTGGGGCAGATTGGGGTGTACTGCACGATTCTGTGTTAAAGCATCTGTTTGGAAATTGCATATATGAAAGAAACAATGCCACTTTGCAATATTTAGATAAATATATTCATCATCTTTTGAGAACAGCACCCACAAGCAAAAACAAAACATGATTCTGCAAAGTGAGAAAAGAAGACTTGGCAAATTAAAAAAAGGTTAAGTAAAAAAAAATACAACTTTGAAATTTTGTTTGTCCTGCTGGGTATGTTTTTGCCTGTCACAAACCTACTGTTTGCGGGGAACTAGAAATTAAAAATAACTAAATAGTACCTCAATCACATCAGGAGCAGCGGACGGGCACTGATTATGTTGAATCAATCAGTGCTTGGTCCCCACTCCACAAAAAGGAACGGAAATGATGATTGGCCTCTAGTGACCAATTATGGGGCTGTACAAAAGAGTGCCACACAAGCCAACAAATGGTGAGCAATGGGCGGGTTCCAAGCACTTTTTTTGTAAATACAGTCTCACAGCGAGACATGTGTTAGCGCATACTATCACAGGCTCCACCCTAAAAAGGCTACTCCATCCCCCAAACAAATTCTAGGTAACGGCCAACTATGCGAAAGTCGCATCACTTCTTCATGACCGTCAAGGTCTAGAGCAGGAGTCCCAATATGTATGTGCTGCCACAATCTTAACCCTCTGCTGGGCATTACTAGAACATACAGGCAAGTCCCACAAAAGTCGGAGTGGGTGTGTTTGCCTAGTTCTCCACTCAATAATGTGCATCATTTGGTGAAAATTGTGCAAAATGTTGTGGTTTGCTCAAAATGCATCTGACTGTAATCCCTTGGGAAAATTAACGTGACGGAATGCCTTGCGTACAAGTTATACAAGATATCGACAGGAAACTTGTTTGATCAGGAAAATGTCCTGTGGTGGTGGCACATATCAGTTTCAGAGTTGGGGAGAGGAGTTGGCCTAACGGCTAGGGCGGTCGACCTCGAATCTGGGGAACTGGGTTTGAATCTCAGCAATGACGCTGAACATCCTGTGAATCTGGGCAAATCACTTAATCTCCCAGTGCCTAACAAAAAAATGAATGTGTCCTCATGTAATGCAACTGGTGCTACGTAAAGCGCTCCGATACCCGATTCGGGTCAAGTTCGTGCTATATAAAACTCTGAGGAAAAGAGTTCTCAACAGATATTTTGTACATAAACCGGTCTCCTGCTAATGTGAAAAGGAGTAACAGCTAAAAAAAAAAAGTTAAATACACAAACTCTAGTTGGGAATTAACAGAAAATATGCCCTGAACCCACACAAATGATTGCCTAGTTATTAAATAAGTACTTCATTGCATTTCATTTGATTTCAGTTGAGTTCAGTTCAGTTTGTGTGTACTTACTGAAGGGCAATCTTTTGGTCTATCGTTACTCGAACACATACATTTTATTTGTTAGTTCGCATATGTCACATTTATCTCATAAACGTCTATTCACTGTTATTTTCCTTGTGGACTATGAGAATGAAGACATCAGGGATTATTGTGAAGCGATATTGATGGCATGTTAGAGCATTCTAATTCAAATAAATGAATACACAGCTATTTCCTGCACCATTCACTCTTCATCTATCACTGAAATAACACTTTTTTTATAGTATACAGACTCTTGTTATGCTTCTCCTCACCTCTTTCTATCATTGCACATTTACCAAACTCAATTAAGTAGCCAGTGGCTTGCATGCCATTAACATTAAAGGGCGAATGTTGGGTTAGTCAGTTGCATGAAACCACTGGGTTGGGTCACTGGAAAATTTGGGGGTGCTGCAGTATGCTATCTGTGCCATTGTCCTCATTTCAAAGTAGAATATCCTGAGGAGAGGTAATACTTGAATACATTTGCAGGGGGACACTCTGTTGCACAACCAAAGAGTAGCACAGACATTTAGAAACGGGGCTTCTAGTACCCTCACAACCCAACTCTCATCAGTGTCACTGCTGAGGTCCATGATGGGGAATCGCTCCCTTCCATCCTTTCAGCCAGTGTCATTAAAAGGCACATTTTACACAACAGATCTGATCAATTTATTCCCCCCTTACCTTACCTGTTAGAATGTGGACTGTTGTTTGACTGGGGTGTGAACACTGATCAAGCAGCAAGAACAATCCTTATCAGGGTGAGGCACATGCCAACCCTAAATTAACTTGTGCTCAACTCTCTGGTAGCTTGGCACAGAGCAGGCAGGCTTAACTTAAAGGCAATGTCCAAAGTATTTGTGCAGCACTTCAAACAGTAATACAATTAAAATATCACACAAAAAGGATCCTATACCAGATCAGAAAAACAGAGTACGTTTTAATGAATAAAACAAGACCAAAATGACAAAAATTCCAATCAGTAGAACCAGGAAGTGCAAAGTGCCAAGTGTGGAAATCTGATCGTGCTGACTGCGACAAATGCACATGTTCAAGCCAACCATGATGGAGCCCAGGCCAGCTACAGGGACCCAGTTAGGACTGCTGAACAAAGTACATTTAATCTTGGTTACAGAGCATTACGAGGATCCGCATCGAAGATGCATTGTGCAGTCGAGGCAATGCATTATTTAAAGGTGTGGCGGGGCTGCAAGGCGATGCCCAGTGGCGACAATCCCTTCAATGAGGGCTTGCTATGTATATTGTGCAGTCAAGGTGATGCATCGGTTCTGAACAGCTGAGAGGCTGCGATGTGGAATCCGGCATCACCATCGAGGCTGTCGTCGACAAGGGATACGAGGGACTAGTGCCGAGGATGCGTCACGGAGCCGCAGCTCCGAAGAGGCTGCAGAGACAATGTGGGTCTTTGGGATAGTTCAGATTCATGCAGCAACTGCAATGTGTCGGTCCAGCTAGAGGTTATGCTGTGCAGAAGAGGAGATGTGTTGGTTCTTCTGGATCCACAGAGGCTAACACAGCACCTTAAGTCCACTTCCAAGGGTCCTGGATTGAGGCAGCATCACTTGGCCGGGTACGCTCACAGATGACAAAGTCCAGATGCAGGTGCAAGGTTGTGGAAAACCTGTTGTGTCCCTGAGGCTTCAGATCAGGAAGACAGTCAACTAGCCCATGGAGTCCCCCTGGGGTTCTGGGTTCAAGAAATGCAGGTCCAGTCCTTCTTACCCAGGCAAGTGGGAAGCAGGTCAGCACAACAGGGCAACAGTTATTAGGAGCAGCAGTCCAGCAGAGTGGTGGTCCTTTCAACAGCACAGCAGTCCTTCCCCTGACAGAGCATCTACAAGTCCAGGAGTGTGCTGAAGTGATGGTGTCTGAGGTCCAAGTTTTAGGCAATTGTGCCTTTTAAGTGGGGAGCAGCTTCTAGAGTCATGCCTTTGAAGTGCACAGGTGCCCTGCCTTCCTAGACCTGGCTCCACACTAACTAAAGGGGATACGCAGCAGTTTCTGTGGAGACAGAAGACAGCCTATTCAAGTATAAGTGGGGCTGGGCCCATATCGTTCCTCTCATCCTGCCAGTGAAGGTCCATACAGGCACACTAAAGCTCCCTATTGTGTGTGGCTGTCTAGGAGGAAAACACAAAGCCCAACTGTCAACTACACCCTGTCATGTTCCTACTCAATCTGGATTCCAAAATCTTGGCCAAGGCGCTTGCAAATGGACTATCTCAACTAATGGAGTACATTATCTCGCCGGTCCAATCAGGCTTTGACCCTAACTGGTCTACCTCCCTGAACCTGCGCACACTGTTTGCGGTATTACACAGAATACAACCGGAAACTCTGTAGCCACTATATTGCTGGACGCAGAGAAAGCTGCCGACTCCTTGGAGTGGCCTTTCCTCCTGGAAGTGATGCGACGTATGGGATTACCATTCGGCTTCTTTGCCAAGGTGGCCCTACTCTAAAACCAGCCACACGGCGAGACTATGGCTGAATGGCATCCTTTCCAGACCCTTTCGGCTGTTTAGGGGGACATGACAGGGCTGCCCCTTGTCCCCAATCCTGTTTATTTTAGCAATGGACCCACTGAATAGGCATTTTCAATAACGCCACTTGCACCGAGGACTACAGTTTCGTACTGGTCTTCTCCTGGTTTCCCTCTATGCAGAAGACACCATCCTATACGTCCGGGAACCATATGTTAACCTCACGCCCCTCATTAGGGAAATTATCCATTTTGGTAGATTCTCAGGGCTGGGCATAAACTGGCATAAATCAGTTATTTTTCCACTAACAACGAGCACGAAGCCGTGGGAATGTGAATTCCCCCTCGAATGGTGCCATGATTCGGTCAACTATCTTGGGATACACATTCATCTAGATACCACTCACATTATCCGCTTAAACTATGGGCAGGCAGTTCACACTTTGATGGAGCAGGTGGATAAATGGCTGAGGCTACCATTATCGCTAGCGGGACGGGTGGCAATTTTAAAGATGGTGGTCCTTCCCAAATTTTTGTATTTCTTCAACAACATTCCAATACCCCTCACTGACGGCTTCTTTCGTACACTTCGTTCACACATTATTCGTCTAATCTGGGGAGGGGAAACAGCCGCACATTCACTGGTCCATCCTCACATTGCCGTACGAAAGAGGAGGGTATAATGTTACGGATTTCCAACTATATTATTTAGTGGCGCAATGCCGCTATGCACACGCTTGGTTCCACCCAGATGTATGAATACCGTTTCTACGACTGATGGCGGACCTTGTCCTCCCGGACAAACTATCCGAGGTACTTCCTGGGGGATTCCCTCGAGATACTCGTGACAGTCAGACGGTATCCACCACCTCCTGGGCGTGGGGCAGATAGAGGAAACTTACCGGCACTGCGACCCTCTACTCTTCCTCACTCCCCCTACCAAACGCCAGATGGTTCTCGATCTCTGGTGAGGGTCTGGTACAGCGCACTCTGAACACATTTGACATCGACAAAATAGGTGATCTCTTCCCTGAGGGACATGTATTCTCACTTGACGAAGATGCACAATATGCTGACTGCAGTTTCATGCACCGATTTATCATGACCCGTGTGAGATCGGCCCTTCGGGCTGTGTTCCCCACGTTTCCCCTTGAACCGGACTCATTTCCCCCGCTGTCATTAGTGACAGAGAATACTAGCGGTGCTCAACTCATTTCCAAAATGTACAAAGCTAGTGCCAAAATTAAACCAGTATGTGACACTAAACTTCGACATGCCTGGGAGACAGACGTTGGCGGGCAAATCACAGACGAACAATGGGCAAAATGTTGCGCGGCCACTAAATAAATTTCCCTTAACAGTAGGCACAAGCCGCTTCATTTTAAGTTCCTTCGCCGCACCTACTTTACACCTGTCATGGCGCACAGGATAGATGCCACTAGGCCCCACACATGTTCCAAATGCGCCGCACCTCACGCCGATTTCATACACTTGGCCTGGAATTGCCCCCGATTACAGTCTTACTGGACGGACGTCCACACGACTCTGGGGAAAATGGTCGGCCTTCCTCTTAACCCTATCCCGGAGATAGTGCTGTTGGGATACACGGTGCAATTCCCAAAAAAGTCAGGAGATTTACCTCCCTGGGACTACTTTTAGCCAAAAGAGAAATTGCCATACCTTGGGGCAGAAAGACTGCGCCCAGATTACAGGGCTGGTTGAAAAGTTTAGCTTATTGCAATGTCAATCCTGAGGCCTATTCCAGTCTTATGCCTGTAACATCTCGCCCCAGAGATATATGGGGGCCATTTAGGGACTACGTAGTAGCTGCCCAGCAGACCTCCAGCTCACAGGCTGACAACGGTATGGTGCCGGAGGGAGTGGGTTGATCGGCTAGTAATTCCATTGAGTGATCTGACTGAACCAATATACAGAATAGATTGTCGCTTCTTAGTGGTATTGCGGGATGGTATGATAGATGTAAAGACGCCACATGTAAAGTTGGGGTGGTGTGGGTGGGCTGAGGGCAACTTTCAACTTTTTGGGTAAAGAGTAACGTAAGGTTACTTCATTAATAATGTAATACTACTACTGTTATTGAACTGTCAGGAGCGACATTTATTATTTCCAAAAGGGTTGTGTGCGATACTATGAGACAGATGCTTGTTTAACAATATGGTTGTTTCATATTGGAAAAAGAAAGTGTTAAAAAAAAAACTACACCCTGTCATGTGACACAGAGACTGGCTGCAGGCACCAAACGGCTGAGGCAGGAAAATGTCGAGTTTCTAAAAGTAAAATTTCAAAACTGTAATTTGAAATACGAGTTCAGCATAAGTTAAGATTTGCCATTACGATTCCAAAGACTCCAAAAAAGAACTGAATACCTGCTCCCATTTGGAAATTACATGTCATAAGGTAATTCCAATGTTATCCTTCGGGAGGAGTAGGCCTTGCAGTAGTGAAAAACGAATGTAAGTGTTTTTCAATACTAGGACTTGTAAAACTTAAAAGTGCATGTCCTACTTTTTCAATACATCAAACCCTGCCCTCTGGGCTCTCCAGAGCGTACCCAAGGGGTGACTTCAATGTATTAGAAAGGAAGGTTTGGTCATGGCAAAAGTTTTATTATGCCAGGTCAATAGGAGAGTTTAAAACTGCGCACACACAGGGTGCAATGGCAGGTCTGAGACATGTTTAAAGTGTTATTTAAGAGGGTGACCTAATAAGTAATGTATTGTATTGTAATTGCATTTATATAGCGCTTACTACCCCTGTCAAGTGCTTCAGGCCCATTAGTATAATTTAATTTACAGGCCCTGTACATATGTAGTGCTACCTTTCTAGGGACATACAAGTAAACTAAATATGACAATTGGTTATGAGCTAATCTTGCCATATTTTAAGGAGAGAGCACAAGCACTTTAGCACTGGTTAGCAGTGCTAAAGTGTGCAGACTCCTAAGGCCAGCAAAAACAAAGTGAGCAAAACAGGAGTTCTGAAGGCAAAATGTTAGGGGGAAAAGCATGTCAAGAATGCCAGGTCTAACTTTACCCACATTTAGGAAAGGTGCGAACAGGTCAAGATGTATCTGCTAGAGCAAACTTGCTCAAATCCATGGTTTTGCACATGACTACCCACATCAAGTGGGAGAGCTGCACTACAGTTGGAGGATGGCATGTCTTGCATTGTCCATCATTTTGTGCTTAATTTAGATGAATTGCCTGGCAATACACTCACACTGCCGTAGGAGCGTAGGAGCATTGTGAGATAAGCTTTGCGCATGAAATGTTAGCTTTCTTCCCTACTCACAGATTGGCAGCAGACACCTAACAGTCATTTTGCAAAGATCATGCAAGAAAAGTACAAGCGTAAAAGATGCACTGGAATCACTTCTAGAGGACTTCTGAGGAGAAGGTCATTCCTGCTGGGTGAATTTCTCCCGATCTGTTATAAATTTCCTGATTCGTGTCTGATATGGAAAACAGGCTTCTCTGCCTGCAACCTGTAACCAATGCTGCACGCCCTTTCAGCTGCAAGTCCTGCTAATCTTTTTATCATTACTATGCTTCAGATGATGCCCCAAGAAGAGACAAGAGATTTTCTATGAACTTTTTCACTCTGGGTTGGCAAGCCCAGTGGATAGAGAGGATGCAGGAGCTAGGCCTTCTCTCAAAGAGAACTGTGCATCCACCCTAGAGGACATAGCTTAAGGACAATTCCCCTAATGGACAAATGTAATTACATTTATCTAAGACTCAGATTTGTCATTGTGTAATTTGCTTAGTTTACCCATTTTGTAGGAAACCATTATTGTGAAGATTGTTTTGCTATGTATCTCCATCCCTTGTGGATCTAGACGGGTTTCTTGTAACAATATAAGGTTTCTTGATCGTATCAGAAACTGTTCCCATGTTGAGAGCACCGTTTGCCATCAGAGACCCTGTCCCAACACTACATCTGGACTATCACTCAGAAGGATGGATGGGTCTTCCTCAGATCTATTTTGATCTGCCACTACAGTTTACTACACCAGCATTGTGGCACTGCTTGCCTTGGCACCTCAAATGGTAAATGACCTACTTTGTGGTTTGTCTCTGCCACAACGGTCAGCAAATGTCAACTTTGAGTGACAAACATCCATAAGATCCTCAAAAATCTCATTCAAAAGTATGTTAGATTACACCAATAGGACTTATCTGTACTCGCTTGTAGAGAGCCCTTTGTGGATAGAGGCAATGTACATACACGTTGAGTGTTGTAGGATGTCAGTCCCTGACTGACCAAGCTGCTGTCCCAGCTCCACGGTCTTCTTTTGGCAAACAGGTCTCAAATACCGCATACACACACCCCTTATTGTATCAGCCAAGTATCTCTTATTAGTGGTATCCAACCTCTTCTATAATAAGAGCTACTTCAGGTTAATGAAAATTATTATGAGCTATTATTATTAGTGTTCTTTAATAATCAGATAAGATTACATTAGTTGCTGCCATAAACAAGAAAACTAGCAGTGTTCCCCTCAGTTCATCAGGCACGGTTGCCAGTGGTAATATAAAAAAGGTGCTGTCATTGTGGAATGCCTCTACGTGGATAATGCAATACAATCATAGATGTGATGCACCAGCACAAAAGTAATAAAAAATAGTAGTAAGTCTTCCCAGTGCCACATGATTTATCAATTATTAGCTGTAAATATGTTTTGTAAATTGAACCATTTTTCTTTAAACATCAGCTTACGAGTTCTGAAAATACACACATCTACATCTCAAATATTCGCTTTTAAATTTTAATATACATATATTAAAGTACATTTCATGCTCGAGAGTGTGACTCATTTCTTCTACGGAAAGGAGAGTTTGAACTAATATTAAAGTAACCAAGCAAAAGCTTTGAATTTAGTAGGCCGGGCTGCAAACAGGAGAGCTACCTATGGGTACCTGTGGAGCTACCAGTAGCTCATGAGCTACTTTTTGGAGAAGCCTGTCTTACTTAAACCTTGAAAAATGTGTTTCTCTATAAGGAAACTGAAACGGGTAGCTTTGTCAATGTTTTCAGTAGTGGGGTTATTTTATTAATCGATTCCATCACTTTTTCTGCTACAATTTGCATGCAATACTGTTGTGCGTGCTTCCCATTGTCCCTGTGTTCCCTGCTGCTCAGCCAGTATGTGGGGTCATCAGAACGTTGAGAGTATTTCGTGTTCATACAATGTCGGGTGAAGGAATAGGCCGAGCATCAATGCTGCTGCTCCCGGTAGGGACTATCTGTAATCTACAACTAAGTTTATAATCCTACTTCTTTTATAACCTACGAGTAACTATTATTGATTATAATAAATAGGTATCTGACATATTGCAGCTCACTGTCTTTCTCCTATCCCATCTGTTTGCCTCCATCATTTTCTCCCTGCTGCAGCATTCTCTCGCCCCCTGGCCTGCCCCTGCAGCATCCCCCAGTCTGGCTGCAGACTGGACTGACAGAATGGGGGCGCCGGATACTATTCGAATGTCAGTAGCTCAAGAGAATGCATTTGAAAGCGGGGATTGGAGTCCAGACACTTTAATTAGCTTTCAGTGGCCACAGACTTAAAGCTAAAATGCAAATTGTTAAGTACTTTCATTGTTCGATGAAATGAGTTTTATTTAAGTGTACGGATTTCACTGCAAGCGTGGAGCAGTAATTAAATTGCCTGTAAAGATGCGCTTTCTCGCTCAAGTTTGTAGTCCTCTCTGTGTGGCCCCTCCCCTTTGAGAGAGCTGGCATCGCCCCAAAGTTCAAAATTATCGAAAAAACTCTTGCCTTCTAGAGCACAGTAAGCACAGTCGTTCCATCTCAAATCCGCCTGCGGCGGAGCGCATGCGCAGTAGCCAACGTGCTACTTAAAATGTGGTGTCACAATCGCCTTCTCTTCCCACCTCTTGGTCTATTCTTAGACAGTTGTGACTGCTACATTAGCATACAACAGGAATAGAACCTGTTCACGTGTTGGGAGAAATATCCGCCATACCACCTCCCCCCTGTGGCTCATTTTGGGAATAATTGCTGCATCTGACTAAAGCTGACTGACCCAGATTGCAAGGAAGTCGAGGTAGAAGAGGAATAATGAATGAGGTTGGAAGATACACTGACACATTAACGTGAAACCTTCTTCTGGGTTTATGAAAAGAGGATTGCAATCTTATATTTCCTCGCCGCTGCCGCCCACAGAGCATGAAATTCGATTGCCTTCAAGCGAAACATTTCCACTAAATGGAACAGGGCAGTTAGGGCATAGAGGACGGGTGTTAAAACACATTGCTGTTGTGAAAAACATTCGACCAACAGCACATGGTTGCTGGTGAGGTCAATGCACGCATGCCTTGGCAGTTTGGTGTTAGTGCCCGGGCAAGCTGTCGAAGCTTTACCGCACAACTTCAAAGGCAGGCAGGCAAAATCCCTGAACAGCCCATATGATGTTTCCCAGCTCCCCACCCAACCCAGTAGAGTTCAAGATGGCCACCCAACCCAGTAGAGTTCAAGATGGCCACCCAACCCAGTAGAGTTCAAGATGTGGTGTGTGTGTGTATGTATGTATGTATGCATGTATGTATGCATGTACGTACATACGTACGTACGTATGTATATATATATATATTCACTTAAAAAACCATAGGTTTCACACATGTTATAGTTAGCTGGGCATTTCACTCGTGAAAAACCAATGAAATTCCCCCGTTATAGTTAGTGCAGGCAACTATAACTCACGCGACCGCAATCCTCTGCTGATGACGTCAGATATTACATCACTGTATTTAGACACTTATTTACCCATGTCTTCTTCCATTAATTTTTAGCTATACATATATTACAAATATTTTTTTTTCAGAAAAACACATATGTCATCAGTGATGTAATATCTGACGTCATCAGCAGAGGATTGCGGTCGCGTGAGTTATAGTTGCCTGCACTAACTATAACGGGGGAATTTCATTGGTTTTTCACGAGTGAAATGCCCAGCTAACTATAACATGTGTGAAACCTATGGTTTTTTAAGTGAATTTGCAAGGTTTTTTAAATGCTAATTCCTAACTATAACGTGTGTGAAACCTATGGTTTTTTCAGTGAATTTGTACGGTTTTTTAAATGCTAAGTTATGTATTTATTTTTCTTTTATTTTTTTTAAGGTTTTTCACCGTGCGCGTACCGTGCGCGCGCTGTGGGCGTTCGGTGCGCTTCGCGCACCGAACGCCCACGTTACGTAGTTCGCGGAATTTTTCCGTTCCTACCGTGCGCGTACGCTACGCGCCCTCCGCGATTTTTCATAAAGAATTTAAAATACATTTTTGCCCTTGGGGGTCCTTCTAGGACCCCCTGACCAAGGCTAGGGGGTCAGGAACTGTCCAGCCTGCCCGCTTTACAAGTTATCCACCTTTGTTTTTCACCCCCTCAGACTGCGAGAGACAAAATGGCGGCCGACACTTCCTGGTTTCGACCGATTCAAATGTTTACTAAGATCTAACAACCAATCAGAATCGAGCTCGCGCACGGTGGCGTGCGCATACGGTAAGCTTACGGTACGCGCTCGGAGCGCGCCTATAGATATATATATTGATTTAAATGCTATTTTCTCAGGAAATACTGAACAGATTTACACGAGACCTTCAAAAGGCACATCCCTGACCTGAGGGCTACCTCTCTGCCAAATTTCAAGTAATTCTGTTCAGCCGTTCGGGCTGTAGCTCGGACTAAAGGTCCTATGGAAAAATGCGTTTTGGGACCCCCCCCTTTTTCTCAGCCCCCGCTTGACGAATCCCCCCGAGACGTTCAGGGAAGGAGCGGAGCGCCCCACCTATTTTGAGAATTTCGCGTGGATTCGTCAATCGGCGCCAAAGTTATTCAAAATAGAATGTTGCGGATTTCCTATGGAAACACGGTCCTAACTATAACTATCTACTGGCGACCGCCAGTAGATAATTAATATATATATATATATATATATATATATATATATATATATATGTTGCACGCTTCTTCTTAAGTCCCAGAATTACTTTGTAATGCTCATTACATGTGTTGTAGCTAGTATTATATTATGCAACATTATTGGCATTGGTATACCGAGCAGTTGCCTGCAATTTCTTGTCTGGCAGAAAGTTAGTCGTTAACTGTTGTCTTTAATGCAGATGCTTTAGTTATGTATGGACCTTAATCCATAATTGTGTATCTGAGATTAAAGGAGATTGAGGGAAATCAGTATAAAAAGCATCTCTTATTGTTTGGTACACTATATGGATGACAGTAATGTTGTTAGAGAATACAGCTATCTGTATATTATTTAGGCGGAGGACCATCTGCCATATTTAGCGATACCGGCAGGCCTATATGGAGTCTGTCTGCTGTGAAGGAAGCAGCCACCATATTGGTTCCCTTCACAACATTGAGGATTGCTGAGTGGACGCCATGTTTGAAGGTCCCTCTTGGGAAACCTTTTTTTTGTTTAGAAAAAAACACTCCAAAAGTGGGAGTTTGTTTTTCTGAACAAAAAGTAAATGGGTTCGGAACCAATAAACATTTTCGCTGCCCAGGTTCATCATGCCTTACGTGGCAGAGAAAATGAGTGACAGCAGTTCCTCCCTCAATAGGATAGGGTCACTCTGACCCAGTAGTCCTGCGGCAGATAAAATGGTGGGGCAAGGATTACTTCCAAATAGCGAACCTAGTCTCTGCTGATGACAAACCTGCAGTTTCCCTGACTACAAATGGAGCGGGAGGTACTCAGGTTTAGCAAGGTGGGAGGACTTCTGGTTTACAAAGTCCTTCCTGCTCTGTCAAAGCCTAAAAACAAGCCATTAGTTTGGAAGGTCAAAGAGTACAGAACTGTAACAGCAATGGTCTGATGTCTTAGTAAGGGTATGAATTAAGTCTGTTATGCAAGTAATTTGCATTTTATTAAGTGCTCACATGCTGTGTCATGCCCTGGACTACAAATACAAGAAAGCATTTCATAGATTTTTTTATTTGTAATTATAGAATTGCATTCTTCAGGTTATATGAGTACTGCAAGTTGACGGAATTTCATTGGGGCTGTTTGGGTTTCCATAGATGGAAGGGATAGAAGTAGGGTTTCATCCTTATTTTGAGATATAATTTCTTATTCTATCTGTTGGGATGGGAAAGTTCTCTTCATGGTAATGGGTAATAACCCATACCCCGAGTGCCCAACTGTATTGTTGTCTTGAGCCCTAATGTTGATTTTTTATTTCATAGGAAAACACGGATCATGTGTGTACACCGTGACATAGGCTTGTCTCACAAATGTTGATCTTGTTGGACAGAGAGGGGTGCCCAGAGTGCTACCCTCATAATGGTGAAAGTCTACTGCCTTCATCAAGAGTTAAGCAGCACAAGCGTGGTGGTGGAAGCATACCGTGTAGTGATCAATAGGCGTGAACAGGCCCTTTTTAACCTGTGGCACTGGAGTGAGACCAACAGGCTCACTCATCTTTTTAAAGTCCAGCTGATGTATGCTTATCTCTCCCTTGGCCTGCATGAGTTAGATGTAGAGTGCTGCACAGCACAGGAGTGATGGCTCTGCACTGGGTGAATGTGTGCCTGGGAAGGGTACAGTACAGGGATAGAGCATTCATGTGCAGTGCATGCACAGTGAGTGTGTGTACTTGTTGTATATACAGCAGACAGAAATACATTACATGAGAGATGTAGTGCTGTGAATTGCATGCACAATGGAAGCATGTGCTGGGTGAATGTGTGCTTGTGAGCAGTACAATACACGAAGGGTGAAATGTGCGATGCACGCATGGTGAGTATGTGTGCTGGCAATGGGGGTGTTTGCAAATAGCACACCATGTCGCAACACAGGAAGAATACAGTACTGAACAGTACACACAGTGATTTTGTGTGCTGAAAGTATGTCAGCCGGAGGTGGGACGATACATGGAGGTGACAGTCTTGAACAGTATGTGTGCTGGGTATGTAGCTGAGTGAGCATTTGCCCTCCATGGTACAATACACGGGGGACCCTGGGTTCAATTTTGGGTTGCCCAAGACTGCTTTGTGAACACATGTGGACTAGATGAATACCCCCAGACAGATTTGTGTATTGCTGCATTCCCATGAGCTGGGTGGGACACACTGGAGGAAGAGAGAGAGGGAGAGACTCTCCCATACACCTCAAAAGGGTGCTCTTTGATTCAGTGATAGATCACAAGAAAAGGGTCTGGACACATCTCAGGAAGGCGATGGGGTTGATAAGGGAATCAAAAAGAGTAGGATTGGGAGCCCAGGATGAACCTTTTGATGCACTTATCACTGCAGCTGACATCCAGGTGTGAAATCTAGATACTCCTATGGTCTATGCTGTGGGGCTATCAGGTTTGGAGTCTCTTCTGCTGGTACAGCCAGCCTTTCAAGAAGAGGGAGAAAGAAAGAGAGTACACTCCAAAAGAGCAGAAGCCCAAAATAAAACTACAACGACTCAGACCCTAATTCACATTTGGTGTCTGGAAATAGACTTTAAGAAGGGGAGCTTAGATCCTAAAATGTGTCACTTGCCAAGTAGCCACTTGGGCTATGTGAGGATGGAAAGCCCTGCAATACTTCAGCCTGTGACCAGGACTGGGGTCCAAAGCCTGCTAGTTCTGCTTGGTGAGGGTCATCACCCTGGGAACCCAAGACCACCTGCTCTGAAGCCTAGAGCACTAGCACCTGCCTGCTTACCAAGAGCAGTATGCCCTGTGAAGAAGAAGAGTGTGTTAGAGGGAGTGAGATCTGAGTGGACAGCTGCTGCACCCATTGTGTCATTGCCCCTGTGCAGATTTCAGTCTTCAACCCTCATATGTCAGGAGGGGAGCTGCTTTGAAGATAGCCGTCAGTGGAGTGACATGTGGGACAAGTGAAGCCATGTGGCACCTTTGGCAGTTACCCCGTATGCTAGGAGGGGCAGCCGCAAAATATATTACCAGATCTGAAGGGGGAAAGCCCACACAGAACTTAGAGGTGATCCAATATGCCAGGAGGATCCACTGTGGTATAGACTATTGTGTGGTGAGGGCCGGCACCTTGGTGTTACGGTCGACCCATATGCCAGGAGTGGCTGCCGATACTTAAGTGGTTGCAAGTATTGGTATATCACATGAGAAAGCTGTGATCTGGGGTCACCTCGAAGCAAAGAAGATTGAGCTGGAACTGCCCCCATGAAACCGAGGAAGATGTTGTTTGTGCATTGGTGCATCACCAGGACCCAAGAAGGGGCACAGGAATCCAATCACCCTGTGTGAACAGCACAATACTTATCATGCAGAAAGAGCACTGGAGCACCTGTTTGCTGCTGGAGCAGCAGGCTGCTGACTCCCCACACAGGACAGGAGCAGTGTGAGTGTCTGCAGTCGGGGCACTCGCTGGGACATTGCAAGCCTCCTTGTTACTGGAGTCGGTAGGACTGCTTATGGTCCTATTGGGCGGGGGTGCTCGCTGCTGAGGGCGCTGTGGTGCCAAGACACTTTTGAATACTTTACAAAGAGTTGAAGTGGACTCTTGAGTTAAGGCCTACCAGTGAGCATTGCCTGGATGAGGCCACAACTAAATGGGGAATAACCCCTACCATATTACGAAAAGCAGGTGGGAGAGAGATTTGCGAGTGAAACACTAGAGCCGCAACCTTTAGAGGAAGTGTGTTACAGTTTATATATGTTGCAACATTGGTTTGAATACAAAGAGTTAGAAAATAAATACTACTTTTTACCATAAACTTAAGTATTTGACTTGACATTGATATCATTGACTTTGTTGTGTGCTCTTTGAGTTATTCATTGCATTCACTGACCTGCATTCACACATCCCCCATTTGAGGGAGCCTTGGACTGCTCGACAATAGCTGCCACTGAGAGTTAAGTACAGAAGAGGTCCTGGAACCAGTTGCTTAGCATCTATAGAAGGTCAGGCTCTGGGACTTCAGTACTAAAAGGCCACACCCCTCACAGTTGGGTCCGGTAACCTCTGCTTGCCCTGTGATCCTCTGAAATGGCTTCTGACAAGGGGTGAGTATTGCTTGTGTAATTCAGTGTAGCATAACCACGAAAAATTACACAAGATCACGTTTAGGTAAGTGAGAAGAGTAATTCTGCGTTTAACACTATTTCTTAGCACAAAATGCCCCCTCACATCCAAAATGAGTGCGAGAGTGCATTTTGTGCAAAGAAATAGCACTAAAAGTGCTCTTGGGGTAGCATTTTTCCAACTTACTCTCAGCATTTAGCACTAGTTACTTAGTGAAAAAGACAACCTCACATTCAAAATGGATGCAAGGATGCTACAAAATAGCGCTAAATGCAGTAAAATATGCATAGCGAACATGAGCGGTCACTGGTGCTCGCTAAATTTTCTCCCGCAGTAAGATTCCCCCTCCAAATTACTCATAATTACATGAACAGGAGTATTCACGTAATTATAGGTAGGGCTGTTTTTTAACATTTCCATCTCCATTCATCCATATTTATTTTTTGGCCAACTTATTTGTATTTATCCATATTTATTTAGTGTTTCAGAATAAATGGAGTGGTAAAATGGTATAGTTCCACATGTATTTAACTGCTAAACATGTGCTCATACCTATAGCGGCAGCTACCAGTCAGTAGTGGTCGAGTGGAGGGGTTTAAAAAAAATAAAGAATAGGGGAAAAGAAAAAAAAAATCACTTACCTTCCCTGAGGTCACCTTTCCTCCATTATCGTCCTCATCGGTTGACTAAACAGAAAGCACCCAGGCTCCCGACTCCTCTGACCAATCACAATGCAGCCGTGGTTATGCGTTCAGAGAAGGATTGGATGACCGGGCATGTTCAACACCGGGCTGTACAACACAGCCCTGTGTAGAACATGCCAATAGCGTATTGGGGTTTAGCCGGCCTGAGACGGATGGCAAACCCTTGTGCACACTTTAAGGAGTGCACCACTCCTCCGCCTGCTCGGTGTAAAGTGCATCCCCACCCTGCCAGCATCTTTACATAGTAAAATAAAATGATAATAACATTGTCATTTTATTTTTCTTGTGGGGTGATGCTCCTCTGCCTTAGCAGAGGAGCCACCCCAGGCTCTTACTTTGATGCCTGCTAAGTTCTAGCAAACTAAGCAGGCAAATATTGTGAAACACTACACCCACAGGTAAATATCAGCATTATACTATAAATATATGTTAACATATGCCTGTATTTAAGGAAATCTCAACCTGTTTTTTAACTCCCCATGCTGTCCACCTGTTCAGCAGCTGTTCTGGAATTCACGTAAGAAAGCATAGAGAGTCATTCACAAGAAGTACAATTTTCATGATGTTTCCACTTTTAAAAATAAATACAGACAGAAAAGATATTATTTGCGGTCTGTGTTTATCTGTAAAATTCAGTAAAAACAAAAAACTGGAAGCCTTAATTATAGATAATTTCACATCAAATAGTAACACAGAGTTACCAAAATGGCTCGGATTACTCCAGCACAAATTACGGCCGGGCCTAATGCTGACACGATCTTCGATGATGTCTTAGATATGTTGTTCAAAGACACTCAAATTTTTATGTCATGGTCAGAATTATGTGATGTTTTGAGTTTCGCAATGATAAACTTAGCCCCACTTCTTGTTGGTAGTGAGAGACTCAAGTGGGGCATAGCAATGTTTTCAGCATCCTTCTACAATTCTGCAGATGTACTGCAGCCCATTTTATTGATGGAGTTAATTCCATGGATTTAAAGTTTGTATCAAGCAAGATGTACCACTAAAAATGTTCTTCTTATAAGGTGGAACAGTTTGTTATGAGGCCGATTATGTATTTGTGTTCTTTTCTGGAAGTACTTATTGTATTTCATCTGTAAAAATATCAGTCCTTTTCCATTTATTTCCTAATGGCTTATACACGGTAGTTTGAAGGTAGATCTTCTGGCAGCAGACAGCTAGTATGTAGCCTTTGGAACCAGTGAAATATGGTCACAAATCTAAAGGTGCACAAGTTGTCTTGCTGCTGCATTTTGAATTCATTGGAGTTGTCTTTTAATAGATATTAGAACATTGGAATGTGGAGCACTCCATTGTAGACAATGGAGTGCTCCATGCTTCTACGGGCCGGTAAAGGGCCGCAGAGCAACATTCCAATGTTTTACAAAAGCCTCTCGAAGCTCGAGGGGATTTAAATCCCCTCGAGCTTCGAGAAGCCTTTGTTTAATTTATTAAAACATTCTGCCCTCTAGTGGCAGAATGTTCTAATAGCCTTATAGCCCTTCGTAGCAGGGCTATACCGCTATTAAAGTCCCGCTGCTTTTGTTAAAGTCCCTCGCCTTCGGCTCGGGCCTTTAACGCTGCAGCGGGCCTTTAATAGCCGGTACGGCGGGCTATATGGCTATATTGATACACCATGGTATAGTCCATTGGCATAGTCCAGATGCGATGCTTGAACGTCTATTATAAATCGAGATGGGAGAAGACGTGTCAGAGTGTTCTCATGGTCTATTATGTAGATTTGGTCTATGTGTTGGACATAGGATGGAATCCATGATAGATTTTAAATTCTACACCTCGAAAAACTGTTTGCGGCATACGAAGTTCTCCAGGCCACTTTGTTAGTGGGTTGTAGTTTTTCTTTTCTGGGATTTTAGGATTTATAATTTCAGAGCACTGAATTTGAGGAAAATCTGTATCAACCACTAGTTAGTGGCTTTGAGGTAGTAATCTCATTTTGAGAGCTCAAGGACCTTTGAATTTTTTCAGTTGAGGAATATCTGGGCAACTTCAGCACAGAAGCATGTGATGAGTCCCAAGAGTGGCTTGTCGTAAAACATCTAACAAAAGCAGTGAGACCATTGATGTTTTTGTGCACTCCTCCATCTACGCTGTATGATTTGAGGGAAGATGGGAGCTAAAGATGATACTTGACATGTCTGAATTGAGTCGATTCAGTCAAGGATGTCTTGTTTGATACGCATATCATTTAGTCTACTCAATAAGAGGTAATGATGTGCGGTGTTGAATGCTGATGAGAGGTCCAAGAAAACAAGTCCTGCCTCTCCTTTTTATCTAGCGTAGTTTTCAGTCAATCCCAAGTAGAGAACCAGGGGGGATTTAGTGCCTTTTTCCATCCGGAAGCCAATTTAGTGGTCCGACAGGAAGTCGTTTTCTTCAAGGTGTCCTGAGAACTGGGAGAAGGCAGCCCTCTCTATCAGTTTTCCAAAGAAGAGTCCATTCAAAATGGGTGTGTAGTTGTTGGGGTCTTTGTCTAACTTATTCTGCTTAAATAGCATTTGTACATATGATGCTCTAAGCTCTGAAGGTGAAATGCTTGTGGTTAGGGACTTGCTGATGACAATGAGTGTTGGGAGTGCTGCTGAGGTTTATAAGATATATTTTAAATCTCATTGGGAGAAAGGGTCGGACCATGAGCTGGCAGGACCACTCAATCTCACTAGCTCCTGTAACTGAATGTAAGCGACAGTTGCTAGAAGTAGGACCGGGTCCACTTTTTTCTTCAATGTGGTCCGTCTACGGGGCTGCTGAAACTGAGTTCATTTCCTTTGGTAGGTATTCATCTACTTTGTTTGCTTTAGAGATTGAACAATTGGCTATGTTGCTGCAGAAGCTCTTTTTTGAGGAGTTGCTGTTTGGATTGGGAAATTCGGATAGAATATTGTGTAGTTCCATCATGGGAAAATGGGCAGTGGTAATCCTATTTGAGGAGGTGGTCTTTTTTCCCATTTGATGTATGATTTTAACATTCTGTTATTTCTTTGTAGGTGTGTTGTGGGCAGTAGGCTGCTGAACTGTGCCATGATCTTCGAATGGTACATGTTGGTGCTTTTGTATACTATCATTCACCCATGGCTTGTTCCTTTTCATTTTTTGTTGTCTTGAAGTTTTCAGGTGGATAACTCAGTTGAAGGCAGTGCTTAGCCAGTTTTGCTGCTTCTTGTATTGAGTTTATCTGGCCCTTTTGTATATTTGTGTATAAGTATGGCTTCCAATGTTCTCTATATAGATATTTTTAATTGCTTCTATGTTGCCAAGTGATGCACTAAGTTGGTTAGAGGCTTTGTCAGATTATTATGTTTCACTGAAATCAAGGAATGGTCACTCACTGGGAGTAAAGCCATTTGTATGATCTTTACTAGCTCTTCATTGCAAAAGACAGAGTCCACTGTGTGTCCAACTTTGTGAGTTTGTCGAGGGACATAGAAAGGTGTTAGTCCAGATGTAATGTTATCAGTTTGTGGCATATTTAGCTTGTTAAACGAATTTTTTGGGTCACCTTGGGCACAGAAATTAAGGTATTTAATGCTAAGTACTGATGCCTAGAATAGCATCTGCGAATGCTTTGTTTTGTACATGAAAGACCATAATGGAGAGGAGTAGAGAAAAGGGGTTGGAAGGTCCAGAAAGTGGGATGAAGAGAAGGAACAGGTAAACTTTACAGCAAGGTCACTCTAGTGAAAAAGTTTTGAAATGTTCAAAAAAAGACCAAACAAATGTCTGTCACTCCCACCCCAAGTCATATACCCTGTTGTAATGTTGAACATTGAATTCTGATGGCATAGCATGTTAAGAGGTTAAGGGGTGATTGTTTGATGCCGAATGTAAAGAGAGTAGAACATGATAATCAGTAGTACATGGTCCAACCTGCCATTCAACATTACATGTTATAGCACAAGCAATATCAACTGTGTGCATTTTACTCGTACAGGACATAGGTGCAGCATGGATGGTGTAATGATCACACGAACAGCAGCATAAACTGGAGGGCAAGACCTACTCTTGTTCCTCACTGGCTCCTACAGTGTAGGAACTTAGGAAGGCAGGAGTAAGGGTGTAGAGGTTCGCTAAGGAGGGGATTCTGTCCCTTCACTCTGCTCCTGAGAGACGGTAGAACAAGGCATTTACTCTAAGGCACACAGGTTCCATCGTTGTATTTTGGAGGAAAAGAGAAGGCAGGCATCTGCTCAGAGATTTGAGGTAAGGGCCTGTTGCAGGTACATTTGTCATCTCCCAGAACACCCCTTGAGCCCATGTACATCCAAATGACATTCCTAACTTTTTCCAATGGCAGCTGGGAGTCCCACAGCCTGCATTCACCTATCCTCAGCCAGCTATTAAGAAAGCCATCATCATTGGCTAGACTGCAGTTATCCATAAAGAAGTCCTCAGCCACACTCAGAGACCATCTGCCTGCCCCAAGGCAGCCTCAGCTAGCCCTCATACCATTCTCAGGTGTCAACAAGTGACAATCAGGAACTCTCAGCTTGCACTCAGTCTTCACTGGTCCTCAGTCACCCCCAGTATATTATCACAGCCAATCTGTCAGTGCTCGGACTCTTTTAATGCCCTTACACTTGTGCTCCATCTTTCCATGCCAAGCGCCTTCCATATTTCACCCTCTGCTACCTATCTCAAGACAAAAGAGGCCCTTGGACAGCCCCAAGAGACCCATATATACCCCTGAGAAATCTTTTTCTGAACCTCACTTTCACGACGGCAGCCCTCACAAACCTTCGGCTGCTCCTCACAGATGCTCAACGGGCACTAGAACCTCAGCACATGCGGCCATCCATCGGAGATCCCGAGTACACCTCTGTGGATTCTTAGAGGAAATGATCCGATTCCCTCAGACTCTCTTCAAAACACACTTCCACCAGATGCTCGCTGTCACTAAGAGACACTCGGGTTTTTATTCTTTGGCCTTCAGAGATCTTTAGATACCCTAACCTAGCCCCAAGAATCCATTCAATCTTCTGCCAGGTTGTCCTCACCTCCTGAAGCCAATGACGCTCGAGACCCCCACATGCTCAGTTTAGGCAGGCGCTTTGATAGTCTGCAGCCTGTAAGTAACTGCATGTTCTGCATGCAAAATCTAGACTTTACACCCTGTCCACTTACATTCAGTACATAGACACAAGCAAGAAGGTTCATTTGCACATCTTTTTTTTTTTACATGCACATGCTTGCAGATTATTAACAATGTTAAAGGGCCTTCTATCTAGCACGTTTTTAACCCTCAAGTCACAGGTTTAAATCCATTTCAGTAGGTTCATGCAGTAGATATGGATATCCAACTAGAAGCTGTAAGTCACAATTTCCAGTCTTCTAGATCACTTCAGTGACTTATGTGCCTGCTGAAAACATCTGCTTGTGATCTGTGTAGCATTCGTCTGAATCCTTACAGGGCTTAATTCTTCGGACACTGATAAAAATGAATCCTTTGAGGTGGCTTGTTATACTAACTAGGGAACTCGTTATAAGAAAATGTGCTTTCTTCCTGGAAAACGAATTCAACCTCCTTTCTGCCAGGCTGACAGTAGAAATCTGCCCCTTCCTAGCATCATGACAGAAATTGTTGTACCGCACTACGAATTTATTCATCATGTGGCACAACTTGAGCTGTGGCAGGCCCTTTTACATTCTGTAGGAACTCTTTCTTTGGTTTCCTCTTTTATCCAGTTTCCTGTTCTTAATTTGAGCCAGTGGTTTCTAGTGCTCGACACCAGCACTTAATTGCCAACACCGAGTCTTATGACAGTCAGCCATATGGTGGCGCTGTTTGTGTTTTTTAGAGATGAGCACAACAACGTTTGTTTATTTAATCAATATACATTAAAATGACTAATACTGGCCACCCAAGCCATTTTAATAGCTTTGGGGACCTGGAATAGTCTGAAGTGCCACAGTTAACGTAGTGTGATGTCGTACTGTCACCGGCAGCACTGGCCGGGGCAATGAGTGGTGCAAGCTGCAGAGGATGCCTGACGAAAGTCCCGGTACCTATTGTTTCACAAATAAAGCACTACCAGTTACATGTGGCTGATGATAAATCCTGCACCTGCCACTTATTAACTTTACTGTGAATTATTCCAGTGACTTTCTCCTACACTAATTAACTTTATTGAATGATATTCTTTGGGATTCCCGACTCATGCCCAGTTATGCTCTTATCTTTCCAAGTCCTGATAATGGTGTTTTAACTTGTGGCAAGGTCAAAACGCTGAGACAGCTATTTTTCCCTATATATGATCACTTTGTCATCGGCACATCATATGATTACCTTTCAAGGACATACTTCAGTGATTTTGCATGCATTTGTATACATGAATAAAATGTTTTCTTTGCTCTACTTTCCAAATTGGTTTTTGGAGATTGTAGTTGGATCAAGGAAGCATTTGATGAATTACTGATGCACTGGTTTTCCTGGAACGAAGCAAATGTTTGAATTGTTTACTACATGGATTAAAGGTGTTAGTGGAAGTATGTAAAATACTTTCAATGCATTCTATCTTCATTGCATATTTGTGTGTGTGTATATATATATTTATTTTGTACCCATATTTACTAATGATGCACAATATCTGTTTTCTCTCTCCGTCTCTCTCGCTTGTTTACCCAAAATTATCATTTGCTTTTTATTGTAAATCTCTTTTTTCACAAACCTTGCAAAAGTACAATGATTTCATATCCAACACATATTGTGGTCGTTTTTTGTAAGTGATAAGGAACAGTGCAACTGTTCAACTTCTCAGTGAGTCTGGCCTTATCAAGTCAATGCACTTTTAAGACTTACTCATAACTAGCCTGATTAAAATTAGTAGAGGGATGGGGGTCTCATTTGTTGACTAACATCTGCTCTGCTATTACCGACAGAGATGAGCATGTCCTACAGTGCCAAGAGCTGCTCGCAGGACAAATTCTCTTTTTTCCTGTTGGTTTACTCTGCAAGGCTCAGATCCTGGGGGGTCATCAGTTTGAAGACCACTGCTCTCGGTGATGGCAGCTACAAACCTTTGAAACGGGTGTGGCTACTGGATGTTGGGTATTTGTTATTTCTTCCACGGTTAGGTTACGGACAGCAGGCTGCTCAGGTTGCATCGGTATGTAGGAATGTTTTGTGACCAAAACGCGGTCACAAAACATTCACATTGGACCACCTACTTCAAGTAGGTGATAAACCATTCGCAAATAGGAAGGACCCCTTCCCCTTTGTGAATGTTTGTAAAAGCATTTATTAGGAGCAGGCAGTGGTCCCACGGACCACTGCCTGCTGTTAAAAAATGAAAGGAAAACTTTTCTTTTTTTTTTTGTAAAGCATCCTGTTTTCCTTTAAGGAAAATGGGTTTCTGTACAAAAAAAAGTATGATTTATTTAAAAGCAATCACGGACATGGTGGCCTGCTGACCCTAGCAGGCCACCATGCCTGTGATTTTTGCGATTCCTAGGGAGTCGCAAATTGCGACCTACCTCATTCATGAGAAAGGTCATTTGCGATCACTTAGGAATCGTAGATAGTGTTCAACACACGTTCATGCATGCCATTTTGTGATTTCCTAATTGCAAATCGCAATGATTCGCAATTAGGAAATCGCAAAATGGTGTATTGATGCATTTGGCTCTATTCTTCTCAATGAAGACTTTCCACTTGTGTTCTCCCTGCACGCCTTGCCCTCCCAGAGTTAGGTCAGTGTGTAAGTGTGTCACCCTGATGATTGTAACATTTGCACTGGCCTGTGGTCTGCAGGGACATAGCGGGTGGGTGATGCAAAGTAATGCTGTGGCCTGAACAACCTCTGACCAATAGCAGGGAAAGACTTTCAGACATCAGGCCCCCTCCACTCAGAACCTGGTTACCTCAGTCCCACAGTTTTATCACTCCAAGTGTTTCACAAATTTCAGAAAAGATCATCCTCAAAAACCTATTAGTCGCCATGTTGCTCATGTACCAGATTTCCTGCCCAAACCCACAGCTTTTTATTTAATTTATCAGATTGTATTAGTTTCCATTCAGTCTGAATCGCCAATGCCAAAATGTTTCAGCTCAAACTCTGAACCAAAATGCCTACAGGACGGCAAAATCTGCTCTCCTGGGGCAGTTAAGATGCCAAGATGTGGCTCAAATATCTCTCTCATGTCTCCAACCCCATTTCATTTTGCTGAAGACTACTCAAAACTCCAGCCACCCAAAAAGCCTCTCCCATATGTTACCAGTGCTAGTCTTCATCATAATGTTTTCTTACTTTATGGTATATTATTGCAACATTTGTATAGTGCTTACCACCTCTGTGTGGGACACTGGAGCACTTGCTTACATGGGAAGCATGCTACACTATGTAGGATGTATGGTTGGAAGGGTATTGTCTCTGTTTTTAGATCCTGTATGGAGAGTGTTTCCATGTCGTACATGACGACCACTGAGGTGCGGTTATCATATGGGTGCAATCAGACCAAATCAAGTGGGTGGTATTGGCACTGCCTTAACTAAAATTCACAAATTTGTGACAGAAACAAATGTGAGGCTTTGCAAACCGCAACTGGATTAAGAGATAGATAGTGTATATGGTAATCTCAATATTTCTCACTAAAAAGACGCTGGGGGCAACAAAATATCACAAAATATAAACTATAGTATACCACCTTAAAGTCAACTCTGGAATATCGTGGACAAAATATTAAGGCCCAAATAATTGTGAAGACAAGTTCAAATAGGTAAGTGCAGGTCTGCTATTCTTAACTTCCCATATTCATGTCCCTAAATATAGAATTAAGGAAAGGATCTATATTGTCTATACTAACTTACCTTCACAATATTTTGGTCCCCAGTATTTTGGCCATGATATTTGGTAGCACCGTGCTTCTGTTGATAGTTCGACACACAATCATACAGTCTGCATTGACATTTATAATATTGCTCAGTGTTACTAGTCTATTGGACCATGTAATTTCTGATTCAGTCAGAAAGGTTGTCTCTGGCCTATCTGCAACCAAGAAAACATGCAGGAATACCACAGTCCCACAGTTCAAAGCTATTGAAATGCAGGAGTGGCTCGTGCAGGTATGAGCGGTGGGGCTGTGGGGCCATATGGAGGGGTATTCGACAGACGACCATGAGGGTAAATTAAATAAATCATTTTCCCTCAATGTTGTCTGTCGAAATCCCTCCCCACCACTCTTACCTGCACAGGCCGCTACTGTTGAAATGTCTGGGTGGCAAACTCTCCATCAGTGGAGAATGACTTCAGTAATCAGGATTAGTTAACTGTGATTCCTGCAGTAATTTCAATTCCTCCGGGCTCCATGTAGGATAACTCAGAATAGCACAATATACCTGAGTCCCAAAGTTATTCATTCCTGTGAGGCCCAATGCGAGATTTTGCAGCAATTTGAAATGATACCCAAAAACAATAAACTGGGTCAAAATCTTTCCTCTGCAAAGTTTAGAACCATTTTTTTTTTACATTTCACAAAAGTTGCAGAGTTTGTATTTTACAAAAAACAAATAAGAAAAATGTAGGCTTTCAGGGAAACCCTTTTCTCTAAGAATATTGACTAGCCATGGTGTTTGGCAAAGTTTACAAAACTTTGCAACCTTGGGACAGGACAAAGATTGTAAAGTGCAAAATGTGACTGTTGAAATCTAGATATTGCTGATCCATACTGAAATCCATACTGAAAACAAACACTAGGATTTCTATCATGAGCTTCACCCACCTAAACACACAAGAAAGCGGCAAAACTCTACACAATTCATATCATGTGCATAGTACACTACTCTGACAGAAACAAGTATTGGCAAAGCCAATATGTCAAGCCTCGTCAAATAAGCATTTTGTATTATTGTTTTTGGAAACATATAAAATTGGCAAAAAATAATATTAATTAATAACATAAAGGAAAAAAACAAAGGCCAAGCCCAGCACCACCAGCCATAGTTCAGAAATGCGCTCCTTTTTGGAAGTGTTTGCACTTGTTGCAATCAGTCAAAATTACGTTAATCTCA
Source organism: Triturus cristatus (assembly GCF_964204655.1). Taxonomy (NCBI): domain Eukaryota; kingdom Metazoa; phylum Chordata; class Amphibia; order Caudata; family Salamandridae; genus Triturus; species Triturus cristatus. The sequence continues at coordinate 47,823,622 of NC_140584.1, forward strand.
GTGCAAGACGGCAAATAGAGGAAGTGGACCTACCCATTGTTCCATGTTGTATGCTGAGGTGGGTGGAAGCAAACTGTGAATGATACTTGAGCAAACCGATAAATGAAGAGGGCTGATGAAAGCCCCTATGTCAATGTATGTATTTTATTTGTATTTTGGGGGGAATCAAAAGCTTAGCGACAAAGTTAGATCTTTCTCTAGGCTAAACCTAAAAATATCCTACAATGTATTGCACGTACAGTACTAGCAGATGCACATGGTGTAAACTCTGCACGATTTCTGTTGTGTGATTAATGCCACCAAACACAAAGACCATGAACGTTGAAATAGCATAACTAGATCAGATTAAACACAGCAATAACACTCAAAATTCATCTTAGCGTTAGACACTACTTACATAACGGTGCACCTATGAGGTGGCAACAGAGTCGCTTGTGATTGTTCCACCACGTTTTTATTTTTTATTTTTAAACGGACGGACTTATAATACGGAAATCAAAAACTCTCAATATAGCCTTAAGCCTGCCGTAGTGGGCTATACCGGCCGTTAAAGGCTGCTCCAGTGTTAAACGACTGAGCCAAAGATGAGGGCCTTTAACAAGGGAGTTGACCATTAATGACCGGTATAGCCCAGCTACGACGAGCTATAAGGCTATTAGAATATTACGTTACTAGAGGGCAGAATGTTCTAGCAAATAAAACAAAGGCCGCAGGAAGCCGGAGGGAATTTAAATTCCCTAGGGCTCCCTGAGGCCTTTGTTCACAGCAACAGCTGTGACAAACAAACATTGGAATGTTGGTGCTCCTTTTTTACCTGCCATTAGAAGCCCAGAGAAATCTATTGTCTTCAATGGAGCATTCAACATTCCAATGTTCTAATAAACATTTAAGCTTTCTTGTCGGTCCAAGTCCTATTGCCTATTATGCAAAAATCTGCAACCTTGGAGTAAGAGTAAATGTACAATTTCTTTGTAGGTACTACCAATTTTCTGCACATGGAAAATATTTTGGCAATGTAACTCATGTCCTGCACACAAACCAGGGGATTGAGTTGTGTAAAAAGCAAGGTTATGTCAGTTCCCTACAGTGCTACAGTGAGAGAACAGCAAAGAACACTGTTTTGCAGCGAAGATCTTCCAAGATGCCTCTCTTTCTGGTGGGAAGAGCATGATAGGCAGAAATGTATTATTGCCTGTAACACAGTTGGTCCTTGTATGGATTCTCCCTACAGGATGCCGGGCTCAAAGGCCCTGTAAGTGTTGCCGGCAGTACACAGGTTTCACTCAAAATATCACATATAAGGCATTGCACTATCACACGTAAGCTATTCAAAAAGTTGGCAGCACTGACTATGTACATGCATCAGAATTTTACATGATTATTTTGGAAGTAAGCAAAATCACATGTGCGGAAGGTATTTCCTAACTATACTCCCCTCATGCGGCTGGACTCTGATACATCAACACCTTCTTGAGACTAGGGGCGTAGCTTGGTCAGTAAGGTTGAGGGGGTGTGACGTTTTTCCAACAGTCATGCCGACATATGTTAAAATACATTATAAAACAAGCAGGGTGCATAAGAGGGGTCTAAGGGGCAGTGGAAGGAGAGGAATGCGGATTGGTAGGAGTACTAAGTGAGAGAAAGTACAATATTTTGTGACATAACCAACATTTTTGAGGACTTGGACAACAAGGAGTATACTGTGCATTTTTGTCTGTGCTAATGCAAAGATTTCTTGTGAAACTCGAGAGGCACCTCTCCATACCCCACTGAAGCACCGGTACCAACTATTTATCAGAAAATACATTTATGGGAGGAGTGTAGCACCCCAAACACCCACCTGAAGCTACGTCCATTCTTGAGACATGAGTGAAGAGCAAAGAACTAGTGCCCTATTGAGAGTTCAGCGGTCGGATGTGGGTGCTTGCTAGTAATGACAGTGGGAAAAGCCTTTGGGCTGGCCACAAAACACCAGGGCAGTGAGATGATGTTCAGGTTCTGCATATGGAAAAGCAAACTAGAGGGAGGAGGGTGTTCACTAAGTAATAAAAACAACAAGCATTGGCATAGCCAATAGGTCTCGCCTTTAGGACCTTATAAGTGTTTAGCCATTCAACAGTTGCATAACTAAATACTTATACGGTCCCAAAAGCGAGACCTATTGGCTATGCCAAGCGGCCGTGAAAGTGAAAGGGATCGCGATCAAAGCGGTAAAGCGCGGCGCGCGCTCCTGCGCACATGCACTGTAGCTCTAGGCTGGCCTGGTAGCACTTTTTGGAGCCCTCTCAATAAGTCTCGCCAGACCAGCGCATGCGCTGGGTCAGGCGAGACCTAAAAACCAGAAGTATTAGGAAGTAACCTGTAAGTTAACAGGATCCTCTGGGAAGTCAGACACAGGGAGGCAGCTCTGCAAAGGAAGGGGGTGGGGGCCTGTGGGAGCTGCCATGACCACACACGCTCTCCAGAGGTCTCTTGTTATGAGCTGGTTCTCCCAGGATTCATTAGCACCTTGGCAGGGGGTCACAGGCCTCCCGTTGCTATGCACCTCGCTAATGACCCATCAAGTGGACTTCCAGCTGCTTCCGGGGTCGCTGCTCACGGATGAAAGTACCTGCCTGGCTCCGGGGTGGTAATGGAGGGTGCCTCCAGCCGAGGGCAGTTGTGCCCGAGTCTGAGCGCTCTCACCCATGAGCGGTGTTAGATATGCACGAAAGGTACATCCAGGGATTCCAGCAGCGCGACCAAGAGAGCGGACATCAATCAACACTTGCGCATTAATGAGCACGCATCTCCGTCAGCCTCGATCCCAGTTTACCAGGAGCGGAGAGCTTCTCTAAATCATCTCCAGATGATTAGCCCAATTAAATATTCCACTCCAATTAAAATCTCCTGCCAGAGATGCATTTACCCCTTCCTCCTCCGGCGATAGCTCAGCATGGGAAGAGATATTCAATTACTGAAGAAGTTGGTAGACAGCTGCGGATGAAGTCGTGAAATGGACCACAAATGTGAGGGTCCTCAGGTTAGAGCCATTTAGGTTTGTAACTTGGCAACGAGTAATGTGTTGCAGGAAATAGGCCACATGGTCCTTTGTACAAACTATATTGTGTGCTGATCTTTCCTAAATTGAAGTCGAGGGAGAACATTCTAATTCCACTGATTTATTGTAGAAATTTGCACGGTTTGTGACCTACATCCCTAACTTTGAGCTCTTGAAAGCTCATTCAGGCTTTGACTATGCAACAGAGCATGGTAATGTGGAGGGATTCTAATCCAATGCACTTCTGAGAAGTCTGCACTTTATCAGTCCTAATTCAACAAGTGTGTCAGAACTTTGTGAACAACCACTGGAAATGGGACAGCAAATGAGCCATTTAAAGATTGGGCATATCCCATGTTTAACAATGTCATCCCCGCATTCAAGAGAACATGGATCGTGAGTTTCTAAGTCTTAAAGGTGGAGCAGGGGCCATCCACATATATTCTAAGTGTTCGTCTTTCATTTATTATTAACAATATATCTGCATGAAATGTCTTTGCACTCTGTTCACTACATAGATAATCAAGTTTCTTGGGTCTGCTTCAGTTGGCAGGCAGGAAATCTATACTGGAGAGATTAATGTCTGCAGATGCACTTTTCAAATGTAAATACTCAATCGATTATCCACCCATCCTCAGGCACATGCACTTTGGTACACGTATAAGGCGAGGCCCAGCCCATCTGGACAAAGTACTACCTCCCTCCTTCTCATGGCACTGCTCCTGTCTGCAGACACCAGTGTTACAGGATACCTTCCTGCCTAACCTTTGAACCCTTTGAGCATCTAGCAATTATAAATCCCGTTTCGGACAGCTAAGACAGCAATGTAAACATCTCAACATGTCAAAACCATGGCCCCTAGTGAAACTTCAGGAGTGAGCTGTCAAGGACTCCATTATGCAAAAGTGCAAGAAACACTTTTTAGTAGCTAACCAAAATGTCTGATTAATTACAGGATATAGGCGTACATCTGAAATTGCATTCAATCAATACACTCACCTCTTTTCCTCTTGAAACACATGCATACATACATAATTAGTTAGTTAACTTCGTTTGGTTTAACTGGAAACCCCTCTGAGTTAACAAAAGTTTGTGCACATATTTGTATCACCAGTATTAAGGGCATGCACGATTTTAACTTGATTGTAATTCTGGAGAGGCCTGGAAACATTGACCTTTGTGATTGGAGAAGCTTCCCAACTTCAAAAAGGGGCAGTTAAACGTTTTCTTTCCCAGCAACTGGATGACCATCTTCAACAGGCTGCGGAGAATTACCTCCAAGTTTTCACCACTATCGTTCTGGGCTGCCTTTGTCCCAGAGTAGCAGCGGGGAAATGGCGCAGGGCCCTTAAATTCCTGCCCGCTTGAAGTCCTGTACAAATCAGCAAGGCTACTGTTGGGCGGATTTTGCTGCAGAGAGAGACATAGTTCTTTGGTGGTGCGCTACCAACGGAGAAGCAGCGGAGAAGCAATATTTCCAGTTTGGGAATTGGTAGTAACCCTTGCAAAAATATTCATGAGGTCCCCCATTTTCATCAAGAGACAAGGGAGGAAGCTCTCACCCAAGTGGATACAGAGGAAATGTTTGAGGGGGAAGGGCATCCAACAACTACTAAACTCAATGGCACCCCTAAGATACTAAAGGCTCACAGGGAAGGGTGCATTGCATTAAAAAAGTTGGACAGTTGTACTTACGTTTTACATGTCCTGACAGTGAAAAACTCCTAAAGTCGTCTTTCACTGTTTTAAGGCCTATCTCTCCCATTGACTAAAGCTGGGATATCATATTGAACTCAGAACGCTCCTTGGCCTGTGGACATTACAGAAGAAGGAGGACTGCCCTGATACCACAGGGCGGCAGAGTTGCTAGCCGATGACTGCCCTGCTGCTTGGGGACTGCCTTGCTCTATGAGAAGGAAGACTGGACCTGCTCCCATCCTAAACTAAAGTACCAAGGGTCAGTTGGCTGACATGCCGTCTGAGCTACAGGGACCAAACAAGCTCCAGAAACCTCCCTGCAATGACCCAGCTGACCTGCTTCCCTGGACCTGCCTAGACCTTCAACAGGAAAGGCCTGAGCCCTACGGGCCTCTGCTGGGGTAAGTTTCTGATTCCCAAGAGGTGCTTCCCAAGGCCCTGGACCCTTGGCTGGCATCACTTGAGCTCCTCCAAAGAAGAAAGGTACAATCCTCCAGTATTGGAATGTTCGCGACCGCAAATGGGCCCATTCACACCGAGACTTTACTGCCCGCAATGACCACCAATGTGAAGCTCCGGTGACCCTGACTCGTCACGCTGCGATGACTGGCAACACAAGATCTGCACGTTGCACTACAGCAATGGCATTCTGCGGTGACCGCCTACGTAAAGCTTGAACAACAACTGTGTGTGATGCCTTCCCAGCTCTTCGTACTACAGTGACAACAGCCCCTGTCACTCTGCCGGCTTTTTCGCTCTACGGCGATGACCATTCATGATACTCTGCTCGCTCCTCGTGACTTCCTCCACCATGAATAAAACTCTTTGTGCTGGATTTGGAGAAGGCACATTGTTCAGCGAGACTAACCTGGTCCCGGAACCTTTTCTGTGCTCCATTGTGGTCAGCCTGAACTTATCACTTACCCCTGGTCTAGCACGACCAGAGGTCCACAAGTTTCACTTAGTGTTCTTAGGCTCTATTTACACTAAAAACTTTAAAGTTTAATTGCTGCAGTTTTACTGATGGATTTTTGTTGTTTTGGTATCAATTTATTTATTAAAATGTACTCTATTACCCTAAATTGTTTTTTTTTTTGTGTTGTGTTTTCACTCTTACTGCTTCCACCACCCTCAAACAATAACTACAGGCATTGTCTTGTGAATCCTATCCTCTTTTCCACATCATAGGCCTAAGCATGGCAATGGTCGAAAGGGGCACAACTGGAGCACCCCTCCAGCGGCTGCTGAATGACTATGAGCACACAAAGCATGCCTACTCTGCCAACCAAGAACAGAAGGCAGTGTTGCCACAACCGTATGTCACTTCTGGGCCACTTCTGGGCCACAGTATTGGTGTGAACCCAACTTATACTTGAAACAATAACATATAATAAATAATGCTTTTCAAGAAAATATTGTCTCTAAGTGTTTTTAGCACATTATTTTCACGTTAAGTTTTTGATCACCCATTTTGGTCCAAACAAATGTGACTTTGCTCTGCAGAACTGATTTTGCTCCTAGACCACTATGATGGAGCAGTTCTATGTTTAGAAAAACAGGAGCAAAGTAATTAATGGAGATGGATAAAGAATGAAAGGTGGGGTTCAAATATCAATGCATTTCAAAATAGGACGGATAACTGTGCCAAACCCGGACAGTGTCTTTAGGGGAAGCCACTGAAGAGAATCGGGGTTAAGAAAAGTGCGAGAAGAACGCAGAATAGTTATCTGAATAACATGATGTGAGGAACTTCCATTAGCTGAAGTCAGGCAGCTCCAAAAGGCACTGATAAATACCCTTTCGTGTATGGTGAGCGCTCCAAGAGAAACAAGCATTGGCATAGCCAATAGGTCTCGCTTTTGGGACCTTATAAGTGTTTAGCCATGCAACAGTTGCATAACTAAATACTTATAAGGTCCCAAAAGCGAGTCTTATTGGCTATGCAAAGTGGCTGTGCGGCCGCGAAAGTGAAAGTAATCGCGGTAAAGCGCAGCGCGTGCCCGCGCACATGCACTGTAGCTCTAGGCTGGCCTGGTAGCAGTTTTTGGAGCCCTCTCAATAAGTCTCACCAGTCCAGCGCATGCGCTGGGTCAGGCGAGACCTAAAAATGTTACTTTGCCAAGAGTGTCCTAAATCCTTAAACTGTTCTCGATAAGAGAATATTATCATGTGCATTGTAAAAAATATGGCACGGTGGAAAACCATTAAGCAAAGAAGAACCAAGGTGAATCCAAAAGGGGCAGACTGCATATAAGGAACGATGTCTGGCAAATTTGCACAAGTTCTGGGTAATAGCCACCAGTATAGCACTGACTTTGCACTAACCATCTGGTGCAGAATATTCTTTTTGCATTGGTCAGTCGGTACAAAATGTCCTTTTTTTAAAAACTTGTCATCACTGCAAATATCTCTGAAAATTTGCCTGAAAGTGGTACTAAATAGCCTGAAACCAGTGCAAATTTTGCTGTCATCAGTGGAATTGACAAAGCCTTAGAAGAGATGCCTTGAATCTGCTGTAAGCTGTTCCTCACTAGAGAAATAACCATATCTCACAGGTTGTAAATAAATGGCAGTAAGTCTATTAACATGGAGAAGACATTTTGGGCCCGATTCACATAATTAACTTTAGACAAAATCCTAAACTTACTACTTTTGGTATTCACAGAAGTTAGGATTTTGTCTTAAGTTTGTCTTAAGACAAACTTAAGACAGACTTAAGACAGGCTTAAGACAGGCTTAAGACAGGCTTAAGACAGGCTTAAGACAGACTTAAGACAAACTTGAGACAAACTTGAGACAAACTTGAGACAAACTTGGGACAAACTTAAGATAGACTTAAGACAGACTTAAGACAGACTTAAGACAAATTTAAGACAAAATCCTAGCTTAAGTCTGTCTTAAGTCTGTCTTAAGTTTGTCTTAAGTCTGTCTTAAGTTTGTCTTAAGTCTGGCTTAAGTCTGTCTTAAGTCTGTCTTAAGTTTGTCTTAAGACAAACTTAAGACAAAATCCTAACTTCTGTGAATACCAAAAGTAGTAAGTTTAGGATTTTGTCTTAAGTTAGTTCTGTGAATCGGACCCTTTGTTCTTGAGGAACACCACCTAACATTTGCAAGTATCGATGCCGTTTCAGGGGACGTACAATATAATAATAAAGAGGTGTATCAAGTACCCAACTGTATGGTGCTCATGATTTAAACCCCAAAGGGTAAGACTTTTGGATAGTAATGCCTGCACAGATGGCATGTAAACTATGTTTTAATGAAGTGCATGCCACCCTCAGGTTTCTAAGCGCTGTCAAATAACGAGAACACATGGAGGTGCCTAAAAGACCTAGATATGCACCTGTGACAATATCAGGTACAAATATGTCAGGTCCAAATACTATTCCCACCAGGCTGTGGGTGTTTTGGTGCCATATATGCAAATAAAGGGAGAATCCTGTGCTTCAAACGGTGAGTGTCCCATTTAGCATCCCATTTGGTTACAGGAAGATACAATTAGTTAAAGCTAGGCGATAGCTGTGTTAACCCAGGCTCTAGATGGCCGAAATGAAGGAACAATGCTAACAACTGTGAACTATAAGCAAGTGGGGGTGGGGCAGCGGGTCTATGGTCGGTAAGTGAGGTGACATTGTCTGAAGCGCTGCTAAAAGAGTCAAATAATTAGTTAGACTTTCACCTATTTTTAAATTCATACAAAAATTTGGTCCAAATACAAACTTAACTAATAAACACGTTGTCATTTAATTTGAATGGCATGGTTGTTGACAATTTAAACACATCTATAATGTTAGGTATGATCTAGACACAAATCCTAGCTCTCTCGCCAGCGTCTTGTAATCAACAAAATTCATAATGAAAAAATAAATATGTTTGTTGGGACACAGTAGGGTATTGGGGTTGCCTTTTTTATCCATAGGTCTGTTCATCTGTCATTATCATTTTGGTCCTGGACATTATAGCATACGGGATTGAACAATGGCTCAGCACGCTTAATCTATTGGCTCTCTTGCACTATGAGTGGCAGCATTTTGTCTTGCTCACATGTGAACCTCAGTCTAAAAAGTAGCACACTTCAGTAGGGAATCTCTACTATCATTTTATTCTTTTGTATTTACTAATAGCAACTCATTTCCCTTAGTCCCCATTTTCATTTCAGCTCTTTGTCTGTCTAAACAGGTCCAGAGCACTTTTGTTCCATTGCATGAGCAGAGTGGAAACCCCACATAAGGTTGCAACATTTCTACAGGGAAGCAGAGCTTATTGAAGCTTAATTGACATGGCCCTAATTGGTCTCCATACATCTAGAGCCCCGAAATGCAGTGCAAATTGCTTTGTTGCATTACTCTGCCCTGGGAAGGCATTCAATGGACACTGGTTGGGTGTTCTCATGCAACTCCCATGAATTTTGATGCATTCCCAGATTTACCAGAGTTGGCAATCCTGGGAATACGCCAAAATACTACGCCTTCCCTGAGGAGATGTAACGCACCATGGTGCACGGGTGCCTGCATTGGTGTTAGGCTGTGAAAAGGGCGCCAGTGCAGATGAAAAGGCAGGAATGTGGCATATTGACTCAAATACTGCACAGTCCTGCCCTTTCCCGGTCACATGGTGCAGCTGCACAGCATGAGAATTTCGGAAACATGCCCCTAAATGCGTAGTATCTTATTGAACTAATTTACTATTTGTATACTTGTGAAAAAATTAGATTGCATACGTACACCCAAATGTTTACTCTCAATTTAAAAAAAAAAAGTATTGTATTGTCTTGAAATTTTTGTTATGTGACGGTTTGCCTAAAAAGATGCTATTACCATTCCAATATGGATGCAACCTACGTGTGATTTTAGTGTTTATTTGTGGATTAGATTGTGCCTCAGACGACTTCTATGTCTACACTGGAAACTCTGTGTGGTGTCAGTGTCCCCACTGTGATTAAGAAAATGGTGGGGGTTGACTACAGTTGGAGGTGCAGACTCAAAATAGTTCCTTTGAAAAGCAGCTACTTTCTCCTCCCAGGGATGAGTCCTCTGGGAAAAGGCGATAAAATCAGAACTATTGAGGTGGGAATTTATTTTTCTAAGCACCAACAGACAAGAGTCTCTAGCCTCACCTTCGACACATCATTCCCACAAAGGTGGCTTTTTAGGGGTGTATTGCAGTTTTATGTATCACTTTGATTCCTTCTCTTCACATATGCTCCCTGTGCTCTGTCCAAATGCGGCCCATGCAGGTAAGAACGGTGGGACTGGGTTGGGGGGGGTGATTCAACAGACGATCACAAGGGAAAATTAAATAAATAATGAATATTTCCTCGTTGTCATGTCAAAATCTCAATCCCTCCCTCAGCCCCACCACTCTTTCCCTGCATGAGACCATGCTGGCTCTGTCTGCTTTGAGAAAATAGACGTGAGACAACAAATTCCTTCACTGAGGCTGGATCCCCAATAGCCTGTAAGAAAGAAATCATCAAAGAAAAATATTTTCCTGTTTAGTCTAAAACTAAAACGTTTTTCGTTTGAGAAACCTCAATATTTAGATCTGGCAGCTGCCTCTGCTGTTATTTAGAGCGATGTATCCTCATCTTGGCTGGTACACCATCATAAGGCGTCGGGAGGCCTCTGTGGTGGTATGTAATTATATCAAACACTATTTTCCCTTCAAGCTATCACTGACTCCACTCGTGGGGATGGATCTTTCAAGCCTTCCTTTGAGAATAAACTATTCATTCCATCTTTACAACTGTGGTAAAGCAGCATTCTCTGAACAATTGTAGACATATTATACGCAATGGTGCAAAAACAATCTCAAATTCGGTAAATCTTTCAACTGCTATTTTCAAAATGAGCCAGCCCTTCAAATTCTAAACAAAGCATGTGCTTGAGACCATAATGCAACCATGCTAGTGCTGCGAGACCATTCTAATGGCACAGTGTGCACTATATTGTATAACCCACCTATAGAAATACACTTGAGTACACAGTATGTTGTGCTTGTTTTTCTGGTCAAATTATCTTTTTTTTTGTCCCACAGATTTACCTTTTAGGTCTGGCCTAGAGACAGCTTAAGTTTTGCCTCAAGCCTCAAATAGTCAAAAAAGTCATCAATTAAAAATGCATGCATATATCTATTGTAAGAAAATCTCTTTCTTTGCGTGGTCACCACAAAAGTTTTGAACAGATGCTGCTGGTCTTTCGACTCTGAGAGTGCACCGTGGCCTGCTAACCAGACCTCAGTGCCAGTGCTCTAATCCCTTACAAAGTGTATGTTGAATTGGCTCCCCCAAATTGGCATAAGCTGACTTACTTATAAGTACCTAGTATACGATACCAAGGTACCCAGTGATTGTAAGACAGCATGTCCCCAAAAAGCTGCAGCATTGGTTTCACCACCCTCTGTGGGACAAAGTACAAAATGACTCTCAGCATGCCCTTGCAGCCTTGAAGAGCAGTATTAAACTGCTAGTTTAACTTTGCCATTTAAACCAATAGCAAAGCCCACACTTCCCTAAACAAAATATGTAAGTCTCATCTAAGGAAGGCCTATTGGGCCCTGAGGTTGGGAGCTGTACATTATTAAGCCGGTGTAATATGAAGACTGGAGGCTTTCATAAGGTAAGTAGGATGAAGTTTATTCCAGAAAAATCCAGAACCCACAACCAGACGCTCCCGACGCACACCAGGATTCCCAACAACTGATTAACCTTGTCAGAACCCTGGAACACGTCGAGCAGTGCCCGATCGTAGAACCCTTTTTAAAAGAACACATATGAGAGAGCGAGACATCCTCGAGCCGGGGTTCCAGCACGAGGATGCAAAGTGCTCGCAGTAGCTACACACGACAGGTTATCAATTTGTCCTGACAGCAACACTTCCAAATAGTCATTTTGCTGGGGAAAAGTTAGTAGCCAACTTGCTTAATACAGAGATGCTGGCTAACCCCCCCAACCACCACCACCCCCCACGGCCCGACTTACATGTATATTTTACTACTAACATGGGTACTTCAAGGTATCAAATTAACCATGTCATTGAACCTGACTTTATTAAGTCAAATTTAATGTCACTTTTAAGGAAAGGAAACTGTTAGAAAGCTGCCTCTCTTGTAGCCCAGTTTGTCCAGTAGCCTTATTCAGGTTGCTGGCCATCAGACAGTGTTCTGCCATCCTGGGGGAGTAGTGTGAATGGCTCATAGGCTTAGGAACAATGGTAGCCAGCTATGGAGGGAAGTGTTACCTCCCCTTTGCAGGAAGTCACTCATGGTGTTGGCCCAAATTCAAGCTTGAGAGTCAAAGCCTCTGGCCAAATGGCAATCACACTCCTGAAGGTTTGCGACTTTGTCCAGGTACACAGACCAGCAGTGGGAACGGAGAGAGGAGACTACTTCCCACCCTGGTTTTCCTATGGGCATGTATCCCACAGATAGCCACGCCTCTGGGGTGGGCTAAACAGCTCCTAACACATGGATTCAAACTAGCTTGGCTGATGAGGGGTATTACCCCAAAATCGGTCTCAGGATGCTTGTTTTTGGTCCAGGGAAGACCTGGCTTGGCAGTTCAGGCTGGACTGTTCCCATGAGGATCAGTGTTAAGACTTTTTTGCAAATGGCTGGGTCTAAACTGGGGTGGTGAAGTGAGCTAAAGAACGATGACGGATTCAACCTAGATCTGTGAATGGGGGTGAGTGTCTGAAAAGTGTCAGCACTCTGTCCATCAACTCTTTGTGTTTGATTTGTTTGCCCTAAGTTGACAGGGTATGACCAGACATGGGTCCCTTGCTCACTTTGCCACTGGATCCAAGCTATCCTGGCTGATGAGGGGTGTTACCCCGAAACCGGTCCCAGGATGCTTGTTTCTGGTCCAGGGAAGACCTGGCTTGGCAGTTCGGGCTTGATTGTTCCCATGAGAGACAGAGTCAAGACTGATTTGCATATGGCTGGGTCTCAACAGGAATGGCAAAGTGAGCTAAAGAACAATGATGGATTCAACCCAGATTTGTGACTGGGGGTGAGTGTCTGAAAAGTGTAAGCACTCTGTCCATCAACTCTTTGTGTTTACTAGGAACAATGGTAGCCTGCTATGGAGGGAGGTGTTGGCTCAAATTCAAGCTTCAGAGGCAAAGCCACCTTTGGTGACCACATGGAAATCATACTCCTGAAGGTTTGACCCTTTGTTCAGGTACACAGGCTGGCAGTGGGAACAGAGAGAGTAGACTAGTCCCCCCCATGGTTTTTCCATGGGCATGTAGTCCACAGGTAGTCACACCTCTGGGGTGGGCTACACAGCTCCTACAATCCAAGGAAGTGTTCAGATGTCTTGGGAGTGGGCAGAACATTGCACTCTGGGAACGTGAGATGCCACACATAGCTGGAAGTGGTCACAGGCAGGAGGGATCCTGGTAGCCCATTAGCTAGTGACCGCATCATCCCCCTGGGGCAAGTTTTGGGCATAAATGTGGCACCCTTAGCACCCTCAGCCTCATATCACTACTGAACTGGAAAAAAGACAAAAGAAGGATGGCCCTGCTGACCCCTGGCAAAGAGAGGCTGCACTCTCTGCGGGATTGCACCTACCACACCTTGGGCTAGCGAAGAGATGACTGTGGCTCTTGGCTTGAAAAAGCCACTCTCAAGTCCCAGACCAAAGAAAGAACTCCAAGGGTCAATTGGCAGAGATGCTGAAACCAACACCAGGCCCATCAAAGCTGAAGTAGGCCAACTCCTCAAATCAGTAACCCAAAAGACTGATCCTCATTTGCTAAACGTTACCCTCAGACTGTTGTCTGAGTTCAAATTGGTCACTCAAGGTGGACACTAGCCTCCACCAAAGGATACAACGAGCCCCGCTGTGACCACAGACCAGTAGCCCGGCAGCAGCAGGCCTTCTATAGGCTCAAAGAGGACTTCGAGGGACCCAGACCATTGTGGCCAAAATTACCCCACCTGGCCCGTGGATCGAGGAGTAACTACAAGGACACAACCAACGACTGCACAGTGTCCTGAGCATCCTCACCCTACTGCATCCTCAGCATCAGGACCACTCTATTAAAGTCAATGGTGGTCACAGTTTAAAATTCAGAACTGCACTTGAGAATGTTTTGATGACTAGGTAACTGTCCAAATTCTCCTTAGTGGTCCCCCTGACCACAACTCTTTCAAACTTTTCTAAACTTTACAGTTATCAATGCTTGATTGACGTTGTTACCAAAAGAACTGAGATTTATATTTTCTTTAAAAATCTATAGCTCCGAACCCTCAAGTTGATTTTGCTCACCTTGGTTTCTAAATATTGGTGTTGCCAGTAGGTTTCACAGATCTGGACAAGGGCCTTGAAAAAGCCCCAGGCCTGCGTGCCACACAAGTGGCAAACAACTGTTGGCTGGCCCCATTTTCTTAATAAAAAACAAATATTGACTATAAACTATGTTTGATCTTACTTTGGTAGTTTTGAATACTAGAGCTTTATCTAACTGTCAAACTGTCTACCCTATGTATTATAAATACATTTTTAGACTGGTATTAGAGCTTGTAACCTGCAGGCTACACATCATTCTCTGTAGCCAGTATGTTAACCTACTAAACTATCTCACAATGGTTGGAAACCTTGATTTGCAGATTATACTTTGAACTGCAAAATATGGAGCTTATTTATTATTTATTTAGAACAAAATTCATTTTATTCTTAAAATACCTTGCTTCGTGTAATGGCTGTGTGCATTTATTGATGAAGAGTGCAGGTGTCTGGAGTAGAGCTGGAGGACTGCCACCCCCAAAAATGGAGGAACAAACATTTATTACCACAACAGAGCAAGAATATTGAAAAAAGTGGAAGGTGTATATTGTTTGGTCTGGTAATCAGTGAAAGAACAACTTGCTAGCATGGCATTTTTAAAAGAGTATGCTTTACAATCTCTCTAAGTGTTATTTCTTTTCAATTTTATTTTAAAAACAACAACTTATCTCTGGTCACTCAAGCAGGACACCACTAATAAAATACTTTTTCAACCATACGCCATACACTCCCTCAATGTATTGTGAATTAATTGCATTTATATAAGGGATAAAGTACCCCTTGCCGTACATTATAATGATATTGAAAGTCACTGAGGAGCTTAATAACCATAGAGAGGAACGAGGCAGAAGGCCGGATTCCTTTATAAGGTTATGGAAGTCTGAGAGTAGTTGCAAAATCCTTATCATGTATGCTGAGGGTGCCTTATCCCATATATTACATGGTCACATCATCACCGTTCCCACAAACCACTTAAAACCTTTGTGCATAGCTCTGTCATATGAAAGAGTCAGCATGTTTGGAAACATGAAGAATGAAAATAAAACTTCTAGTGTAAAACTAAACACATCAAAAACTGTTAGATATTTGTTGCAAACAGATATCCGAAAAAGTTCAGTACAAGTCAATTTATAAAATAAAGAAGCTGCAGTAGCTTGAAATGTGAAGAAAGATGCAGAAAGTTCCGCTTTTATCTAAGGAGTGCCAAAAATAAACATGTTCTCTCTGCTTGTCTGATTGTAAGCTAAAATAATACAGCAGAAAAAGAAAATCAATGCTCAGTTTTTGTTGCTAAACAAGTGCTTCAGTTATGCTCTGGGACTGCACCTGCCTTTCACCTTGGCTGCTGACTCTGGCAGCAGGCATTGTGATGTTAGAACTCGAATGTAATAACTTATAATAGTCAAATTCTGACATCTTTTCTTTATAATATGTGACTGATGGAGTCCCAAGGCACACTGATTATAAAGATATTAGAAATAAGCAAATATACAGGAATTACATACAGAATCACATATATTATATGGAGTGGAGTGGTGTGGCTCACTGGTTAGAGGCGGCAGACCCGGAAGCAGAGGTCGGCCCGGGACCAGGGTTCGATTCCCGACGCGGCAGGGTCTTGGGCCAAGGTCAGCGGACTCGATAATTCTCGCCTCGGTGCCTACTCTAATCATGGATCACACTCAGCAACTCTGGGCAATAGCTTGCTTAATCTCCACTTACAGCCCCATCAGCACTGGGGATGCTTGGTCTTCACCTTGGAGATGCCCAGTAAGGGACCATCTCACAGGGAAAGCCAGGATGGGTTCCCCAGCAGTACACAGCGCCGGGACACTCTGCTTGAGCAGCTGAGCGCTCAATAAAACACCAGATAACATAACATAACATATGGCACTTACTGTCCCAGACGAGGCATTGAAGGGTTTTATGGTAGGTAAGATGATATTACACAGCAACCGAAGATTAGTGAATCTGTTATTTTTGATTATTGGGATTGGTTTGGTGCTCTCAAAGAACCATTCTGGGCATTTACTCCAGATGCTTTGTGATGGAAAAAAGGAATAAGAGTTAAGTGAGACCAGTAATATGAGTCTGGGACAAGTGTTGGCGGGATGAATAGAGAGGCTACAGGAGATCAGTTATCGCTAGGTTGCAAGGATATAACTTTTCAAGAAGGAGCAGTTTTGATCTATGTGTGGGCAATATGCAGGACCATAACAGTTGAGGCTAAAGAAGACAGGCGTGCGATATACAAGGCCTGCAGAGAATTGGGGATCAGGAGAGGGTCATTCAATATTAACAAAAAAGAGAGAGCAATCAATAGTTTTAAGTCCAGTTCAATTTTTCTTGCAGAGTAAGGGAACAAATTGGAATACTTTATTTTAAGATAACATGCAACAGGATGTAAATTTGTAGAAAGAAGCAGCGTTATTTGCGTACCAAAGGGATGTGCCCAAATGCTCATCCACACTGCTAGCATGCTGCACTGAGGTATTTAAAATTATGTAGACAAAAGCCTTCATCAGGATGAAAACTTAAATGTAAACTTGCAGAAAGCCCTTACTTAGACATGCATGAGAAAGTATGATAGCAAAATGTATGAGAGAATAACTAGAATGCAGAGTGCTACTCGAGAATGTGCTTTGGTTCACCAATGAAGTATGACGCACTATATATGGCACACTGCAATACCATGTCTTATAAGGTTGAATACTTTCTATTTTAGCACAGATATGGCACGGAATTTTTAAATAACTGTACACAAATAAGATTGAATGTGTTAATTTAGTACTTTAATAACTGGTGTTGAAATTAACCAAATGAACAATAGGCGTTTTATCTAGCTGATAGGACGAAAGGCTGAGTTAGCTGTACATTGAATTAAATCTGTAAAGCTTACTAAAATCTCAGTTGCTAGCTACTGCATTCTCACATGGATAGGGATCTAGCTTTTTTTAAAAAATTTTTTACCAGGGAGCCTTGGTTTGCAGTGCTAAACCCTGTGAAGAAAGGGAAACCACAATACAAATGGAAATAACATATTGCATATGCAAGAATACTCTTTGTAAACAACGACAATTTAACCAAGTTATCAACCCAAGGCATGTCAGAAGCTTTCAAGGAGCTGGCATGGAAATTATGCGAGACCCTTATTTGTTTCCCATTCAAGTTTCCACACATCATTTTATTAAACAAGTCATTTACGCCTCCATAAAGGTGCATAATTTCAGGCATTTCAAGTTACGAGTGTCACTCATAATGCCTGAGATCACACCATTATACCACATCGTGTAAGCAAGAGTTTGTTTGGGTAAAAATCCTGCAGCAGGAACACAGGAGCAATGTGAATAAAGAAAACATATGCAGCTGTTGTTTGGGTCATGCGCGATTTTGCGATTTATTTTTGCGTGAAGTACCTCCTCGCTTCCCGGACCAGTATTTTGAGTAACAATGCAGAACTGTGCATAGTTTTTTTAACCTTTTGAGTAATTTCCGAAAAAGGAAAGCAGGCGAGATTTGCCATGCTTAGAGAGTAGTAGTTTGGGCAAAGAAAAAAACTCAGCATTAACTGTGTCAACAAGCATTGGCGTAGCCAATCAGTCTCGGCAATGTGAGTGCCTAATTACAGACACGGCAAAAAGGGGCATTTGCTTTTGCATATCAGATTTTTTTATTTCTGACTTTTTCATGAATGGAAGTGTGCATTGGTGAGAAAATATTGTGATTTGCAGAACGAGGTGAGTTACATTTGCTTGCAGGGCTCTTTTGAATGAAGCACTGACAGTGAACATTGCTGTATTAACTAACAGGCAGAGAAGAGCCCATCCAGTTCTGTGAAGCTAAGCATGGACATATCATACTGCCTGGTGGATAGGGGATGTACCAGGGTCGCTGAACACATCACCCATGGGTGCAGGGACACAGATTATTTTAATGAATGGATGTGTGCATTGGCGAGAATAGATTGTGATTTGCAGCTGTTGTAAATGGCTAAGATGTTAAGATGTAAAACATGCACACATTGCAAATATGGGAATGACACCAAAAATGTTTGCTTGTTATAGAGCGCAATTATGTGCTTCAATTTGCAGGGGTGCATTATAATCATGAGTAGTTTGCACCTGCACATATTCTTTTGTCGTGTTAACATTTGGTTATTAGGATGTATAATGTAATAACGTGTAAAGTGAAGTGATATAGATATTTCGTGCAACGTGCAGAAATTAGCATTGTACTTGTGTTTAAATGGTGAAATCTTAATGTTCCTTTCATCAATGACTAATGAGAAATTAATTTACTGACTATGTAACTCATTGATTTAAATGTGCACGGTAATAATGTTCATGAATACGTGTGATTAACAGAGTTAATATTAATTCTTATGTTAGCCGATTTTGTAGGCCTTGTGTATTTTTACCTGGTTCTCATAATTGAAGAATTGGTAATGTTTATGTGTATGAAGAAACTTTTTCTTTCTCACCTTTCTGTTGCAGGTGGAGAAATTCATCTTTGTTAGTTAGAATAACGCATGATCAAAAAATGTTCCATACGATATAACATACTTCCTAATCTAGCGCTTTAATACCTAAAAATGCCGAAATTCTCAACCATGTATGTTATATCGTATGGAACATTTTTTAATAAATGCACAACTATCTGTGGAACAGTGATTATGTTAGAAGTTGAAATAGTGATAGTTGTTCTGTTTTACTTGTCATTGTAGTGACCCCTGACGAAGGGCACCAGCGGCCCGAAATGCCTTGGGTTTATAAATAAACAGCACTGCCTAAGACGAATTTGCAATTTCATGTTTTTTGCAAGAGGTTTGGATGGCCCAGTTTAAACACTAGAAACTGTGAAAATTGGCAAAACTACTCCGTGTGTGAAGGAAAAAGGTTGAAATTAAGATGAACTAAGATGCTTAATATATGGATTACTATGGATTACAAGGTGATATTTGGAACGATTAGATGACGGCCTAGAAGGCCATTTAAGCTGTGCGTTTGGACGGGGGAGATGGTGCCCCCAAGCTGTGAATGTTATTGACCCAGATGCTGTTGGGGCATGGCATCAACCAAGCTGCACGCATTCAGCTTTAAAGTGGATAAACAATTAGAAAAAAGCAGAAGGACTCGGTGTGCATCCCTATCTTTGAAAAGTCACGTTGATAATTATGCCCTAGTTTGGGATTGCACCCGCATGAATAAAGATGGAGAAAAAAAGAAACATCATGAACTTTGTCCGACTTCACACGGCAGGCGAGACATCGTAGTTCGTCTTTTAAGAAAGTGTTGTAAACATATGAATTGGTAAACCTTCAAGAGGACCGAATGACAGCGTAATATGTGGAAATGACGAATAATCACTTGGAGTTTCTACAAACTTATGTGATTACGATGTTTGGATGTTTGACAACGGAATGGGTTGTGGGGGATGGAGTCCATGGAACGTAAAAGCATCATGGTGATGCAATACTTCTGGCGGGAAATGCAAAGCATTGTAGACCAAAGGGGGAGGGAAGTAACGTTTAAATAAGAGGTGGAACTAGGGTGGGTATACTCATTTGTTTGATGAAGACTACATGGCCGGTTGTTACGCAACAGCTGTGGCAGGTATGGACCATTAACACTGCAGTGTAGAAAGGATAACATTGTTGTTTTTTGAGCCGAGTGTGAGCGAGTGCATGAATGGGTAAATAGGCTAGCAAAGTATGGGTACAAGAGCGCACTGCAGGAGTGCTTTTTGAGATGTGGTCAGTGAGTGAGTTGATTGCTGGGGAGTGAGAAGGGAGGTGACATGTGGTTCAGGATTACAGGGGGAACATTTGAGGTGAGCGTGGGGTATTTGTATGAGTATTGTGGGGAGAAGGAGGCTGAATGTGGTATAGGGGTGTATGGTTTTGGTTTGAGTTAATGCAGGAGGAGTGTGGGGAGTGAGAGTTGAAGAATTGCATGTCAGGCGGATCAAGCAACATACTGAGGCATGTGTGAATGAATTAGACGCCACATTAAGATCTCGTTTACACAAGAAAACGGGGAGATTCCAAACTATGGGTCTTGGGAAGTATCGGGGTGGGAAATAGAACAAATAGGGAAATGGTTGAGAATTTCGGCATTTTTAGGTCTTAAAGCGCTAGATTAGGAAGTATGCTATATCGTATGGAACATTTTTAAATAAATGCACAACTATCTGTGGAACAGGGATTATGTTAGAAGTTGAAATATTGATAGTTGTTCTGTTTTACTTGTCATTGTAGTGATCCCTGACGAAGGGCACCAGCGGCCCGAAATGCATTGGGTTTATAAATAAACAGCACTGCCTAAGACGAATTTGCACTTTTCGTGTTTTTTGCAAGAGGTTCGGATGGCCCAGCTTAAACACTAGAAACTGTGAAAATTGGCAAAACTACTCCATGTGTGAAGGAAAAAGGTTGAAATTAAGATGAACTAAAATGCTTAATATATGGATTACTATGGATTACAAGGTGATATTTGGAACGATTAGGTGACGGCCTAGCAGGCCATTTAAGCTGTGCGTTTGGACTAGGCCTGGGCTAAATTTCCGTTCCGCTCGCGGAAATTGCGATAATTTAACATTTTCGCGTTCCGCGGAGAGCGCGAAAATGTCAAAATTTCCGCATTCCGCAGCTTAGTGATAATTTGTTTCTTGCTCGCGCTGTAAAATAATACATTCTCGCGCGCGCGCGATTGCCTTACCTGAATCCCCGCGTTCGCCGACAAGGTTTCCCGATCCGGTCGCGTTCTCCACGAGATGTTTGATTGTTGGTAGCCATTTGCGCTGTCTCTCGACAGTTCGTGCCCGCAGTAATGTCATTGGTCGCGCGATCACGTCTTTCTTCTCGCGATCATGCACCGCGAGAAGAGTGAAAACAAGATGGCCGCGTCCGCGAGCAACCGCATGGGTAAGTTGGCGAGCCGCGACCATGCAGAAAATACCGCGAACGGGCGGGAAAAAACTTCCGCATCTTCGCGATATTTCCGCGTGTTTGTGGAGATTTGTAACATTTTCGCAATAATTTGCGAAAGTCACTTTCGCAAATTACGCCCACCCCTAGTTTGGACGGGGAGATGGTGCCCTCAAGCTGCGAATGTTCCTCACCACGCAATGCCATACAATTCCACTCCATCCGTTCAAGCCAAAACATGATAGCGTATTGAGGGTATCTCCTCTAAGGCTCATACTCACAGACAGATATTCAGCCTGGTGAGGAACATGCAAAGCCTCCCAGTCCCAGTCTGAGCACCGAACCACTGCGCTCAGACCAATCACAAGACACATAAATATTGAAAGGGGTTTACAGAAATAAGAAATTGCAATGGTGAATTGCAGGTTCTCACAAATGTCTTGAGGCACTTGAATGAATAAATGAATGAGTAATTGTATGAATATATTTACTTAGCTGAGCTGCAAACAGCCTCAATATTTTGGACCTGCATGTGGATGGATTACTGGGTGTGGCAAAGGACGGTCATCTTAATTTGGGTGTAAATTGACACTCACTCTAGTGATTTCATGCTAAGGGAGAAAGGTTAGTGGAACTTCTTACCAGAAACCCATCATGCTGCAGTGTTCTGGGGCATCAGAATACTGAGGATTTGGCGTTTTGTCAGGTTGCAGGTTAGTGAAATGATGTAGGACATAATGGCCACTGTACAGCAAACTCTATTATAGCCATCATAGAATGTTTGGGGCACATCTCCTAGTTTCTAAGGGTGAGTGGGTGGCCATGACAGATGTTAGTGAACGCATGAGTTCCTAGAGCTGGTGATCATTGGAGATTAGTAAGAGAAGTTCAGTATGACCAGGGCAGTGCTCAGGTGGTGGCCAAGGACACATGTCTCGAGCAGTGCTTAATTTGTGCTGGTGTTTACCGGTGCTCAGCATCAGTAGTTATTTTGTAACACCTGCACGTATTTGGGGCAGTCTACCACATGGTGGCGCACCCAGTCTATTTTTTTTCTTTAAGAAAGCTAGTGCGTAGTGGTTAACAATTAAATATACAATTAAAAATAATACCACTTAGGTGCTCAGACCATTATTATTGTTTGAATCATCAAGTACAGTCCAAATTGTAACATTTGTAGTACTGTATGGCAAGTAGGTGTCATACTAGTATATGGAACCAGTAGCCTCTTGAGAAATATCTATGGCCCTGTCACTTATTATTATAATTATGCGCTGGACTCTTGGAGTATGAAATGATCCCTTTCCAGTACCTCTCCTCCATCCGCCGCTGCACAATGGAAAGGCCCAAGTGCTAACAAGAAAATGAGTCAAACAGTACATATTTTCTTGGAGGTGCCATGTTTGGTCAGTTCTGTAAAAAGCTTGCAATGGCAGGCCAATAACAGGCGCTATGATGCATCAACATCCCACAAGGATCCCAAGCCGACCCCACTGCGAGTGCCTCTAAATGTCAGAGTTTTGTATAGAGACTATGCAAGGTGGTTAGAAACCTTTTCATGCCAATGAGATGTCGTGCTCAGTCGTTTGATGTTTTCCCCATTTATATATCAAAAGTGTTCACTGTTGAGAATTTGTACATATGTAATAATACTTATGCTGGTTATTTAGCTGTTCCTGGGTCAAGACCTCTGCCTAAAAGGACTGGTCTGTGTCAGATAGCGAATCTCTTTATTTGGTTAAATAACCATTAAACATATAGAACAGATAAAAACTCATGAAACATACAAATCCACTCACATGTAGATAAAATACATTGCGCACAGTCCCTAACCATAATTAATAAAACAAGTACAATTGCTGCATAGACAGTTATAAAAATGGATCCAATATACAGAAATAGAGGGCGTACAGTAAGATGCAGACAGTTAAGGCCAGGCCCCTCGAATCTTAGCAATTGTTTGTGTTATATAAAACTGCTAGTAAATAAAGATATAGAGTTCCTACATATTTTATATCCATCCTTCAAACTCACCTGACAATAATAATAATCATAACTCCATTCCATTACACACAGGCTGTATCTCAGTCTCAGAACTCGAGTTACAGGAAATTCAAAGTCTCTAATTCTGAAGACATATGAAAACCGAACAATGTCTAACAAGCTCTTAGCCTATTACAAATAATGTTACAGTCAACATCCTTGCGATTTGCAAAACTAGAGAGTTTGAGACCTCAAAAGAGTGTTTTAAAATATACAAAACACCTTTTACAAGTCAGAAAATTAACTCAGACTTAAATTGAGTTTGGCCACCAGTTTTGAAGAGGAGTTACGTACCTCTTTTTGGGAGTATCAATGTAATATATCAAGGCTATGCAACGGCAAAAGTAGACGCAAACCAGTGTGCAGATACCAACACCTCAAAGGCGGTGGTATCTGATTTGTAAAGGTGACGTTACCCTCAAGGGGCTGCTTCTCTTTGGGGATTGTGTCAGCTTTCTCGTGGGGAGCAGGTATTAGCCCAAGGGGCCACTGCCTTCTTCCCCTGACAGAGGGAACTTTTATTTTTTAAAGAACACCTGTCCCTTTAATGGAAATGGGCTACCATAAAAAAATATTTTTTCAATTGCTGGGGTGGTGGTCTGCTGTCCCTTGCAGGATGCAATCCCTCCACCTTCAGCCAATGACAGGGGGTTGCAAACTGCAACTTGCCTAATTAGCATCCACGAGGCAGGTCATTTTGTGGGAAATGGCCATTGTTCAACTTATCATGCGACCTGCTAACACATAGTTAACATCAACACTACATACCCATCTGAAAATCAGCCATTGTGCAGTTTGCACAGCCTGCCTGGCCTTTGCCAGGCTCCTTAGCTTTAATGACTGGCATGACCATTTATTGCATTCCTAGGGCACAGGCGAACCAAAGCTTCTCTACCCATCCGGTCAAAGATCCTCCGCTGGGATTGTAATTTCCTAATACACAATCGCTATTAATAGTGGAACAGCCATCCAAAAAAGGGAATTGATGCTCATCCCCAACAGTCAAAAGCGAACACCACACTACTATGAGTCAAAAATGGCAATTGTATATAACAGAAACCAACATTCAACTCTGCCTGTGACCCTAATGCATTCTGTAAAGAATTCTGAAAGAAATGGGGTTATTATTCAAGAGGGGTAGAGACCTAACTTAAATAATAAACACATTGTTTCCCAGGTGAACCACAACAATTTGCTAAATTAACCTGTGTTTAACCCTCCGGTAGCTTGGCTCAAATGCAATCAGGTTTAACTTAGAGGTAATGTGTGAAGTATTTATGCAGCACACAAATAATACTAAAATGAAAACACAACACAAGAAAATTCGCAAACTAATTTAGAACAATAAAGTACATTTTAATAAAATGACATCAAAATGAATTAAACCCAATCAGTAGAACTGAAGTTATGAATCTTTAAAGTTTTAATGAAAAATAGTAGCAAAAAACGCAAAATGTCAACTGCGTGTATCTGGTCGCATGAATCACATATCACATGTTAAGGCTGACCATGATAGAGCATGAGTCAGTTACAAGAATCACATTCACATTTTCTAAAAGTTCTCTTTAGACTTAGAACATTTTTGAAGATTTCTGTAGAAGGTAAAGACTTTAGTGGTGCAAGGTTGCAGGCTGTGACAGAGAGAGCGTCGCCATTGGGGAGCCACTGGACGAAGTCGCTGTAAAGATTTTTGCTTTCAGTTTTAGAGTATTTTTCAGAGGTCGGATTTCTCCAGAGGGACAAGGATGCAGACTGCAGCCAAAGAGGTCTCCATGAGGCCGGATATCTTCATTGAAAGGTTGTGCTGAAAAGGATGTGAAGAACATAGCGGGAGGTGCAGCGATGGCAATCCCACCGATGATGCACCTTCATTGGATTAACTTGCAGGTAGGCCCCATTCTCCAGTTGTCCAGTCGTTCCTAAGAGCTAAATTTCTCAAAAAGGTTTCCAGTCCCAGCTTTTAGGGCTAGGCAGAAGCAGTACTACTGACACCACTTCCAAGAGGCCAGGCCCTGGGGACCTCCACTTGTGGGGGTGGGGGGGGGGTTAGGGCTCATTCTAACAGTGGCCAAAGCAGGGTTCTCAAGAAGCTTGCTGGGTCCATATAGCTCACATAGCAGGCAAGCCAGATAGCCTTTGGAGTCACTCTGGTGGTCCTGGGTTCAAGAGAGTAGGTCCAGACTTTCTTTTTCAGACAGCAGGGCAGTAGAACAGCCCTTCCAGCAGCTGGGCAGTCCCTCCAGCAGCAGGGCAGCCCTCATTTGGAATATTCCACAGGTCTAGAAGTGACCCGAGGTGGGGTCTGACAGTGCCACCTTTTATTTTCAGTACCAGCTTTGTGTGAAGGAATTCCCTGACCTACCCCCAAAACCTGTTTTGATCAGTTACCCTGTCCTTCCTGGGTTTGACTTCCAAATGTCCAGGGGCACAAAAGCAACTTAAACCCACATGTCCTTTTAGGGCCTACCTTAGGGGTGACTTACAAGTATTAAAAGGAATGTTTTACACCTGGCAACATTTTGCCAGGTTGAAATGGCAGTTTAAAACTGCACTACAGGCTGCAGTGGCAGGCTTCAAACAGTGATACTTTAGTGGGTGGCATAATGTGTGCTGCAGGCCTACTACTAGCATTTAATTTACAGGCTCTTGGTACATGTAGTACCCATTACTAAGGACTTACGTGTAAATGAACTGTGCCAATTAGATGTCGGCCAATACTACCATGTTTTGGGGATCAAGCACAATCACTTTAGCATTGGTTAGCAGTCATAAAGTGCACAGAGCCCTAAAGTAAAAAAATTCACCAAAGCAGAGGTGGTTGGGGGGGGGGGGGGGAAGGTGAAGGCATGAAGTATAGGGGATTATCACCCTAGATGTCAGGTCTATTAAATTCTGTATAGAATGTATATATAGAATGCCATATAATTAACTCTAGGTGAAAAACTCACATGGGCAGGGGGAGTGTAGAGAAGATTTGCATCCTTAGTAAAATCATAAAAGCCGAAAAGTAAATATAAATAATGGGGAGGATATGCTGACAATATGGAAGAAACTAAAACAAGGGGTTAGTATGAACACTAGTTAACAGAGAGGTTGAGAACTCAATAGGGAAATGTAAATGGCAGGAGAGAAAAGGACACTGAGTGGGTGACAGTATTATGACTAATTACTGAGGGAAAAACAATGTTCTATAAAAATACGACGGCCTCATTATCAAATGCATAAATATTTTGAGGGTAAATAAATAGGTTTGCATAGATTTACACTTCCTAACTCCACATCTACTAACTTTCATGAAATTTTAGTATTCAATATCAAGGCCACAATATTTTAGTAGAATGATATTATACCTATGGTATTCTGATAAAAACCATTTAAGAAATAGGCACAAGGCAAGAAACATGGATGACAGGATAAAAGACAAAAACTGGGGGCAACCCATGGGTATTGTGAAAAATACATTTACTAAGGAGGAGAAAAATGGATGTAGGATACTGGATGAAAGCAGATGATTGGGAAAACAGAGACATGAAGAAGAACATGCATGTAGGGGCACACACCTTGATATTTACTCAACTTCATGATATCTTTGTGAATGCTCGAAAAGTGTTGACACGAGTGGGAGAAGTAACACTGGAAATATCAGACATGGAAACCAGGAGACACAAACTCAAAGAACACAACACATACTAGGAAAAAAACACACTGATTGAGATTGAGATTAAGATGGACACAAACACATGTACACTTAAAAGTATATGAAAACCGGGTGTCAAAAAACAGTGGAGCCCTGAAAGTAACAAATGCTATTTCCTATCAAAAAGACTTTGAATTGAGGAAAACTTTTGGGTGCCCATAATGCACCTAGCCAAGCACCTGAAGCATGTACACAAAGTGACATAACATGCAAAGTCGTAATAGTATTCCACCTCAAAACCTCTGTGCTGCACACCATGGAATGCTTTCCAAGGGTGAATATCAAAATCAGAACGCATCAATGTAACACTGAGTCACAAATGTCAAGCACGCCGCTTGAGAGACACCATTGCACACATTTTGAAATACCATTCCAATGAGAAAGGGACATGCCCGAAATGCATCGGGATTGAGATACTGAAGGTATTTCCATGAAATTATGTGATGACACTACATGATATGCCTTCAAAGCAAATATCATTCATTGTTGAATACGAAATAAAATGAAGTTAAACTTTTAAAGGACCTTTCATTTTGCATTGGATTATACTTCTTTGGATTACTAAATTACCATCATCAAAGGTGATTACTTTTTTCAGACAGTTCACAGAGGGGACCTTACTCCCTACTAGGGGAACGTATTGCACAATTGTCAGCATTAACGCCCATGATCAAAAGGCGATACCCTGGTGCCCCACCTAACTTTGCCACAAGTGAACACAGTTCTAATACACACTTAACTTGTGGTGTACGTTTGTCAGTTTACCCACAATATCACAAATGTCTTTGTCACTCACAAGGTCAATATGGCCAGTGCTGGAAAGTAGGAGATTGTCCTGCATTCCGGGTTCTGGCTGCTATTTCTGCACTGTATCTGGAAACCAGATGACCCCGGTAAACATGCTGAATTTGCCCTAGTGTCATTTTCTTACACCGAGATATAATTCAACACCATCCACGTTGTTTGTATGCTGTTCATAGAAGCAATGTGTGGGAGGTGTGTTTCTGATTTTAGATTGTAGGTGGACCCAAAACAAAGTCCTGATGTAAAGGGCCATCAGCCCTATTTTTTTCATGTATCAACTTAACTAGAAGCCATATGGAGCCTAACACCTACACACCAATGCAAAGGTAGGAAACAAAATGAGCATAACAATTACTTACGAGAAACTATCATACTTGAAGACATTATATGTTGATAGTGAATTGTCGGGAGAAACACAAAGTGAGGATATAAAATGCAATGCAGTGATTGGCATTGCCTGTAATAACAAGCCTTAGTTACTTCCCAAAGCAACCTTTCTTTGCAATCTTAGAATTACAACTGATTCAAAAAACATTACGGATCTAAACCCATGAATTACAAAGAGTATGCAACTCTTTGAGGCCGGTAAATTGATCATTGTGCCATAGTAGAGGTCCTACAACTTATGAACTGGTAGTTACAAAATGATCTTAGTGTCAAAAGCAGTAGTTCACTGATTGACCTAAATGAAATACAAATCTGTAATTTGCTTGTTACGCAATGTCCTTTACAGCAGTCTTACTAACCCTTTATGTTATGTTATGAACCAAAACTGTGACTGGCCAAAATACATGATCCCCTTAAAATTGCTAGGCACACAAATATCTCTGCTGCAGATGCCCTGTAAGATATTTTAAAATGCAGCTTATTTGTGACCAAATAAGTAATCTAAACAGATTTACTGTCACATACGACCTTTTCGTCAATTTCTTTGCAGCAGATCTTTTTAAAATAAATTCATACTTTAACTGTCAGACTCTGCTATCCAAGCTTCATCACTCTGGACTACCTTTTTCATTTTCCACACCTTGACCCTCAATTTATAGGTTTCCACAGTAAATGTTGTCCAATTCCAGCACTGAATATTGCAAATCCTGAGGATTGGTAGAAAAAGGAGAAACCAAGAGGTATTCTGTCTTCATTACCAGCGGAGGGTGTCCGTAGTAGAAACAACAGCAATACACAAAAGAGAATGCAGAGAGGGAAGTCCCCGATCCCCAGCGATTCTCCAACTGTGCATTCACCACTGAATGCAGGATTCCCAGAAGGATTCCACCTTAATGGATAGCAATGAAGCAAGCTTGCTGCAAATCTTTGCATCTGGCCTCTTTGTTCGATGACCAAATATTGCATCATGCATAGTGCAAACTGTTGACCAGCTCGCATTAAACACACTGTTCTAACACAGCGCTGCAATGTGATCTGGCCACTGATGCCCAAGTCCAAGATCTTTACTGTACTGCACATTTCCCCTAGGCTAATACACCTTTGGGATATTAAAACAGAGTTTTGGGAAACAATTGCTAATGCTTTTGCACTCTAAAAACAAACTGGTCTGTTGTCCATATACTGCTACATTGTACCCTCTATTTGAGAGAAAGGGAAAAGATATTGCACTCACTCTTTTTAGGTTTAGCCTGAGGTATGCTGTATTCAGGTATGGACGTGAAGCTCCGCCAACTCTCCGCCCATATTTTTATTGGCTTGTGTCATTGTCTTTTGTAAACTGTGGCTTTTCATTGGTCAATAGGCTTAGTAGTCCCTCCTTAGTACCGTCTTGTCTAATTTTGTAACCTCCAATCAGGACATCCCCTGTTACAGGTGTTGTTGATCGGTAGGCTTTAACTCGAGCCTCCATGCACTATTTGATTAAATAGTTTGATCCTGCCTGCTGTTGCAGGCAGTACACGCTGTACCCCAATGCTTATTTATTATTTCCTAGCACAGCATGCCATGCTGATACAGTGGTGGCTGTACCTTTAGTTTGTTTGTGGCCCGAAAGCAGCTGCATGGTGTTTTCTTTCTTGCTATTCAGTTTTGGTTTACAAGCACCCCATACGGCGCTTTCACTTTAATGTCGGTACACACCCCTTTCTTTAGACATGGCTCGTCTAAAGAAAGGTGCACAGTTGCTATTAAAGTGAAACAGCGGCATGGGGCACTTTTTCAAAAATCTCATTTGTTTGTAAAGTTGACAAACGGAGCCTTTTTTTTCTAAAAGCTCCCCATACTGAGCTTTCACTTTAATGGCGTCCACATTCCCCTTCGTTTAGACGAGCCGGGACTAAAAAAAGGGTTGTGGCAGCCATTAACGTGAAAACATAGCAGGTGGGCACTTTTTGAAAAACACCATTGGCAATGTAATAAGTATCGTATTTGTAAGAGTTTAAGCTAATGGTATTTTCATTTACAATACCAATAGCTCAAACTCTCGTAAATGCGAAACGTATTGCATTGCAAATGCTTGTTGAGGCATGGTGTTAGATCAGGTAGTGAAGCACTCGTCAATTTATTTGCTGTGAACCAGCTCGATATCGTGGTTACAACTGCTAGATATATTTTGCTTATCCAAAAGCTGAAGTTTGAAAAGTTTAGTGCTGTATTCTGAAAATGGCGCCTATATGAAGAAAAGCGTTTTTTTTATGCGTGGTATTTGAAGTATGTTTATGTAGGGGCTATATGTTTGTTATGGATTAATTTTCATTATGATTTTATTATGCACTCAGAGTATTTTAAATGCTGAAACTGTAATGAGTATTCTTATCCCTTTGAGATGTTATTACACAGTGTATATTTCTATAAGATGTATGAAATTGTAATGTGTATTTTTATCTTTTTGAGATGTTATTGCAATGTGTGTATTTCTAGAAGATTTATGTATTGGAAACAAAATCTTAGTACTACTACTAATACACCTTTTGTGACTCTAAAGACCTCCTGCGAAGCTAAGTGAAATGCCATTGTCTTCAGTTGCAAAACGTTATGATGCATTTCGGATTTACCCATCTATGCAAGAAAGAACCAAAGTCCATTTCAGCTTCTAAGGTGCGGGGAAGGGGTCACATAAAACATTATTGCCTGTGTTTATAGGCTCATTAAAAGGATTTACAATTTGGGAAATTTGTGCAGCGAGCTGTGATTGCAGTGGGGACCTTACCCCTAATTAAAAAGGCTCGTATTTATGAGGTTCTAAAGAGCGAAATGATTCAGTCGCACTTTATGTTTAAAAATGAAAACATATTTTACTAAATGGGAGAGCAGTTCATTAAAGAAATGCAATAAATGGGGCCACTGGAATTATGTGGCAATCGAGAACCAAGGTTTGCAGCAGGCTAGACTAAATTATGGAGCCAGAAAAAGCAAATTATGGAGCCAGAAAATGAAAATTATGCGGCATGGTGTTGCATAGCCTTTGGCAGTATTATTTCACAATGTTGTAATTTTAATGCACATTAAGTCTGTCTGGGCAAATGTTATGCCTCATTTGGAATAGCTTAACACTTGTTAAACATTTCAGAGTGTTTGCTAAAGGTCAACACCACGTGTGACACTTTTTTTGATAAATTTTGATCTGTTTGAGCTGGAATTAATTGTGTTGTTAAAATCTGCAAATCATGGGCTGAGTGTGGTAAATCCGTAATCATGCAGAAAATGCTGCAGCACAAAGGTCAGTAATTTCAGTGACCTCGGCAAGAAATGGAAAGGTATGTGGGGTATGGATGGACCTTAAATAGCAGTCAAGGTGGAAATGTCTCAAAAGATCAGCATGTACTAATGCAATAACATTGAGGCACAAACATAATACAAATACTAAAGAAACAAGCTATGGTATGATAGAGCAAATCCTTTGCATGAAAGGTTTTGGAAAGCTCCCAAATTATCTTTATTGGCAAACTTTGCATGTTTTTCCAGTACTTGCCATTGCTGCACATTAATTTTCATGTCAGTGCTTGCCAGCCAATTTACAGACTAGCCTTATAGTACCTCTCAATCTATTTAAGTATTTCCATCATAACTCCATTTTGGAAAATATATGCAGACTTTTTCTTGTGAAATTTTACATTTTGATTAACTTGTAGAGGACAGGAACCCGAAGAGTCTACATTCCAGGTCAGGCACTAACCGCGATTTGGCAACAAATTTACATTTGCTCTTGAAATGGGATTACAGTTAATGCCAATTGTGCATCTTGTGGGATTTTGCTATAAGGATTTTCTCCAGGTAAAACAACGTATAAAACATGTTGACCAACAGTGCACATTTTAGGTCGGTACACCTTACAACGTAAGAAAACATGCACAATCAGCCCGTTTCCCACAATTCGGAGATTTGAAACCCACTAATTACTACTTCCTACGGTAAACCACATATTGTAGGTGTGCAATTCTCGCATCAAAAGTGTATGAGACTGGTAATGAGGGCTTAACTGTTTTCATAAGTATCCCTTCTGCATCGCTATTTTTAAGACTAAATAGGGATAAATGCACAATAAAGAATCTTAAAAGCACGAGCTTCACGCACGCGTCCTAAGTGAAAAACGTTCGAAATAAATAAAAATAGTAACATTTTTGAAAGATTTTTACATCTAAAGGTATGCAAAAAGATACTACACCATGATTTATTTTTATTGCGATCCCATACATATCTATTGTCTTGAAGGTAATCCCACAAGTAATATGCTGAACAACTGGCAGATGATTCCACAAGTTGTTTCACCAACCATTTGTATTGATTGTTTCAACTAAAATACTGACAATTATCTTCCCTCCAGATTCGGGTTTTATTACAAAGAGATGGTACATGGACGAGATGTTCCTCATTTCACGGTATTTGATGGACAATTTATAATGCACTACATTCACACATTTAAGGCCAGTGCTGGAAATGGAAACAATTTACTCTGGGATCACATAAATTGAGGGCTAAGAGGAAGCAGCAAAAGATTGAGGAGTAACAAGGGGATTGCGACATGATTAGTGGAGTCTTATAGTCAATTTAAGATTTTATCAATTTTAAGTCGCTTCTGCAGGTAGCTCGCATGTGCTATCACAGTGGCGCCGTATTGTCTTGAAAGGAAAATAAATCTCTAAAAATGTGATCTTTGGCATCCTTATCACTCTTCTATGCAGCCTTCTAATTCAGCAGCATGTGCAAGGTGTCACTTCCTGAGTCACTTCC
This sequence comes from Triturus cristatus, assembly GCF_964204655.1. NCBI lineage: Eukaryota > Metazoa > Chordata > Amphibia > Caudata > Salamandridae > Triturus > Triturus cristatus. The sequence continues at coordinate 47,856,299 of NC_140584.1, forward strand.
TTTCTTTTCTGTGGTGCATGGACCAGGTACAGATTGATTTATCTAAATTAGTGAAGGTCTGCAGGTTGCGCTGTGTTTTATCTCCTATTCCCTCTTTTTATTGGACTTTTTGTATAGTGCAAAGTTGACCTGACCTGACTGTGTTTGAGAGCTTTACATGAGTACCACTTACATGACAAACCAAGTCGGTCTGCACAGGCTAAGAAATCATTCCAAGTTCAATCAATGAATCAATCAAGGATAACTTTATTTCGCCAACCAAAATGGTGGCATAAAAAGTATTCTAAAAACATTTACAATAATACAACTGGCTAAGATTACTAATACACTTTAAAAAACGAAAACTCAAATATACACATAATTATTTGCACTGTTCATATCTTTGATCCATAGGTTAAATTGCAGATTGGGAAATTGCTCTTCTCTTCTTTAAAGCAGACAGAAAAAAAGACACCAATGAAAAACATGTAAAAGGATCAGGTAATAACTGTAGATACAAAAGGGCCACACAACACTGACTAAAATTTCAGCTTATGCATAAGGGGGACAATTAACCTTTTTCTTTGTTCCTGATAAAATTTACAGAAAAATAAAAAATGTAAATCATTCTGAGGAGATTGATCATCACATGTGCAAAGAGGCAGTTCAGAGATTACATAGGTTTTAGCAGGAAGACCCAACATCAGGGAGATATAGTTTAACCAAAATCTCACCAATATGTATCTGTGTTGCAACTTGGTAACAAATGACAAATAGCTTGCATTCCCATCCATTAACATGATACTTGGGACAGCGAAGAATGCTCTAAGTGTTGTTAATCTAAGGTTAGAATTCTGCCTCCTTGCGTGTAATCTAGAGAGTAGATGATTTTTCAGATCTTTTTTTGAGATAGACCAACATGACGATGGATCTACAAAGAGATGATGTAACCCAGCTGCCTCAAGCGTAGATTCCACATAGTTTAGCCAGCTGATCTTTCTCAAGTTCATTTCCAAATGTGGTAGCAACCAGTAATGATTGGGTCTCGACATCAGTGTTAAATCCACTAATGAAAGTTATGACTTCACAGTGCAAAATCTCTCCTATCTGCCCAAAGTCATTAGTGAGAGAGATGTCATCGGTGATGTCACTGACCATGTCATGAGTGTTGTAATATCTGAGGTTATAAGCAGTGCATTGTGAGGCATAAGATACAGTTAGCTAACTAAAGCTGCGTAATTTCTCTGGTTGTGTACGAGAGAAATGTGAGCCAAACTATAACATCCCTGTATCCCTGTAACCTTTTGTTTTTTAATTCTATTTCCTAACTTTAATGTCCCTGTAACCTTTGAGTGGGTCTGTGGTGGGTGTGTGAGTCTCTGAGTCTGTGAGTGGGTGCGTCAGTGTCTGAGTGGGTCTGTGACTGGGTGTGTGAGTCTCTGAGTGGGTCTATGAGTAGGTGCATGAGTGCCAAAGTGGGTTACTGGCTGAGATGTGAAGTGTGTGCTTTTCAAAGCGGCGTAACACAGGCCCCTGCGCCAAAGGGGCTGCAGGAGCCTGTGTTAAGTTCCAAGCTATTCTCCACTGCTCCAACCAGGATTCAATTGTGTGGCTCTCTGGTTACAGACACAGTACTCTGCTTTTTAATTTTTAATAGGGTTGGGGGCTGCACAGACCCCCTCCCTGGGATGATTTCGGCTCCAGAGACCCCATCCCCTGGGGCCCATCCATAATTAAATGGGGGGGGGGCTGTGTGGCCAACCTCCCCATGCCAATTTCTGCCCTGAGAACCCCAACCCCCAGTGTCCAGCCATGTCACCTGGGACCTTTGCAAGGTTTTTGGTTGCTGCTTGACCAGGGCTCACACCATAGTCAATTGCTAACCTAATTTCTTACACCAGTGTTTATAATTGTACTGTATACCTTGGAACTGCTCATTGTAGAATTTTTCTATGACCATCTCTCATTGTATAGCTACTCCTATGGTAATTTTTTTTTCAAAAAACAGAACATGAGTTCTTTGCCATGCAATAGCTGAATCCCAAAATCTGCAAATCGAGCTCACATAGAATAGACCGTCTCCACTGCTAGCTCCATACTGGTTTATCACTTTCAAGAATGCATGACTTCATGAATACATAGACATTCAGATTGGACAAAACTTTAAAAACCAGGTCACCTCAGGCCTCATTACAAGTTGCCTATTCTTTGGTGTGGGGTACCGGACAATCTTCGATTGCAGCCGATTGGTGTCCCTACACCCTTTAACAGGAATTACAACTTATTCCACCTGGAATTGGGTGTATTATGCAGATTCAAGAATACTTTTGCACGTGAAATTAATCCTTCTGGACTGACTTACTGGCCCTTTTCTGGTCCCATTTACTGCCTGCTCAAATGACAGTAGGGGTCTTGGGTTAGTACTTTTGGCTGATGAGAGGTGGGGAGGCCATCATTGAAAAGGCAGGTTGGGACCTGGTTAGTATGTGTTATCACCTCCCCATTTAGTGCTGAAAGGGGCAAGTGGGTACCAAACAATGCCTCTGACCACATCCCCTGCATCTATCCAGCTGCAGTATTACCAGGTGCAGGTCCCCATCCAGTGTAATACAACCTGGGGCCAAAATACATATTATCATCGATTGCGCCTGGTGCACTTTTCAAAATGTGCGCCGGGAGCAAACAGTGATAATGTGCCCCGTTATGGTGTATGTGCTGCCCCCAAGGCAGCTGCGAACTCGTGCTGACTTGGGGGAAGCACATTCATGTGAAAACACGGAGCAGACGCTCTGTGTTTTCACAGTGCAGGTTGCACCCACCTGCACTTTCAAAGGTGGTTTAGAGATTACCTTGCAGGCGGGTGCAGTCACGGACTGCACCCGCCTGCAAGGGCATGTCTGGGGGGCCCATGGGCCCCTCTTTACCGCTTGCAGAGGGCTGCCGTGAGGAGGCGCACTGACAGTGCATCACCTTTTAAATGGCGTACTGTCAGTGCACCTCCTGTGGGCTTCTTTGACTCTGCGCCCGCACCTGTAATATGGAGCGGGTACAGAGTCAAAAGAATTCCCTCATTTGCAGAGGGAACACCCTCTGTTGATAACGCTGGCGCTTTAAGTGCACCAGCGTTATCGGTATTATAGAAGGAGACGAACAAGCACCATCTGTAATACGGCCCCAGGTTTCTGGACTCACTAACTTTAGCTACATAAACACTGCACGGCTCATAGTTGCTTGGAGCAGTATCCCTCTGGCTATTCCGCTCCTCACAACTTGAAAAAAGGGCCCTAGTATCTTGGCCTTCCTCACAGAAAGCCAACTGTGGAATATTCAAAGTTGCCTTGATATCAATGAATCAGAATCAGATATACTTCAAATCCACATTCAACATGGCCCATACTTTACTTTCAAGTGGTGGATTGACAACGGCGTCTCCTTCATTTCAATACCACAAAATGAAAGTACGATTAAAATATAATTTAAAAACTGAACAACTTCCACCAGACCTTCTCAGTGGAGGAGACCACTGATCAGTGATAACGATATTTGGTCAGATTAGAAAACAAAACTTTAGGTCTGATGATCACGACTACCGTGACAACAGACGGCACCCTTAGATCTCCTCTCTCAAGAACTTAAATTGAGGTGGTGACCGGACCTCAACCTAAGTGAAACTTTAAAAGTCTATCGTTCAAGGAAATCTTTATGTTAACGGTATGTATGGATTTGGTAGTCTTCTATCAGATTTTCAGCCAACCATGATTCCAGCTCCTCCCCCTCTTCCCGCTTTCTTCTTATGGTACAGCTAATAACTTGTTTATAATGGGCTAGCTCTTTCAGATCATGTGCCCATAATCTGGAATTATTAATTGGACCAGATGAAATTTCCACCAGGCGCCCTGAAATTTCACTGAGAGCCCAGGACTCTGCTTTTTCAGAAACATATTATCTGAACTTTACCTGTTCTGTCAGCCTTAGCTCTGCCAATTGACGTGTGTTTGCTAGTTTTTAATATTGCTTTAGCTGTTGCTGAATCAATAAAGGGATGGGTTTTAGTTATTGATGTACGTTTGCAACCATTATCAGTTATGTGCAGCAGCGTTTTCTGGGATGTAATATTGCTGTGCTGTCATTTATACTTAATGAGCAATGACCTCTTGCGGTTTTTATGATATTAATATAAAGGCCTGCAACAGTCCTAGTAGACAGGTATGGGAATTAAAGAAGCATAAACAACATTAACCAGTCTACCTTTGATTTGCTAGGCCCAGTACTCAAGAGTGCTTTGCCTACGAAAGGATACACAATGCTCAGAGCAGTTTTATACATGCTACTAATCGTGTAATTGTGAAAAATACAGGAAATTGAGCAGATAGGAGATGAAACTACACGCACAGTACCATACAATGAGATCCAGTGGGAAAATCTGGGTTAGGACCCAGGTAACTTGCTTTCACTGCCATAAGCTGTAATGGCAGGCATTTCATTCCTATCATGTGAGATTTTAGTGGGATGATTAAAATACAAACGCTCACAAAGTCAAAGCCATGAATAGTAAGCAGCAGAGAAGCAATTTGTGTGAACCTAAATTCAGCATACCCATCATTGTTGGATTCCTCTGCTGAGTTAATGCACCAAATCAGCCCTCCAGATAAACTGCATTCAGGCACTCAAAAAACAAGAATATTTGTGTTTGTTCCAATGGCTAACGAAAGCTAAATCAGAGGATGTATTGTCCTCCTTCAGTGTTTGAAAGAGGCAGACAGCGAAAAATACAACAGATCTCCCGGAAATTCAGAACATTGATAGCAGAAGATGTGCGGCGAGAGGATCGGCCTCGCAGCGCCTCGGCTCCGTGATATCCCACGCCTACAGGCCTCTTTCAAACACAATGAACGCGCTTCTTTGTCAACATTCAATTCAATTTAATTCAATTTAAAAGCTTTTATTCGATTTGTACATACAAATCATACAAGCAGAAGATACATAGTTAAAATGTTTAAAATCACCATATGAACACTTATAAGAAAAGATGGTAAGACGTTGTGCAAAAGGCTGAAGTGCAACAATTAATAAGTAATCTTGCCATTTTGAGTCAACGTACTATTATAAAATGCAAGACATTCATAAATGAACAGACAGGAGATCAGTAGGGATTACTCAATGGGCCTTTCCTGGCAGCTGTACATCAAAATTTATAAATAATCATAATATACTGTGGACATCAACAAATAAGAATAATACCTTAATTACAGAAATTGGTATAGAACTTGAAGGCGTATATATACAGACAGGAATGTAAACAGTAATAGCAGCATAATACAATACCTGGCAGCTGTATAACATAGGTACAGACAGGTAAGTATAAAAAATATTATAGTACAATACTTTTCCTGACAGCTGTACACTTCAGAATAAAAGTAGCCAGAAAAAAACAGATCTCCTCGTTCTCTAATGAGGATAAAAGTATCAGTGCTGTTTCTGTAGTACGGATATTATATTTAATAAAAATTGGCTTAAGGTATTTTAACCTGAGAAAATGAAAAAATTTACAGAAAAGTAAAAAGTGGCAACTATTCTGCCGAGAAATACTGTCACACGGACAGGGTATATCTGAACTGGTTCTTGTGTTTGGAAATGCAACCAGATGGTGAACAATACCCAATCTGACACGTGTTAAAACATACTGATGAAAGGGACGGGTCACATACACAAGATAGGATTGGAACCCCGAAGTTAGATTTAAATCTTTATAAAATTTCACGGTAATAAGATTGCCAGAAATGTTATCTCGCTCTGCCTTTCGGAAGTTTAGAAACGTTGTCTTAATTTCTTTTTTTGAGATAGAAACAACCTCTTCAGGCTCACGGAACACATCAATATTAAAAAGAAGGAGATACCAACGGTGGATGTATCTCAACCACTGTATGCGTGAAGAGTGGTCCAAGCCTATACAATCAAGAATAATATCCTGAGTAAATCGAGTCTCTGGTTTAGCCCAAATAGAACGCCACAATAAAAGTGGCCGGACTGCTGCTAAGTCAGAAATGAACTCGATCCCGACTTCTTCATGGATCAGCAGAATGGAAGCAGAAGGGGGAACACATAACAACCTCCTTAAAAACTTATTTTCCTCCTTCTGCAGGGATATACCCACACTATGGCCCCATACACCTGCCCCATACAGTGCAGAGGAGACGCAACAAACATTGTATATGTTCATCATGTCTAAAATGCTTCGTGAGCCAAGTTTAGAGGCAAAACGAAAAATACTGCAAGTAGACCGCAGCATTTTTAGTCTGATAGAATCAAATTCCGAGGTCCAAGACCCGCTATTGTTAAATGTAATTCCTAGATAACAAAAGGACTTAACAGGAGTCAACTTTTCCTTATCCAGGAAAAAGGTATGCTTTATCTGCTTAGCTGCCCGACCGCATGACATAACATACGTCTTAGTTTTGTTCACGCGGAGCCGCCTAGCTTGAATAAACTGCATAAAATTATCGATTAGGCGCTGAAGGCCCATCTGTGTTCGGGATAAAAGAACAGCGTCGTCCGCGTAAAGTAACAGCGGAACAGGTTTACCACCAATCAGGGGGGCATCTGCTGGGATGTCAACCAAGGAACGGTCGACGTCATTAATAAAGAGGGAAAATAACAACGGGGCCAAAACGCATCCCTGGCGTATGCCCCGAGACACTTTGAAAAACGGGGTACATTCGCCAAGGGTGCCATAGCGGACCTTACAGGAGAGTTTTTCGTAAAGTCTAGCTAAAAAATGAACTATTTCCCTCGGAGCCCCTGCATCTAGCAAAACCTCCCAAAGAATGGTGTGGTTAACCAAATCAAAAGCGCTGCTCAAATCAGCAAAACATAAAAAAAGGTTGCCATTTTTAGCCACAGTATATTTGTTAATTAAAAGGTCCAAATTTACACATTGGTCCAATGTGCCCAGGCCTTTCCGAAAGCCATATTGGACTCTAGTTAAGATGTTAAAATCAGCTGCCCAATCTTCCAGCCTCCTGAGCAAAATCCTACTCATCACCTTTACAGAGGCGTCCAATAATGAAATTGGACGGTAGTTAGAGGCCTCTGATTTATCACCTTTCTTATGTAGAGGAATAATGACCGATTGACCCCAAGTAGACGGGAAATTAATTTCTGCCGCGCAATTAAATATCCTCGCCAGGATGGGAGCCCATAAAGCTGGTTCATCTTTGTATAAATCCAGCGGGACCCCATCGGGGCCAGGGGCCTTACCTCCTTTGCTTAAAGAAATTGCTTCATGGCTTTCTTCTAATGTTATTCCCAACGGGAGGGGTAGCCATGGGGTAGACTCAGGTGACAGTGACTCAAGAGATAACCCTTCTGGATTGAAAATTTTGGAAAAATGACTGACCCAATCGCTACATGCCACATAAGATGTTAATTCTGGAACATCTTCTTTATTGAGAAACGGGCTGTTAATTGTTTCCCAATACAGTTTGCAGTTTTTGGTCTCGGCTGCTTCCTTCAACTTATCCCACGCCTCAATCTGTAATACCCTTTTCCTAGTATTGATTGCTATTTTATATCTAGCCCTAAAATATTGTATATCCGTCTTATCGCGTGGTTTGGTGCCTAAAGCATTCTTTAAATCACGGAGGGCGACTATACAGGTCTTATCGAACCACCCCTGCTTCGGACCACTATTGGATAACGGGGCCTTAGTAAAAATACCATCAATAATACTATTCATGGAGACAAAGTGAGCTAATAGGCAGCCTGAGTCACAGTCATCATCCAAACAGAAACTAATTTGGTTCTTACAACTAGTAAGAACCTCCTTCTGCTTAACCTTAGAATTTAATCCAGTCCATTTAATCCTTAGACCCTTCGGTCTAATAGGTACTAAGTCAGTTGAACATTTTCCACCTGAAACTGTCGAGGTACCATGCCCCAGAAGGGTAACACGAAGGCTGTTATGGTCGCTGAGACTTTCTTCATTTACATACAGATCGGTAAAGTCTCCACTGCTAGACAACAGAATATGATCTATAAATGATCCTGCAACTCTGCCTGTAAATGTAGGGCATATTATTGCCTGGTTGTTTATATTACAGTTTAACAGGGTCATGTCTAGTGTGACTAGCATATTGTTTAATGTGGAACCATAACTGCAATGTTGGAAGTGAGGAGAATCCTCCCTCACACCCAAACCCCCCCAATGACTGCTCATTGCTGCACCAAAGCCGCAGATGTTCCCATTAGACAAATGGCAGGGCTGCAGGTTAAAATCCCCTGCCCAGACAACCTCGGCCTTTCTTTTCGAAATACCAAGGGCTTTGGTAATTTCCCTTTCTAGAGGCGGTAGAATATCCCCTCTGGTAGCATCAAATATATTGTTGTAGAAATTTATTACAACTAAATCAATATTCTTCCTACACTCCACCCTTATAACTTGGCTATGGGTCCCAACTGTCGTGCTGTATTTAACCATACAATCACACAGCTTGGTAGATAAAAGCAACAAAAGGCCCCCCTTAGCCCTACCCGAGCTAGATTTGGTGGCTCTAAGACAATGAGATGCGTACCCTTCGATGTTAATGGGGTCCAGACACCAAGTTTCCTGCAACAAAATTAGGTCCAATCCCTCCCCCAAAAAACTGGTCCAGAAGGGTGTACCTAGTTTGCTGGCAAGGCCAGCGATGTTCCAGGAAACAAGAGAGAGTCCTGCTGGTTTACCAGAATCGCCAACAACAGACGACTCTGGCTGAGTTGCTCGTAATAGAGTAGGACCATCTTCCCGAGAGATGATATCTGGGCTTAATCTGGGGGTAACAGTAGCTGTACATGCATCAAGGCTATCCCTATTTTCTAAACGCGAGAGGGGTATTAGCGATGACACCATTGGGGGTTCGGGAAGTGCGGCTAAAGGTGTAACTGGAGAAGCACTCGCCATATCTAAATAGGACGTAGAGATGTTTAAATCCAAAGCTTCAGTAGAGCTGAGTCAATCTACCTCGTCCAACACAGCATATCTGTTAGGATGGGCAAGTTGTGAGTACAAGGGATCTTGGGAAGGGGGCAAGTCCTGCCATGTTTGTTGCCACTGGGGTTTAACTGGTTGTAGTGGCTGAAAGGGTTGCTGCCACTGATGGGCAGGCTGAAATAGGGGTGGTGGAAAATGGGGAGGATGTTGCCATTGAGGATTAACATGGTGCAGGGGAAAAGATGGAGCATGTAATGGCTGCTGGTGAAAATTAACATAATGTGGAAAAAAAGAAGAAGGGTGTAGTGGTTGCTGCCAGGGTTTAGTAACATGTTGCGGGGGATACACAGATCCTCTATTACTTTGGAAAGTGGAACAAGGAGGGTTTGGTCTTGAAGGCATCGGTAAAAAATAAGACAAAGGGAGTGGGTTAATTTGAGTCGCAGGACCACTGTTGGGTGCATTACATATATAACTAGCTGCCCCTATATCTCTAAAATTAACTGTAATTACATCCCCTACTATTGTTTTCTTGCTTCTGCCCACCCAGTCCCCTCTACGTACAGTAAGAATTTCACCGTTCATATTGTTAGGTAGAGGTTTATGTAAGTGGAACCATTGAGCACATTTATTTCTTAGCTCAACGTGAGTTTCTTTTACTCCCTCCTTCAACGGGGGGACTGCTGTCAACACAACCACAAAAGGGGAAACCTCTGGTGGTAGATTAATTGACCTAAAACGTGCCTGCTTTGGCTTAGGACCTTCAGGTTTGTTCGTAGGAAGAGGTACTAAAGGGGTATTAGATTTCCCTACAACATCTTTTACTTGAATAGTGGTGGTATTATTACCAACAACAGAGTGTTGGTGAGTCAAAATAGAACCCACCACCTTCGGAGTGGGTATAGTTGTGGATTGAACAGAATTATTCCCTGTTTGCAACAAATGAGATATAACTGGGTTCCCGGGGGCTACGGTTACTTGAACGATGTTTAATACATCTTTAGGGGGCTGGATACATGATGAACATTTAGGGGCTGCTTCTGTAATCCCTTGTGGCTGATCAGGCCCTTGCCCATTCGTTTTGTGTGGCCATTTCGAATGTATTAAAGACGTAAGCCTGTCCAGTTTGGAGATTAAAGGCTTGATTTGTGCTGCTATTGTGGCTTCAAGGTCCAGTTTTAAATCTGTTAACATGTTTTGCACCCAGCAAGGAATGCCTGATGTCATTTGTGGAGTGGGGGAGATCAAATTATGATTCCTAACTGTTACTTTTACTTTGTTTTTACTCTTAGATATAGCCTTTGGGAGATTGGTAACCCTTCCCCGAGAAACTATAGGTACAGGAGCTGTTACCACATCATTAAACCCGCTCAGACTCGGAGCCGCTTTGCCAGGTGACTGACAGGCCTCTAGATCCGGTGTAACCTCCAGATCAACAAAAGACGGGTCCGAGTCTGATGGGGCAACCGATAAATCAACAGTACTTGGTACAATCGGAGCACTATTAGTGGGCATGGTTAGGGGTAGGGAACAAATATTCGAAGACTGCAAAGCGGGTGATTTAGCATTAGCAAGAGAACCCAAGGATGAGCGCTTAGCATTTGCAAGATCCATGGAGACTCTTTTTTCCAGTAAAACAATGCTTTGATCAATAGTCTCATGTACACGGGAAATGAAAAGATCTATAGGTCCTGTCACCTGTGCAACCACCGTAGCTTTTTTCGCACAACTTCTGGTTCTATTGCGCATGGCCGACATCTGTAACACAGGGTCAATAGAGAATGGTGTAATAGCTGGAGGGCGGCCGCTGATGTTCTCATACGAAAATACAGGACTCAATTCCGCCTACCTTAGACGTTTAATGATGATTAAGGGCGAAGAGGCAGGGGTTCAAGGCCAGGGCCGTCCTCAGCCGTCCTTGAACGGCCTTAAACGGCCCGCTCTTTGCCCGGTCTTCGCCCCGGTCTTAGCCCCGTGCGCGTCCCGCGTGCGCGTTGCTACCACAAATTAAATAAGAAGGTCAGGTGGAGGGGCGGGAAGAGGACCAGCTGCGGCCGATCAGCGCCGCGCTGCACGCTGGTCCTCGCAGTCCCGCCTCAGCCTTGTGATGCAGTCGCTTGCTCCACGAGGTCGCGTTGGTGCTCCAATGCACTCAGGGGGGTCCAGAAACAGAAGTTGTGGCAAAACCCTTAGCCTGCGAGCGGCTCCCGCGAAGCGGGGGCCGCGAGGCGTAGGCTCAACAAGCAGGAAGGTAAGAGGGAGAACAAAGCGGCACTCCCTGCAGGTGAGCTCAGTGAGGATTCCAATGCTGCACACACCCCGTGATGACTATATTGATGGGGGGGCGGGAAGAGGACCAGCTGCGGCCGATCAGCGCCGCGCTGCACGCTGGTCCTCGCAGTCCCGCCTCAGCCTTGTGATGCAGTCGCTTGCTCCACGAGGTCGCGTTGGTGCTCCAATGCACTCAGGGGGGTCCAGAAACAGAAGTTGTGGCAAAACCCTTAGCCTGCGAGCGGCTCCCGCGAAGCGGGGGCCGCGAGGCGTAGGCTCAACAAGCAGGAAGGTAAGAGGGAGAACAAAGCGGCACTCCCTGCAGGTGAGCTCAGTGAGGATTCCAATGCTGCACACACCCCGTGATGACTATATTGATGGGGGGGCGGGAAGAGGACCAGCTGCGGCCGATCAGCGCCGCGCTGCACGCTGGTCCTCGCAGTCCCGCCTCAGCCTTGTGATGCAGTCGCTTGCTCCACGAGGTCGCGTTGGTGCTCCAATGCACTCAGGGGGGTCCAGAAACAGAAGTTGTGGCAAAACCCTTAGCCTGCGAGCGGCTCCCGCGAAGCGGGGGCCGCGAGGCGTAGGCTCAACAAGCAGGAAGGTAAGAGGGAGAACAAAGCGGCACTCCCTGCAGGTGAGCTCAGTGAGGATTCCAATGCTGCACACACCCCGTGATGACTATATTGATGGGGGGGCGGGAAGAGGACCAGCTGCGGCCGATCAGCGCCGCGCTGCACGCTGGTCCTCGCAGTCCCGCCTCAGCCTTGTGATGCAGTCGCTTGCTCCACGAGGTCGCGTTGGTGCTCCAATGCACTCAGGGGGGTCCAGAAACAGAAGTTGTGGCAAAACCCTTAGCCTGCGAGCGGCTCCCGCGAAGCGGGGGCCGCGAGGCGTAGGCTCAACAAGCAGGAAGGTAAGAGGGAGAACAAAGCGGCACTCCCTGCAGGTGAGCTCAGTGAGGATTCCAATGCTGCACACACCCCGTGATGACTATATTGATGGGGGGGCGGGAAGAGGACCAGCTGCGGCCGATCAGCGCCGCGCTGCACGCTGGTCCTCGCAGTCCCGCCTCAGCCTTGTGATGCAGTCGCTTGCTCCACGAGGTCGCGTTGGTGCTCCAATGCACTCAGGGGGGTCCAGAAACAGAAGTTGTGGCAAAACCCTTAGCCTGCGAGCGGCTCCCGCGAAGCGGGGGCCGCGAGGCGTAGGCTCAACAAGCAGGAAGGTAAGAGGGAGAACAAAGCGGCACTCCCTGCAGGTGAGCTCAGTGAGGATTCCAATGCTGCACACACCCCGTGATGACTATATTGATGGGGGGGCGGGAAGAGGACCAGCTGCGGCCGATCAGCGCCGCGCTGCACGCTGGTCCTCGCAGTCCCGCCTCAGCCTTGTGATGCAGTCGCTTGCTCCACGAGGTCGCGTTGGTGCTCCAATGCACTCAGGGGGGTCCAGAAACAGAAGTTGTGGCAAAACCCTTAGCCTGCGAGCGGCTCCCGCGAAGCGGGGGCCGCGAGGCGTAGGCTCAACAAGCAGGAAGGTAAGAGGGAGAACAAAGCGGCACTCCCTGCAGGTGAGCTCATTTTACTCATAAATCTCTCCCCTTGTCTCTCTCTCTTGTTCTCTTTCTCTCATAACCGCTTCTCTATCGTCTTCCAATCATTAACCTCCCGTCTTTATCGGTGGTCTTAGATTTTTTGAAATATGTTGGTACTTACAAGTGCACATAAGTATGTACATAGACAATTACATAAATACATAAATAAATACACGTGTCGCTGATGTTGACAACATGAAACATATGTGGTATACAGCAGCTCCAACAGAATGTAATCAAGACATTGCATGTCACAAAAATGGCTGACATATTGACATTACATGTTTCAAAAACCAATCGATCCCAGTATAGAAATAAGTCGTCTAGGGCCTGATGTACGACCCTTACAATTAGTGAGTCGCAAATTGCGTTGTTTTACGACTTGCAAAATATAATTTACAACAGTGTCTCAGACACTGTTTGCGATTCCTAATGGGGTCGCAAATTGCCTGCCTCATTAATATTCATGAAGGAAGGTGCAATTTGAGACCCCATTGGGAATGGCTAGCACTCCCAGGGATGCTGACCTGCTGGGGTCAACATACCGTGTCTGTGACTGCTTTTTAAATAGAACAGTTTTTTAGAAAAAGTGCAGCCCATTTTCCTGTAAAAACGTGCTGCATTTAAAAAAAAAAATGAAATGTTTCTGTTTCATTTTTCAAGAGTAGGCAGGGATCCGTGGGACCACTGCCTGCTCTTAAAAATATTTTTGCATACATTCACAAAGGGGAAGGGGTCCCCTGGGGACCCCATCCTATTTGCAAGTGGCTTACCACCAACTTGAAGTAGGTGGTAAACTCTGAGTGTTTTGAGACCGCTATTGCGGCACGCCCCTTCCTAATAGCGATTCGCAAATCCTATTTTACTAGTCAATAATAGGTTACCGACTCACAACATAGTGTTTGTACATGGGGCAGACCTATTTTGGGTTTGCAAATGGGCTGATTTCCTATTTGCAGTCACAAAAAAACAGTTGTACATCTGGCCCTTAGACATTTCAAATGTTTTTCATCAGAATTGTATAAACTGTCCATATGGGAGCAGTAGTTTCTGTATATCTGTCTAAGAAGTGGAAAAGCAAGACAGTATCGAGGTTTCCCATGCGTATTTACAAAGCATCAGTAGGGCATTCTTTCTCTTTGACAATTGTGCCACATCTTGGCTCTCACACGAGACCAAAAGATTGTAATACTCACATTATTTCTGTAGCAGGGGCTCCTCTCACCAGTGCCCGTAAATGACAGCTAACAGGGCACTTAACACATAGACTCTGTTTATAATCACCCAGCAGGTCAGAGATGGCAGGATTCATTTGTGTGCTGATTATACCTATGGGGGTATTGTGACACACACCTATGCACCTGTATTAAATTATTACCAGCGAATAGTGCCTTTTTTTTTATTACAGACAAGTTCAAACATCAAAACTCCAACAGAATGCCTATAAATGGATATTACAGTCACCCCTGTATTATAGCTGCTATCCTCTCCAAGGACTCTTGCATGTAGACATAGCACAAGAGCTGACCTGCCAGAGTAAGTATATACAGTGAAATAAAACAAAAATGCTTCAGTATTCAAAGCACACCTCAATGAGATAAGACAAGAAACCAACGAGGGCAAGTTGCTATAGAAGCTGATTAGACTCCTGCTCAGCGACAAACTGCCGAAACAGAAGACGCGTCCTCCAGAGATACATGAGATATGACCCATAAGCAATGTATTGCCACAGAGTAAAGATATATTTTTCATGAGGGACAAGCTTTGTATTCAAGTGACAAGCAAAAGCAGGTCCTGCTGTAGATTCCTCAGGGGAACTTTTCTACTTCAGTGTGCAGGTGATGTAGTTTACTGCTAAAATGTGGGTTTCAGTTTGGGGGATTTTGTTACACAATTCCCCAGTTCCGGAGTTTTTTTATTGGATGCTAAAAAACTCTTACCCTTGTTAGAAAGCTTTGTCTCCAATGAAGGTCAATACATGATTGTAGTGACTCACGGTGTACTGTGTATTTTTAGCACGCAGTAATTATGGATAGGAGATTTAATGAAATATGTTCCTCTTGTAATACACATTTTTGTGAAAATTTGGCTTATTCAACAAAATGCACATGACCGGTATCTTATGATAAAATGGAATACAACAGCATGTCTTGTGTATCCAATTCACTTAAGATATTACCAGATTAGTGTCAACCTTTTTTATCCTGAGTCAGACGAACAACGCCTCTTATGCCAGATCCTGCCATCATCAGTCTTAAAGGCATTTCTGAACAGCTTCACCTCCTTTCGCTCCTTTGAAAACTTAGATCCTGGTTGACATCTTCACAGAGCTCTTATTGTTACCACGTCCCCTAGACCAACGTTGTTGTCCACCACACACTTTCATTGATCAAAAGCTTTTTATAGAGCTCCTGCAATTGCAGCTTTATTTCTCTCCTGTCACCTATGCTATTCTCTTTGACACCTTTGTTCCTCTAAATCAGTCCTGGACACAATTTAAAATTTGCTGACTTTCCTTTAAATAGTTCAAAAGATGTCTTACCCGTAGTAGCATGTGGGGACATGTGGTAGGCTGAGATTCTGTCCTGAAGGACCACCTTCCCTTCTATATTGTTTGCTCTTACCAACTGAATGCGTTCTTTCAATGGCACCATTAGTTTATGGGTGCTACACAGAGCTCTTTTTGTGAATGATCCCACATTTCTCTAAATAATCTTCCATTTCTTTTTAACAAAACTGTGGCTCATTGTCCGAAAACATTGAATTAGGATAACTCTCTCTTTTGAACATTCTTCCAAAAATCTTATCACACTGGAAGATGTAACATACCTAACACAAGAGACCTCTAGCCACCTTGAGTAGCGATCCAAACCTACAATAAGATAAGGATGGTGAAATTCACCATGCAAAGGTCCCATTATCTTGATCGCAATCTGATCCCACGGAAACTTTGGGAGCTTCCTGCATACCATTGACATTTGCCTATTAACCTAAAAAAGTCATTACAGGAGACCCCAAGAAACCCGATTCGACAGGCAGGAGCTGATTATAGATTAGCCCTTAAGAAAAGAAAATCTGAATTACGAAACGATGCCTGGGAATATTTGCATAAAGCGACATTACAAGGTGACAGCTAGTCATTCTGGAAAGGTGTTAAAGTACCCTTTCTGAACACCAAAGGCGGTCCGTCTATGGAAATCGTCATAAGCGAGAACCTTTGAATAGACCATTTTACAAAAGCATATGATCCTGGTGATAATATTGGAGTGAGCTTCGGGAATACTTTACCGGATACTGATAGCCAGTATTGCAGTCTTGAGTTTACTCTGGAGGAAGTTATTCGGGCCATATCTGCAACCCTGGGAAGCAAAGCACCCGGCCCTGACGGGGTACCGGCTGATTTGTTTAAGGTAAATCTGCCCACGTGGGCTCCAATCGTTACCCTGGGAATCAATGCTTGTTGTTATGCCCCCTTTTAAGATACCTGGACTGAGTCATTAATTTGCCTATTTTTAAAAAAGGTAACCGCCATGATCTGGGCTGTTACAGGCCCATTTAATTGTTGGATTCCCTGGTTAAAGTTGTGGGCCGAATAATCTTAGAACACTTACATTCCTGGGCAGAGGATAACAAAGTCCTCTCTGATATCCAATATGGGTTTAGGGGGGGCCAAGGAACAATGGAGCAGAGTCTAAATTTAGCCATTTTTATCGGAAAATACACCCGGGTGAAAGGGGGCAGACTGTTTTTAGCCTTTGTGGACCTCACCGCTGCTTTTGACTCCGTGCAACATGATACGCTTTGGAAGATTCTTGAAGCAACGGGGGTTGAAGCTCAAATAATCCTTTTTCTCAGGCGCCTTTATAACAAAGCACAGGGCAGAGTCAGATTTGGTGTAAGTGGAGAATGTACTGACCCATTTCCTTAGGAGGGGTGTCAGACAAGGCTGTGTTCTGGCCCCCTTTCTTTTTAACCCCTATATTAACGGTCTGGAAGAGGCTCTGATTAAGGATAGCCATGACTTTAGATAGCTGGTTGTCCTATTCCCGCTCTCCTGTATGCTGACGACGCGGTTTTAATGTCTTGTACGCCAGTAGGTTTACAGAAGGTGCTAGATAACTTCTCTAACTTTATGAATGGTCTTGGAATCAGGGTTAATATATTAAAGACTTTCGTTAGTCGGTGTGGCCAGGGAAATCAAAGATGTGAGGACATGTTTGTGGAGGGACAAAAGATAGAGCCCACAAAGAGCTTCTCATACCTTGGGATACTCTTTGACCAAAAAGATTTATGGACTCACACAATATTGGCAAAAAAAAATGTGCTTTTTCTAGAACAAGCACAGCTCTTGTCAATTTTTTGAGGAAACTGGGTGGGAGACCCCCCGGCGGAGCTTATAAAGATATACAAAGCTAAAAGTGTCTCTACAGCCATGTACGGAGCCGGGGTATGGGGATTTGCTAACACTAACCCTCTACAAATAGTAGAAAACAAGTTCCTGAGATACATTCTGTCTGTCCCGTCCAGCACATCCTCGTTTGTGTGTCATGCGGAACTGGGCCTGTCATATATATCAGATCTCATTAAACTTGAGCCATTCTCTTATGGCACAGTGTGTGGACAAAAATAGAGACACAGCTAAATAGAGATATATTATCGTATAGCCTGAAACTGGAATAGGTCTTAAAAATCACTTGGGTAAGGTATATTCGCAATTTTATGAATGATCTCGGACATCCTGAGTTTTTTAATAATCCAAGCACTTTACATATGATCACGAGAAAGAACCTAAAAAAAGAGGGCCTTCAACTTCTGGAAGCTACAAGAATGTCAGCCGAGATCTTAAACCCCAGCGTCCTGCAGAATCAGCAGATTTTAACCACCTTTTCTATTCAGCCATATCTGACAGCTGTTCCGGGGGGCTACGATCGATTTTTACAAGATTTAGATTGGGGATCTTTTTTAGAATTGCTAGTCTTCCGATAATGAATGACTGGACTCGTGAACTGAGCTTGTGTTTATGTAATAATGTTTCAGCTCAATCCGACATACACGTCCTCTTGTTTTGTAAGTTTTACAGAGAACTGAGAAAAACGTGGATTCTTCCTATCCTAAAAGGCTTTGGGTTGAGACAATGTCGGCCAGCTTTCATTGCTTTACAATTTCTAGACAATGTACATAGCACCTGGAAGATAGCAATGTTTTTAAAGCAGGTAGTCATACTCAGGAAAAGGATGGCTATTCAAGTTTAAAGGATTATATTGGAGCAAAGGAAATTTTGGTATTATCCATGTTTTTAAGATTTTTAAGAACCTTGCTTCCTATTGCTATTTCTCGTAATAATGGTTATGCTTTTTATCCCACGTACAATTAATTGAACTAATAACTTGTATATAGGATGTTTTCTTTTATTTCATTTTAATCATGTGCATGTTTTTCATATATTTCTGCTTTTATGATTGTCAGAAATAGCAATCGAATAAAGCTGTCCTTGAACTAGAACTAGAGCCTATTAACTAAAACCTTATTGCTTACTTTGCACAGTATACAATCTCCTAAAACTCATTCTATTTCATCCATCCCTGGCCACCAGAAATCTAATCTAAGTCTTTCCTTGGTCTTAACGGTTCCCATGTGTCCTTCATGAGCAAAATCCAGCAGTTTCTTACATAAAGTGACTGGTGGCACTAGTTTTGCTCCTCGAACAAATATTCCATGCCATTCCAGGTTGGATCCAGCCATATGCAAATCGGTCTTGACCCTGCACCCAATGGGAACAGTCCAGCCCGAACTGCCAGGCCAGGTCCTCCCTGAACTGGAAACAAGCATCCTAGGACCGGCTTTGGGGTTTCACCCCTCATCAACCAGGACAGTTTGACTCCAGTGGCATGGAGAGCACGGGACCCACTTCTGGGCATACCCGTCCCCATCGGGGTGACCAATGCAAAAAGAAATATTGATGGATAGAATGCAGAAGAATGTCATACATTCCCCCCAGTAGAGAGATCTGGGCCTAAATCCAACGTTTTTTTGCTCACCATGCCATTCCAGTTTGGACCCAGCCATATGCAAATCAGTCTTGACCTTGCACTCAATGGGAACAGTCCAGGCCAAACTGCCAGGCTAGGTCCTCCCTGAACTGGAAACAAGCATCCTAGGACCAGTTTCGGGGTTTCACCCACCATCAGCCAGGATAAGCTTGACTCCAGTGGCATGGAGAGCATGGGACCCACATCTGGGCATACCCGTCCCACTCGGGTGACAAATGCAAAAAGAACAATTGATGGACAGAATGCAGAACAATGTCATACATTTCCCCCAGTACAGAGATCTGGGCCTAAATCCATTGTTTTTTGTGCTCACCATGCCACTCCAGTTTGGACCCAGCCATATGCAAATAAGTGTTGACCCTGCACTCATTGGGAACAGTCCAGCCCGAACTGCCAAGCAAGGTCCTTCCTTAACTGGAAACAAGCATCCTAGGACTGGTGCCGGGGTTTCACCCCTCACCTGTCCGCATAGCTTGACTCCAGTGGCTTGTGTTTGCTTTGTTCGCCCTAAGTTGGCAGGGTATGCCTAGACGTGGGTCCCTTGCTCACTTTGCCACTGGATTCAAGCTAGCCTGGCTGATGAGGGCTGTTAGCCTGAAACCGGTCCCAGGATGCTTGTTTCCAGTCCAGGGCAACATGGCTTGGCAGTGCGGGCTGGACTGTTCCCATGAGGCACAGGGTCAAGACTGATTTGCATATAGCTGTGTCTTAACTGGGGTGGCAAAGTGAGCTAAAGAATAATGACGGATTCAACCCAGATCTGTGACTGAGGGTGAGCATCTGAAAAGGTTTAGCACTCCGTTCATCATCTCCTTGCGTTTGCTTTGCCAAGCCCTAATTTGGCAGGGTATGCCCAGACATGGGTCCCTTGCTCACTTTGCCCCTGGATTCATGCAAGCCTGGCTAATGACGGCTGTTAGCCCAAAACCGGTCCCAGGATGCTTGTAGCCGGTCCAGGGTAGACATGGCTTGGCAGTTCGGCCTGGACTGTTCCCATGAGGTACAGGGTCAACATTGATTTGCATATACCCGTGTCTGAACTGGGGTGGCGAAGTGAGCTAAAGAACGAAGATGGATTCAAACCAGATCTGTGACTGGGGGTGAGTGTCTGAAAAGTTTCAGAGCTCCGTCCATCATCTCCTTGTGTATATTGTCATCAGTGATAATGTCTTTGAAATGTTCCTCTGAGATCTTTTCAATTGTTTCTGTGTTGTCAATCCCAGGCAAGGAATTAGAGTCTGTTTTGTTGATGCTAACTGAAATATTGATGCAAAAAACTTTGCTGAAGTGAAGTGTTCAGGAATCTTCTGAAATATTTGCTTCTCGAGCCTAGACCTTCACCTATATTTTTTTTACAGAAAGATCTTGAGTCAATCTCAAAGCTGCATTTTTGAATGCTCGCCTTTATACCAAGAGAGCTTCTTTCTTTTTGGTTTTGATTAATAGTTTGTAATCCTTTCTGGCTATTCTGAATTCTGGTGCAGCAGCAGACTGTGCTAGATTTTTTATTTACTCCATTGTATGATTACAGACTTTATCAAACCATCCTGCCTTCCCACAGTTAGATGGGTGGGTTTTCTTTTTTTTTTTTAAACGATTTCTGATACTAGCAATACCAAGGAATCCATAAGGCGTCCTTACTCCTTTCATTTGTTGGTTGTGTTTTCATTTACCTTCAATGTGTGTTCATTGGTTTCAGAGAAATGTTCACATTCTTATATTTTGGATTCCATTGACTCACTCCATTTTACTCTCACTTTACTGATGTTTTCCCAGGTGCAGGTGGTATCCTGGAAATCTCTTGGTTCATTGAATATGTTGTCTTTGATATCCAAGAGTAGGGCGTTGTGGTCTGGTTTCACTTTCTTACTATCCTCAGGTAATCAAATCCGCATAATTCCACAGGTCTCTGGAGGATATAATGGATTACAGTTCTTCATTTGTGAAGAATTTCATCAGTTGCTTTCCATCTATTTTTGGACAATGATGTTGGAGTAGGCATGATTTTAATGCAGATACTTGGTCTGCATCGTTTCCCCAATCGCCATTTTACAATTTAAGTTGCCTGCGGATTCCAATCCAACTATTCTCATCTATGGCATGTTCAAGGAATGTCTAATGGTGGCTAACAATTTTGAGAACCCATCAAATTTCTTTTGCATAGTAAGATGAAATCACACATTAGTAAGTTATCATGAAGATTTTCCCAAGCATTGTTTTTGATTTTGTTTCGATTTTCAATTCTGCAAGCAATCTGCAGCCCACTACTGCTTTGTGTGACATTTAACTTGGTAGCCAACTTGCATGGCTTTTGTACCCGTCAATTTTACATATGGACGATGTCCATGTTTCCTGCAGAACTAAGATATAATATTCATTGAGGACGTTCTTAGGTTCCAGGTCGCCCATTTTTTGTGGAAGTCTGTTCCAAATCAAGAGCAGCAGGTCTAAAATGCACTGCCCCCCATTCGTTTAACCACTATTTAGTGCCATGTCAAGGACTGGGACTTTTGAGGGGCATGGCAAGAAATATGTTGGATACTCCTCCTGAGAACAACTTTGAATTTATTACATGTTTTCAGCTAATTCAAGTCATTGAGGATATAGCAAAATGCCTGAAATCTCAAGCTGCCTGGCACCTGCCATTAAAATGGTACCACAATAAATCTTGATAAGCATTGATTAAGACATGTTTTTTGGTCTTAGATGCTTTTTATTCTTGCAACAACAATATTGTGCTGGAACTGCTTGACTATATTGCCTCGACAGAGTCGAGATGGCATGATGAATGATTGGTGGACTAGTGTCTAAGATAAAAAAATAAGACGCAAGCACATATCACTTGAAACTGTTGCTTTGATTGTTGAATATTCACAATTACAAATGTGTCACCCTTCTCAACTAGTGTTCTTTCTCCGAAAGATAAAATCAAACACTGCACTATTTTCACCATTCTATAACATGAAATCAGGTTATTCTGTCCTTAACTCTCTCACCTTACTTGTTCTTTGTCTTTCTACACTCCTATAACTAGACAGTGACTATCATCTCTTTCAAGAGAAATGGGAGTCTGCAGAAGAATGGAAGGTAAGTAAGGAAAATGGTATAAAGGAAGAAGTAAAAAGAGGAGTGAGATAGAGATGCAGTAGAGATTAAGTAGGGAGATATGTAAGGCAGGGGCGACATAAGATAAAGAGAAAAACGTGAGATAGCCTGAGAAATAGACACAGAAATGCAGGAACATGAATAGTTAGGTAGAGAAAGAGAGTTGGGAGATGTGCATGATAGAGAGAACTAGGGATAGAGAGAAGTAAATGGAGAGAGAGAGTAGTGGGGTACACTGGTGTGAGATAGAGACACAGCTATGGTAGAAAGTGAGGTGAGTCAGAAAGAGATACATGTAGAATATGGTGGAGGCAGACAAGTAGGGAGGTGAGGTAGTGAAAGAAGTAGACTGATGCAAAGTGAGGTAGCAAGAAAGGAAAATGAGAAGAGGAGTAGAAATTTGGATCAGGTAAAGAGATAAGTGATGCAGAAAGGGCAGAAGGGCAGAACAGTGAAGAACAGAGAGAAAAGAGGTGAGGTGGTCAGACAAAAGCAGAGTAGAGAACGAGAGATGTTGCTGATAAAGAGGTAGAGAGATGGTGATGTAGGGAGAGCTGTGATGTAAGGAGAGCAATAGACAAATACGTTTCAAGACAGGAGTAAAGTAGCAAGAGAAACAGAGGTAGGAAGACAGAGGGAAGTTGAAGCGGTGAGGCAGCGAATGAATTGGGAGGTAAATTGAGAAGTTAGATAGTGAGAAAGAGCAGTGGGTTAACAAGTGATGTCGTTGTGAGAGAGATTTGAGTTAAAGGGAGACTGAGGTGAAGTGTTGGTGAGATCGAGAAAGGTTGAGAGAGGTAAAGAGAGAGGCCACGTTCAGATTGAGAGAGAGAGAGAGAGAGAGAGAGATTCAGAGAGAAAAAGGTGAGGTAAAGAAAGAATTGAAGATGAGATAGAGGTGAGATGGATTTAAGAGAGAAAAGAGGGAGATGAGATGAAAATAGAAGAGATGTGTAGAGACAGTGGTGAGGTAGAGAGAGAATTGGACTAGAAGGAGTAGAGAGGAAGAGATGCAGCAGTGGGCACAGAGAGTGGCAGCGAGAGAAGTGTCACCATGAGAGAAAGAAAGAGGGGCATATCAGCAACAACCAGCGATAATTATCGCTAAGCGCACTTAGAGCTAGGATAATTATCACCGGCTATCGCTGGATTCTATCATGGAGATAGCGTGCTATCAGCAATGCATATCTCCAAAGCGATAGAAATCCAAGCGTTAGCTACAAAACAGTGCGATTATCGCTGGAAAACCGGCGATAATCGCACTGCGACAGGCGATACCTTGCTGATAGGGCAGGGTGGATTCAGCCATGTAATCCACCTCCCATTGGATTACACGGCTAAATCAGATTAAAAGCACGCGTCCAGAAACCTGTGTTAAGCGCGGTTGGCGCTTCGTTTATTATCGCTAAGCAGGTTAGCGATTTCCTTGTTAATTGGAGAAATGTCATTTAGCGACATTCTCCACGTAAGTTTGGCAAGGCACGCCCACTTTGCATCTCATTAGAGATGCAAAGCTGGGCGTTATGGAAAAGGGCGCAAAGGCAAGGATTCGCGCGATAGCGTGACCTTGCTGATAAGGTGATAAAATTATCGCCGCTTTTCGGCCAAAAACGAATGCAAAAGCGTCGATAATTTTATTGCGCCGCCTTGATGATATTCCCCAGAGAGAGGTGGGTCAGAGAGAGGTTTGTTAAGAGAGAGGTGAGGCAGCTCTAGGAAGGAGAGAGAGAGAGAGAGAAGGTGGGCAGTACACTACACATAAAGAAATATAATGATAAGCAAAATGAGAGAAAAGGGTAAAGAGCAAGGGGGAGGCAGAAGTGGTGAAGTGGTGTAAGGAGAGAGACAGAGGATTGAAAGTTTATTTTTACATGTAATTGGCATGCATATTAAACTTCTGAGAAGAACATGCCCAGCTGTCGAATTAAGAAAGAATCTGTTGTTATGGTTTATTTTTTTGCATCTGACTGTTCTGGTCATTTTAGCAGGTGCACTTAGAAAGTAGATGCTCTAGGCAGTTGCGCTCTTTGTCCATGCCTCAAAACAGCTCAGTCACTATTCTGAAAGGCAGATTATTCAGAAAATAAGGGCCTCAGCTATAGCTTGGGGTACGTTCCTCTGTTCCACCATGGAAACGCAACAAATACATCGGTCCGCATAGCAGAGGGATGCTCGCCAAATTTATAAAGGACTGCAAAGTAGGCAGACATTTATAAAGCATTGGCAGGATCCACCTTCATGGCGATTCACCGCAACGTAATCCATTGTTTGGTGCAGGGCTGGGTCAGCATAGTGCAAGCATTTTTTTATTATTATTTTCGGAAAGAAAATCTTGAAAAGGAATTTTTATTTGAAAATCTTAAAAATGTAATGTCCCCTCACCATGTGAGTCCTACGGCATACAAGTAGCCATTCATTCGACGGATCTTACTCCATCAGGCTGTCATAGAGATTTGGCTATTGCAGTTTTGGAGTAGTCACCACCGTAGCCCAACTGAAGGTTCACCCACATTTAAATCAGGCAGGTGGACCTTCATATTGGTGGTATGTATACTGGCTCACCATTGTGATGGATACATAACACCAACTTATAAATGAGGCCCTAAATTAGCTCCTATGTAGAAGGAAAACCTGAGCCTTTATCAACACACACTCTAAAATGGGGCATGTAGTGCCCAGTCATATCAATATTATTGGTTTTACCCAACATTTCCCCATGCACAAAACCTAAACAACATGGTTATACATTCATGAGCATTAGCACAGTTTTTGTTCACTATTTTGTCAAGCAAAAAAAAAGCACTATAAATTTGATTAGTTCCAATTGTGATCAAACCTTTCATTTGTCCACTCAAAGCTTGTTGGGAGGCTTGTCAGGGTCTCATGCCACCGCTATACACATCCTCTCAGATTTGTTTCTACATGCTAAAGTATCATCTTGGTTACACATCAGTGATGGAGCACTCTAGGGCTTTCTGGATTTCGTTGTGATGTCTGCTTTTACTATGTATATGCTGTCTAACACTAAATAATCTTGAATTAGTCTTATGCTGAACATTGATGTTCGTTGCATATGACTCCTGTATTGTATACTCACCCTTTATTGAGAAGGCTTTGGGTTTCAGTCTTCGTGATGTAAAATAGCACTTTTTGTCAGGTATGTATATGATTCCTAGTAACAACATTAGGTTTCTTATTTCAATTGTGTTGGAATGTGTACTTTCTAATGTGGTGTGTTAACCAGGTATAATTCAGGTTTCGCTCATTGACTATGAGGGTGAAGAACAATGTGTTTTGTGGTGGTGCTTATGTTTACAGTACCCAGTTAAATGGTTCAAGCCTAGTAAGGATGAAAAAACGATTCTTCAGGTTATCTTTCATTAACCCAGACACTAATGCATACCTCAACGGGTCTATTCAGAGTTGAGTGGGACATAGCTCTACCATATCAATCTCCTCAAAGCAAGGCACGGCACTCCCTCCATTGATCACCCACTTATCGGTGCATAATTTACTCATCTATCCACACATATATGCCTTTACATTTATCTCAGACCATGCCATCTACACCTACGCTTATCCTCCTATCCATCCACCAATGGCCTCTTCTCAGCTACCATCCACTAAATAGTGATGAAGTTGTCTCCACATATTATTCACAAACTAATGAGTAGTTGTTGCTTCTGACATGTTTTTTAATACACCAGAGCCAAAACCAGAGAGGTAGGAGGCTGACTCGCGGAAGGATCTACTCTACAGGGAATTTGTGCGGAGCTTCCCACCAGCAATCAGGTCTTACCCAAAACCAAATTAGAGACAAATTAAAAAGCTATATTTCCATAAGAAAGCACAAAATATAGTTTTTCCTGTCTATTCATCTCTCTTTTGACCTTATTTATTTGCTGTGCATGCCTGATTTGATTTACTAAATGTGTTTATGTAGTGGGGATATAAATTAAATCTCCTGCTTTGAAGTAATTCTCCAGGCGTTCGTGATATTTTCATACATTACACAGCGCTCTGTGCTTTCTGAATCCTAATACTGTGACCCACAGAAAGATTTGCCAATTCTTCTATGGTTCAAGCTTTAGTACTCCAATTTCATAATTAATTATTCGTTTTTATTTTTTTAATGAGAAGTAAAATCCTTTTTGCAAGAAACTCTTTACATTGCACAATAATAGTTTGTCTATGTACAAGGGGCGGAACACAAATATGGAGAGAGGAGATTTGAGAAACTGTGAGCGAGGATGAAATAATATCAACCATGCATTTAATCTGTATATAAATTTACAGCGTGAGGTGGAGGAGAGGGGGGGGATGTACAATTAGGGAGCAGTAAGAGAGATCTTGTGTTCTTGCTTTATGAGATGAACTGCTAGAGTGGACTTGAAATTAGGTAGTGAGGAGACCGACTGCATATCTGGGAAGGGTTCCAGTGAAAGATTTTATTTGGTTTAATGACCAGATCTACGACGCTGCAAAGTAGGGATTGGCATGATCCAAATTTTTCGATAGACTGAGTGTAGATTTTGAGGATGGAGGCATCTGATGATTTTGGGTAAATTTCACCTTTTGGAGACTTGCAGACTGGTATTAAATTCCTGAAAAAAGGTCGGTTTTGGCAGACAGTCAATCAACCGGGTGTCATAAATCAAAGGAAACAATGTCACTGGAAGGATTATAGGGTCCCTTGAAGAGACATTTGGTTCTAACGAGAGACAGAATGGAGACCGACAAGAAGGCTGCTCTAGTAGTCTAGATTACTAAGAAATTGTGTTGAGATGAGTGTTCTTGTTGAGTAGAAGGGAAGTTCTGGATATTCAGCCATTATATCCTGGCAGTTTTGAGTGTGACTGTATTAAAGGAGTCCGTGAGCTTGGTATGGTTAAAATGTTCTCGTAGATAGTGTCGGGGAAAGCATTTCGGGTGTGAGAATATAGGATTTTGAACCGATGTAGGCTGAGTCGAAAGCTTATTTCATCCTAGAGGAATTGAGCTTAAGGGAATGGAGTGAGTCAGTGGTGGATGGTCATGAAGTAGTTGGAGACCCATTAGTGAAGGAGGGTGTGAAAGCAGCAAACAAAGATTATTTTGCTATCCTGAGCATAAACATACAAAGAACCGTCTACTGGAGGCAATAATGTCACCCAGAGACATGCTGTTTTGTTGTCTTTAGCTCAAGCAATGGAACTCTCACTCAGCTCTGCTTGTGAGCATGAGTGCAAATACATCTTCTCCCTACTATCCCATGGCTAGAGCCCTCATACCTGTCAGCTAGAGTACCTCAGTACTGCCTGTCCGGTTCTTTACTATGCCATTCCTGTTATGCACATGTATCGCTTCTAAACAAATACTACCACTTCTCTGGAGCGTCAGTCAAGGGAGGCACATTTAGCCTTCCAATGTACATCCAAAACCTCTCTGCTACTGGTGTGCCAGGACTCATTCTGAGTTCTACCACTGTACATCTGCCATTTCCCTGCTACTCCAATAGAGGGATTCGTCACTTACTTTGCCATTTTACCTCTACCAAAATTCTGCTTCTCTATCACTGAGACCTGCACCAGCTCTTCCGGTGGAACTCAATTATGATACAGTAGGCCACACATCACACATTCCACTCTTTCAAAGTACCCTTACTACTTATTTGCTGCTTCAGTACTGAGACTCATACTCCGCGCTGCGAATAGGCACCTGTCACTTCTGTGTTACTCAGTTAGAAATACTCAGTCCCACCTCTACCACTCTACCTCTAGCACATATCTCTGCTACTCCAAGACTTGGGCCTACAGCCACCTCTTCCAATGTACCTCATTATTATTACAGCAGTTCTATGCCGCTCCACAACTCATTTGCACTCACATGCATCTCTTCCAAAGCACCTCTACTGCTTCTCAGTTGCAGCACTACAGGGACTCTCTGCAGCTCTACCTATTCACCTCTAACAGTTCTCTGCTGCTTCACTACTGGGGGTCACAATCGGTTCTGCCTCTGTACGTCTACCACTTTTCTGCTACTTTATTGCTGGGCTCACAGCGGTATCTGTCTATGTACCTCAGTGCTGCTTTTCCGGGTTTGACACCCTCACATACCTCTTCTGGAGTCCCTTATTCTTTCTATAGCAGTTCATTGCTATTCGACTAAACGATCACACAGACATCTACTTACATGTAGCTTTATAAAGATCTCTGCCTGCTACTCCAGCTGTGGGACTCACATCCAGGTCTAGCAATGTATCTCTCCACTTTAACCTCCCCACCCCAAAAATTGGAGCCCTTACCCAGCTCTGCCAATGTACCTCTCCACTTCTACTCCCCCCCAATTACTAGAGCCCATACCAAGCTCTGCCAATGTACCTCTCCACTTCTACTCCCCCCCAATTACTAGAGCCCATACCAAGCTCTGCCAATGTACTTTAATGATGGCTCAGAGCCATAAGTCTACTACATAGTATTTGAGCATTTGATCTATCTGGTATAATGCCTTAATTCTGACATAGCAAGTTTGACTACACTAGTCTGGGAAAACCCAGGCACAGCCCCAGTGTCACTCAAACAGTTCTCTACAACTCCAGAACTAGAACACATTCTCTACTCCCCCCTGGGTACCTCTTTGTTTTCTCTGCTATTCCAATAGGGGGACTCATATCCAGTTTTACCAGTGTACCTCAATCCGAATACAACATCTCCCTGCCTCTCTAGTTCTGCCACCCACGTGCTCTTTTCCCTATGGATCTTAATCTCTCACTTGAACTTCCATTCTGTTTTAGCAATGCAAAGGTTAGGATTAAAACTCTTATATTGGTGCCTTACAGTATTTTTAAGTTAGATATATGTCAATCACATCAACTGTTGGTGCAGCTACCTGCAATGCATGCTGTTATCTCGTTCACTAATACTTTCCAAGCGGAAATGTGGAGTTTTGTACACCTGTCCTACAAGGAATTGGGCCAAGTAATGTGCATACTTGTATGTGGAAGGCGTGCCATATAGTATGGTGGTATTATTTTTGCCTGCAACGTTTTGCTAAGTTTCTTTCATATTTTCGCCCTTCACAAAGGTTCTTGGTGTTCCAATTTCCCCCCCAATTAACCAAGGCAAATCATAATTTACACACTAATCATTATACGTGAGTTAATTTTCAAAATAATAGAAATCAATTCATCCATCCATTTATGTATATATTTAATGCCCATGACCATATTACACATGATTCTCGTTAATCAAGTTTTATATTACATGTTTAATTAGGGGTAGCTGACTTGAAAAAGCTGTTTTCTTCAAAGTGCAGATAACAGTGGGCACTTTTTGGAAATACAGGGCCAGATGAATGACTCGCAATTTTCGACTCACAAAAGTGAATGTACAACAGTGTTTCAGACACTGTTTGCGATTCCCAATTCGGTCGTAAATTGCATGCCTCATTAATATTCATGAGGCAAGCGCAATTTGAGAGCCCATTGGGAATGGCTAGCACTCCCAGGGATGGTGGCCTGCTGGGGTCCGCAGACCACTATGTCTGTGACTGCTTTTTAAATAAAGAAGTTTTTTTTTGTAAACACAGCCCATTTTCCTTAAAAGATAACGGGATGCATTTAAAAAAGAAAAATGAAACTTCCGCTGTCTGCTCTTAAAAAATATTTTCGCAAACACTCACAAAGTAGGACCCC
Source organism: Triturus cristatus (assembly GCF_964204655.1). Classification (NCBI taxonomy): domain Eukaryota; kingdom Metazoa; phylum Chordata; class Amphibia; order Caudata; family Salamandridae; genus Triturus; species Triturus cristatus. The sequence goes on from NC_140584.1 coordinate 47,885,941, forward strand.
TTCTCGTTTGCGAGTGGTTTACCACCTACTTGAAGTAGGTGGTAAACTGCGAGTGTTTTGCGGCCACAAATGTGATTACAAAACAATAGTACATTTCATTTAGACTCGCTATTAGGAAGGGGCACCCTTGGCATGCCCCTTCCTAATAGCGAGTCGTAAACCATATTTAGCGAGTTGGTAATAGGTTACCGACTCGCAAAATATGGTTTGTGCATGGGGTAGACCAATTTTGCGGTCGCAAACGGGCCGAATTCCCATTTGCGACCACAAAAAAAGGTCATACATCTGACTCAAAATCTTTAGCCTTTTGTTCATCTTTTATTAACACATTGTTGATAAAATAATGTACAGTGGGGGTGGGTGGCTTTATGCAATTCTGTATTGTCAGCGTTTATTGTATAATTATAAATGTAGCACATTTGCCACACTATTTTCAGATTTTGCAAAAATATTTGTAGTTCAAATGGATGTGTTTTTGCCACATAATTTATGTAACCATTCTCTTGGGCCTTCATGCAGCATAATCCCAACGGTAAATCTCTGTGGAATGGTATAGTGGCCGTCATTATGATGATGAAATTTATATTAGATGAACACTTTTCCATATTATTACATGATTCCCTGTCATTTATTGGCACTTTGTAAAATAACTGCATACAAACATCCATTAAATATAATTTAACACACTTTATTCCATTAGTTGGGAACGTGCTGGTTAATTTGAAATTTGACCATGAAATGTCCCAAACTTTTTAAAGTGCTTGAATCAATTTATTTTTCTAGATGGAAAAGTTTGCATCTTTTCTGCAAGAAATATACATAAATAAATAGCTAAAGTCATGTTACCTTTGCACACCACCCTAATGGACCATGCACGTTATATTTAATGAAAAAGAGTCAAAGATTCCACATCATAGAGCTAGGCTCAGGAACCGGCAGGGATTTTCAGCACTCTAGTCAAAGTGTTATTTGTCCTCTGGAGCCCTCTCCACACAGTACAAAAGGCAGTGTTTCTGTCCTATTCCTACTATTTGTTACCACCACTAGGCAAGGCTCAATGGCTACTCTCTTTCTTCAGGTATGGAATCACTGATCCTGAATACACTCATCTGCTGTAAACCTTGTAATGGATGAACTCATCAAACCCACAGGAGCGGAATTATGCTGTAAACATGGTGCCAGTCATGGGATGCCCTCCTGACCAATTAGTGCACAAACATTTCTTAGGATACTTTCCATTAAAAATCTATGAGCGTATAAACTTTGGGGCCAATTATGATGGCGGTCAGACGGCAACCAACAGCTCGTCGGTTGCGGTCTGACCGCCATCTGCTGCTGCTGTCCAACCAACTCATTACAATGCGTGTGATTGGAGGCAGCAGGTGGAGGAACCATCCGCGACACTTCTGACAGGCTCAAGGAGCCCGTCGGTGTGTCGGAACACACCAGAATCCCCTTATGATGGCGGAGCCAGGCTCGGCTCCGCCATAGGGATTATGATGGCAGTTTCCGACAGACATTCCATGTTGTCTATTCCAACATGGAAAGGCTGTCGGAAAGTGTCTGTGGGGGCCCTCTTCCCTTCTGGCCTTCCTTAATGAGGACTGGGGGGCACCGAAGTGTGCCCCCCTTAACATCCCTGCACCATGTATGGGTCCTGCCACACAGTGCAGGGATGTAGAAAACATCCACTTTTCAAAAGAAGCTTGTACTGTGGGCCTTTTCCACCTGCAACATAAGCTTCCATTGAAAAATGGATGTTTCCGACCGCCCTAGGGGCGATCGCATCCAAATACTGCGGTCGGAACCGACGGCCTATGGTCGGGCGGTTCCAATCTGCACCAATATCATAATGTGCCCCTTTGTATTGTTGACTTTAGGTAACTTGGGGAAGTTATTTTTAAGCTTATATGGTTTTATAAAGTACTGCAAATTTAGAATTTAAGTGGAAAAAGCTAGCAACCTACATTAGTTAGAAGAGTTCTCTAACAAAAGGTTTTCTTCTCAAACAGTCTGTGACAAAAACTATGTTTGTGCAAATTTTTACACAAACCTTGGTCAAGGTGACAGACATTGCAGTTTTCGGAAGGTGTGAAAAATGATTGCTAAACTGCACACCTTAGCAAGAAATATTTCGCACACCACTGAAAAAACCCGAAAAGTTTCGCTTTTGATACATTAAGGGGTTTATGGACGGTGACGATGCTGAGCGACAGAAGACTGCTCACTCTGCGGTGTGCCTTCTAACAATTAACTTAATCCATCATTCTTTCACAAGAAATAAATCGGTCTAAGATTTCAAATAGGACTATAAGAAAGTGGATCGAACTTAACTAAAAAGAGGCCGGAAATAGCTCGTAGTTCTCACACAAACACCAGTTATGCAGCAGTGTCTCTGGTTTATGACCATCAAAGGTTGAAGAAGAGTGAGAGGTTTGGAATGCTGTCTCTTAAGGCTCCATTAAAAGTAATGCAGGATGCATCCTCTTTGTTATTCTACAAGATGGAAGTACCAAGACTGTGGGGATTAGTACTTCTGCAATTCAAGAATGCTGGGTCACTATGCACTTTGCATTCATAAATGGGGAACAGCACACGGAAATTGTGTTTCTGCAGAGAGTCTTTCATGTTATTCCTCATTACTGGGCATTTTTCCACCTGCACATTTTGCCTGCTTTGAGCTGGTGAAACATCCAGTGGGTGATGAAGGGGTGAAGTGGATTGGTGAGTCCTACTTTTCTTTCGTTACTTTGAAATTCTGCCTTATCTGGTAAATCATTCCTTGTGAAGTTGAGAGTTATGGGCAGTCGAATGAACACCTAAATCTGTAACAACACATCAGAGATCAACCAAGCAGGACACTGGAGCAAATGGAAGCTTTACAAGAGTCAAAATAATGGAAATGGAAAATCAAAAGCACTCTGCTAAGGTGTCTTTGCACAAGAAAGGAACTGTGCCTTTGTTCTCCTACATCCATCCGATACTGTACTCGGCAAACATATGTAAAATTCAGCGCCAACTGCTCTCATTTGCAATTGTTGATTAGGGGCGTGCAAACTACTAAATTATATTTGACAACCTTCCCGAAGGTTTGGGTACAGCTTTTCAACTCTACAAAGCTTACAAAGGTTTTCACTTTTTCCCTTGGGCCTAGAAAAACATTACTAATCATACACTTGAAGAGAAATATTATGCAAACATATTCAGGCTTGGCTCGGTTTGAATAGAGTGAAAATTAACTTGGTCTGTGTTAAAAAAAATGATCTTGCAATGTAGAAAATAATTTGCTCGTTCAAAGCTGAACAGGGATACTTTATAACCTTCTGTAACTGCAAATATATGGAGATTTATAAGAAAGAAAAATATGTTTGTACACCTCCATACTCGACAAGTTGCAATTCTTTAATGTGATTGGATGGACTGGCTGTCCACATCTCCTGACACTGCACAATAACCTTCAGTTCACACCTCCCACCTGGACCGGTTACTGTGACCCCCACGTCATCCGTCTGCCAACCACAGCTCAACCTAAGCTGATCACACTTACGTCGACCAGTGAGATGCCTCCACGTGACAGTGGGCTCCGGTCTGCCAAACGCCTGGCACAGAAGAGTCACGCTGCTTCCCTCGTTCACAGTGACGTCAGAAGAAATATTCAAGATCTGGGGAGAAACTGTGAAGAAAAGAAAAAGCAGTTTAGACTACAATTGAGTAATAAAAACCAAAAACATTTCATGGCTGGCAGAAGCTAACAACTCAGTGGGTAACGGCAAACTAATGGTGAGCAGGGGTGAATAGAGGCTAACAACTCACCGTGTACAGTGGAGAACAAAGGAAAACAGCTCAGGTTGGGCAGTGGAAAACAGAGTCAAACAGCTCATGGTGGGTGATAAAAACAGGCAAACAACTCTTCGTGTACAGTGGAGAACAAAGGAAAACAGCTCAGGGCTGGCAGTGGTAAACAGAGGCAAACAACCCATGGGGGGTAATAAATAGAAACAAACAGATCACCGTGTACAGTGGAGAACAAAGGAAAACAGCTCAGGGTGGGATGTAAACAGAGTCAAACAGCTCATGGTGGGTAATAAATAGAAACAAACAGATCACCGTGGACAGTGGAGAACAAAGGAAGACAGATCAGGGCTGGCAGTGGTAAACAGAGGCAAACAACCCATGGTGGGTAATAAATAGAAACAAACAGATCACCGTGTACAGTGGAGAACAAAGGAAAACAGCTCAGGGTGGGAGGTAAACAGAGGCAAACAACCCATGGTGGGTAATAAATAGAAACAAACAGATCACCGTGTACAGTGGAGAACAAAGGAAAACAGCTCAGGGTGGGATGTAAACAGAGTCAAACAGCTCATGGTGGGTAATAAATAGAAACAAACAGATCACCGTGGACAGTGGAGAACAAAGGAAAACAGCTCAGGGTGGGATGTAAACAGAGTCAAACAGCTCATGGTGGGTAATAAATAGAAACAAACAGATCACCGTGGACAGTGGAGAACAAAGGAAAACAGCTCAGGGTGGGATGTAAACAGAGTCAAACAGCTCATGGTGGGTAATAAATAGAAACAAACAGATCACCGTGGACAGTGGAGAACAAAGGAAAACAGCTCAGGGTGGGATGTAAACAGAGTCAAACAGCTCATGGTGGGTAATAAATAGAAACAAACAGATCACCGTGGACAGTGGAGAACAAAGGAAGACAGATCAGGGCTGGCAGTGGTAAACAGAGGCAAACAACCCCTGGTGGGTAATAAATAGAGGCAAACAGATCACTGTATACAGTTGCGAACAAAGAAAAACAGCTCAGTGTGGGCAGTGGCAAACACAGTCAAACAGATCACCATGTACAGTGGCGAACAAAGGAAAGCAGCTCAGGTTGGGCAGTGGTAAACAGAGTCAAACAGCTCACGGTGGGTGACAGGCACGGTTCTAGCAGGTGGGCTGGGTGGGCCAGGCCCACCCAAACATGAGCCTGGCCCACCCAGACATGAGCCTTGGCCTTCGCAGTGTGGACACGAAGGCCAATAGAAAATAGGCAGTATATTTAAAAACGTTACTCCGAATGTTGTTTGAGTTGTAATTGGGGATGGCTGTGAGAAAAAGCCCCGACCCAATCACGTAACTCCTTTTAGAAAGGTGGGCTATGTCCTGCAGGTACAATAGGGGCATGGCAAGGGGGGAAATTCTTTATTTGGCACATAGTAACTTTTGCCTACCATCCTGCTGCATGGATATTCCTTTTCTATTTCAACACTGGAGAAAATAAGTTTGTTTATTCTGTTTCACCTTTACTGGCCCCTGCAGCTTCTTATCAGATCAGGCTGTGACGCAAAGTTTGACTATCTGAGTAGGTAAGAGAATGTGTTACTATTTGGTCTTATTTTTCAAATCTGCACAGGCCCAGCAAGGCACATACTTTGATATGCTTCATATAAATCGTTTTTATCAGGGATGCAAGACAACAATAAAAATGTCCAGATAACTGGTGATTAATGATCCTGCTGGATAGCAATCCTTTGTTGGTAGTTTTGAAATGTAGATAAACTGTATTTTATGTGGATAGCTCAGTGGGTTTCTGCCTTTGTCACAGTGAATCTTGTATTACTTGCAGTTCAGAAGTTATGATCCTAACATAGGACAGTGACCTATGAACTTTCATCAAACAGCTGCATACAAACATGAGTGGTATAGTTAGAACTTCCCTTTGTTTTGTGTTGCTATATAGTTAGAACTTCCCCAATCTTTCATTATTTTAATTTTGCTAAAAAGAGTTTGGGCAGATTTACATTTATATTAGTAAAGCCAACCCCTAACCACTGGGGTATGCTTTAAACCTATGTTTGTGCTTCCCCAGCCCAAACCCTCTTAAAATATACTGCCCACCAATATGGATGACGTGATTCCTACACCTTGTAATCCTTATTGGCTTATGTGACATTCCCTATAGACTGATTTACATACTTATAGGATTCATTGTCTCAGTATAATATGTGTGTGATGTAAAGTACTGTGACACCCTACACTATGAGTAGCGCTATACAACAAATTAAATGCATATAAAAGAAGGGCTACGGAGAGATGAATGACACTGGTGGAGGGTGGCAATGAGGGAATTCGAGGAGGTGGTCATGGAGGGAGGGGCTGTGAAGCAATGACTGGCACTGGTGGAGAGTGGCAATGGGGGAATCCGAGGAGGTGGTCATGGGGTGGAGGAGGGAATTACGGAGAGATGGGGGCACTGGTGGAGGGTGGTAGTGAGGGAGTCTGAGGAGTAGGTCATGAGTGGGAGGGGCTATGTAGAGATGGGGCACTGATGGAGGGTGGTAGTAAGGGAGTCTGAGGAGTAGGGCATGAGTGGGAGGGGCTATGTAGAGATGAGGGGCACTGTTGAAGGGTGGAAGTGAGGGAATCCAAGGAGGAGGTCATGGGGGGGCTACAGAGAGATAAAGGGCACTGTTGGAGGGTAGCAGTAAGGGAATCCAAGGAGGAGGACATGAGAGGGCTTTGGAGAGATTTTGGGCACTGTAGGAGGGTGGTAGTAATGGTATCTGCGGAGAAAGAGGTCATTGGTGGGGCGTCAAAAAAGACTTTAGCACTAGCGCTAACGCTGTCCCTGTCATGGCCTTTCTGGTTTTATTTAATTAGCAGTCAGGTAATTAGGGCAATTGTGGAACATATTTTAAAGTGCGTGCTAAATATATTTACTGCTATATTCAATGTTTTTAGTTTGAAGGTGATATTACTAATGTTTTTTTTGCTGGAATAATGAAAGTGGAGCTGGATGGTGGCTGATATGGGGCTGGGGCCCAAAGTCAGCTGTGAGATAAGGTGCCCAGGAGAGGGATGGTAGAAAAGTGGATAATCAAATGGAATTTGAGGGTTTGCACTTAGGTCCAGACATTGCTCTTACTTTCAAATAACTCTCCACATGTTCTGTATACACACAGAATCTACCAGCTGTATCATGGGGTCTGTTTGCATGTATGATGTAATCTAGGGCTTGTAGGCTACCACAAGAAGCGACAAATTGGGCCTGCAGTGGTCCACCCAAATGCACCCTTGGCCCACCCAAATAAAAATTCCTTGAGCCGGGCCTGGTGGGTGATAAAAAGAGGCAAACAACCCATGGTGTACAGTGGAGAACAAAGGAAAGCATCTCAGGTTGGGCAGTGGTAAAGAGGCAGAAAACTCATTGCGGGCTGTGGCGAACAGAGACTTACAAATAATTCATGGTGGGCAAGAGAGGATTGCCGAAATGTCTTGGCTGGCAATGGTGAACAGAGTATTACAAACAACTAACTGCAGACAGTGTTGATGACAGGCAAGAAACATGTCAGGCATTGGCAAACAGAGGCTGGCAAACAAATGATTACTTCTAGTGGAGATAAGAGGCAAACAGAATCTGGCAAACAACTCATTGCAGCTGTCATAAGGATGCAAACAACGCAAGGCAGACAGTGGCACACTGAGATTTGTAACAAAAAAAACTCAAGGCAGGCAGAGGCAAACAGAGCTTGTGAACAACTCATGACCAGCAGGGGCACACAGACCTCCCAAAGACGTGTTCAGACCGCAAATGTAGGTTTACTAACTTTAATAAAAACACTATATATTATTTCAAATCCATATTTGGGAAATTGAGAAATGTTTCTCTTCCAATAGTTTTGGTATATGAGCAAAATAGGTCATTCACATAGACACAGTTTAGTGTACATTAATGAGCTCAGGGCCGGCTTAAGGGCTGGTGCCACCCGGTGCAACAATCGCTTTTCGGTGCCACCCACAAATTAACTCCTGCAGTGATACTCTCACCATTACTCTCCAACAGTATCCCTCATCTCTCCATTGCCCCTCTCTCACATACATTTAATTTGTTTTTAAGTGCTGGTTAGGGTTGGCTTTACTAATAGGAATGTATATCTACCCAAGTGAACCATTTTTAGCACCATTAGGAATAGACAATGAAAGACTTCAGAAAACAACATAACTCCTAACCTATATTATGCAGTTTGCTCTTTGGTGCAAGTTCATGAGTCACTGTTCTATATTAGGATTGTAACTTATGAGCTGCTGTAAAAAAAGATCTCTGAGATAAAAACCACAATCTACTGAGCTATCCACATAAAAATGTGAGCTGCATTCTTCTCAGAGGCATGTTAACCCTCTGTGCTGCTTTGTGATGGGCCATACTGCCCCTAGAAAAAAAACTTCAGCCTCTCCAGAGCAGTAATCACTAGAGTTTTCTGGCCATTTTTATAGCTGCCTGAAAACTGCCGGACACACAAGGAACTCTGCAGCAGGCACTCTTAAAACATGTCATTTTTTTTAAACACAGCACCCCCTCCCCCTACATTAGTGCCAGGTGGGGCTGCACTGGTTGCACCACGTCTTAAACCGACCCTGAATGCGCTCCCTGAATCATTTGCATTTATTGAATTTACTAACACACATTGACCATGAATTAAACTGCAGACTTTCGGATTGTTCCATTTATGTCACAGCACAATTGTGCAAACTTGCATCCTAACTTCTGCTCTTTTAGTGCACATGAACTCTTTGTTTGACTTCGGTTTTTAAGACGAACTGCTTCTTACGTCTGTGTGGTGTTCTTTAATTCGTAATTTAAATAACAATCCCATAGGTATTCCAGGCTGGGGCATGTGCAGACCACACACAATAAAGACTTCTTTTACCAGGCTATATAGTGAGCAGAAGGTATCCCAGTCATCCATCCACGTACTTATCACAATGCATCCCAAAAACGTTGAGTATCTCTCTGCACCTCGTGCATGCAGAGAACCTTTGTGTATCATATTCATCATCCAAGTAGTTTACCTTTTATTGACAGTCCTGCCTTTTAAAATTAACTATTGGGTCAGGCTTACTTTTCTCCTGTACATTTGGTGCAGTAACTTTATTTCCATCTCATATATGATGAATATCCTTCAACAACACTATAAAGTTTTACTCCCTCGCCGCAATATTAACTCCAGAGAGCATTAGTTCATGTTCATTTTCTAGGAACTATACAGTTCTGTCTTGAATGGTTTATATACACTCTCATCGTGCGCACAATTTGAGTGTGTTCTTGCAGGGATGTCATCAAATGCATTGATTGATATGTCATATGTGATCGCACCAGTGAGGTCACCAATGATGTAATTTGAGAAGATGTTAAAGGAAATGCAAACATATATGACATTAATATGATCATGCGTGAGATCATAATCACTGCGTGGTGGGGTATAAGTTATCTTTTACATAGCTAACCATAGATGGTGAATTTTAGTGCCGTTTGACTAGAAATCTATATATCTATCTCTCTAACTCTCTATCTATCTATCTATCTATCTATCTATCTATCTATCTATCTATCTATCTATCTATCTATCTATCTATCTATCTATCTATCTATCTATCTATCTATCTATCTATCTATCTATCTGTCTGTCTGTCTCTATCTAGCTACCTACCTATCTATCTTTATAAACAAAGTTAATGTGTGGATTCAGATGCACTTATCTAACGAAAATGCTGATTAGCGTTATCTATGTATCATTGAGCAAATTGGTGAATTTTGTGGTGATAAAAGGTTTCAGAGGCAGAATATGTTCTTCTATGACTCCTTCTCCTTGTGGCCTTATAATCTCATGTTTTTCCAGACACCGGATTCTGTGCCTGGTATTCTTTAATGGCTGCTACAAAAAAAATAATTCAATTTTGACCAGCTAGCGAGATTTACCACGTCCTCAGTCCTTCCACACATTACATATTGCACAAAGATAAAAATGTTTCATTGCCCTTTCAAATTACTTGAAAATCACCGAACATAGGGCCATATGTAGGTGGGCTAATACCAGTCGGTAACAGCCGGAAATCAGTAAATTTCCCGTTACCGACCGGTATTTAGCCCTTTGCGATGTAGGACGCTGGATTTAAGGATTCGGTAATTTACCGATTTGTTATTTTAAGGAATCGGTAAATTACCAAATCCTTAAATCCTATGTATGGAGCACTCACGGGAGTGCATTTTTGGTTTAAGGATTCGTTATTTACCACCAACTACAAGATGGTGGTAAATACCGAATACCTTTCCAAAAGCAATTTTGTGCTTTGGTAAAAGTGCCACCCTGCCACCCTTGAATATGCTCCCCCTATTACCAATTCGGTATTTACCAAATCAGTAATAGTGAATGGCTTCCCATTCATACCTATGGGCCTCCAGGCTCATAGGAATGAATGGGAAGGTATTCCTTATTACCGATTCGGAAAATACTGAATCGGTAATAACGAATATTACTGAATTGGTGAAATTTACCGATTGTTTACCTACATTCTATTTACCGATTCTTAAATACCGAATCGGTAAAATTCGGTATTTAGGAATCGGTAAATAGAAATTACCTACATATGGCCCACAGTTTTGTAATGCAGCCATCTCTAAATAATGAAACGGATTTACATCAAACAACAAAAGGCCCTATTTTGAGTAAAGTTGTAGACTTGTAATTATATTCTGCGTTTTTAAATGGAGCTGAGTCCCAAAGTTTATCTGGGAGTTAAAGTATACATTCCTGCTTTTTAAAGCCCTGTTACCTTCAGCACCCCCATCCCAGATAGATCTGCACGAAACTCGATGTGCCAAAACTTAGGTAGATGCATTAACTGTGTCACAAATGTAATGCATAATCATGAAAAGGCCCCGAAGGTATTATCAATTCAAAAAAGGCTTTTCAATAGAAGTAAGACATAACCAGAACTACAGAGTTGGTATCACTTACTAGGTAATACATCACATTGAAAAAGTTTTCTTTTATTTTCTCATGTCTTTAACATTATTCGACAAATCTGGATCTAATTTGTCATATGCCAGGTATATGTAATTCACTTTTCATATAGTAAGTTTTGTACAGATCTTTAATGGGAGTGGATCAAAGTTAAAGGGTGCTTTTGAACCATTTGCTAACAACCATGACACCAATTGGTGGATCTGCTCAAAAGCAGAGATTCCAGAACTGGGCCTAACTTTCTGACTTTCAAAAATATATGCAGATTTATCAAAGTGGGTAAGGTTGCAAAATTAGATATGACCTGCAACTAAGGAGCCTATTAGGATGGCAGGCGGACTTTAGTCTGCCCGCCTTCCTCGCGGTGCTGGGACGGCCGCCAGACATGTGGTGGTTCTGCACCACTGATTTGGATGCGACGGCCACCCTGGCAGTCGCATTCCGCATATTTGACATTGGGGCGGGAGCTGCCTACAGCAGAACCCTCCGCAATGCCAAATTAACATGTTGTGCATTCCCATGCACTACGTGGCAGGCACCACATGGTGCCTGCCACCTTGTCCATGGGACTGCAGGGAGGTACAGTGGGTACCCCCTAAATGCACACCCCCGGGGGGCCCGCCACGGGCCCCCAAAGCACATCCCAGCCAGCCTTTCCATGGCGGCGGATCTTGATAAACATACTGATAGATTTAAGGGAAGGCGCTCAGCACCACCTCACAGGGTGTGGGCCCAGAATAGTGCAACCAAAATATTATGGCCGCTTCATTCACAGTCACTTGATTCTTGGGTGCCCTATGCAATGTTTTCATTCCATTGGCATTGTCTAGATGGCACCAGGCCAAAATTGCATAGCACTTGATAAGATCTGTTTCAAAGTAAACTATTACATTGCAAATATAGTACGCTATGCACACATTCTTGACTCATAACTGTATCTTTCTGCTAGGAATGTAGGTGCATTCATTCAGGATCAAGGGTACAAGGATCCTTGATGGGTTGAGTGTGCATGAGATGCAGAAGAAACCAAGTTCAAATGATGAGTATAATCACCTTCCCTTCTTATACCCGATGGGTTAACTGTCCACTCCTCCCTAGTCCTCTGCGCTCTATACTACATACACAAAATGGAAACACCCCATGATTGCAGTCCATTGGCCCATTGCCTCAAGAGGAAAGACTCTGCTCTCTGTTTTCTCTGTGGGTAAGGCAGTTTGGTCTTCTGTAGCCTCACGTACATCACGCTAAGCCTTGCATGATACAATACACCTGTGTGTTTTGAGGGTTCCATGTGATCTGTGCAGCCAGCCTACATGGTTATGCAAGAGGCAGTGTCCACACTTAATTTAAGCCAGGGGTTGCGGGTGGGGGCCAGCACTTATTTTGTGGGGCCAGCACTTACTTTTCCACATCAGATATTTGCTGAGAGCAATAGAGGGAAAACACAAAATGGGAAAGATGGGGGAAGAGAAACCGAAACGTCACAAATGTAGAAGAGGAACCAGCAAGAGAGATGTAAAGTGGCATAGAGTGTCGGTTAGTGGATTAAACAGGGAAGAGGTGGAATCAAGCCTATGCAACCTTGGTATGAAGCAGCCGCATGTTTCTGAGCAGTGCCTTGGGCACCAGCACAAATTAATCACTGAACAGTGTAGTATCCCAGGAGTAATGAAAGGATTTAGCAAACAGCTGCATGATTTTTTTGGTTATGAACAAAGCTGGAAGTGAAAGAATGGCCCAAACCAGTGGTGCTCTCACTGATTGAAACTATCTACCTCTACTTTGTCAACGATGTAAAGACTGTGTAATAGACACACTTGCGAACCAACAATATACTATTTATCAGTTCTCCATTTCCACTCCCAATTTTAAGTTTGCTGCCAAACATAATTTCTTTCCAAAGATATATAAATATTCTACATATAATAACTTTTAATTCTGTTATTTATGAATGAACTCAAATATTGTTGGCCTTAGTAAACATAACATTCAATATTTTCTGATTTAGTGTAAGAATTCAAACCAGTAGAAACACTGTAACAGCTTCGAGTTGTGTTGAAGGTGTTACCCCCCCCATACATTTATTTTCTATTAAATAGTTGGGCAAAGGTGCTTTCCTTCGTATATGGTGAGGTGGCTGTTGGATTTCAGCAGACCTTTTAACATACAGGGAGACAAAAACGCACACACAATCTCTACATCTCTCTGTTTTGAAAATGTTCAAAGATTATCTTAGTTTACAAAATATTACGTTTTCCCTCACTTAGTACCCCTACCAAACTTCATTCCTCTCCCTTTCCACTGCCCCTTAAACCCTTCTCCTGCGCTCTGCTTACCCTATAATGTATTTTAACATTATATGCCGGCGTGATTTTTGGTATATTTGAAGTTCACACCCCTCTAATCTTACTGACCAAGTTACGCCCCTTGTTTCACTCCATAGTCACTTCTTCAAGGCTTACTGAAGCTTTGGTACGGCACGCTTCTTGCTGTTGATACAACTTTTGATACAGCACGCTTCTTGCTGCTGATACAACTTTTGATACGGCACGCTTCTTGCTGTTGATACAACTTTTGATACAGCACGCTTCTTGCTGTTGATACAACTTTTGATACAGCACGCTTCTTGCTGCTGATACAACTTTTGATACGGCACGCTTCTTGCTGCTGATACAACTTTTGATACGGCACGCTTCTTGCTGTTGATACGACTTTTGATACGGCACGCTTCTTGCTGCTGATACAACTTTTGATACGGCACGCTTCTTGCTGCTGATACAACTTTTGATACAGCACGCTTCTTGCTGTTGATACAACTTTTGATACAGTACGCTTCTTGCTGCTGATACAACTTTTGATACAGCACGCTTCTTGCTGCTGATACAACTTTTGATACAGCACTCTTCTTGCTGCTGATACAACTTTTGATACAGCACTCTTCTTGCTGCTGATACAACTTTTGATACAGCACTCTTCTTGCTGCTGATACAACTTTGGATACAGCACGTTTCTTTCCCATTTCCAAACTGATCTTAAGAATGGTATCTGAATCGCACTAGGAGTGCTTATTTTTACGACAATTCAGTAGATTTCATGTTGTTAGTTGCGGAATCCTGTATGTTAAATTAGCTGAAGGCAAATTGTATTTTAAAGGCCATGTTGAATTCCTCTGGGGAAAAAAATGATGGTTATTTCACCACTCTTCACATATCTACTCTCAAAGGGGCTAATACTTGTCCCAAGCTCAATTTTGAGTCATTTCCAAGAAGGATTACAGTGCCAGGCTTACGCCGAGGACATATTTGACAAAAACTCAAGGACTGCAGAGTGATTTAAGGAGACAGGACCATTTCAGAGAGTCTTGGGACCTAGGCTGAGTTTGCAGGGTCACTGGCCACATCTGCAGGAGAAGAGAGCGTCATTTCAGAAGAGGCAGCGGTTGCTGTGGCAATAGATAAAAGAGTCTCTTATGCACAGCCTTTGATGCATTCTAGGCCCAACTGGAGGCCTTTCAGCTCCTCCAGAAAACATGTCTTTGAAATCACGAAAGCAAATTAATGAAAGCTCAGAGAAGAAAGGAATGCTGCTTTCTCCCGTTCTGACATGGTTTCCTAAGCAGAGTGATCAGGGAAAAGAAAATGGCTATGGAATTAAAAATTCTCTTCGGTGGCTAGTACATCTCTTCTGCAGTCAGTGTCAGTTTTAGCAACTTTCCAAGCGAAGGTTTGTCATTCAGAGGTCCCTTGGATATTGCTGTGGATGGGCTGGGATATTTGATTCTTTTAAGGGGTGTGCAACATCTATTCCTATGTTGTTATTTACAAACTCTGTGTACAGGTATGCAATGCTCTGATTTAAACTAACCAACCTGCCATTCAAAGCTTAGCTTTACTTTTTGTATAATTTGGATAACCAGCTGTTAGTGCATGCGTTTTTATCATTAGTGTTTATTAACCCCTTCCATGCTCATGATGAGCTGAGCTCATCATGAGTCACAGTGGAGCCGCGGCCCGCCCATGCGCGATAAATTCCCCGCCTGTGCCGGAGAATTAATCAGTGGGCGGGGTCGTGACGAGCTCAGCTCGTCGTGAGCACAGTTCCACTGTGAGTCATAACGAGCTCAGCTCGTCATGAACACAGTGGCACCGTGCCCCCCCCCCCCGCACCGTGGGGGAATTACCCCCACAGGGAAGGGGTTAACATAATAAAACCTTTGTATTTAACTACTGTTTAGAAAGCCTAGTGGTCCTTCATTGGTATTGCACTTTGCATTATGTAAAGTGGAATGAAAGGTAAGAAACTTTGTTTTATGTAATGTAGTATGAACTGTAAGTTCAATGTCACTGCAGCTACCTATATGAGTGATAATACCACTAGTTAATGACGTATGAGGTATGGCTGTGCTAATTTAGGGAAGATGATTTCTGCAGACTTTAAGAACCCCTCAAAAAGTCTGCTTTTGCTATTTTTAGGAAAATTATCGGAGTGTTTTTTGACTGATTTTCAGTTAATGGTGACTAGGGTGGGTGGCACTTATGGGGTTTCGCTCTGTGAAATTCTGCCAAGTTACATCTGACGCCTGCTAGATGTTCTGCAAACTGGCGGAAAATATGCACGTCTCGCTGCTCGTGCTACAATTTTGTGCCAGTAGCGTGAGCTGTGTTGAAAACTCTGTGCAAACGGCCTAATACGTTGCGTAAAAGCACGCATCAATTCAAGTTGATTTTTCTGCTGCTCGCTCAAGTAGAAAATCTATTCATATAGCAACAAATATACTTGAGAAGCAGCCCTCCGAGAGTGGCAGCTCGCAACCACCCGTATTGGGAAATTGTGCTGGAGGATGCCAAATCTCACCCACAGTTCTTGCTGGAAGCAATTCTGCCATGCCACAATTGGCCGAATTCGTCTGTAACTCCATGTTACAAGAGTAATGTGAAGTTGCCAAATTCAACTAATTCCATGAACCTACTGGAGACCAACTGTTTCCAACAAACTAGATGCAAATAAAGTGGGCATTTAGAAAGCCCCTTGCTCATAATTGGATTGCTTTTGTTGTCTATCTACTTCTCCCACCCTCATTCCATAGCTTCCCTCTCTTCTTCACTTGGCCATATGCATGTGTGCAAGTGCCATCCTGGAAAGGAGCTTGTAAAGAAGATGGCTGATGTGGATGTGTATGGATACATTGCAGTCATTGTCAAATGCAATTTATTTCATATTTAGAAATCTTATTCAAAAATGGTTGTGGGGATTATGCATGTGTTTACGAAGACCGTGTATTATGAAACAAAAAGCATTGGCAAAATCACGAAGTTTCACAGCCGAGACCTATTGGCTTTTCAAATGCTTATATAATTAGAAAATTATAATCCATTCTTTGCTAAATAATTCTCCCACAAAACGTACTCTGCCGGACAAAACTGGCAAAAACGACAACAACAAAAAACTGAACTTTGCCCATTCCCACAAGTGGAATAAATAAAATGTCCACCCTTCTCTCTAGAACTTGAGCAATGTGCCAAATTCAAAAAGGTTTCCTGAACTTACTGTGAGCGAGTTACCCATGAGGACAACTGAAAAGTATTGTGACCTATAATTCACAGTCAACTACCCCAAAAATTAAATCAATGTGTTAGGCATGCTGTAAAGATCCACTCCAACACAGAAGTAAAGTTGGTTGTCTTTATTGATAGTATGTAGGACAGGTACCTCCAGCCTACTCTTCTAGCTTCACAGCATCAACTACACTCTCTTCAAAGATAAACATTCCATCCTAGCAACATGCCTTAAATTCTACCATTGTGAAGACTCCACACATGCCTTCCCAATACTCCACTTTTACTGATCATTCCCCTTCTGCAGAACCCACTAACAAAGCAAGAGATAGACAATATGTTTCTGTGGTTACAGTTGTCCCCTTAATCACCTACTTTACCTCCGCGTTTGTCTTTTCAAAGTCCTTACTTGGGAGGGGCATCATACCTCCGAGACAGGAACACTCCAGACTGAAAGCTAAAGTTGCATCCATCCTAGTAAAAGCTGCTGATAGGGCTAACATTCTCAGCATCCTCCTGAACCGTCCAAGCCCACTTCAAAGGCTGGAGATATGAGCTTGAGAGTGTGAGCCATAAGCACACTGCTGAGGAAGAGTAAGGCAGAGTGTAATGAACAGTACCCTAAGTAATCTTCAATCCTTTTCTTTTTTTAACAGTCCTTACTTCTGAGATATAACAAAGCACTAATGTTTTCTTTGGAGGAACCAGGCACGCAAAAGCCAAAGATCTCAGAACAATGTGACAACAAAAAACAAAAAATCTGCCTACGTGATAGGCAAAGAATTAAGATAAAACAACGTATATGACTTGCAAGGAGGTACAGTATCAGAGGAAAGAATCACACAGCTCATCAGAGGAGAGAAGAACAGCAAGAAGTGGCCATGACAAGTGAACAAGTCCACATCCCAGGGCATCAATGAGGAGACATGTCAAGGTACCAGGAGCAGCTGTTCCTATGCAAGATATGAAAATGTAAATTCACCAATTTCACCAGCTCGGAAGAAACAGGTCAGAGCAAGCCCACTTTATGTGAAGCAGTCAAAAATGGCCAACTAGGTGGGGGTGCCCTCACTGTCCGCATGAGTAAGGGACATGGATGCAGCCATGCAGGCTGAGCGATCAACATTCATCAGGCGGGGATGCCCCCGTAAATGGGATAAGGTGTGGGGGGCATGGAATAAATTCAGAGGAGGAATATGCGACCCGCCGCCAGTGCCGGATGATGATACCTCTGACTCAGACTGATAGAGCGGGCTTGGGGGCGGGAGCGTGGGGCACCAGTACCGCTCATGGAAAACTGTAGAAATGGTTCCAATTGTATGGGTGTAAAATTGTGTGCTGTACTGCCAGGTGATACGGGAAAACTGTATAATCAAGTGTCGCGCTGTTGTGTTCATAAGAAAACAATAAAAAAAAATCCCCCCCCCCAAAAAAAATGGCCAACTAGGACATAATACGTTGATAAACCACAGTGTAGGGCCAGAAGTTCAGGCATCAGGCCAGAAGAACATAGAGAAAAGATCAAGACAAGGTTGAGACTCTAAACGTTGTAGATCTAAGGGTTGAAGTTTTCCATAAGTATTTGGTAATTCTTGAAAACACCTGTTTCTTGCGTCAGACCTGTTTGAACTGTAGATAAATATGCCAAGGAATTTTATAATGCAAGATACTATAGTTCATCTATGATGATGAAGATGCCATTGGATGCTATAGGGGTCCCCGATACTAAACTGTCTTTCTTATTAGCTGGACCATTTCCAAAAGTAGTACATCGAAATAGACAAGGCAATTAATTAAAGTTTAAAGTTTATGCGTGTCTTTTTAATCTAACAGAATTAAATTAAACATGCATTTTCGGCATTTTCGACATTGCTTGATATGTTTTACCCAAAAATATATTCAGCCTCCGCCACTTCAAACTTCTCCATCACATCCCCCGACTTCTTCTTGTTAAACAGGAGAAACCCATTCATTTACCCAATTTGCTTTACCTTCTGCACATGCTTGCATGACCCTCATCCACTCCTACATCACATGCTCCAGATCTCTCAGAAGCGCAGTTCACGTCTACTACTCATTTGGCTCCTGCAGCACCCAGATTGGTTTTTCCCCTTATACCCTTCTCCTTAGAAGTCTCCTCTCTCTTCCAAGCTTCTTAAGGAGCGCGTGCATGTCTCTCCGCTAGCATTGCTGTAAGTTGCCGATGACAAAAGGCGACTGCACAGCGAAGACGGTAGAGCAGAAGTTAGACTTCAAACATTTTGGCACTCATTACGAGTTTGCCGCAATAGGATGTGGTATTTACAACAAATGGTAAATGCCTTTAACCTAGCGTAAGATCTGTACCATGTATGGTAAATTCATCCTATTTTGAGATTTTAAAAGGAAACTGGAGCGTAAGAAGCAGAATTGGTTTTAACACTGCAAATTCTGCTGTTTTGCCCAGCTTTTCCCCCAGAAAAACTTTGGCAGAATTTGGCCAGCCAGAATTTATCAGGGGGAAAACTGTGAATGTGTGATAAGTATCACACAACTCATAATTTAGATCCCTGCGGTTTTCTCCAGCGATGTAATTCATTTCTGCTGTTATTGTGCGTTTTGGCACACATCACTCCCGATCAAATTTTCATCCTCAAACAGATTTACACCGAGGGTTTCAGAGCTAATTGTGGGGGGTATTTTTGCTGTCTCCAAGGGCCTGATTCACAGTCAGACTAGTTGCTACAGCAAACATGCATTTTGGTATGCATTAATTCCAAATTGTGATTCAGTAAAGAGTCACCAAATTGCAATTTGGAATTGCAAACACATACCAGTTCGGTATTTGGAAGGGAAGGGTTTAGGGCATACCTTCCAAATACCAAATTAGAATGGGATCTATGAAGGTTTTACGACTGAAATGTGGTTGCAAAACATTTGCACTTTAACACCAACTCAAAGTTGGTGGGAACCCATTCGCAAATGGGAAGGGGCCCACAGGGGACCCCTTCCCCTTTGAGAACGTATGAACAAATATATTTTAAGAGCAGGTAGTGGTTCCAGGGGCCACTGCCTACTTTTCAAAAATGATTTTGAAACTTTTAATTTTTTTCTTATTATATCAATCTCATTCTCTTTTAAGGAAAATGGATTTTAAGGAAAATGAATTGTGTTAAAAAAAAAAAACTTCAATCAAAGGCATGGAAATCTGCAGACCAAAGCAGCCCATCATCCCTGCGATGGCTGGGATTCCTAATGGGTTGTAAATTGTGACCTACCTCATTAATTTTAATGAAGTAGGTCTGTTTGTGAACCAGTAGGAATAGCTAAATGAGAGTCAATGAGCTTCATACATTAGAAATAGCGATTTCCTGATTGCGATTTACAGAAAATTGCAAATTAGGTGATCACCATTCCTACTATTGATACATCTAGCCCTTAGGTGTTTATGAGTAAATCAAAGATGTTTAAACACTAACATTTCTAACTTTTATTTCTGAACTTGACAGCAATTTCCCCCAAAAAGAAACATGGAATAATTAAACAATACATTTATAAAAAAGACATAGAATAATAAAATAATTACATGTACTGGCATGATATGAACTGAGCTCTATTTAAATCAGGTTTCAAAATATCTTTATCACAGTATCCTAGAATCTCATGTCAAAAGGTTGGGATATCTGGCTAATGGTCAATTTGGTGTCTTCATGAGCACATCATTTACCAGCATGGACAAAACAATGAGAATAAAGAGAGGCCACCTGTCCCCACCCATAACAGTGGTAGCAAATCTATTCAGGTTATGTTAGAGCAATTCAGTAACCCTGCCAAGTACCACACATCAGGGGTTCGACTAAAGCATTTTAGTGCTGGTGTCTGCATCACCGCACTAAAATGCATTAGTCACGTAGTATAGCACCCCTCAAAGAGCGTCATGACCACCGGATGCGCGGTCAAAGGGGCTGCATTTAAACAGCGAGTGTTATTGGCTTCCTGGTGTGGTAGCCAGCCTCTTTTAAATAAAATGATATTTCACTACATCAAGCACTGGTGGCATCCCGTGTAAATGTGACAAACTTACAGTGGGCACTTTGGGGCTCCATCAAGCTGAGCGTACCGAACGTATGACTTTACAACGCATTCCATTGTAACGCATGCCTTTACCACGCATGCATTACAACGCGAATGCCATCACCACGAATATCCTTTACCACGAAAATGCCTTTAACACGCATACTTTTACAACGATTTTCGTTTATAAATTATGCATGTTAATGGCATTTTCTTGTTAAAGGATATCGCACTTATTATCTACTCTTTAAATTTTTCCCTTGCGGGACACCACCCCCTCATTCCCCCTTACCTCTCCTCTCCTCTATCTTCCTTGGTGACGTTCCACGTTGTTAAGAGGAAGCGGAAGTGTCCTTCCGTTTTCTCTAACGACGTGGATTGCCTCCATATCTCTCTTTAATTGACGGAATCAGGTACTTTTTTTTATATTTTATTTTTGGGGGTGCCCCCCCCAAGCCCTCTTTTTTAATCCCACATTTTTTTCTTTTAATTTTAGCACACATGCCTTTACTACGAATTTCGTAGTAATGGTATGCGTGGTAAAGGCTTTTCGTTGTAACCACGCATGCGTTGTAATGCATGCGTGGGTATGGGTGGAAACGGCCGCATTGTAGTGGCCGTTTCCCGAGCGTACCGAATTTCCGGCCTCTGAGTGGACCACGTGGTCTCTCGCAGCATGGCCTGGAGTGAACTTCAAAGAGAACAGAAACAAATATGGACGATACTAACTGCTCTCACACTGGTCAGGGCGGTGTCGTGCCTGCTTTTGATTTCTGGCAAAGCAGCAAGCCAGGACCCACGCAGCAGTGAGCAGCATTCTCTGATTGACCCAGAGCAGCAGGCGGCAGCTTTGATTTTTTGTCGGAGCTGCAAAGACAAATGGAGCCTTGTCCTCCTCACGCTCAACCTCTCACAGTGCTGCTCTGTGGAGAGTTTGTGCTGGCAGGATGATTATCCCTTTCTGAGTCCTCCTGCCAGTGCTTAATTTGTAGAACAAAAGTGCCAGGGCACTCGTCAGAAGGCACCTGCAGCTTGCACCACCTATTGCGCCTGCCAGCGACAGTACCAACATGACTAGAAACCATCACACTACCACAAGTGTGACAATTTAGACAATTCCATGTGCCCCAACACTATAAGGATGGCTTGGTTGGCAGGAATTAGTAACCTTTAATGTCTATTGAATTAATAAACAGCTGTGGTTATGCTTATTTCTAACTTAGATGACTTCACTACCATGTGGCAGACAGTGATAGGTGCTGGTGTTGACAATTAAGTACCGGTGCCATTCACTGGAAACCACTGCCTCAAATTAAGCATTGCCTCCTGCCCCCTGTGTTTAAAAAACACAAGGAACCACACATAGAGCCCTGAAAAAAGATGTTTGTTTGCGGGTGCTGGTGTTGAGAGGAGCGCTCCAATACCTTGATTGGGTGTTGGGGGTGACGGGGGGGGTGGTCTCTCTGCAATATGGTACTGAGGGTAATGAGGGCTCTTCTGTAAAATGTCTGAGTGTTCGGGGCTACTGGCAGTGGGAGGCTCTACATTCAGCCTCTAAAGTACTTTGAACATGTAATATTAAAGATGTTGACAAGAGGGATGTTGAGGAATATGGGATGCAGTCATGTATTAAATTGTTCTTTGCTACATGTGAGATGAATCCAAAAACAATCAGGCCCATTTTACTGCCAGCTATAAAATGAAGCTCTATACGTCACACATGCCATGAAAATATCAGACATAAACAGATCTCAAATGCAGAAATGTCACACATATGCAAACTGAAAACTTGGCAGCCATGATCAAGAGTGGACGTTTAGACGGGAGCACTTTGAGACGATGCAGAGTTTGCAGACTTTGATATAGATTATTTAAAAAGTGTCTTAAACTTCGATATAGGTATTAATGAGAGACATCTGTCAGTTTCATCAAATGCAGAATTCACAAGCAACAGTATTAATTTGCCAGAAAAAAAAGCATTTGTGACATCACCCTCACAAAGATGGCGCTCATTTTATTTAGAGAATAGCAGACTGTATCAAGATGGCTGCAGGGGAATTGAATTGTACGGAGCGCAGGTGATAGTATTAAGTTGCAACCTTCATTTTAAAGAGCGATATAAGCATTTTCCTGATAGTGCTCAAAGTTAATTAAATAGGTTAAAATGTAATTCCGGTTAGAGGCACTGGAGGCTGCTTCCTAATGAATTGGTGAGGGGTGGGTGAAAAGATGAAACAAATTTAAAATAAAAATACCTGTTTTGCCGCCTCCTCTGCCGCACACCTCTCCTCCATCTTCTTGTCTTCTTCGTGGCTGCTGTCTGCAGCCTGCACCAGAAGCACCCAGGCTTCCGGACTTAGCCAGCCAATGACAACGCTGCAGGAGCAGCGTCGTGATTTGTCTTAGCAGCTTATTTGGCCGCTCAGGCAGTGCCTGGGGAGGCTGGGCATGTTCTCCACAGGGTTGTACGACACAGCCCAATGGAGAACATGTCAACGACGCATGGCTCTATGGCCTGCCTAGAGGGCCGATCAAAGTGTCATGCGCATATCGAGAGGGAGTGCAAACCACTCCTGCTCCCTCTGCAGCGAGCCTGTCCCGCCCAACCTGGAGCCGCAAAGGAAAATAGAATGATAATAACTTCTTGTTTTTATCATTTTATTTTTATTTTCCACTGCTCAATGAGCAGTGGGGTGACGCTCCTCCGCCTTAGTGGAGGAGACGTTACTGGCTGGAGGTACAATTCCTCTGTCTATTTTCTTTAGCCAGATCTCCCAGGGATGATCATACCATTAAAAAAAAGCACATACATATTTTACAACTAGATCAGTACATCTATTGAAAGTTGCTCTTGGAAGCGAGATGCTGTTATTTACTGTTCTCAGCTGCCTATATCATTCCACAATGCAATGAAAAAGCACGTAAATTCTTATGTCAATGTGACCAACATCATTTCTAGGATAATGCTGTTGTCCTGTCACTAGATGGTAAATTATAGAAACAGTGCGATGATTAGGTCTGCGCGGCAATGAGAGACTTGGGGGTAGGGCAGTAGGAAAGAAATTGCGTCAAGAAAAACGGCACATCATTAAGTTACTGTCAGAAACTTGTACCATGAGAACAGCTTTTTGGGCCTGTTAGGAGTGCCCAGGATTTTGATATAGTATCCAACAGCCTGGAATTACCAATATCCGATGGATCAGTAACTCCGGGTGATTGCCACAGATTACGAGGTGTGCCATGAGGTTACCCTCAGAAATGAGAAATTACTTGGTGAATCAGCAGTACCGCACACAATTCCACCAGTAATGAAACCTTTTCCCCAATCTTTCAATCATTTTGACTGTGTTTAGCAGCCTAAGTATAAAGGTTAAATGCACTGGATCTGAAGATTTGCAGCATATCTCAATGAGGAACAGAGGGAACCATAATGAGGCCCTTTGAGTTGCATCTTGAAATAAAGGAGCTTTGATCTTTTCTATTTGCATAGATATATACTTTGGATGAACTGCCGTTGATCAACAATTAGCTAAGGTCCATGGGGGTTTAGTCTTCATAAACAGGGAGATCCACGTTGACGGAATAGGTTCACATTTGTTTATCAAGTATTCTGCAATACAGCCAGTCCTTTGTATAATAGTAATTATGTCTTTATTTGTTATGTTATGTTGTGTTATAGGGTATTTGTTAAGTGCACGGCTACTCCATTTCTACTTAAAATGTGAAAATGTATACTTAGGCATTCCTCAGATCAACATAGGCCCACTGTTGCTGTTACCACTTCATTTGGGGGAAGTTCAGTGCATTACAAACCATTATTTCCTATTTCTACACTATTTCAACCTTCACCAAGCCTTGCTTCAACACACTGTAAAAGGGCACATCTGCTGCAGAATGCTTGTCACTTTTACTGAATGTATAACTTGGAGATATTTTGAAATCCCTCTGTGGTCTCTGCTCTTCTATCCTAATTACAGAGATAAAAATTCATGCATTTCTCTTGGCAGAACACTTTTTGTTTTTACAGCAACAATAGACTTTCGGTTTTACTTGGTGTGAGACTTTGAGTGTATTATGTGGTATGGCTGTGCAGCCTTACCATTGAATACACTGAAAAAAACTGTCTTTGGGTCCAGTCAGGCTCAGTTGCACAACCTTAAGCTCAACCCTAAGTCGTTCTGGCTTCGAGCAGTAAGGCTTGAACAAAGGAACTAATGGAAGGCATCTAAAAGTACCAACAAAAAAAACAAGAAAGTCTCACAATAAGAAAGAAATATGGCACCAATTTATAAAAATAGATTATATTATTACGATGTTTTAGAGTCCAAGATAAGCAAAATCCACGTGAGGTTTCCGGAGATACAGATTTTTAAAGAAACAAACAAGCGCTGGCAATTGTAAAGCTTCGAAACATTTGAGAAGTTTGTAAAAGTTAGTTCAACTGCTCCGGCCTATCTGGATGACCAAATACGACAGGGAGAAGGTCTAGGGGGACAGTAGGGTAGATTTGGCCAGTTACCTAGCCACCAGAGTGTTTTCTAGTACAGTTCCACACTTTACAGCACGACAACCATAGGCATAAATGGAGTGGTCCTGATGCTGAGGAGCAGGCAATTAAGATGCTGAAGGAAGGATGCTCAAGGTGCTGTGCAGTTGATGGGGGTGCCTTTGTGGTTTTGTATTGGTTCACAGGTGAGGGAGGGTGACTTTGGCCACATAGGTCGGGGTCCCTCTAAGCCCTCTGTGAGACCTTGGCAGGCCAGCTGCAGCTGGGCTACCAGTCTCTGTGTACGTTGGTGCCTGTGAAATACTGTGGCGGGCTGGTGTCCCTTTTGGGCAACCAATCTGGGCCTAGATGGCACTCCTGGGTGACTCTGGTTCAACTTTTGGCTACCAAGGATCGGTCTCCTGGAACACCCAACGCAGCTAGCAGCAAATCTTCTGCGGTGGCTAGAAACTTGCCGGTGTGGGCTACCTAACCTATGGTGACCCTGGTGTGGCTTCCAGGGGGTTGGTCCATCGTTACTTTGAGTCACTCCTTTGGTCTTGGGCACGACTTTACCCCGAGCCAGGAGCCATATGCACAGTCCTGTCTTCATTAGCCCAATGTACGGCAGGCGCAGTCCAGAAGATGGTGTAGCCTCTCTTTGTGCAGTTCAAGGGGCAGCAGGGCAGTCCTTGTTCAGTCCCTGTTCCATTTTCAAACTTATCTGAGGTGGAGGGTGCTAGGGGTACAAAGTGTATTCTCAGAAAGTGCCCTAGGGGGATGATGCACTCATTAGCCAATGGGCTACCAGATCACCTCCATCTTGGTTATTACCAGGGCCACTGGAATTATGCAGCAGGGCATGGTCAATTTATGCAGCGGGGTTGAGTAAATTATGCACAAGAAAAGGCAAATCATGCAGTATTATGCGGCACGTTTTATGATAGTACTATATAATTATTTTGACATTTTTAACATGTTTAAGACATACAGTGTCTGGGTATTAGTTGTGCCTCATTAGTATCAGTTTAGCACCCAAATATAGCAATAGGCTACATAAAGGTGACCAGTCAACCTTTGCACAGGGCCTTCCACTGCACGGCAACATGCGTTGCTGTGATTTTATTAACTTTTGAACTGTTAGATCAAGAAACTAAATTCCTTTTTTGTTAAAATCTGCAGGTTAGGCAGCAGATGATGGATTGTGTGGCAAATGCAGCAAATCTACAATTATGCAAAAATCTCCACGGCCTCACAATCACATAATTCCAGTGGCCCTGGTTATGACTTTCTAGCTATGTGTGGCATCTAGCAATCCCAGAGTGCACTATTCTGTCCCTTCTCAAGATTATGGGACCCTTCCCCGGATGTCAGGAGCTTGGAAGTCTGCCCTAGAGTTGCAGCTACCTGAAGGCTACATGTCCACGGGGAAACAAGTTTGGCACTGGGTTTCCCTCTCTGTCCCTGTCTCCAGGCTATCTATCCTGAACAAAGGGCAGTCCCCCAGGAGTGTGAATACCATCTACCCACCAAATATGTTTCTCCTTTGAACCTCGCCTTTTGGGCTAACACCCTGAGTGGCTTTCAGTGAAGGGGAGGTAACACCTCACCCTGTAGCAGGCTGTTAGTGTTCCTAAGCCTGGGAGTCCTTCACACAAATCCTGAGGTCGGCAGAATGCTGTCTTTAGGCAGTGCCCAGTCGAGGCCACTGGACAACTGGGTAACTGAGTAGCAACATTCAAAAACTTGCATTTCTTTAATAGTGACATTAAATTCAACCTGGGCATCAGGTCGAATTTAATGCCATGATTAATTTGATACCTTACAGCACCCTGCTAAGTAGTCCCATTCATCAGTTATCCAGACTGAGGGGTCATCTGGTAACCTTGTGTTAGCCATTGGGGCTATTAGACTTTCCATAGCACAACAACAATTTAGAATGTTGCTGTTAAGACACATATAAACTACATGTCCTACTTTATAAAATACAGCTCCCTGCCTTAGGGCTCCATAGGCTTTCCTTGCAGGAGACTTACACATATTGTTAAGGGAAGTGAGAGCTTTTCCATTAGTTTAAATGGGAGCCATGTTGTATTTTGCTACACACAGTGTAGCACAAACAGTGCTTTAGCCCTGGATGGACACTCTGCCTTACATGCCCATGGTACCCTGGGACCATATACTAGGTACTTATGAGCAAGTCGAGTCCTTGCCAATTGCATATAGCCAATACGACATATACTATGTAAAGGGTTAGAACACTGGCACTGAGGTCTGATTAGCAGGTCTCAGTGCACTCTCAGCGTTGATAAAACAGGAAGCATCAGATAAAAAATGGGAGGGGTGAACATGCAAAAAGATGTCTTTTCTTACACTTGGGGAACTTGCCCTCCTTGATATTGACTCAGCAAAATAGGAGGGGAAGTTGGTGTGAGGCCATGTATCATTTAGCCCCTATCATACCTCAGTGCTTAGCCATTGTCACACCTTTGGCCCCTTGTCACATCAAAAGCCTTAACTTTGCTGTTGGGGGACTAGGGGGAGGGTAGGCTATGAAAACTACAGACATATACTTTATTTTCCCGCATAGCTCAGTAATCCCAAGAATCTCTGAAATTACACATGCTACTATTTGGAACTATCAAGATCATTGAATAAAATAACCTAAAGATGGTGCTTCTATACTTCCACTGTCAGTTATGCTATGCCTCATCTTGTGCAGATTCCACAGATAATGGCTTCTATAGCATTAAAAGCTGCAGTTCATCATTAAGACGTTGATGCTCAAGTGGAAGTGAACTCCTTATGTGCCAAAATGTTGAGTCCCTTTTCCCATGTCTTGTGGTTGTCATAAGGAGTTGTTTAATTGAGTTGTACTCCTTAAGATAAAAGTCAAGGGACCCGATTGGCGACAATTATTTACTGTACTTGGTGAAATACCCTGCTGTCTAATGTATACCAGCTATGATAAATACCTCTGATTCTGAATGTTCCACAGGAAAAAGAGGAATTACTTGCAGAACTGGTGCTTTCCACTCTATATTCTGCATGCTGCAGTATTACAGGACATTTTCCCCTCAAGAACATTTCTACAGGTTTGACCAGAAGAACTCTACCTGGGATAAATTGCAGAGTGCAGTAAACAGAACGCAACCCATAATTGCAGAACCTTTCCAAACAGGGGGCGGGGCTGTAATTGGGGCCTGGGTGTTCTGTTGCACATTTCTTTCCAACGCCCTTCCGTAAACTGTGGTAAGTGATGCAGAATAAGTCATTGCGTGTCAGACGTAACATAAAACCCAGTGCTTAATTTGAGCCGGTGCTCGGCACCAGCACTTGTCAACACCAGCGCGTGGAGCAATCTGCCACAAGGTGTCGCTGTCTGGCTTATTTAGAGTTTGCCACAACAACAGTTAAATAATATTTCAATATGCATTGAAAATAAATGACTATCACTTACCGCCCAACCGGTCTTATAGTTTGGGGGCCCTAAATAGTTCGAATTTTTACACTTGTAAGAGTGTTATGGTTAGTATTCGTGTTGTTACTATCATTGGCAGCATGGCAGGGGCAATGTGTGATGCACGCTGCAGTGGCCTCCTGACGAGAGCCCTGGAACGTATTTTTTTTACAAATGATAAAACCAATGGTTTCGGAAAACAGTCCTTTGCTTATGATGAATTAATCTTTAAAGCATCACTAAAATGAAGATCCCTCTCACAAAATGTAAGTGTTGGAGTGCACTGGATTACATGAAGTATATCCTGTCAAAGCCCAGCTTCTGCCCTGCCCTCAGGTGTGCCCTTGGAGTCAGTACATTGACAGACACCTTGACACATAAATACAGAAGTCCAGGCTAATATATAAAACGCAGATTTTCTACGGTCTGCTGGTTACAAAGGGAGTGAAGTAAACCACGATGCCATCAACCTGTGTAAAATATATTACGCGCCAAGAAATGTGTTTACAAGCAAGAGCGTTGAATTACATCTGTGGTACATTTGCCCACTCCCCTGGCCGACCTCCACTCAATCTCACTGACATGAACCCATTATACAATACTGAACTTCGAAGCACATCTAAACAGATGTTTGCCTGCTGCTGCAGACACATGGTTTTGTTGTCTGGCACACCAAATGCAACATATTCCAGGTGTGGTACTAAATTCCCATTAGTTGGATGTCACCTAGAATAGCTTGTGTTGCTTCTGTCTCTATAATTCCCATAGCAAGAAATCATGTGCTCAGTTTGTACCCAGCCACCAGGCTTGACCCTGCTCCAATGGGAACAGTCCAGCACAAACTTTGGGAACAGGTCCTTCATGAACCAGAGTACAAACAACCCAGGAATGGTTCCTTCCTGGACTGATCCCAGAGGGCAGGGTTAAAAATGATTTGCAGACGGCTGGGTCCAAACTGAGGTGGCATGAATGGGATGCGGCCCGAGTAATTAACAGTGTCTGAGATTAATTCGGGTATTCCATCCATCACTTTTTGCCAACTATACTGTGACCCTGTGCCACTGAAACCAAACTATACGCCTATACTTGGCTGATAAATCTTAAAAAAGGCAAAACCAGCCCTGGGTTGCTTTTTTAATAATGTATATAGCGCAAACTCGACACGAAGGTATTGGAGCGCTTTGCATGAGCACCTGTTACGTTACACAAGGACACATTCATTTAAAAAACAAAATTAATTGGGTAGGCACGGGGAGATTAAGTGATTTGCCCAGAATCACGGGATGTGGACGCGACCCCGAGGCTCGAACCTTGGTTTCCAGCACCAAAGTTGGCAGCTCCAGCCATCAGACCACATCCTCTCCCCTCTCTCCCTTGCTTGTGTTCAGGCACGCTCAGGAAACCTTGAAAAAGCAGAAAATGCCAGAAGATGTTACAGGAGGCTTGGGAATGGGACATGGGCTATGTTGGGGGGTAGATTTCGGTGGCGGGCAGTTCGTGGGAGAAAAAGCCTGCAACAATGGAACTCTGGGTGGTGTAGACAAAGAGTTCTTTATGGAGAAGGAAGGCCACCTGTTGGGGACGGGGCAAAGGATATACTGGTGGTTGGGCTAATCGGCAAATTATTGCCAAGTGACATCATTAAACAAACAGCAATGGATAAAAGACACATTAAGGTGCGATGGTCAGAGTTCGTCTATTAAAATAGGACATGGCAATTAATAAAAACAAAAGAGTGAAATATATTCACATAAACACCCAACTGCAGATTAACATTTCCTTGGCCATCATCTCTTGTAAGAAAGCGAGCTGGATAAAAAATGCTAGGAAGGTGTGCCTAACCTCTGCTACTAATATTCTATTATTATTGACATCTCAGTCTCCAGGTGTTTCACCTAAAAGGACAATATAGATATAAGGCCACCGACAACTCCCAGAGACTCGGAAATATTTCTGCAGCAGTTAGGTGTCTCAGAGTCACAGTAGGCCTTCAATGTAGGAGAGCAGAGTCGAAGGTGGGCCGCCGGTGGCATCCTTCAGATATCTCATCCTGTGCATTTCAAACTTTAACAGAGAGCGGAACAACTCACAGGAACATCAGACATCTATTATGCCTTGTTTTGACAACCAGAGAAGTCGTTTAAGGAAGAACTAGTCTGATAAATCCAATGCAACTCAAGAGTGACACACAATGGCGGCCATGTTCTATTAGGCCAAGCCATGCCCCTCATGGTTTAAGATGTCTGCTTCATGGTTGAATATTAAGCTCAGGGATTCATTTGTCTGCTGAGTATATAGCTAATTACAGAAGATAATGCAGTTACCGTACGTGTTACTCTGTTAATTACCAACGAGCAAATGATTAATCCCAAAGGCTATCATTTTTCAACACTGTGCTAAAAATAAGTCTCTACTCTTGCATTTATCGCCTAGTGTGGCTTCCATTTCACACAGTCATGAAGAGTACCATTGTTGAAAAGTTGTGATTAGGTCACATAACCCATGACTTTGATGGTAACCGGTTTGATAACATGCCACATTTCTGCCTGTGATTATCTGAAAATAATACAAACTTCTTTTAATGGGACTTGAGAAAAGATTCCTAAGCTGCACTTTTATCACAACATGTTCTTTACAGTAGCTTTTAAAAGGCGCAAACAATATTAATGATGGAAAAGAAGGGTTAGAAACAGCAAAATTGTAACGCAAAACGTTTTATATTATAATTATCATTATTATTAGTAGTAGGAGAAGTAGCAATAGTAGTAGGATTAGTAGTAGCGCTGCTGTTGCCAGACAATTATGTGAGCATCACTAGAGAGAAGCTTTAGCTCCACCCACATATTGGGAGCCAGGAGTAGATGTTTTGATTGGCCAGAAGATGTGTGCTGCCACAAAAAAGTGCTTGCCCTCCACGCTGATGTGATCATTTTGTTTATGTATCCAACTGCCTAAGCTTGGACTGAACTTTCAGGGGGCCACACAACACTGTAATGCTATCAAAGTGTCTTTGATAACTAAATAATTTATGATGGTTTTCTCTGGCAGCAGCAAAGACAGGAGGAGAGCAGTAATTGACCTACATGGATTTTTAAGTCTAGCTTGACAGTACAATTGTTACCGGACCTTTCAACCTACACCAATATTATTCTAGAGTTCTTTGCTTCCACACAAATACATTTGTCTCCATGTTATTTACTACTAATGTTTCGCATTGTCATACAACATTCCTTTAACGCCAGACCTATTGGCATTGCCAAGGCTTGTTGCTTCATTCTGTTGTTATTGTTATTATTATTACCACTGTTGTTTTTTGTCGTTAATATTATGTTGTGTGTTTTGGAAAGCAGTTATTGTATCATGGGGTGTCCAAGGGCAGTCCAAAACAAAGATATTTTGAGACTTTGAGGGAGGGGATTAGAGAACAATCTCTTCACGCCATAACAGTGCGCGATTTTCTCGCTTAACCGTCCCACTGAATAACCTCTGCTGGTGGGAAAGCCATCCCTCAAAGTAGTCTGCTTTATTATAATGACTGCCATTCTTGTTGACAGTAATGGACAGGATGCAGTAAAAATGTGCAACTGGTTACTTTTTCATAGAAGAACAAACAACTGTGCTCATCTGTTGTCAAGCTACAGCGTAACATGTCAGTCGCCTTTAGTGAAATGCTGTATATTTTTTAACATACAGTAACTATAGTAGGCAATGTTGGGTCAAACTGCAATTCTAAAACCATAGCAGAGTTGCCATTTTGTTTTTGCAGTTTTATACAGCGCAACCTCGACCCGAAGGTATCAAATCGCTTTACATGAGCACCAGTTGCACTACATGGGTACACATTCATCTTCTTTTTAAAGATTAAGTGATTTGCCCAGAATCACAGAATGTTTGAGCCTCCCACCAGACTCAAACTCAAAGTAGGCTGTTCTAGCCCTTCCAAATAAGCCACATATCCAGTGGCAAAGGAAGGGCCCCATTGAACTTAATGCAGGCAAGGGAATGTGACCCCCATCCCTTGTTTTTAACTCAAACAGCAGCCATTAATTGGGGTGAAGTGGCCTCCTCAATCCTGTGGTCCTGTTGCCACTCTACCAGTGGCACTATGTATAGATGTACCCCTGCAAGTATTGTATACCCACTGCAAGTGAGTAACATAAAGGCCTCCAAGCCATGTTACCCATACTAAAGTTATTTGATTTTGTATAAAATGGATGGTGATGGCTGCTTTTCAGCTTTCACCAACGATGGAACACAAAATATAGATTATTAGGCTGCACAGCTGGTAATTGTCAGAATTCCTTATTCTAATTGGTGGTTCGGCCTCGTTACCTGCCACACATTCCAGAGAGTTGTCAGTGAGTGTGCCTTCCTTGTACAATTTTTTAACCAACAGCTGGGAAAAGAATGAAGGAGGCTTCTCTTTATCCCAACACACCTCACACTCCATTGGTGCATTTAGGATTTACCCAATGGCTGGATGAATACTTTTTTGTTTCTCATAACTACAGGGAAACGTAAGGGCTCCTATTGGTGTTGCCCAATCTCTTGTTTCTCCAACAAATGTGATTGCTATTTGCACAGGTGTGGTGTGTTACGGTTCAGTCTCTGCTTGTGTGGGACAGTGTGCTCTAATTTACTAAAAACTGAATACCATCTCTACACGACAACCACAGCTCATCTTTAACGCCTGTCTCCATGGTCTTGTCATCTCAGACAGAAGGAAGAATTTCACCTTGTTTCATAGATGCCAGACTGCGGAGCCCAAGATTCATGAGGGCCTGGCAAACACTGTGAAATGCTTTCATCACTAACAGGCCAGCAATTTCTCAGCACAGGATCCTGACTTCCATACCTAGTGAGAGATTACAAACACCTGTCACTGGTTTACCCAACTCAATTACTTGATCCCACGGCAGCAGTGGTTTCTTTATGAGGGTGGGGTTTGTCATCCCCCTGCCAGCCCAAAGTGTTAAAAATAAAATGGCAATGAAACCATTTCATTAACATTTTATTTTTAATCGAGGTGTGACACAGCCACCAGCCTGCCTCGGAGCCAGGAGGGCATGTCCTCTGCTGTCAATTGGCAGCAGGAGGACTGGAGTACTCGTGGCCACACACTTCAAAGTGTGCATGACACTTGGGCTGGTGGTCTTGCACCTGCCGAAATGACATGCACACTTTAAAGCTCTCCACCCAGCTGTCTTAGACAACTGGGTGAAGACCAAGCTCAGGGCTTTAGGGCCTGAAGGAGCGGTAGGCAACCTGCTCCATCCAATCCTGTCACTGCTCTCATGCAGCATGAGAGCAGCGTATGGATTGGTTAGCGGGGTTCTTTATTCCACAGTCTTCAGATGGAGGGCGGTAGTGGGTCACTCTGCCTGCTCCACCACTTTGAAAAGTCACCAGCGGCTCCTGTCCCACGCTATAAGCTTGCTGATACCTGAGATGGCTTATTTGCTGCTGGTACCTAACACTCTTTGATCATTTATTGTTTTATACTGGACCTGTATAAGATCATACTGGGCCTTAGGCAGACTATGGTCTCAACTCACTCACCACCAAAGACGCTAAACTACCTTTGCCTGATAGGAAAATGTATTAAACAAACTAGAAATAAAGGACGAGGTATGAAAGTGTACACATATTAATAGAATATACTTGAAAGAACTAAACATATTGCATTGGTGAAAGTTGAACGAGAATTAAGGTGTGAACATACGTTATTTTGTAAAATAATATTTCTGACTCAAATAATGGATTTATTCAATTTGTCAGCAAGGTGGAGATACAGATAAGCCAAGGATTTAGGAATCAGGAGAAAGTACTCATTGCGGAGCTATATTGAGGGATCTCCTTTCACACTCCTCTTTCCATTTCAAGCACCCCAATAGTATACAAATTGACATAGACTCCTGGGGGGAAGAAGTGGTGTGACCTCTTCTCTTATAGATCTAGCACCAACACTTTAATGACTGAAGTCATATTAACCTACGCTTATATTGTCTAGATCTAAGTTGGCACTAAAAAGTCAATAAAGGAACATGAGCCTTCATTGACATACACTGGAGCAGCAGAGCATTTTTTGAGTATGAACCACATCATTTTTCCTTTCAACTCAATCTCCAAATGATGAGCCATCAGCGGTATCAACAGTGACATATGGTGCTATATAAACACAAATAAATTCATAAAATTAGGCTGTGACACTGTGTGATCCTTCAGAAATATGACTTAGGGCCCGATTATGATGACATTAGGGAAGGCTCCGGATGGGATTCTGTATTGCAGAATCTGATTTGGAACCTTGTTAACTACCGAATCGTACAGGATTCCCAACGACCGATTACAATGCCTGGAAACCATTTGAGAAGACCGAATCTGTTCCGAAAGGCATCCGGACAGCCCAGGTTCATCAGAGCCGATTTGTACAGCTCTACGGACACGGTTTGCGGACGATTGATTACGATGACAGACTCGGACAGCCGTTCCTAATCAGTTTGCCAAAGACGAAACGGCTGCCGGAATCTGTCTTTGGGGGGCCCGTTGTGGGCTCCCCTTTATACTGAGAATTATGAATGTAGCCGTGGGGGGTACCCATGGGATTCGTCTTTACCACCATGCACAGTGTGGCAGGCAACATGGGGTGCCCATCACAGGGTGCAAGGTTTTCCCCAACCACCCCTTTTTTCAATGGGAGCCTTTGTTCTCGTTCGGAATACAAGCTCCCATTAAAGTCAACACTAGTCCAACCGAACAATGTTGGGAACCGATTCGATCGGGGCAGTTTCCTAACGACATTGTAATCGGGCCCTTAGTATTACTAACTATTTGCTTATTTCAGCAAGTTTGCCTTAAGTTGTGCTTTTAAATTTATGCACTTGGGTATGTTTCTAACAAATGATAAATCCATTTACCCTCATTAATGTATTGTGGTTTAGCCCTTTGTGAAAGCCCCCTAAGTGCAGCATGACTGTTTATGGGGCGCTTCTGTTTGTGTTTGACAAGATTGGCCTAATCCATGCCCTTCCATTCTTAGTTAATGTGTTAAATGTTGGGCCACGCAATAGGCTGTGTGCACATTTACACATTTAAAAAAAAAGTTTTTAAGGACCTTTATAGCGGTCTACAGAAAAGTCTTTGGCTTTGCCACATCGTGGGAAAATCATGACTTTTGCCACTGTTTATACCACATGTATTCCTATTTAACACTAATAAAAAAGTTCAGCGAGAAGTATATGGCACAAAAAGTTCTCTTCAGGCAAAGCCACTGCATACAGAAGCTACACAAAAGAAAACACACAAGTATTCTGAAAACATTTCAAGCTTGATTGATAGAATACAAATTATCGGGCGCTGAAGGAAAACAACTATGCAGAGGCGCTGGCGATGATGAAGGAAAACTTGAAATTTATTATTGAAAAAATTATAAATAACATTTTAAAAAAACATGCTTGTGCGGGGGCAGGCCCAAATCAAATATATAAAGCTAATACAGCATTGGCACATGCAGCATGAAACACTGATCATCTGCATGGGTGTGAGCGAGGAAGGAGCAAGCTTATTGCACAATAAAATTGGTGGTTGAAGGTGGGTAGATACAGGAGTAAGTAAATGGAGAAGCAATGATTACAGAATGGAGCAGGGAAGGTCAGGCCAGAGTGCTTCGCAGAGCATAGACACACCACCGTATCCCGCTGCTCACCTCCCTAATCTCACACCTGGCCCCAAGACTTGTTGGCCCTCTGTAAACTCAATGGACAATTTCCTGGGAAGGCAGCTCTGCAGACTCAATGTTTAGCTGCTGCGGCTGTCGGAGCTCTATCTGCTCTCCGCCAAGATTCA
Organism: Triturus cristatus; assembly: GCF_964204655.1. Classification (NCBI taxonomy): domain Eukaryota; kingdom Metazoa; phylum Chordata; class Amphibia; order Caudata; family Salamandridae; genus Triturus; species Triturus cristatus. Next base: position 47,922,139 of record NC_140584.1, read on the forward strand.
CGGGCTGCGTTGCGCACTCCCCTCCAGCTCACTGCTTCTGTTTCAATTGTCGGGAGTACTGGGACCATGCCCATTGCAAAGCCTTCTGCTGCCATGTTTCAGAGAGGACTTCAGCATCCTTGACCAGCTTTCACTGGCACTCTGCCGACGCCTCTACCACTATCATTTGATTTATTTCCCTCTCTCATCCAGTTGAAACCCAGATGCCATTTCCATTGGATGGAGATAAGTGAGGAGATGTTATCCTGTTCATGATTGCACAGTGGATGAAGGCAATAGTGAACCCTCCCCACAGGAGGAAGTACGACTGGTAAATAAGGAAACATAGTCTTGGTCGTCCCTTCTCTGGCCTGAAACATTATCCTGTGCTTGCATAACAGGCTCTCGCATGGCACACGTCTACACTCCGATGTCACCATTCATCCGCAGGAGACTGAGGTTGGAGGTAGCCACATGGATCTTCATGCACTTCCCAAACAGCTGTCCTATTTGACTCTTGGATGACATTGTGACATCCAGATTGTATTACTGTAGTTGCTTCTACCTCGAACTCCCAAAGAAGGATGTTGATAAATTGCACTACCGCCAAAATAGCGCGTGGTGGTTGCTATTGCAACTCAAGAGGCTGAGTGATGTGTCACCAGCTTTGGTTATCACTTGAGAAAGGTACTGAGTTTAAAACACTAAGCACAGTAAATATAGCCGAACATTGGATTGTATATGTAGAAATTTGGGAAAGTCCATGCTGCTGGATCCCTGGGGTCAGTGACTGCTATTTCTACATTTCCAGTGCCAGCAGATGTGTGTGTGTGGGGGGTGCTTTCATCTGTCTGAGCAGAACTGTAATTTGCTTCCATTGGTTCCCAGAGAACAGGCTGCATTTTTAAATGGAGAACCCTTCTTTCTTCTAATAATTGTTTCTCACAAGTGGGTCAATCATTCTTTTAATCTTGATGCCATGAGTAGAATGTGTTCTTTTGAAGTAAAAATGGCATCACATGAAGTAACACAACATCAAAGGACGCCACGCTCACAATACAATGCCTACATTTGTGAACAGATTTCAGCTAGCTAGTTATCCATTGATCAGTTTTTCTTGAGACATGGGTTTACATTGTTAACACAAAGTAGGCTGGCTCTTGCCTTTTCTCTCTGCGGATGCCAGATTCTTGCTACAAGAACAACATAAGCCGGAAGAGGTTGAAAGTCATCCCGCTTGTTTTTCGAGACGGACAAATTGCCGCTACTTCACAAAATGGATGGATCCGCAGTTAGGCAGCCCGACAAAGCACTGCGCAAATCTTATGTTGTGACTCAGATTCAGGCAAACATAAGACACTGTTTACCCCAAAAAAGTGCTGGTGCTTTTTTCAATAAATTGGCAGAGCATTTTACAGACAGTTTATCGAGAGTCCGTTAAAAGGAAACCCAGCGGGGTGTCTGTCGTACAGTGGTACTCTTAGAATGTCAGCAGAGCAGCGTATGGACGGCCTTACTTTAAAATAAAAAGAGAACTTAAAAAAAATACATTTAAGCCAGAAAGATATTCAGTTTTTCCATGTGTGGCATGGAAAGGCCAATTTAGCACAGTGTGAAATGAGCAGCCACTAAAATGATTGCTCTCTGAAGATTTTTGCTCCATTTTAACATATAGGTTAACTCTTGTAGTCTTTCAAAGAACCACTCTTTTCTCCTCTGTAGGTGATTTCTCATCCTCTTGCTTGACGTCCAGGCGCGTTACGTACATGAAGTAATATTTCCATCAGCTGTGGTCTAAGTGATTCTTTGAACATCTTGAAGTCACAAATATATTTCTGATAGTCAACATTCTCATAAGCTATACGCAGAAAACAGTTTTAAATTAAATGGTCCAGAATGCATTTCCTTTATATATTTTTGTTGGCTATGCTGAGGACGATGACCGGCTTTAGTGGTGGCATTAAAGAACTTCAGTGCGTACCTAAGAACTATGGTATGGATAACACGGGGTCAAGAGAATATTTCCTTTGAATATGGCATGCACACAGCTGTTATTCCCTGTTCAGTTGAAACTATGTCAATACAACTTACAAAATGATCTCTGCAATCTCCCTTCACATTACTTTTATATCAAGGGCAGAGGACACTAAACAGGATCTATATGAGCACTCTAACATGTGTGCACGCCTATCTGCGGTTACCCTAGTGAAATGTGTGTAAAAGAAATGTCATTGTTCGCTCGCCCAAACACCCACCCACAGACGACTGGTATAGCATGTCTATATAATGTGAAGGCACACAGATGGTACACCACTGGAAGTGCCATGCACAAACCATTATCTTGTTTAAGGTTTGCTGGAGTCACCTGGTGATCATATTTAAGCTGTAACCAGCTTAATAATGTTAATATTACCCCAGGCAGTAACAGCTGTAGGATAGTGTCCTAAACATATATGTTAGGAAGCTCTTCACTGCCGTGTGGTTATTTCAATTACTCCTCGTGAGATGGAGAATAGGAAGAAATAATACAACTGTTTCCATGGTGTGGGATATCCTGGAACTAAGGGTTCACAAAGTTGTGATGGTTTTCCTCTGCAAACGTCTAAAGATTTATTTGACAACTTTCCAAGTCATGAGTGTTGCAATTATTTTTGAAACTTGAAAGAAAAATATCCTGTAAAACTATCTTTTGTTATAAACCACCCTATATTAAATTTTGTTGGTGGTTTCTCATAAAACATTTTTTATAGTACAATAGCTCCTCAAATGCTCTTTACAAGAATATTCATCTGCACTCAACTCTTAAACAAAAAAAGTTTCAATTTCTTGGAGCGTGAAATAAGTCAGATTGGTAAAACTGTGTATGTAAAATGTACATTCCAGTATGTGATGCTGCATTAGACTTGTACTTGATCCGTCAATAAATACTTTATGCCCAGAAAAAATACTTTCCTAGGTCATATTTCAAAGGAAGATATTTAGAAACTGCAATGCGCCTGATATAGAAACCTTATTACAGGTTTACAATGGCTCTGATTGCAGTATTGCAGACTTTGAAACCACATAAAGGAAAGTCACAATATTCTTGAGATATATTGTGAATTGCAAAAGGCTATCTGCCGTACAATGTGCACTTGGTGACCCACAACGAACCTCAAAGGCAACAGGACATGGAAGGGGAGTGGCCATCACAGGTGAAACTCGCTGTGGATTGTAGCAATGTTCTGAGATTGCAATTACGGTCAAAAACCATTGGTCAGATAACAGCTCCATAATAAAGGGGGTCATTTCCACTGGGCAGCTTCCAGTGGTCAAACCAGGCTTTTGGATTTAGCAGAACAGACAGCAGTCCAGGGGACCGCTGCTTCGCCCTTAATGCCTTTGGTAGAGCCATATGTTTAGTCACACAAGCAACCAAGGTTAATCCAAGGGGTAAGGGCTTGTTTAACAAGCATTTTCAATAAGGGGGGGGGCGGAATTTGCACAATTCACTTTCGCAAATTATCGCGAAAATGTTAAAAATCTCTGCAAACACGCGGAAATATCGCGAAGATGCGGAAGTTATTTTCCCGCCCGTTCGCGGTATTTTCTGCGTGGTCGCGGCTCGCCAACTTACCCATGCGGTTGCTCACGGGCGCGGCCATCTTGTTTTCACTTGTCTCGCGGTGCATGATCGCGAGAAGAAAGACATGATCGCGCGACGAATGACGTTACTGCGGGCGCGAACTGTCGCGAGACAGTGCAAATGGCTACCAACAATCCAACATCTCGTGGAGAACGCGACCGGATCTGGAAAACTTGTCGGCGAACGCGGGGATTCAGGTAAGGCGATCGCGCGCACGCGAGAATGTATTATTTTACAGCGCGAGCAAGCAAAACATTTCCGGTAAAATTGCGGAAATTTTGACATTTTCACGCACTCCGCGGAACGCAAAAATGTCAAATTATTGCAATTTCCGCGAGCGGAACGGAATTTTAGCCCAGGCCTAATTTTCAATGCAATAGGTTTCGCATTTGCAAGAGTTTGAGCTAGTGGCATTGTAAATGACAATGCTTCCTTTAATTTATAGGTTTTGAAAACCTGTAAGTGGTGCATAAACATGCACTTTTTACTTAAACTCTTTGCTTAAGAGGACCAAGGCTGGCAGTAACTGCGCCTTTTTTACTGCCAACCGTGCTTTTTGTAAGGAAGGACTATAAGTAAGATGCCATAGAGTTGTATGTCAGAAAGTCATGTACAGAAATATTCATCTGTAATGAATACTGTGTGTCCTAAACATAATTTGCACAAATATTGCCTAGCTGACACTGATTATGGATTAATCATTCCAATGGGGCAGTATTTCATAGCAGATGATATTCTGAAAAAGGCGTTCTGGTTCCATACCATGCCAAACATTTGGTTATGGACCCATTATTGCTTTGTGTGGCCAACCAATGAAGGTTTTGGTTCTATATTATTTTTCGCAAGATTATACAAATCGATAGTACGTGTTTACACATCCACATCTTGCTGTTGGCTGCATGTCTAACTGATGCAAGTCTGCTTTCTAGCATGTCCTAGTCAAAGAGTTTAATGCATTGAAATGGGTATGGCCAATCCAAAGTCTTTATTAGACGATGCAATAGTCCCGTCACAAGATTCAAATGCCCAGTCAAAAGATGCAACTGTGCAGTCACATATACAACAGCCTTGTCACAAATGCAGCTGTTCCACCACAAGCTGCTTCTACAGCAACTCCAATAGCCATATCACACCCTGCAAGCATCATATGAGAAGATATAAGTGAAGATACAACCATCTTATCACATTCTGAAACATCTCTTTATTCCAGCCCCCTTACCACAATATCCCTCCATATTATGCAGCTGTCCTGCAACGATATGCAACTTTCACAGCACAAGATACAACTGCCTCATCATATGCTGCAGCTATCTCGCCACGATTCACCTGCCTCACTACAAGCTGTAAATCTTCATTATACGTTTTGATAACCTAACCACAAGATGTAATATGACCCACCTTGAGGTCCTCATAAGGAGCTCTATCCACACTAGCGAATGCAGCTGCCTTACTACAACTGCAATCTGTTCTGAAGGGACTACTGCCTCACCAATAAATGTAAAAGTCTTATTGCAAGATGGATCCACCTTGCCACTTAATTTATCTTTGCTGGAAAGTTCACTCAAATAATGTTCCAATGTCGAGCTTTGTCTGCAGCTCTTGCTAATGTGCTCTAGTCACATTACAGCACCACTATTCAACTTATGTTGCATATATTCACTCAGGAGGCAGTGTAGAATGCTCAAATCCAGTCAAGTGTTCATGCAGTCAGACAATTTTCCAGCAGTATCTGCCTTTTTGCATTTCTATAGGCAATCTGTACACAGACCTGCATACACCTACAACAGGAATTTCTGATTCCGCTGCGGACTTCTAATATTCTGTGTTTATGGTGACTTACGATAGTGAACTGTGTATCTAGTTATTTAGTTATTAAAGCTATACTGTTTTATAGAAAGCACAGAGTGCAAAAATCAAACAGTACAAAATTTTGAAAGTGTCCCCAAACATGTATGAATATGAGTACAGTAGCTTAAGGAAACAACACGCAGACGTACAATTACACATAATTAGCCTGGAAAATTCTGAATTAAGAATATGGTTTTAAGATGTTTCTTGAAAACACAATGGGTAAAGAAAGTGATATGACAGTTGGTAACAAATTCCACATTTCACGGGTTAAAAGTGAAAGGACATGGAACAAGAGTGACCAAAAAGACAATTAAGAAGTTCTTTACTGTAGATTGGTTGCCATAGAACAAGCTACTAAACGTAATACTTAAGAATAAAAACGTTACTGAATTTGAAATTGGTGCAGAAATAGTGATACTGGAAATTTACAGGACAGCCAATGAACACTAAATAAGTAAGATGACCGATAAAACACATTGTTGAGACTAAATAAAATGAAATAGATCTGAATTGGGCAAACAGCATGCTTACAAGCGGAGATAAGAGATAAACAGGGGAGGAAAAGTAATAAAGGAATATAAAAAAGATTTGAGTTAAAGAATAACGTTTGCATCTTTGAAGGATTTAAATACAGTAAGTGGAAACCAATTCAGGCTTCAATAGTTAAGACAGAAGCAAAAACATTAGTATGAAAAGTACTGGCTACAGGTGGAAATTAACAATCTAACAATCTCAGAGCTACATGAATGTGCCCTTCTAAAAGTGTCTACAGTATTTTTAAAACTAACTTTATAGAGTCTATTACCTCGAAGGTGCGGGATTCAAATATTACTCACCTGAAAGTGTGTATGTAGGCGAAATGTACTCCATAGGTGGACAAGAGGTAGATATTAAGTGGCTAACAACAGAGAGTAGCTGGGCGCTTGACCACTCAGGTGGTCTTACTTTGGTCCTCTGTTAGCTTACAATTGGTACTTCTTTGGTAACAAGCACTTAAATTAAAACCTGAGTGACACAGTCTCTCATGTGTTGAGCCGTTCTATGGGAGAAAGGGTTGTGGTATTTAATTTGGGAAGAATCTGAAAAGCAACGAAAAACAATTAGAGGCCGTGCCAAATATACGTACGCAATCTTTTTAATGTAATGCAATAATGCATATATCTGTGATATGCATCTAGTCTCCACAAGCACAGAAACAATCTTAAAATAAACGCACATGTTGTGTCTTTTGTGCAAGGCTCTGGATAACCAGCTGTGTGCTTTCTGTGCACAGACTGTCAGCATAGGGACATTTTCTGCCTTAAATGATTTGGGAAGATTAGGTCAGTGAAATCCAAGGGTTGGGTACTCTGGACAGCCCACTCACGCACACTCAGGCGAGTACTCAGAGCTGCCGACTGTGGAACTGGAGAACCAGGTCCCAGTCTCTGCCTCGGCTCAACATCCGGTGATCCTGGGCCAATCACTTAATGCGCGCATGTCGATACAGGGTCAATCTAGACATTCGGTGCTCATGAGAATCTGGAGCCTAGTTTGTGGCACCGACAAATAAATAAAAGCAATATTTGCGATTATTAAAGCTATTGCTTTTTTTTGTAAACTTAACAGTGGGCGCTGTACTCAAGTATAAAGCACGGTGCCCGTGCACAGTTATTTAAAAATATCGCTTAAAGTGGGCACCATGCTAAAATATAAAGCACGGCGCCCACACATATTTAACTTAATCGACCTAAAAACCAAACCTGCAGAGCGCGGAGCCTGGCTCTACCCACCTCCTCCCCCAATGGGTGCTCCCGCAGAATCGGAGAGGCAGCGACAGAGCAAGAGGCGTGCAGGGCAGCCTTTGGGAACTGCAGTCTACATTTGGCTTGAATTTTCCTGCGCTCCTTATGAAAGCACTCAGTGAGCCTAGTGCCTTTGTTGTATTAAAACAAAAAATACAACGGAGCAGTTATGGCTCTGATCTTTGAAAGTAAGCGCATGGGATCTCCGAGAGCAAAGGAGACCCTGACCAACGCTAATCGGAACAAGCCCTCAGAGCAGCCCCGCACCTCCTCCAATGAGGGCTGCCTCAAAGCTGACTCGAGACCTGACGGTGTCCGAGCCTCAGCGGTGGCTCAGCATCCTGTGAATCTTGGCAAATCACGTAATCGCCCCCATTCCCACGCTATATAATTACTATACAATTCTACTAATGTACATAAAGAGGCTGTCGGCACACAATGCGCCGCGAGTACCTTTTAATGTGCTCTCGCGTCGACATTCAACCATCTCTTTTCATTCGACCCTTTCAGCTCTTGATGATGTGGCCAGGGCCGCAGACAGCGGTATAAATGTCATGCTTGAATTTTCCTCTTCTCTGGAAACCGGGCAAGACGCAACGTGCGTGCGGAGGATTAAGTGGGAGAAAAGCGAGCACGAGCATGGGTGGACCAGTAGGGGCCTGCTAAAATTATGTCACTTGAAGAGACGCAGTGCACAACAGACGCCATGCGCGAGCACAATCTCCTGTCCGGGCAGGCGTGGCAAACAGGAGACAGGGAGGGAACAAACATGCTTCTCTTGCAATCAAAAGCGAGCGTTTTTGACGCGCACCAATGAAAAGCATGGGTGGAGCTTCCACCCCGCTTCCGAAGCAAAGCCGGAGACAATAGATCTCGCAAGCGAGCAGCGCATGCACTGCATCGATAGGCGAGACCTAAAAACGCCATTGTGTGAATGCAGGGATCGAGGTCTTTAATCAGCCCCTCTCAAGCCTTCTCCACTGTATTCACAGCTATTTGCAGAGTTGGAAAATGAATCCTGCCTCATATACAGGAGTTTTTGTGACTTTTTGCAAACAGTATTTTTGTGCTGGGATTGATTTTCATTAGTCATGGTGCATGACTCAGGTTAGTGTGCAAAAAAACAATGACAGCTTTGAGACATATCCTTAGTATGCTGGGTTACTGCCTCTTGAATATAAGTGTGGAAATTAAAGGTTCCTATTGAATTTACATTTTTAATGTTTTGTCTATTTCTATTCAACAATCGAAAATGAAGAGATTTGAGAATCCATTTCCATGATTGATCATCTGGGATCACTCAGTGGATTCGCTCTCAGAGAACACTTTAAGTATTCATTTATTCTGAAGTCCCCGTATTGGAGACTTGTGACGCGCCCAGTCACCAATTATAAAGAAATGATGTCAGAATTCAACAATAATTACGAATTACAGTTGAGTTCTGACTCACAGTGCTTGTTGCCTGACATACCAGCCAATGTGAAAGCCTAGTAAGGTTACAGAGCATATTTAAACCAGCAAATTAATGAATAAAAGCGCCTTTTTTCCTTCTGCTATGTTTTTCTACATGTACAGTGGCTGGCGCAAAGGATATATTTATGGCATCATGTTAATTTTTTGCACTCCTTAAGTAATTACAGAAAAGTTCCAATCGTTCTGCATGTCCCTACACATTCCGTGCTAAATCTTTTTTTTAATGAAACTGACTTGTACTCAACTGATTCTAATATCAATTTGCAACAATTATCCAATAGATTTTGTTGATGTGCTTAATTTGAATGAGAGATTCTATTTTTATTTTTCGTGTTTGCAAACATGTTCTTTCTTTCATATGAAAGAGCTACGTACCAAGGATTTATGGGGCTTTTGAGAAATGTGGTGGTGCGTCCATGTATTGTACGGAGTAAAATATCCCTTGCCATACATGATAAGGATATTGCAAGTTACCTCGGAGTTCCATAAACTTATAAAGAAACTTGGCCTGCAGGCTCCTTCCTCTGTATGGTCATGGAAGTTCACGGGACCTGCAATGTCCTTATAAAGTATGGCAGAGGGTACTTTCTCACATGTATATTAGAAAATTGGAATGTTGAGAGGTCCTCTGAAAACAATGGATTGACTCAGGGGCAATTAGCGCTGGTATAGGTCTCCTGCTCCACAGTTCTATTGATTGTCTTTCTGTTTCTCTCTCTTTAATTTAGAGCAGTTCACCCTTTATAGTTTTAATGTTCTAATAGCCTTATAGCCCCTCGGCTTTAGATTAAACTGGTTGTCGACAGCCTTCTTCCTCATTATAGGCCCTTGCCTGAAACTTGGGCCTATAGATCACTTTGGGTCTTTAGGAAACTGTAGAGCGTGAGCTTTATTTATATAATACAGTTTATTATGCTTTCAAAGTTTTACACTATAGTGTGCTTTCATGTTTCTTTCAATATGTTTCTGCTCCCTCATCAGTGGGGCATACACATCTTCTCCAAGATTTACCCATCCAGAATAATAGTATTTCACCTTTCTTCTGTTGTTTCTCTTTCTGTCCTTGTTCAGTGACTACCTTGCAGGATAATCAGTGATGCACAAAAGGTCAACAGTAGGATTTAAACAAGTATTTCATAATAAAATATAAATAGGAATATAGGTCACTAGTTAAGAGCTCACTGATGGAAACAATTGTGATCTACCAGTTACAAGCCTGAATTCCAATAAGTCCCACTTAGGCTTCCATCCTTCTGAGTCAACATACTGAGTGCCACAAACTGGGTAACTGTAACACTTTGCTGTTTTTAGGACAATTAAGTCTGACAGGAAACGCTAGATAAATAATTGCATAATTAATAAAAAAAATATGTATTTTTAACACTTGAGAGGAAGAATTGACTGCAGCTCATATTCACTTGTAGACAAACGTTCTATGAAGAGGTAAAGATTAAAGTATTTCCTCTGCTATTAGAGTGCCCACCGCCATTGATTAAATGTTGTTGATTTATTAAGAGGCATTTGTAAAATGCAAACTCTACATATCCTTTTGTCTCTGAGGAGCACTTTGCCTTCTGTTTGCTAACCGCACAGAGACTTGGTCTTCATTGCCAAACTGTATCATTCTTGTGCTTATGCAATGAAATGAGACAAAAACATACTATAAATAAGAATCAGTTGTCCAGTTGCCAGACTTCATCCACACACTCGCTTGCAGGGTTCATGAGTGGTGCAAGGAGGAATAAGTACAAGGAAAACAATAGCCAGAAACACAATATCCTCTTATGCACTCTATGCTGCACCTAGCCCTATTATACTAGGTTTTGCCCAATGCGATCACTAGAGGACTCCCTGCTGCACACTCATCTGTCGATGTCAGAAAACCAAAGCGCATCACATCCTTATAAGAGATTATCAGCACTTTGAGGTGGTTTTATGGCAGCATTGTTCTATGCAAATAATTAACAAATTAGCATATTGTCTGAAATATGTTGATTATTGGGGTTGAACCCCGAAATCATCACCATTGTGTTCACTGCACAGCCTGAAGAATTAACTCACTGCCACCTTCTATTGTGTGGCAGCACTGAATGAATTTCCTTCCTCCTGCAAGAGGTACTGGCAGATTGCACCTTCCATTAATGAGAGAAAATGTCTGAATCCACAAATTAGGCTGGCTGGCCCCTGGGGGACTGAAATGAGGACTGGCAAATGAACTAATTTATTTAATTGGAGTTCATCTTGCTGCTTGGAACAAAAATGATTTACCATTGTCTAGTGCCAATTTGTCTTTTTCTCGGTATTAACAACACATATTGTTCATAATGCCGACAATAATGAATTTGAAATATGTGGTGATTGATTGAATCGCGTGCTTTAGATACACGCATTGTTTTATTGTCTCTTGCTGCGATTAAACATGTGCCTCATTGATTATTCTACAGCTCCTTTTGAAGAATTGTCATTTTTCAAGAAGAGGGTGGTGCTTTTTTACGAGTTGAATTGAGTCTGTCAATTCTCCATGTTTCCCTTCTCGAAGCAGCAGTATTTCTCATAAATCTGTCTTAGCGTCCCCTGGGTGGAATAAACAACAAGCATTGGCAAAGCATGTAGATTGCGCCTTTACAATGCAAGTGGTAAGCTACTGGCTTTTCCAATGCCTGTAAAAAGGAAAATAATAACATGCCAAATACTAGTAGAGAAGCAAACCTGTATCTTAAGATATTCCAAAACCAAATATAACTTTCAATATTTTCAGTCTTTATTAACTCAAGGTTTATTTTTCAAATTTCATGCAGGACTCTCTGAACAGAATTTAAAAAGCCTGTTGCACTTGGTCTGCTTAAAAATTATAAATGTTTAGGAGAAGGAATTTAAAAGAAGGTAACCATTGTCTAAGGGCGTGAAAAAGCAAGTTTCAGAATGTAAAGGAAAACATTTGCGATTTGCTTCCCACAAACTTAGAATTGGAACAAATGCTCTGACCATTTGGCACCATCTTCTGCCTCTAAGGCAGGCTGTGCGAGTGTTGCAGCACCCCTCCTCTCAGCACTATAAATACTGCCTTTATGGGCTATGGCCTGAGCTTTCATGCACTAATGCGGCAGAATGTTGTGACAAAACATTTGATTGACAAAAATATTGTGTCAGAAATATTCTTCATTAAATTTTGCCCCGTTGGAATTAATAATAGAAAGTTTACTCCCAATGTAGCAATTTAAAAACAGATATATATCGAGATCACAATATTTCTGTCAGGCAATATTTAGGCATTAATATTTTGACATGCACGATTTGGGAGGTGAAGATAAAAGAATACCAATCCTATAATGCCAGCTCTTTGGTCAAACCATGCAAAAAAGATATGTTCTGCTGTGCCTTTACAGATCAGCTGCGAGGGGTTGGAGACAACATGAAGAGCATGGATGTGAGGCTGTGATGAGGAAACCAGCACATGAGGGAGAGAGCAAGAAAATAAATGCACTGCTAAGGAGTGCTCAAAGACATATAAAAAATGGGACCCTGAAGTGAGTTGATGAAAGATACCAGTAAACCAATTGAAAGCAGGGTAAAGAAGCTATGTTCCAGGGGAAAGACAAACACAAGAAGAGGAAGAAGAACCCTCAAATAAGAAGCAAGAAAATGAGATTAACAAAAAAGCCAGCAAATGATCAGCAGTGGACCAACCCAAAGCCCATTGTAAGAATTGGTACTGCACACAATAGGTCTTTGCGACTGAAAGCTGTGTGTAAGTGGGACCTAAAAATACTGACAAAGCACACCATGGGATACCTAGATACAATTAAAAAATAGGCAAGTTTACAATCAAGGCTAGTGCTTCTCTATCATAATACATGTGAATTGGAAAAAGGCAAACATTTTCACTCTCTTAAAGTGAAACCAACCGTGTTAAGCCAATTACCCTCTATCTTGGGCTGGGGCATCCATTTGCTCTGTCACTCAACTCTTACTTACTCTTTAAGTATTTTCAGGCGATTTTGCAGTTAAATTTCTTATGTGAAACATGGATACTGGACTTCTAATCTTAGTTTTCTCAAATAACTGAATTGTGTAATCCTGGGCAAGCTGCTCCATCTCTCTGCCTCATCTCCTTCATATTGCTCAAAATGGAGTGCTAAAGAACAATATAACCCAAAAAGTAAATGCTGTTTAAAAATAAGACACTCATAGTTAGTCCCATTTCAGTTGTGACAAGAAATAAGGGGGTATGTTGACATTAGATTACTGACATAAGTACTGAAGATTATGTTTTCTAAGCATATATGTTCTCCAGACCCACCTCCATTTTTTTTTATTGAAAATCATAAAAGCAGACAATATTAATTACAAATATACATCCTAAAAGCTTCATCCATGATCTCTGAAGGAATAAACAAGCACCATCGAAAACGTACTTATAATACTTATTTTGCAGAAGGCTTAAAGGCCCTAAATTAGAACTCCAAAAATCTCTTGACAGTATCATCTGTTTCCATTAAAGCAGATTGAATTACTTTAAATAAAAGATTTCATATTTAACAAATGCCAACAAACATTTGATTCTTAAAACTATTGTGACACATTTAAAGGGGATACAAGCCCCTATATACTCAATTTACAAATGACAATCAAAATGCAATGACCAGATCTTCTCAAATTTCTTCAGTCCCCCGATACGTGCCGCATAGATTCGTTCACTTCTTTTTACCTGACCCATTTTCTGAATCCATTCCAATTTGGTCGGAATAAAATCCGTTTGCCATTTTTGGAGAAGGAGCGATCTGGCGACTGCCATACAGATAGATAAAAATGTAATCGATACCATGGGGAGGAGTAGATCCGGATCATAACCCCACACAATTAATCGATCATTAAACCCAATTGATCAACAGCATTCTAATTCCAAATACTAAAAAATATAATTCCGGAACTTCTGGAGCAAGGGACATTGTAATATTATATGAGACCAGTTAGCTACCGGGTGAATATGGCACCGGAAGCATTGTCCCGATTGATTAGGATATACTTTGCCTACAAAAGAAGGGGTTCTGTATAGTAGCCACTTGCTGAAGTATAACATCCTCCTCCAATTGTCCCCTCTGACTGAACTAAAATTCAAATTATTAATTGTGGACCATGTATTTGAAGAAATTTCTAAATTCTTATTTTTGCCCCATTTTGTTATTGCTTTAGCCGCCAAATCAACCCCTTTAATTACAGCTAGGCACTTCTTCCAGTCCCCCGGCTTTTTCACTACACTGTCTTCCAATAGATCAAAAACTAACTGTTTCTGACCAATGATCCGAGGGAGAACTAGATTAGTCTAAAATTTACTAAGGATATTATATGAGCCAAGGAGAAGGAAGTTGCCAGGGATCAATAGAGACATTTCACTTACGGTCATCCATCTATCATTCCGGAGAAAATCATCAAGTTTAAAGAAACTGGCCTTGGTCCAATGTTGTATAGTTAAAAACGGATCTCTAACACCTGCTGAAACAAAAAGATCTACGATTGGGGTTGTGGCATTGATAACTGGAATGGAGTACGTCTAAAAAATGCCTGGTGTTTGTGAAAAAACAGATTAAACTCTTATATCTGACCAATTTTGGAGATTTAACAATTGATAATGGACAGTGAATCTGATTATCCTTGCACATTAAATTCATAAGAAAGTTGATAAAAAGGCCAGACTGTAAGCCCTGCTTGAATCTAGACATGTATTATGCAAAACATGCAAAATAGTATTCCTTCAGATTGGGTAGGGCGAGACCGCCATCTTCCACTTTTTCATATAAAGTGCTAAGTGCGATGCAGGGAGTTTTTTTATCCCATAAGAATGATGTAAACATTGACTCTATTTTAAAAAAAAATGAATTAACTAACACACACGGAATTGTTGAAAACAGAAAATTGAACAGTGGAAGCACCGACATTTTGATAAGAGCAACCCTGCCGAGAATAGTTAAGGGGAAAGAACTCCATCTTGTAAATAAGTCCTGAACTTTAAGTAACAGTGGGACAAAATTCAAATCATATAATTCCGAAATAAATGACGAAAAATAAATCCCTAGATACCTCTTGGGATTCAAATTAAAACAGGAAAAAACATCGGGGTGTAAAGCCCTAGGTGCACATTCACATAAAATTAATTCAGTTTTCTTTTTATTAATTTTATACCCGCCGAACGACTCATAAAGATCAAAAATCCAGAAGGCTTTTACCTGCGCTTCGTCTTCCGGTTTTAAGATGAGCATGATGTCATCAGCGTATAATTTGATTTTGCTCATAGTTGGAAACGTAGGGCAAATATCAGCAGTATTTCTAATTGCTATCACAAGGGGCTCAATAAAAAAGGCAAATAGAACCGGGGATAACGGGCATCCCTGCCTTGTTCCCCTTTTAACTGTCACTTGGCCAACCTGAGTGGCATTAATAATAATATTGGCCTCTGTGTTCGTATATAGCTTTTCAACCAACTCAATAATTTTGGAAGGAATACCAAATCTTAACAAAATATAAAATACAGTGTCCCAAATAACCAAATCAAATGCCTTTTCGGCGTCTAAAAAAAGTACTAATGCTGGTATCTGCCGGGTCTCAAAATAGTCCAGAGCCTTCACTAAAAAATGTGTGTTAGTTCCGAGCTATCTACCGGCAATAAAACCATTCTGATCAGGATGTATTAATTGTGAAGCAATTCCGTTGAAGCGATTGGCTAAAATTTTGGTAATTAATTTATAGTCGGAATTTAAAAGCGTTATCGGTCGATATGAATTAGGGTCTTCGCTGTTTTTACCTTGGGAAACTGACTACATACCCCTTCCTAAAAGAGAGAGGTATAGAACCACCTTCAATAATTGAATTTTCCAATAAAAGAAAAAAGTCCTCAATTACCCTTGCAAATGTTTTTAAAAAACTCAGCAGGAAGGCCATCTGGCCATTCGAAAGATTTTTAATTACCTCCCCCAGCTCTTCTTTTGTGAATGGTCTCGCCATATTCCTATTTTCTAGATCTGTTAAAACAGGTAATTCATTTTCCTGAAGAAATTTCCCCAGAGAGGGCTTATCTATAGAATGATTATGGCCATATATCCTTTCATAATGTTGTACCATAACGTTGCCTACAGCATCCAAGTCCACCATCCGAGAGTCTGAAATAGGGCATCTCAGTGCAAGTATTTGATTACTTGCAGCACTCTCCTTAGGCTGCCATGCCAAGAATCTGCCGGTGTAATTGCTTTCCTCATACATTTTTTGCCTAGTCTGCTGGAATAGACACTCACCTTTAGCATAATAATTATTGGCCAGATTTTGTTTAGCCTGATCCAACTGCCTGCGGTGAGCCACCGAAGGGGCGGAGAGGAAGCTATCAAGCAACCGTTGCACTTTTTGCTCGAGTAAAGACTTCTCCTCTTTCTTAGCCCTCGAATTTTCGGCGTCTTTAGCAATAGCAAGCCCACAAAAAAACGCCTTAAATGAATCCCAGACAACATCCAGTGGAGCTGAGCCATTATTTCGTTGAAAAAGTTCCCTAATTTCTATTTTAATACTAGATACCCAATTTTCTTCTGCTGCCATTTTTTAAAAGGTTTTTTATATTCGCCGAATTCCAACTCTAAAGTAATTAATGCGTGATCGGAAAGCCCATTCTGGAGGGTTTTTTGACATTTAAAAACCAAACACCTAGAAATAAGAAAAAAATCAATACGAGAAAAAGTGTGAAAACTCCCTGAAAAACAGGTATAGGAAATTCCACTAGGAAATGCAGCCCGCCAAGGACCCGCTATATTGAACTATCGTTTTTAACCATTTTAAGAGATTTTGGCTTAAACTGTCTCTTTGCTTTGGATGAAGAATCGATTTTCGGGTTAATTAACAGATTAAAATCCCCTCCCACTATTAAATCTCATGAGACTTGAATTAGGGATTGAAAACATTCCTCATATAGACTAGGCTTATCTTCTACCGGAGCGTATAAACTGGCGAGAGTCAAAGATCTCTGTCCTAACTTACAGGTGACCCAACACCATCTACCGCTTTGATCACTCGCCTCGTTTACTACCTCCACCTGCAGTTTTTTACTAAGAAAAATCGCTGTCCCTCTATGGGCTGCCGAGGATGAGGAAAATCCCCTATATGCTGCCCAAGATTTAAACATTGAAAAATCCTCTAATTTCCCTGCTGATATATGGGTCTCTTGAAGCAGGATAGCGGACGGAATCTCTATCTTAATCCAGGCTTCGATTGCTCTCAGTTTCCTCTTATTATTGAGGCCATTCACGTTAAAAGAAACCACTTTTAGAGATTCCTTACTTCCCATTTGATTTATGATAAACTAAAGGGGAAAAAAATATATATATATCCACAGATTTAACACACAATATGGACCCAATGGCCAACAAGATATCTAGGCTCGCCCATCTAGCTCCCTTCTTACCCTCTAAAAAAAACTGAACAGATGTATCCAAATCAAAGTCATAATTATGGTTTTTGTTTTTTCCCCAATGTCCCAACCCTTGGCCCGTTGTCGCCTTAGCAGATGGCTGCCCCTGCTCAGAGTCCGACAACCTGTCCCGCCCACCCACCCATCTACAGGCACAATTATTTGGTGCCTAGTGCAGCTGAATGGCACCCCCACCTTACCCTCACTTCCTCTTCCTAAACTACAAAAGCAACAGTTAAACCAACGTTAACCATCATTAATCTTCCTTACCCTCCACCCTGCTAACCAAGGACTAGTTTAAAGCCATTAGGGTTTATCAATAGAAATCTGATGTAACACTTCCTGCGCCTCTGCGACATTACAAAAGATATGAAATTTGCCCTTAATTAGCACCTTCAGCTTGCTCTGCTGAGCTATCATAGCTTGTGCCCCTTGTGCCTTAAACAAATGAAGCATTTTGACAAATTCTTTCCGCCTTTTTGCTGCAGAGGCTGACATATCTGAAAAGATGCAACATAATGGCACTTCTGCTGAGGAGTACTGTCTTTGCACAATCGCTCTTGATAGGATCTGCTCCTTGACCCTAAAGTCTCCAAAATTGACCAACATAGTCTGGGGGAACTTGGCATTAGCAGGGAGATGTGCAGGAACCCTATGAGCTCTCATTATTATCAGATCCCCGCTAAATTCAGGAAGGACATTTTTCTTTATAAAGGAATCCACCCACTGTAGCGTCTGCTGGCCCTCTAAGCCCTCCGGGATGCCCAAAATGCGAAGATTTGAATGTCTGGAATGGTTCTCTAACTCCTCCAACTTCAACTCCATTGAGCCTCTCTGAGACTGAAAGGTGGCCACTTTATGATTCAGAGATTACATTTGATCTTCAAATTGGGAAATCCTGGTTTCGGCCCCCAGAAGCCGCACCGGAATCGGAGCAATGGATTCCTCAATATTCATCAGGTGGGTATTTATTGCTGCAATCTCAGCAGACTGGGAAGCTTTTAATTCACGGATTTCTTCCAAAATCAAATTAAGGAGGCTCTTAGCATCCCATTGCATAGAAAAGGAGCCTAAAGGGGATCAGACTGGGTTAAATTGGGCCTATCCTCCACCTGGGGGCCCTGGGGAGCCTCTGAATCAGTAGGATCGAGGACCACTGGTGATGTTGAAATAGACATAGATTCCGTTGAGACCTCCAGCATAGAAAGAGGCATGGGCCTTCCCCCTACTGATGGAATTAGAAGATCTGAAGATGGCGAAGAAGGAAGAGGAAAAGGAAGAAGACTGCCAGACTTGAAGATTAACACTTCTGGACCGACGTCCAAAACATTATCTGCTGCTAAAAGGTCGTTTCCTTCAATCTCATTTGCTTCATCTGGTTCAGTCAGAGGCCCACTCTGCTTAGTTTTAAAGAAGATAGGATACTTTCTAGCCTCCAAAGACTCAGTCACTGCTTTTCCAGAAGTCAAAGTCTCTTTAGACAAGGCGGCAGAGATTGACAAATCCCCCCTTATAGAAACCAACTCACTGGGACTAATGGGACAAACAGAATCCACCGTCACTGCCTCCGGACGATCCTGTTTAGGCGCATCGGCACTTGCCATCCCCGCAATCTCAGATGAGAGAGGAAGATCCTGTCGAAATGTGGCCGCGTGGTTCAACCGAGCTGCGGCTTGGGTTGCGCGCTTATTAATTTTCTGAGCTAGTATTGGAGATTCAACCTGAGTGGTTCCCTTTGTTGCTTTACCAGGCTTTCGCATACTGCCTTCCTATCAGCGCTTTTCTGCCAGGAGCCGATATAGATGCTGCCAGAATACTGCTGAAACACTGCGAAATCCCTCTATGGGACGTATCCAGCGACCCTCAACCAAGATGAGCAAGGAGAAATCCCACACTTACCCACTCATGGTGAGAAACCTGGAGTCCCTGGTGATGTTAAATGATGCTTCCCAAGTCCACAGCAGTCCACAGCTGTCCACAGCAGTCAACGAATAAAGCCCAAGCCAGGCAAGGAAAAAAAAGGAGCAAAACCGAAGTGACTGCAGCACACCGCCACCCGGCTCCAAAAAAGCTCAAAACAGTCCTTTTCTCATTAGAGAGAAAGCACATTGCCTCCGCAGATAAAAGTCTGAAGCCGTTCAATTGGGAAAAAGTCCGTGGACAGTTAATAAATCAAAAGCAGCCATCCTTCAGGGCTCTGCAGCTCCGAAGGCACCGAGGGCATCAGAAACGGCGATTGCAGCTCCTTGCGGCGGTGTCTGACGTCAGAGGAAGTGAGGGGGAGTGGTCACGGCCGCTCTCTCAGCCGATCGGCATCGCTCCGGCCATCATTTCACCCACCTCCATTTTGATCTCCCTTTGGGTTGCAGATTGTTTTTCAGTTGAAACACCAAGGGGCATATTCACAATGAAGTGACGGAGTGCAGCATTAAGCCTTGTTGGCTTACCTCCACGCTCCGCAACTTCAGAAACGCAGGGCTGCACCGTATTTATAAGAAAACTGTGCAGTCCTGCGTTTCTGCCTGTGCTGGTGCTAATTACAGCTGCCTACTGACAACACAGGCACTCTCGCATCATTGTGCAAGGGTGCTTGCATTGCAGGGAATGGTTGTTTATGTGCAGGAAGGTGTTCCTTCCTGTACATAAGCGCATAAACAATCACCAATGGCTTTTGGTAACTTCTATGTGTGATGCAAAATGCAGCACACATAGTAGTTGCAATGCGTCATTTCTTTTTAAAGATTTTCTACGTGCAGGAAGGGACACCTTCCTGCTCATAAACAATCAATTGCATTTTGCTGTTTCTATGTGTGCTAGACAATGAAGCACACATAGAAACAGCAAAAACAAGGAGAAATAAATCATTTTCTCCTCGTTTCGCCAGGTAACACCTGGTATTTTTTTGGTCTGAATTTTGACGCTGCCCCATATTTACGCCACACTTGTAAATATGGGTCAGCATCAAAATCAATGGGTGTTGTAGTGGAATGCCCACCGCAAAACACATTGCCCTCTCCTTTCAAGCTAAGTATCGCGTGAAAGGGGGCCTCATTTACAAGGCAGTGTTAAGCCACGTTAATTGGCTTAATGCTGCCTTGTAAATAAGTTGAAGCCTG
The DNA here is from genome assembly GCF_964204655.1 of Triturus cristatus. Taxonomy (NCBI): domain Eukaryota; kingdom Metazoa; phylum Chordata; class Amphibia; order Caudata; family Salamandridae; genus Triturus; species Triturus cristatus. The sequence continues at coordinate 47,942,413 of NC_140584.1, forward strand.
TATCGCCGCCACAATGTCAAAAAAAATGACGTTCTGGTGGCGGTAGGGGCTTCTAAATATGCCTGCAAATTGTATGTTTTTTTCTGGCATCTATGTACGTACAAAGCACTCTTTATTTCCAATGGCTAGTGCCCTATCATTCAACTAATAATGCGTTTTCATAGTGACCTTTTCCATAATTTTAGTTTTGCCTCTGAAATCACCTATTTGTGGTGCTTTCACTACCGAAAGCGAGCGGCATTAACGCCTTCCGGCGCAGAGTAATTTATGGGGAGTAGAGCTGTGTATCACTGTCTACTCTAGATACATGGATACTTTTTAAAAACTTGGAGCACTTCCCGAACTTTGCAAGGTTTTTAAAGTTGAACAATTTGGGTAAAGAAGTCTCCAAAATGTAGGCAGATGATGGAGTAAAAAACACAATTAACCCTACTTTTAGCAGGGCGAACTTCACTGACAGAAATGTTATGAGGGAAAGTCTCCTTCGAAAAACGTTTAATGCATGAAAACTTCACCATTTCAGTGTGCAAACTCTGACACTTTCAAGATTGCAAATGTTGTGCTCTTTGTCTAATGGCGGCTGTGGATTTTAGGTTTGTTCATCCTTTTGGTTAACACCAAGATGATAAAACTATGAGAAGGACAGGAAAAGGCAGAGAATATTCCTTATTTCACTAAAATGACACATGGATACAGAAAAACATTAATAGTTCTATTAGCACTACAACCAAAGCCTGATCCTGAAACAGCCGCGTCTTGAGTCATTTTTGCTAGCTGCTCAGCCATTGAAGCGCTCTTCTTTATTTTTATTATTATTTTTAAATTTGTAATGCGCAACAGCTACCCAAGAAGGGTTTCTCGGCGCAGGGAGTAAATCCAGGACTTAGATAAAAAACCAGAGAGGCAGATTATTTATCAAAAAGCCACATTTTTAATGACTTCCGAAATTGAACGTAGTCAGTCTCATTACGAAGAGCTGTGGGCAATGCGTTCCAGAGTGAGGGACCAAGATAGGAGAAAGACCTTCCGCCCATCCGAGCTAGGTTTACTTTAGGGACGGTAAACCTACCCTGAGTGGCGGAGCGAAGGTTTCGGGAGGGAACATAGGGACTGACCAGGGATTGAAGATAGCGAGGGGCATGACCAGTTTTGATTTTGTGCATATAGCTAAGTGCCTTGAATTTTACCTGGTTTTCCACCCTGAGCCAATGGAGATTACGTCGAGAGATGGAGGTGGCCTTCGGGACTCCGCACAGGGGTCTAATTGCTGAATTTTGCACCTTCTGTAGTCTGTGGACTACAGTTTTGTTTGAGCCTAAATACAGTACATTTCCGTTGTCAAGGCTTGATGTTATTAAGGCATTGACCACGGTTTTCCGGGTGGACTCGGGTAAAATCCAAAGGGGAATACAAAGATGTATTAAATGAGCACCCTGTTCTGCCACAAGCCTGCCTGCTAAAATTTTAATTTGCAGGGAAATTCTCCTACAAAATGAAATATGAGGTTTATTTTAAGGCCAAAAAAACTTGTTTGGTAAAATATTTCTGCACCCCTCTTCTTAAACTTTGTTTCATTCATATGGGTTTGTAAAGTGTAGATGGAAAACTTAAAGAATTTTGCAAAGTAAAAAAGACCCAAAATAAGAAAATGGAGGCGCCTCTAAAATACCGTTGAGTACTAAGTGCCAGCAATCCATATCGTGAATGAGCTGTGTCTGCAACACAGTGCTGATAATAGCAACTGCATACAGACACAATATTTTATTATTTTTGTTTTATTTAGTGTATGTTTTCAGTGCAGACCAAACACAGGATTGCTGTACATCACAGCGGATTGTGAATCAAGACAGACACTTCATAGGCTTTTAATAAATTGTATACAAATTATACGAAGATTCCCCAAGATGAATTGTCAACATGCATACTGGGAAATAAACTCTAGAACCACAGTGTGAGTTACAGTCAAAGTAGTTAAAGGAATGGCAATTCGAGTGATGTCGGACCACCTAGAAGCAGCAGGTGAATTATCAAGGACGATGGGTAAATGTTAAAGGAAAAAAAGAAACATACATAAATACAACAAAAAGAACAACATCATTATGTGAAAAGACCACTTTTTTTTGGGTGTCCCATCCAAAGAGAACCACCTGGCATCTACATGTGATGGGGATATGGTGTACACAGACTGATGGCCTGGCATGTCTGAGGGCTTAAATCAAAGAGATTGTGACCCCTCAGGGCTCAATCCTGTATGGGGCATTGTGTGTGAGTTGTTGTCTCTGCTAGCCTGACATAGACTGGGGCCCAGGGTAGGTCACCGATATTACATATGGCGATGAGGGGTGGTTCATGGCACCCACCCATGAAAGGGAATCATCACACCCTGCAGGCTGAACGGGAGGGCGTTGGTCGAGCAACACCCACTTGCCACACCTGTTTTGACCGTGTGGAGAATCAGCCTTGCCCAGGGTATCCTTCCCCGAAACAGAAGAAATAGCAGAACCACTGTCTTATCTCCAAGTCAACAGAATTACCTGTGTGACATCAGCGGCTAGTCCTATGTATGGCAAGTGGCAAAGGGTGGGTGCAGCACACCAGTGCCCACTCCGCAGTCGGCTGCCATGGAGCAGCATTCAAGACCTCCGCATGAATTAGACATGGGCACTTTTGTGGTCTAAAGGTGGCATCACCTCAGCCTTCCTGAGAGACAGGAGTGTAAGGCGGACATCTTTGAAATTCAGGAGGGAGATGCTCCATAGTTAACCCTGCACAACCCCTCGTGCTGGTGAAGGACTAATCCAAGGAATGGTTGGGGAAAAAAACAACACAAATAATATAGGCAAAATAAAGACAAAAGGCTGCATATAACTACCCCTTTTGTCACAGTAACAAGTGCAAATGTGAATGCAGTGGGGTGGTAGCATTAGTGCACCAGACTCATCAAGGGGAAAGGTGGAGAGCCACTGAGGTTGGAAGACCCTAAGGGAGTGACCGTCAATGAACTTGGGACATGGTGGATGACGGGCAAGGAGGCCCTGCAGCTCCACAAGAACCATAACCTACAGCACAACTACAAAGAGGAGCTGTTGCACCCACATCAATGGCAGGGCTTTCCCTATTCAGCTAACTGATTAACAGAGCCACTGCGACCCCGAGGTGGAAGACGTGGGATGGAAGCCTTAACAACTATCAGGGTCACAAAAGAAACTGATGACACTGTAAAGAGATAATTATTTCTTAATTATTACTGCATTTTCCAGAGAAAAAATATACAAACTATTTGAGAACCTTCTGTGGGCAGATGCGGATTATGACTATGAAGTAGCAATTGCAGCCTCAAATGCACATTTTGACCCACAACCCAATCCAGACTACAAATGCTTCAAGCTGTGTCAGACCTGCCTAAAGAAAGGAAATGATCGATGGCTTCTATGCTTAGCTAATACATCTGGCAAGCATGTGCACCAATGATGACCAATCAAAAGAAGTAAGAGTCCGAATCATACAAGGCTGTCAGTTGCCCATGCTGAGAGGCTTAATTCTGTGTAAATCTTGGATCAAACTAGAAGACATGTTAATACGAGCAAGGTCTCACAAACTACAAAACAGATATGGAAAAACCCTTATAAAAGGGCCCGAAACACCGACTAACATTCAAATGATTTCCATCAAAAAGGAAACAGTAGACACCATTAGAGGTACAGCAGCTCTGAAGCAATCAACTGTGACAACCGGGGGAACAGCCACTCAGTGCCAAACTTGTGAACTAGAGGTCTATGCATTGAACAAATGCTCGCCCATGGAAAGGCATGCACAAAGTATGAAACAGCCAATCACTGTGCAGGAGTGGAGAGCATAGACACATACCAACAGGGAAGTCACGCATGACCTCAGTCCTTTGAAGAGTGACGCTGCAAGGAGAACAACAACTGGATAGCTTCAGCACAAGGACACACAACAAACAAAGTGAGGATGACAAAGGAGAGGAACAACTCTTCATAATCTCCTACACTACATCGAGACTAAGCGGACAACAATGTCCCCAGCCAATGTTTGAGGTAACCGTCACAGGCACACTGATGAAGGTGCTTATTGGCACAGTGGCATCCATATATGTCATTAGCATCCATCAGTACCATAGTTTGCTTCCCCGACGACCTCTCTCACTGACACAGATATCATGAAAGTAATAGTCTGCAATGGAGAAAGTGAGACTCATGTCCAGTTTTATAACACCAAAGAGCCTGAAGGAACTTTTGTAGACTGCCACATGGCGGATGACTTGGGGCTAGTTTTGTCTGCAAGGAAAGTGCACAACCAACAGGTGGGTGACATTTTGCAAGGGCTCCCACACCTATTCCGCAGATTGGTGAGTCTGAAATGTGTCCTGGTAAATTATTTGTGGACAAAAATGTCAGTCCCACACCCCTTTGGCAAAGAAGAGTGTCTTTCTACCTTTGTCCGTTAGTGGAGAAACAGCTAGAGAAACTCGAGCAAATAGACATCATCCAGAAAGTGTTAGGCCCCACACCAACCAGGCATCATCCGTCTCTATTTACATGTGTTTAGCCAACAAAGCGATAAAGTGTGAGTGACACACATTCCGACCATGGACAATATCATTGCGGATCTCAGTAGGGAGCAGTGATTCCCAAAGCAAGAGTTCAATACTAGATACAACCACCTAACGCTTATCCCGGCCAGCAGATTTATAACCACATTTCAACAGACCTGTGGCTGAGGAGGTATAAGCGCTCCATCATTTTGTATATCTTCAGCGGCCTAATTATTTCGGAACGCAATCCGTAAAACACTGCCAGGTCTGGAACATTTGTTAAATATCAGTGATGATATCCTGATATTTTCTTTGACATTGGTAGAATATCATCAGCATCTGCAAGTCACCCTCCAGAGGCTAACTGGCAATCAGTTAACATTGCATAAATCACAAAAGTGTTTTGGTGGTAGACTCTGCAAGTGAGAAGGCATAGGAATCCCTCCACTCACAGAATGCTTGGAGGTGAGGGGCTTCCTCTGGATGGTACCATAGTGCGGAAATTTGTTCCCATAGTTACCATCCTGTCTGAACCATTGAGGATGTTCAAGAAGACAAATGCCCATTTGGAATGGAACGTCCAGGTACAGGTAGTCTTTATAAAAATTAGGAAAGCTCTGCTATATGGCACCACAAGGAAGTACTTCGATCCTCATCAGAATCCGAAGTTCATTGTCGATGCCCGCCCACTAGGGCTGGGAGCAATCCTCATGCAAGAGCATGAACCAGCAGGGAGGTCACCACTGCCAAAACTGCACAGCACTCAACATTGTATACAGGCTGCTCCACCACTGCAGCTCTTTGATTTTCCTTATGCAGTGTTTCTAGACTGCTACGTTTATGCTTAGCTACAGCGTTATGCTTCTACATTCCTTCAGCAATACAACTGGAACACCTCTAAAGGACTCTCCCGTTACCATGTTTACTCACAAGTAAGCTGCACGAACAAAGTCGCTTCGCATCAACACATGTATGTGGCTGCATGCCACCAAGGCTAAGGTAACTTTGGACCACTCTAGTGGCTGCCACATGCTATATAAATGTAATGATAATACTCAAAAAGCATCACTTTGCATGAGGGTTGAGGGGCGACAGTGATTTATAGGTGCGTGAATGAACGCATTAAATATGCCCATATACAGTGTAATATTCTCCCATCTCCACATGCCTGCGCCTGCCAGCATGGACTACCTGTCACACCCTCGTTAGAATCAGTGTACCCACTCCAATCACACTCTCTTTGTGTGGCTGGACCAGCAGATGTCTCATGCATTGTCTCCGCTGCCTTCATTTCCATACGCTCCCATTACAAGAAACTCTCTGTTCTGGCTGATAAACATGGACAGGATGGGAGCTATTTTTCCTTTTTTGTTTCAATTTCTCAGACTCGAGCCAGGAACACAATGGCCAATCTGAGGCATTAATATTTGCTGGCTCAGAGCCTCAGCTGGTTGCCGCTTCAGTGTTCTGAAAGCCCCAATGGCTGAGAATCAAGGTAGGTGGCACTTTCCTGCTTCATTAGCACCCTGAGTCACATTGGATGGCCTATGAATCTTTCAAGAATGGGTAGTCAGCATATGTCCTGGAGGGCGGATCATACCAGATTTTCAGGATAACTACTGTCTATGTAAATGAGATATATTTAAATTAACTTTATGTAAATGTGTCATTTGTGAGTATCTTGAACGCCTGACAGGGTTCTGGCCCACTTGCATCTACATTCAACACACTTTGTTTACAGTTACAGAAATCATACCATAAAGGAACATAAACAGTGCATTCATTAGGTGCATTTACGGAAGATCAAATTTACAGGTGGGCAGGATTATATGACTGATTTAATTTATCAACTGATTGAGTGTAATATTTAAATTATGCAAAAACCGGACCATATTTTCATAATCCATTTTAGCACTGAATACAAAAAAGGGGAATATATATTCCAGACAGATGGGTCTCCAAGGTTTCCCTGAATTTTAAATGGTTTGTGTTTTCTGCAAACTGTCTAGAGGAACATTCTATAATTGGACTCCAAGGAATGGGAACTGCCTCTTGTCTTGCTTGGTGTAGTCAACTGGTTGAATAGCAACAATGTTTGTTGTCAAAGATCTGAAATGGTCTGCAGCTGCGTGTGACAGATCCTGCTACACAGTGTGGGCATTTCACCAGCATCTGCCACCCTGCAGATGTTTTTGCATTTTGCTGTAAAATCTTTGACCCAGTTGAGAGATTTTTGACTCTTTAAAAAGAAGCGAAGTCACCCTCACTGTTTGACTCCCCAGAGGTTTTCGCAAGCTTGCTCAGGTGGAGGCCGGTTCGGACCGGCCGTAACCGGCATCGGGCATTCCCCACGAAGTCTGGAAGGGTGGGGGCTGATTTTGTTACTGTGTGCCGGTTTTGCAGTGGTGCAGCAATATCTGCCCCCCCATTACAATAGCAGCAGTGCTTCACACTTACCTCCCTGCTCCTACAAAATTGTCAGGGCTGCTTTGAGTTCCCAGTCCGGCCCTGGGTGGAGGCAGCACTGATTGCACTCCATCGATTTATTATGAAAACTTCGACTGTTTCGCACAAGTGTAACCTTATTGTGACATCAACTGTGTACTGAGACATTCACTTTTTCAGGTAGAGCCTGAGCAGTGCATGCACTGCTCTGCACGGCATGCTGTATTCAGGTATGGACTTGAAGCTACGCCCACTCTCCGCCTATATTTTAAATTGGCTTGTGTCATTGTCCTTTGTAAACTCTGGCTTTTCATTGGTCAATAGGCTTAGAGGTCCCTCCTAAGTACCGCCTTGTCTCATCGTGTAACCTCCCATAAGGACTGGCCCTCTTATATGAGTTACTCAATGGGCTTTAATTACAGCCTCCGAGCACTATTTCATCTAAATAATTTCCATCTTCCTGCTATTGCAGGCAGGACACGCTCTCTACTAATGATTTTTTTTTATGGCACGGCACGCCACCGTGGCGGCCGTGCCTTTGGTTTATTTGCAGAGCCGAACGCAGTAGCATATATTTTTTTTTTACTCTTTAGTACATTTTGTTGTTGTTTCCAAGCGTCCCATGCCGCACTTGCCCGTTAGTATAGGCCACGCCCCTTTCTTTAGATGAGCCGCGCCTAAAGAAAGCAGCGCAGCCGCCATTAAAATGAAAGCGCTGTTTGGGGCGCGTTTACCAAAAGCATTTGTTTTTCAATCAAATGCTTTTTAGTAAAAGCGCCCCATGCTGTGCTTTCAGTTATTTGCTGGCTGCGCCCCTTTCTTTAAACGTGGCTTGTCTAAAAAAAGGGGTGCGGCCTCTAATAATGTGCAAGCACGGCATGGTGCTCTTGAAAACAAAAAATATTTGCAATCCAATGTGTTTCTTATTTGCAAGAATTTAACTATTGTCATTTACAATGCCAATAGCTCAAACTCTCGCAAATACGAGACAAATTGCATTGCCAATTTTTTTTTTCAGCCTCAGCGTGCTTCTATTATATTGAATTGCGCCTTCAGCCAAGCTGCAAGGACACTGATAACATGACTGTGACTAGACAGGCCTGCAGGTACGAAACTGGCACAGTGTGAACCTAGCTTCAAAAATGCAAGCTATGCATAATTTAAAGTACTTTCTCCTGCCATTTAGAATATTCTTTACTCTGACTGGGGCAGTAACTGTCAAATTCAACTTACACCAAAAAGTTAATGTATTTTTACTTTTTAAGGGCTTCGGCTAAAACAGTTGTGTTAGTTTTGAATTAGCGCTTGTTGGTGTGCTTCATAAAAAAATGTGTGCACCTAATCATAAGTTAACAAGCATTTGCAATGCAATAGGTCTCGTATTTACAAGAGTTTGAGCTATTGGCATTGTAAATAGCAATGCCTTTTATTAATGTGTGGTTTTTTAAAACATAAATAAAAGGCATTGTCATTTACTATAACAATAGCTTGAACTCTTGCAAATGCAAGACCCATTGCTTTGCAAATGCGTTCAGGGCCCGTGCTATAAAAATAAAAAAAACATTAGGAGAGAGCATGTCCTGCTGCAGCAGCGGGCAGGGCAAAGCTATATGAGAAAATAGTGCTCGGAGGCTGTAAATAAAACCTACAGAGTATCAAAAAACGTCTCAGGGGTGTCGCCTTGAGAGGTTCCAAAATGAGGCGCTAACAGGGGGTGTCGCCTTGTGAGGTTACTAAATGAGACGGTAAAAAAATAGATGCTCCTATGCAATTTAAAAGTAACATGTATGATATACAAATAAAATTTAAAAAAGACACCTTCCGTGTGAAAAGGGAAACTACAGTTCCTAGAATGCAAAGTTTCACTAACTAAAATACCAGTGCTAGGTGTAGGGAATAGTGAGCCAGGCTACTAGGCTAGAGCAGTTTCCTGATCTCTCACAATTCCTGCCCCATACAGGCACCCAAATAACCACAGTGCCTGTTCACATCTGCTGTCCAGATCATGCTCACTGATGGCAGCACAATGATTCAAAATGCATCAATCTAATTAAATGACAAAAAACTACAAGTCCCAGAATTAAATGAATTGTTAAATGGCCGGACCGGAACCATGACATTATGTGGCAATCCTACTCCAAAAGTGATGATCATCTCTAAATGTCCTGAGCACACTAAGGTTGGGACAGGAAATCGCATCATTGAATGCAGAATTACACGTTCCAGGAAAGGCAGCTCTTCACATAGGCAGCAGCCGCCTCGGGCGCAGCTGGAAAAAAAGCACGGGAAAGTTGTATTTTTTTGCCGTTTCCGGTTTCTTCTGGTGTCTTTCCTTCCATGTTTAACCATTTACTTAAGGCTAAGTGTCTGCACTCTTCTAAACAAAGCCTGTTTATCGAGGCTCAAAAAATGTTTAGAGAGTTGTAAATCATTTTAGTGACTCTTAATGCGTATAACTTCCTGTTACTTGTTAGTGACCAAACAGCCGCTGAATGAGCAGAGGCCAGAAGCACATATAAAACAAGAGTAAAATGCTGCCTGAAGATAAAAATAATAACATTACGTTAGTGACAGGATACGCACTTTCACGATACAGCAGTGAACAAAAAATATCAGCAGGGCTCGTTTTAGAGCCTTTACAGTAATTTTGTTTAAAGTTTCCCAGTCACCTCTTCTAGTGTTGAGAACTTTGTTTAATAATCAGAGAGGTCAGAATGTCAATAAACCGGGTCTCCCCCCTCCGCTACCAAGGTAGACCCAAGGGCTGGCAGTCGAGATCGCTCGGGCCACTTAGTGCCTGTATTTATATAGTACGGCTGACAAAGGGAGATGTTAGCGTGCCTCGAGGACGGGGCCAGTGCTGTGCACAGCTTGATCATTTCGTCCTATGTTTTACTTTTTTTTTCTTTCATCGAAGTCAGGTTCCAAAGGGCAGGAGCAGGTACCGTGTGGGTGCCAGACAGTGAAGGCGGTGTGCCATTTCTGCCACCACCCCCTTCCGAGACCCATGGTGTGATAAAAGATTATACCGCATGTGCAATCTGGTTTCTCTAAATAGAGCAACCTTTTCTATGATTGCACTTTTTTCACTTTATTTTTCACTTTCACGTCCTCTGGTTAGGGTGGGCCTTAGCACGCTCATACCGCCGAGGTCTTTGGTCCTGAAGAATGCCTGGTAAATAAAACCACTTAGGCAGAAACATGTTGACCTTACACAATGGGGCATAACTGAAAAATGTATCCAGTTTTTGCACCCCACACTTTGTTTATAGCTTGTCTGATTGGCCAACTAATAAAAGTTTTTTTTGGACACAAACTAGACCTTTTAACCACCACATTTCAATCACAACACTTACACTTTCACTGTCACCCAATCAATCAATCCTGCTCCGTAGTAATTCTGGCGTTAAAGCACACCGGGGAGGCACTCGGCCTCTCGTGGTGGGGCCCAATGATGAAGCATGTCACCAACTAGGTTGGTGAGTGAGGGCTTTCAAAAGAATCTACTAAGATTCTTCATACCTGCTCTTCTCGTAAGAAGGCACACTCTTTCGTTGTTTTCATTACCTTGACTGGGGGACCAAGAGTGCTCCTTACTTAATTTTCCCTCTCTCTCCTGTTGATAACAAATTCAAGTCCTACGTTTTACTACACAAGAAACCCATATCATTTGTTGTAGGCCTCTGCACTAGTCACCCAATACAAATGACCTAAGCATATTCACTAGATATTAGTCAACCTGTGCATCAGTTTCAACAATATTTGCATCAATTACAGAGTCATTCATCCCACGGACAAGTACACCCACAGTACCGACTTAGGGGAATATTTAAAGTTTGAAGGTTTTAAGAAGACTGCCAAACATTGGGAAAGCTCCATGCACTCTATATAGAATGCACACAAGAGTCATATTTTAAACCCCTTCGAGTGGGCAATTTGCAAAGCAACCTTTCAGTACACACCTCACATCCACAAACAAAGCAATCGCCTTGCAAGTTGAACATACTTGTATTACATACACGAATCAGTTGCAGTTTCTCGTTTCATCGTGCATGCTTCACCATACCAGATTTAGTAATAATTCTGCTGCTTACTTTGTTTTAACTTTTTATATCATGCCTTTGACTTTCATCGCACTTTCTTGTTGCAGCATGCCTATGTGCTACATGTTGCCTACGTGTAACATTTGATAAGCTCACACTTGCCCATTACATCATGCTTATTTGACCCTTGGCGTCATCCTAATATAGCATGCCTCTGACTCACTAGAGGCCACCTTTTGGCCAAGCTCATAGGATAAAGTTACATTCTCTGGATCCATTGGATTTGTTGGTTCCACAATCTTAAGGCAGCATTTCATACAATCAGCAGAACTGGAACTTAAAATATGCAATATTATTCCATTGATCCTTGGAATTCTTCCTTATTCGAGCCTCCTCCAAGAGCAACCTACTAAACTATCATACTCCTTACTAGTACTAACCTCAATATACCCTCCTGAAGATGTATCATCTACCTCTGTGATTCTACCTCTCTATCAGTGTATACATAAATAAATAACACCCCCTAGAATCAAGTAAAACTGGTGTATTCTTCGCTCTGCATTTAAACTGCGTAGATTTCATAATGCACTTCATGGACGTGACAAGACATCACTTGTGAAGAAATTCTAAAATGAATTGAAGGCAATCTTTCTCTGTCCATGCACCAAAGATGTGGAACACTCACCATCAACAGCAGCAATGCGCCTACTCTCCTGAAGACACATCAATTCACCAAACGCTACCTCCTGACACAATAGAACCTCACCACCCACCAAATATTCCAGATGAGCTTCAATGATATCAAAGCTTATATCTACTTTATGAATAAGGGCTTCATGTACAAAACCCTTTTTTGGTTGAAACCCCATGTTATCCTAAAAGTAATCACAGGGTCTGAGACTGCAAAAGGACTTTTTACAATGTAAAACAGCCCTTTGTGAGTTAAAAGTGTCTATCCAACTTGCAAAAGGGAGTTGCAGCCCTTTTCAAATTGCAAACAGGCAAAAACTGATTGTTTATCAAGTAGTGCCCTATGATATATTAGAAAAAGAAGAATGATACTGAGAAGCCGTCAGGGGATTTTAATCTTCCAATAGCACTTGACCATGAGGACAGGCAGAGTGGAGGAAATATATTGTCAGATTTACAACTCATCGTGTTGTAAAATACTCCCTGCCAGAAGTGACGTAGGTGACCTTAGCTAGTGTACATGCTGCCAGTATTTCTAAAAGGGCATATCCTAGAACAGGTCATTATACACTCGTAGAGTGTCAGTCTGAACATGCGGTTTCTGGTAGATTCTGGAACATCTTACCTAAATTATGAAGTTAGGTTTACTGTTGTGTTTTCCCAAGAGGGAGATAGATGGGTGGGGAGTATGTCTTTCTTTGCGTGTCTCTTGCACAGGTTCCAGTTCACGAGGAACCCAAAAGAGGACTATGTGGCTCCCAAATCAAGAGGAAGGCATGGTCCAAGTTCAAATGCATTTACGCAGGTGGGTGATGCAGTACAATTTGTGTAAAATGTCACGTCGTAGAATGCAGTGGCTTATGTGAGAGTGGCTCATAGTAGAGTACAGTGACTAGAGTGCAATGGTGCAGAGTGAAGTAGAACAGAGTGGCTTACAGTAGAGTGGCGTAGAGAGCTGTGGTGTAGAGTAAAGTAGAGTGGCAAAAAGTGCAGTAGAACAGTGCAGAGTAGAGTGGCATAGAGTGCAGTGGTCTAGAGTAGAGAGGCAGCAAATGCAGGGGCATAGAGTGGAGTGATGCAGGGTGCAGTGGCATAGAGTGCAGTGATGCAGAGTAGAGTGGCATAGAGTTCGGTGACGGAGAGTGCAGTTTTACAGAGTAGAGTAGCGCCAACGTAAATGTTGTATTGAATACCTGACATAGCGGGTAAGCAATGAACATTTACTCTCTTCTGTTGGAAACGAGTAGCGTGGTGCAGAGCGGGCGGGCCAAACTCCGGAGGAAATGTACAAAGCATCCACGCAGTACACACAGGCGACACACAAGGCACACTACAAAAAGAGACACTACACCAGTTTAGGTAAAAAGAACTTTTGTATTGTCCAAAACCACAAGGTGTCAATAGGCAATCTCTGTACTGCGCCAACTGGCGCTCGGTTAACATTTACAGGGGGGAATTATGTACAGGGCAGGGCCAATCGGGCCCCTGCCAGAATCCTTGCGACCTAGAAAACCATGAAAATAAATCCATCAGCCTCAATCCTGCAATAAAAGCATCATGGCACAACATCAGCAAAAGTCCGGGACACCTGGAATAAAACACATCATGGCATTCCCGTATGCATCATCAATATGATTGACTCCTGAGCCTGAGGCAGAAATTAGGGTAGGCAGTGCATCAATACATCAAACCCTGGCATCTAAAACTAGCGCTGCACATAACGAATCAATGGCGCTTCACGTAGAGCCTGTTAACATAGCGCTGCACATAACAAATGACTAGCACTTTAAATCAGGCCTAGGAACATAGCGCTGCACATGGCAATTGAATAGCGCGTGAACCAGGCCTAGGAACATAGCGCTGCACCTAGCAATCGACTAGCGCTTCAGGGCAGTCCATCATAGCGCCTTGCTCAGTGAATCATGGGCGCTTTAAACAAGGCAGTTCAACGTGGCGCTTTGCTCAGTGACTCCTTGGCGCTTTCAGTTCCCAAGTACGGGGTCATCGAAGTGTCCACTTGTTGCAGCCCCCCCTTCTGGGACTCCAAAGCCCACTATGGCCCCAGCCGTTGCAGCTGCCCACTGGCCTGCGGGGCAGCTGTGCCGAGTGCACCAAGTTCCAACACTGTTGGGGTCCCCTCCGGGACTCGGAAGGGCAGGAAATGCCTCCCCAGCAGGTACAGGCCCCACGGGGACTTCCAGGCAGCCAACGGGGGTGGGCACCGACTGTGTGCCCCGACCTCACCCTCCCCCACCGAGGCAATGCTGAGCCCCACTCACCGGCTCACGGGTGGATTCCTTGGGCGTCTCTGGGGGCAGTCACCGCACACGAGTCTCTCCTCAGCTCCGGGAGAACTCCAATCACCGCGGCGCTTCTCCCGGCTTCCCCCGGGCCTTGATGACGGCGGCTGCAACCGGGGCTCTCCTCAGTGCGCGGAGAGACCCCTGGCAGCAGCACCTCTCCTCTGCGCCAGACTTCACCCGGGACTTCGAGGCACGGTTCACGGGGCTCTCCTCACCTCCGGAGAGCCCCTCGCCACGGAGCGACGCCTCCGTCGAGCCTTGGAGGTGACGCCAGCGCGGGGTAGGCTCCCGCCTGGCTCTCGCGTCACTCCTTCCCCTTCCGGGTCGCCGCAGGCAGAGCGGCGGCCCGCTCCTCGTCTGCACCCTGGTCGCGTCGGTGACTTTCGTCAGTTTCTTCTTGCGGGGGCAATACGGGGTAGGCTCCCGTGGTATAACTACACACACCGCGTGGCGGCACACACACGGGGTGGACTCCCGATGTTGTGAATAAGCGCCGAGGCAGTTGGCACTCGCGCCGACGGCGATATCACGCGGGGTGGGCTCCCGCTGGCGTCGCTTTACCAATTCGTTCAGGCCACATAGCGCCCCTGTACCATTGCGTATAGCGCTTCTTTGGCGCTAGGCAGACCCACCATCCAACACAGTCACTTCCAAGATAGCGCTCACCAAATCTAGCGCTCGCCTTCCAGGGGCAGCTTGTGAATAGCGCTCTCCTTCCAGGGGCAGCTGGTGAATAGCGCTCTCCTTCCAGGGGCAGCTTGTGAATAGCGCTCTCTGGGTCCTGCCCCTTGATTGAGGGTTTCTTGAGGGGGGATGTTGTGTTGGTGGCTGCAGGCGGACTAAGTAGTCTCTACCTGTCGTCCCTGGGTTTTCCTCTCGCCGGGCCAGATCAGTGGGCAGTTCAGGATCCCTCACTCACTTGAAAGGCAGCACCTAAGCCCTGTCACTTTCAGAGGCATAGGTCCCTGACTAACCCTACCGCCTAAAACTCAGGGCCCAGCACACAGGCCCATGTGGCGGTAACCCCTGGCAGCAGGTCCCCTCTCTCTCAGGTCCACCCTCTGACTGACTGCATGGCAACCCAGCTCCGCCCTTTTCACGCCCCTCACCCCACCTTCCAGACAGTGCCAGAAGGTTCTAGAAGCGTCTGGGGAAACTGGAACCTAACTGGCCTAGGGGGAGGGGTAGAGCACCCTGGGTGCCAGGCTTCCCTCCAAAAGCTGGGGCTGCTGGGAAATAACGCCTAGACTGTCAACCTAGCTCAGTCGAACGGCGCAACCACACAGCTTTGGCATCCATTTTAAATTACATTTTTAAAATGGGGAAACTCAGTCTGCACACATTCAATCTTTGCATTTACACATGTGGTTCCCCAGAAAAGCGAAACATTTCTGGGAAAAAGGGCCAAGTCCAACACAACCCCCTTCCAGCCAAAAGCCAGGGTAGACCGATCAATGCCTTGATGGGCTTCCCTGCTTAGGGCGAGAAAAGGTGGACGCAGGCCCGCAACTGCAGGAGCACCCGCAGGTTCTCCTCCACTCTGGAACCCGAAGGTTCCCTCTCTCAAACCTTCCTCGACCGACTGAGCCACCACCCGGGGGTTCCCTAGCTGGTTGTGGCCAGGACTGGCCCCTAGGCCACCCAGATGTCTCTGGCCCTTGCGGTCTCGCAGAGTGGGGGGCAGTAACCCCAGGCCCGTAGTACCAATTGACCACTCTCCTCCTTCTCCTTGCAGTTCCAAACCGCCACTGGTCCACCCACCTGGGGTCCGCACCCTCAGGCTGACCAGCCTCAGGGGCGAGGCTCTCCTCCCCCTACCTCTCCTTCTGGGGTTCCTCCTCCCATGCGAGGCACCCTCAGACAACCACTCCCTCCCCAGTCCAGGGCCTTGACCCTTCAACTGGTTCCCCAGCCTAGGGTCTAAACCCTTGGGCTGCATCGGTGCCAGGGGCGAGTCCTCCCTCCCCCTGCACCCCCTCTCAGAGTTCCGCACCCTCCCAACAGGAGAAGTACCCCTGGAAGACACTTCTGGGGGGACACTGCTAACAGATGTCCCACCCGCCAGGTCAGGCAGTACCCATCCCTGGCCTCCCAACCCAGGATCTAAGCCCTCTGGCTGAGCGGGTGCCCGAGGCGAGACCTTCCTCCCTCTGCACCCCCTTCCAGAGTTCCACACCCTCCCACCTGGAAAAGTACCCCTGGAAGTCAATTCTGGGGGGACACAGTTAACAGATGCCCCACCTGCCAGGTCAGGCAACCCCTGAACCTGGCACCCCAGCCCAGGATCTAAACCCTGCAACTGGGCCAACCCCAGAACCTCAGGAGCTCTGATTACAGATGCCCCGGGTCCTCCCGACACTAGGGGCTCCCCCTCACCGGGCAGCACATCAGGACAGCCTAGGCTCCCAACCTGTGGCTCCCTTACGGAACTCTCCAGGCCCTGAGACTGCGGTTGGGGCACCTCGGGACACCTCCCCGTCTCACTCCTTCCTATGGATAGGTCGTGAGGCCCTACAACCCTCTCTCTTCCCGGGGACCTAGCTGGGCAATTCGCCACCTCTCCCACCTCGCTGGGTTGGAAGATCCCTGCACCACCCCCTTCAGGGTCACTCCCCAATGCCTCCTCAGACACCCTGGCCCTCACCCAGAGGTCTGCCTCCTGTGCAAGCTCCCTGGGGTCGGAGAACCCACACTGTACTAGGTGGTGACGCAACCTTGGGGAACGATTCCTGAGCATGTGCTCCCGGATGACTACCTGGCACAGCCCTTCCCACTCATTCACTGCACTCCTCACCACCCAATCCTCCAATGCAGTCCCACACACCTCCTTAAACTCCCCCCAGGACTGGTGGGACAGTTTTCCCCTGCCCCTGAACTCCAACCTGTCCCCCTCCTGCTGGGAATCAGGCACCATCCCCTGGGCTCTGGGAGTGGGACACCCTACATTGGATCCACTCTCGCTGCCACCACTGGATCCCACCCTCACTGGTGAATCCAGACAACAAAAACCACTCTCAGGGGACAATCTACCCTCCCGAGCTAGTCTCTCCCTGGCAAAGGCCCTCTCTGCCTCCGCCATCCTTTCCTGCGCTAGGACCTTCTCCGTCTCTAGCCTCTTCCCCTCCACCCTCAGCCGCGCTAGCTCCACCTTGAGCCTTTCCAGCGCCAGCTGATGCTCCCTCTCTTCCCTCCTATCTACCCACTCTTCTGGGGACAGGGAAAGGGACGGGGCAGTGCCCCCGGAACTGGACCCAGCGCGGGACTCCCTAACTCTGGTGTCCTCACTCGCTACTGGCGTCTCCCCCCGGTCATCTTCCTCCTCCTCGTCAGTGTCACCCCCCTCCCGGGTTATGGACTGGGCCCCCTCACTCTCAGAGTCCTCCCTACACTGGGGGTCCTCCTCCGGGTCTCCACTAAACCCTTTAAATATGCGGAGGGGTAGTCTGACAGGTCCCCACCGATCTCTAGGGGTTCCCCCCTTTTGAGGGCCTCATAGAGAAATAACTTCCTGCGTGTGTTGCCTACTGGGGGTATCCCTCTCTCTCTGCAGAAACAAATCAATTCTTGCTCCGTGTACCCCCCAAGGTCATACTCGCTGTAGGTTAACCCCATCCTGGCAAGGTACACCCGGGACATACCACCCACAGTGCAACAGGGGGACACAATTTAAAAACACACTTCCAGGAGGAAATCACAATCAGGAAAAACAATAATTCCCCAAAACCTGAGATTACTTTTAAACGCTCATTTTGCAGTTCAACCCGTTGTCACTGCGGTACTGCGCAAACACAAGTCCTATCCCACCGCTGAACACCAATGTTGGAAACGGGTAGCGTGGTGCAGAGCGGGCGGGCCAAACTCCGGAGGAAATGTGCAAAGCATCCACGCAGTACACACAGGCGACACACAAGGCACACTACAAAAAGAGACACTACACCAGTTTAGGTAAAAAGAAGAACTTTTGTATTGTCCAAAACCACAAGGTGTCAATAGGCAATCTCTGTACTGCGCCAACTGGCGCTCGGTTAACATTTACAGGGGGGAATTATGTACAGGGCAGGGCCAATCGGGCCCCTGCCGGAATCCTTGCGACCTAGAAAACCATGAAAATAAATCCATCAGCCTCAATCCTGCAATAAAAGCATCATGGCACAACATCAGCAAAAGTCCGGGACACCTGGAATAAAACACATCATGGCATTCCCGTATGCATCATCAATATGATTGACTCCTGAGCCTGAGGCAGAAATTAGGGTAGGCAGTGCATCAATACATCAAACCCTGGCATCTAAAACTAGCGCTGCACATAACGAATCAATGGCGCTTCACGTAGAGCCTGTTAACATAGCGCTGCACATAACAAATGACTAGCACTTTAAATCAGGCCTAGGAACATAGCGCTGCACATGGCAATTGAATAGCGCGTGAAAACAGGCCTAGGAACATAGCGCTGCACCTAGCAATCGACTAGCGCTTCAGGGCAGTCCATCATAGCGCCTTGCTCAGTGAATCATGGGCGCTTTAAACAAGGCAGTTCAACGTGGCGCTTTGCTCAGTGACTCCTTGGCGCTTTCAGTTCCCAAGTGCGGGGTCATCGAAGTGTCCACTTGTTGGAGCCCCCCCTTCTGGGACTCCAAAGCCCACTATGGCCCCAGCCGTTGCAGCTGCCCACTGGCCTGCGGGGCAGCTGTGCCGAGTGCACCAAGTTCCAACACTGTTGGGGTCCCCTCCGGGACTCGGAAGGGCAGGAAATGCCTCCCCAGCAGGTACAGGCCCCACGGGGACTTCCAGGCAGCCAACGGGGGCAGGCACCGACTGTGTGCCCCGACCTCACCCTCCCCCACCGAGGCAATGCTGAGCCCCACTCACCGGCTCACGGGTGGATTCCTTGGGCGTCTCTGGGGGCAGTCACTGCACACGAGTCTCTCCTCAGCTCCGGGAGAACTCCAATCACCGCGGCGCTTCTCCCGGCTTCCCCCGGGCCTTGATGACGGCAGCTGCACCCGGGGCTCTCCTCAGTGCGCGGAGAGACCCCTGGCAGCAGCACCTCTCCTCTGCGCCAGACTTCACCCGGGACTTCGAGGCACGGTTCGCGGGGCTCTCCTCACCTCCGGAGAGCCCCTCGCCACGGAGCGACGCCTCCGTCGAGCCTTGGAGGTGACGCCAGCACGGGGTAGGCTCCCGCCTGGCTCTCGCGTCACTCCTTCCCCTTCCGGGTCGCCGCAGGCAGAGCGGCGGCCCGCTCCTCGTCTGCACCCTGGTCGCGTCGGTGACTTTCGTCAGTTTCTTCTTGCGGGGGCAATACGGGGTAGGCTCCCGTGGTATAACTACACACACCGCGTGGCGGCACACACACGGGGTGGACTCCCGATGTTGTGAATAAGCGCCGAGGCAGTTGGCACTCGCGCCGACGGCGATATCACGCGGGGTGGGCTCCCGCTGGCGTCGCTTTACCAATTCGTTCGGGCCACATAGCGCCCCTGTACCATTGCGTATAGCGCTTCTTTGGCGCTAGGCAGACCCTCCATCCAACACAGTCACTTCCAAGATAGCGCTCACCAAATCTAGCGCTCGCCTTCCAGGGGCAGCTTGTGAATAGCGCTCTCCTTCCAGGGGCAGCTGGTGAATAGCGCTCTCCTTCCAGGGGCAGCTTGTGAATAGCGCTCTCTGGGTCCTGCCCCTTGATTGAGGGTTTCTTGAGGGGGGATGTTGCGTTGGTGGCTGCAGGCGGACTAAGTAGTCTCTGCCTGTCGTCCCTGGGTTTTCCTCTCGCCGGGCCAGATCAGTGGGCAGTTCAGGATCCCTCACTCACTTGAAAGGCAGCACCTAAGCCCTGTCACTTTCAGAGGCATAGGTCCCTGACTAACCCTACCGCCTAAAACTCAGGGCCCAGCACACAGGCCCATGTGGCGGTAACCCCTGGCAGCAGGTCCCCTCTCTCTCAGGTCCACCCTCTGACTGACTGCATGGCAACCCAGCTCTGCCCTTTTCACGCCCCTCACCCCACCTTCCAGACAGTGCCAGAAGCTTCTAGAAGCGTCTGGGGAAACTGGCCCTAACTGGCCTAGGGGGAGGGGTAGAGCACCCTGGGTGCCAGGCTTCCCTCCAAAAGCTGGGGCTGCTGGGAAATAACGCCTAGACTGTCAACCTAGCTCAGTCGAACGGCGCAACCACACAGCTTTGGCATCCATTTTAAATTACATTTTTAAAATGGGGAAACTCAGTCTGCACACATTCAATCTTTGCATTTACACATGTGGTTCCCCAGAAAAGCGAAAAATTTCTGGGAAAAAGGGCCAAGTCCAACACAACCCCCTTCCAGCCAAAAGCCAGGGTAGACCGATCAATGCCTTGATGGGCTTCCCTGCTTAGGGCGAGAAAAGGTGGACGCAGGCCCGCAACTGCAGGAGCACCCGCAGGTTCTCCTCCACTCTGGAACCCGAAGGTTCCCTCTCTCAAACCTTCCTCGACCGACTGAGCCACCACCCGGGGGTTCCCTAGCTGGTTGTGGCCAGGACTGGCCCCTAGGCCACCCAGATGTCTCTGGCCCTTGCGGTCTCGCAGAGTGGGGGGCAGTAACCCCAGGCCCGTAGTACCAATTGACCACTCTCCTCCTTCTCCTTGCAGTTCCAAACCGCCACTGGTCCACCCACCTGGGGTCCGCACCCTCAGGCTGACCAGCCTCAGGGGCGAGGCTCTCCTCCCCCTACCTCTCCTTCTGGGGTTCCTCCTCCCATGCGAGGCACCCTCAGACAACCACTCCCTCCCCAGTCCAGGGCCTTGACCCTTCAACTGGTTCCCCAGCCTAGGGTCTAAACCCTTGGGCTGCATCGGTGCCAGGGGCGAGTCCTCCCTCCCCCTGCACCCCCTCTCAGAGTTCCGCACCCTCCCAACAGGAGAAGTACCCCTGGAAGACACTTCTGGGGGGACACTGCTAACAGATGTCCCACCCGCCAGGTCAGGCAGTACCCATCCCTGGCCTCCCAACCCAGGATCTAAGCCCTGTGGCTGAGCGGGTGCCCGAGGCGAGACCTTCCTCCCTCTGCACCCCCTTCCAGAGTTCCACACCCTCCCACCTGGAAAAGTACCCCTGGAAGTCAATTCTGGGGGGACACAGTTAACAGATGCCCCACCTGCCAGGTCAGGCAACCCCTGAACCTGGCACCCCAGCCCAGGATCTAAACCCTGCAACTGGGCCAACCCCAGAACCTCAGGAGCTCTGATTACAGATGCCCCGGGTCCTCCCGACACTAGGGGCTCCCCCTCACCGGGCAGCACATCAGGACAGCCTAGGCTCCCAACCTGTGGCTCCCTTACGGAACTCTCCAGGCCCTGAGACTGCGGTTGGGGCACCTCGGGACACCTCCCCGTCTCACTCCTTCCTATGGATAGGTCGTGAGGCCCTACAACCCTCTCTCTTCCCGGGGACCTAGCTGGGCAATTCGCCACCTCTCCCACCTCGCTGGGTTGGAAGATCCCTGCACCACCCCCTTCAGGGTCACTCCCCAATGCCTCCTCAGACACCCTGGCCCTCACCCAGAGGTCTGCCTCCTGTGCAAGCTCCCTGGGGTCGGAGAACCCACACTGTACTAGGTGGTGACGCAACCTTGGGGAACGATTCCTGAGCATGTGCTCCCGGATGACTACCTGGCACAGCCCTTCCCACTCATTCACTGCACTCCTCACCACCCAATCCTCCAATGCAGTCCCACACACCTCCTTAAACTCCCCCCAGGACTGGTGGGACAGTTTTCCCCTGCCCCTGAACTCCAACCTGTCCCCCTCCTGCTGGGAATCAGGCACCATCCCCTGGGCTCTGGGAGTGGGACACCCTACATTGGATCCACTCTCGCTGCCACCACTGGCTCCCACCCTCACTGGTGAATCCAGACAACAAAAACCACTCTCAGGGGACAATCTACCCTCCCGAGCTAGTCTCTCCCTGTCAAAGGCCCTCTCTGCCTCCGCCATCCTTTCCTGCGCTAGGACCTTCTCCGTCTCTAGCCTCTTCTCCTCCACCCTCAGCCGCGCTAGCTCCACCTTGAGCCTTTCCAGCGCCAGCTGATGCTCCCTCTCTTCCCTCCTATCTACCCACTCTTCTGGGGACAGGGAAAGGGACGGGGCAGTGCCCCCGGAACTGGACCCAGCGCGGGACTCCCTAACTCTGGTGTCCTCACTCGCTACTGGCGTCTCCCCCCGGTCATCTTCCTCCTCCTCGTCAGTGTCACCCCCCTCCTGGGTTATGGACTGGGCCCCCTCACTCTCAGAGTCCTCCCTACACTGGGGGTCCTCCTCCGGGTCTCCACTAAACCCTTTAAATATGCGGAGGGGTAGTCTGACAGGTCCCCACCGATCTCTAGGGGTTCCCCCCTTTTGAGGGCCTCATAGAGAAATAACTTCCTGCGTGTGTTGCCTACTGGGGGTATCCCTCTCTCTCTGCAGAAACAAATCAATTCTTGCTCCGTGTACCCCCCAAGGTCATACTCGCTGTAGGTTAACCCCATCCTGGCAAGGTACACCCGGGACATACCACCCACAGTGCAACAGGGGGACACAATTTAAAAACACACTTCCAGGAGGAAATCACAATCAGGAAAAACAATAATTCCCCAAAACCTGAGATTACTTTTAAACGCTCAATTTGCAGTGCAACCCGTTGTCGCTGCGGTACTGCGCAAACACAAGTCCTATCCCACCGCTGAACACCAATGTTGGAAACGGGTAGCGTGGTGCAGAGCGGGCGGGCCAAACTCCGGAGGAAATGTGCAAAGCCTCCACGCAGTACACACAGGCGACACACAAGGCACACTACAAAAAGAGACACTACACCAGTTTAGGTAAAAAGAAGAACTTTTGTATTGTCCAAAACCACAAGGTGTCAATAGGCAATCTCTGTACTGCGCCAACTGGCGCTCGGTTAACATTTACAGGGGGGAATTATGTACAGGGCAGGGCCAATCGGGCCCCTGCCGGAATCCTTGCGACCTAGAAAACCATGAAAATAAATCCATCAGCCTCAATCC
Source organism: Triturus cristatus (assembly GCF_964204655.1). Lineage (NCBI taxonomy): Eukaryota > Metazoa > Chordata > Amphibia > Caudata > Salamandridae > Triturus > Triturus cristatus. Next base: position 47,965,472 of record NC_140584.1, read on the forward strand.
TGCAATAAAAGCATCATGGCACAACATCAGCAAAAGTCCGGGACACCTGGAATAAAACACATCATGGCATTCCCGTATGCATCATCAATATGATTGACTCCTGAGCCTGAGGCAGAAATTAGGGTAGGCAGTGCATCAATACATCAAACCCTGGCATCTAAAACTAGCGCTGCACATAACGAATCAATGGCGCTTCACGTAGAGCCTGTTAACATAGCGCTGCACATAACAAATGACTAGCACTTTAAATCAGGCCTAGGAACATAGCGCTGCACATGGCAATTGAATAGCGCGTGAAAACAGGCCTAGGAACATAGCGCTGCACCTAGCAATCGACTAGCGCTTCAGGGCAGTCCATCATAGCGCCTTGCTCAGTGAATCATGGGCGCTTTAAACAAGGCAGTTCAACGTGGCGCTTTGCTCAGTGACTCCTTGGCGCTTTCAGTTCCCAAGTGCGGGGTCATCGAAGTGTCCACTTGTTGGAGCCCCCCCTTCTGGGACTCCAAAGCCCACTATGGCCCCAGCCGTTGCAGCTGCCCACTGGCCTGCGGGGCAGCTGTGCCGAGTGCACCAAGTTCCAACACTGTTGGGGTCCCCTCCGGGACTCGGAAGGGCAGGAAATGCCTCCCCAGCAGGTACAGGCCCCACGGGGACTTCCAGGCAGCCAACGGGGGCAGGCACCGACTGTGTGCCCCGACCTCACCCTCCCCCACCGAGGCAATGCTGAGCCCCACTCACCGGCTCACGGGTGGATTCCTTGGGCGTCTCTGGGGGCAGTCACTGCACACGAGTCTCTCCTCAGCTCCGGGAGAACTCCAATCACCGCGGCGCTTCTCCCGGCTTCCCCCGGGCCTTGATGACGGCAGCTGCACCCGGGGCTCTCCTCAGTGCGCGGAGAGACCCCTGGCAGCAGCACCTCTCCTCTGCGCCAGACTTCACCCGGGACTTCGAGGCACGGTTCGCGGGGCTCTCCTCACCTCCGGAGAGCCCCTCGCCACGGAGCGACGCCTCCGTTGAGCCTTGGAGGTGACGCCAGCACGGGGTAGGCTCCCGCCTGGCTCTCGCGTCACTCCTTCCCCTTCCGGGTCGCCGCAGGCAGAGCGGCGGCCCGCTCCTCGTCTGCACCCTGGTCGCGTCGGTGACTTTCGTCAGTTTCTTCTTGCGGGGGCAATACGGGGTAGGCTCCCGTGGTATAACTACACACACCGCGTGGCGGCACACACACGGGGTGGACTCCCGATGTTGTGAATAAGCGCCGAGGCAGTTGGCACTCACGCCGACGGCGATATCAGGCGGGGTGGGCTCCCGCTGGCGTAGCTTTACCAATTCGTTCGGGCCACATAGCGCCCCTGTACCATTGCGTATAGCGCTTCTTTGGCGCTAGGCAGACCCTCCATCCAACACAGTCACTTCCAAGATAGCGCTCACCAAATCTAGCGCTCGCCTTCCAGGGGCAGCTTGTGAATAGCGCTCTCCTTCCAGGGGCAGCTGGTGAATAGCGCTCTCCTTCCAGGGGCAGCTTGTGAATAGCGCTCTCTGGGTCCTGCCCCTTGATTGAGGGTTTCTTGAGGGGGGATGTTGCGTTGGTGGCTGCAGGCGGACTAAGTAGTCTCTGCCTGTCGTCCCTGGGTTTTCCTCTCGCCGGGCCAGATCAGTGGGCAGTTCAGGATCCCTCACTCACTTGAAAGGCAGCACCTAAGCCCTGTCACTTTCAGAGGCATAGGTCCCTGACTAACCCTACCGCCTAAAACTCAGGGCCCAGCACACAGGCCCATGTGGCGGTAACCCCTGGCAGCAGGTCCCCTCTCTCTCAGGTCCACCCTCTGACTGACTGCATGGCAACCCAGCTCTGCCCTTTTCACGCCCCTCACCCCACCTTCCAGACAGTGCCAGAAGCTTCTAGAAGCGTCTGGGGAAACTGGCCCTAACTGGCCTAGGGGGAGGGGTAGAGCACCCTGGGTGCCAGGCTTCCCTCCAAAAGCTGGGGCTGCTGGGAAATAACGCCTAGACTGTCAACCTAGCTCAGTCAAACGGCGCAACCACACAGCTTTGGAATCCATTTTAAATTACATTTTTAAAATGGGGAAACTCAGTCTGCACACATTCAATCTTTGCATTTACACATGTGGTTCCCCAGAAAAGCGAAAAATTTCTGGGAAAAAGGGCCAAGTCCAACATCTTCACAAACTGAATACAATTAGTGTTGTTGAATATTACAATGATCTCATAGACTGGAGAGCATGCATGGCTTAAATGATGGTTGTTTTTTTTTATATCTCTTTGCAGGTAAATCACAATCACAGTGGACCTCTATCTGAGTGAAGATTCACTCCAATCACTGGTGTAGTATCATATTTATAAGGTTGACAAGTCTGTTGCGACATTCACATGACCGCCCTCCCTTTTCTTTTTTTGTTTTTCACAGAATTTTCCTTTTGGTCCTGATTAAGGCTGCCACACCTGTATAGAGAGTATGAGGCAGAAACATGTTGACCATCATTCATCTATGATAGGTTGAATCCCCTCCTTTCATAGTATCTGTTTTCAGCTCTAACCTATGGAGGCCCCAATGAAACATTGTGCCCTACCATAGAGTTTGTTTTATTTCACACGCTTGTTTTCATTTCCTCACCACACCCTGCTCACATCATTTGTTTTAGGAGACCTCTCTTGAATACACTGACAACATCCCTGAGCTCCTCCCTCTCGAGACGGCGTTGTAGCCTGCATTGCAACTAGGTTTGCAATGTGAGGAGATTTCCCTATGATGAAGCATGCCTCCTACGGATGGGTAAGGGAAAGTGTCCTGGGAAAGGAATATCCCAGCAAACCCTTTTGCCTCACTTCTCATCTCTCCCTGTAGACTCAGGTGGCCCCTGTTGTGTTTTGTTACTTTGTTGTCAGGGTGTTGGTCCATGAAGGTCTTTAAACCTCCTCAGGCCCTCTTTTGTGTGCTAACATCAATTATTTTCTCCAATAATTTGGCTTAAAAAAGCAAGAGCGAGAAGTGATTAAAGTTTGACAGATTTGAAGGATCAGAATATGGCTTCCTAACTATTGGTAGAACATTGGCATATTTCCAAAGTTTTGGGACCTGCACGGTTATCAGCGAAAGGCTAAACATATCCACCAAATCTGATGAAAACAAGGACGGAAATGAGGAAACCACATGCACAGGTCATGGTTCATCAGGAGATCCTGAGTAAGTAGATTAAATCGTTCTGTATATATTCTCAATGGTGATCTCTGCGATGGTACCAAGGCTAAGTGGGTCTTCTGAGTGTAACTCCTCTAAGAGAGATGTAGGAATATGTAATTAAACTTGTGTTCCAAAATTAATGTAAAATTTGTTCATCTTATCATGAAACAAACATAGACAGAGTCTCACAAAGTTCAGGAGAGGCCTGGCAAGAACTCATTAACCATGTACTCCCATTCATTGCTGTTATATCCACTTTACCCTGAATTTTTGTCTTGAGGTTCATCATCAGTAGCTCTCCATGCCAGATGTATCTAGAAACCCTGAGGAGAGTCTGAGTGGTCTCGCCGTAGGCCCTTGAGCTGGTTGGCACATCTGGCTTCCATGGTGGTTGGTCAGCTAACCCCCATTTTTTTTTAAATCTGCATACAGTTCACCCAGAGTCACTATGGTCTGCAGGTCACACTCTATCCATACTTGAATGTTTTATTTAACCCTACCCATAAGCCAGGAGTTATGCATACCTTTTATTCTCATACTTGAATGCTGGACTTTGAGATCCTGTATTTACTATAATAGAGTTCTGTTTTTTTCCTGCATCTGTCACTCCAACAGGATCATGCATTTTCATAAACGAAATTCAAGCTTCCATTTACTATTTTTCTTAGTAACCAGTCTTTTTCAAACCTCAGACTTAAGAGTTAGGATGGAAAGTGGAGTGCTCCTCCACACAGCTTAGAAATACAGTTGACATTGGAAGTAGTGTTCGTCCTATTATTTTGGAGCAATATTACAACAGAAATCTAGGACTTTTTAAAGATAAAAAGATGGGTAATAATGTAATGGGTTCTGATTCTTTAAAGTTTGAAAAAAGAGATACAACTATGGTATGATTCCTTTTAGCTGAGAAGCAGAATAAACAGTGACCACCTCACTCCAGGTCATTACCGGAAATGGTTTCCAGTCCTGAAATGTTCCCCTCCAAATCATTAAACTCAGGTGTGTTATTCTAATTAGTTCAATAAAGCAAAACAAGACTGGAATACCCAGTGTATTAGGCTATCACATAACAGTTTGGGACTGGAAACAGTGTCTGAAGTGACCTGTGATGGGAGGTGGACACTAAGCAGGGTTGGAATGGTACATGATACAGGATGGGAAGAAGAACTGTGAACAGTGTGGTGACTTTCATTCTTGACCGGAAGTAAAGGTTAGGTGTGTGTAAAATTTGCTTAATTGGTTTTCCATAAATTTTACACAATTGTTATCAAATTATATGTAATTACACGTAATTAAGCAAAATGCAAATTTGTCAGTGCTATAGTCACTACCGAATGTGTCCTTGCGTAAATGTTTCACTCAAAGGTGCATTTCACGCTAAAAAAATAGCACGAAAAACACAACAGCAGTGAATAACAGACCTCTCGCGTTCTAGAGGTTTGTTTCGTTCCCACTCTCCCACATCATAATTGTGCCATGAACTTGGGTGTAATTATGCAACGTGATGTAATGGCTAAATTTCAGGAATTTCACATAACAAGCATAACATTAACTTCCTGAAATTCGGTGAATTATGTGGTGAATTATGTGGGTGTAGTTAGGAATTCCACCAAGACCCAGTAGAGGCATGTAGTCGTCTACCACTTGCAGCTACAGTGTGAATGGCAAGTGAAACCTCCTTTCTTTTGTGTGAACTTCAATCTGACCCCAGGGAGCTCATCTGTAATACACCCAATGCTTCCTCTATGCAGAAAGGTATTAGCTGAATAATGAGCACTTTTCAGCAAATATTTTCGCATCTTACACTCTTATTAGGGAGGTCAAAATCTGAAGCTGTAATTTCCTAGTTCTCATCTCCCCCATCACCAAACCATTTGAGTTTTAACCGTGCACTGATTGCGAAGAGAGCTTTTGTTTGATAAAAACCTGTTGTGCTGACAGCTCAGTCTGAGGTGTTGATCTTCAGACTAAATGTGATGAAGGAAAAAGATTAAGTGTGTCTGACAGGTAGAATTTGATCAACAAAATGATGTTTGCAATATTTGTCTGGCGGAAAAGCATCGGGTTTTGCATTTTTATTCCTTTCCCAGGAGAGCTATTCCAGTTTTTTCTTTTCTAATTGAGCTCTAAGAAAGAGTTTTACCTCAGACGAAAAAGGGCAGAACTGAGTTTTCATGAAATGTCATTTTCTCGCATAAGATGTCATTTGAAACCTGTACATATTGTTTAAAATGAAATCTCAATCCCTAGTGTTCTCTATGGAAGGTACATGTTAAGGAGTAGGGGGAGAGGAGTTGGCCTAATAGCTAGGGCGGTCGACATCGAATCTGGGGACCCGGGTTCGAGTCTCGGCAATGACGCTCAACATCCTGTGATTCTGGGCAAATCACTTGATTCTGGGCAAATCACTTCATCTCACCGTGCATAACAAAAATAAATGTGTCCTCATGTAACGCAGCTGTTGCTATGTAAAGTCCTCTGATACCCGATTCGATTCAAGTTCGTGCTATATAAAACTCTGTAAAAGAAAAAAGGACTAATTTACAAGTGGCACCAAAAATGTGCATGGTCTACCATATTGGAGATTCTGTGTATCATACCCAAGGCCAAAAGAGGTTAGACGACATGGGAGGCTACTGAACCAGCAACATACTGTCCCGTACCAGAGATTTTCAACCATCTAACTCTGTTTAGGGTGACCACCTACTTTCAGCAAATAAAGGGTTTTCCAAGAATTGAAGGCAGCAGCTCATTGGTCCCGGAACAGTCGCAACTAAAAGCACAATCCAACCATTAGTGGACAGGAAACTTCTGAAAACAGACTTGTATAGGGTGGCCCTCAACTGGATACCAGATCGCCATATTAATAGTGACATGGTTTTAAGAAGCGCTTGCACCACACCCTGCCATTTCTAAGTCCTGGAAATAACAGATGTTACTATTACCCAATCTAATATTACCCAGGAGTGAAAAATGTAAACATATTGAAAGGAGGGGCATCAATATCTATTGATATCGAACTATATCCCCAGTCAGTTTTCTTTCAACTTCCTGTCCACAGAGCCGTTTAAATAAACCATAAATTGTGTCCAAAATACAATTTCTAATAAATGAAAAAATGAATTCACCATTTTTCAACAGTATGAACATAAGCAACATGACAGTAAGGTGTAAGATGACTAATTTCAGAACCCTGGTTCCACAACAAAAAATTAAGCACCCTTGTATGCTTTTCAAGCACACATAAATGGAAACAAGCATTGGCATAGCAAATAGGTCTCGCCTTTGGGACCTTATACGTTTTTAGTTATGCTTTACATTATCGTGGGTGGAAGCTTTAACATATGCATTATTAAGAGTGATTCCCAAACAGAGGCTGCGGGCCACACCTCTGCTTGGTGCCAACTTTACCTTAGCATGGGCGTACACAAGAACACTTCGCATTATTTATTATATCTTGCACCTATAAATAAACCTCACTTGCAGAAAACAGGGTTCCATTCAAAACTATTGCAATAAAATAACTATATAAAAAAAGAGCGATTTTCATGCGTATCCAGAGGGTTGTTTATGCTCTCAACATTGTACATTTAGCATGCCCTGAAAAGTGCACACAGAAAGAAATGGGAAGGGAAAAACGTACGAACAAGCAAACACAAATGAGCAACATGAATAGTTATGTATTCAAACAGAGAGAGCAAGACACGGACAGTGAGAGAGGGACAGGTATAGATAGATATGCAAGCATACACAGGGAGAAGACATAGCCTGACATCTGGCTAATGTCTTTGAAGTGCAGCATATGCGACAATAGAAATACCAAATTTAATACATCTTTATTTTTTGCTTGGAGTTTTGCTAACCAACAAAAGCCAGCTTGCGAAACACCAGTGGTCCGCGACTCACATTTTGGGAAACAGCAGCATAAATGGAATAAAACTGCACAATTACAGCACCTCCACCTGTGTGTACAAGCCATGAAGATGTTAGGGTTATTACTGTTACTTTTAAGTTGAGGCTGGCACAACTGTTCTTTTAGGCAGCAAACACCACCAACACAACACATTAAACATAACACTGAATACATATGGAACTCAGATGCAATATACCATATAGCTAGGTATCACTGAATCACAAGTAATCCATCACAACCTCTAAAGGAATTCAGTTAGCGAACATTAATACTTCTTTCTTCAAAAGAAAATATCCCTTTCCACAGACAACGCACAACATACTACAGCAACACCACACAGCTAGGTAGATTTAAGAGGACTGTGTGAGGGCAGGAACACACTAATCACAGCTATCCATGCGCATACCCATAGTGACCAGATGGTTCCATATCAAAGGGACACCACTTGACTAGTGATGGACTTTGCTTTTTCCCATCATTGTCGTTAGGTGTGTTGGTCCAACTGGCTCAATTAAAATGAAAGCACTGATATGTTAACTCAAAACCCAGAACTCGATAAGTTGCGTCCCAGTGATATGGAGTCATCTGGTCCTGGTCGCCTTTAACATACTGCACGTCAGGCAACACACATACCAGTCCTTCAATAGCCACGTAAAACCCACCAGCTAGATACACAGCCAAAAATATAGAAGAAATAATAACAGCACTGACCCCGCCGATATGCACAGTGAAACTGAAAGCCGTCGCTAGTAGGTAAAGGATACATCAAGACTTGAGGGTTAAGATTGTTATCCGAGCCCCTAGCTCTGGCAGTGTATACGATCAATGCAGCGGGACACAAATCTCTTGTAACATGACAAAGTGATCTGTGAAATGCTATGCCTTAGAATATTCAAGGCCTTTATTCCTTACCAGCCCCCTCCCGGCTCAAGTTTAAAGGTTTCAGTCATCCCGCCTCCAATTAAAGCAAGACTCTTTACCCACCACACACCCACATAAAGTACATCGGTCTGTGAGGAGCACAACTATCAGTTCATATGCGGTGTGCACCCTCCCCCAGTCAAGAGAGCGGCTACACCACTACGAGACAAGGATGTGTCAGTATGAACGCTGAACATCCTGGGATTCTGGGCAAATCACTTCATCTCACCGTGCCTAACAAAAATAAATGTGTCCTCATGTAACGCAGCTGTTGCTATGTAAAGCGCTTTGATACCCGATTCGATTCAAATTCGCGCTATATAAAACTCTGTAAAAGAAAAAAGGACTAATTCACAAGTGGCACCAAAAATGTGCATGGTCTACCATATTGGAGATTCTGTGTATCATACCCAAGGCCAAAAGAGGTTAGACGACATGGGAGGCTACTGAACCAGCAACATACTGTCCCGTACCAGAGATTTTCAACCATCTAACTCTGTTTAGGGTGACCATCAGCAAATAAAGGGTTTTCCAAGAATTGAAGGCAGCAGCTCATTGGTCCCGGAACTCGCAACTAAAAGCACAATCCAACCATTAGTAGACAGGAAACTTCTGAAAACAGACTTGTATAGGGTGGCCCTCAACTGGATACCAGATCGCCATATTAATAGTGACATGGTTTTAAGAAGCGCTTGCACCACACCCTGCCATTTCTAAGTCCTGTAAATAACAGATGTTACTATTACCCAATCTAATATTACCCAGGAGTGAAAAATGTAAACATATTGAAAGGAGGGGCATCAATATCTATTGATATCGAACTATATCCCCAGTCAGTTTTCTTTCAACTTCCTGTCCACAGAGCCCTTTAAATAAACCATAAATTGTGTCCAAAATACAATTTCTAATAAATGAAAAAATGAATTCACCATTTTTCAACAGTATGAACATAAGCAACATGACAGTAAGGTGTAAGATGACTAATTTCAGAACCCTGGTTCCACAACAAAAAATTAAGCACCCTTTTATGCTTTTCAAGCACAAATAATTGGAAACAAGCACTGGCATAGCAAATAGGTCTCGCCTTTGGGACCTTATACGTTTTTAGTTATGCTTTACATTATCGTGGGTGGAAGCTTTAACATATGCATTATTAAGAGTGATTCCCAAACAGAGGCTGCGGGCCACACCTCTGCTTGGCGCCAACTTTACCTTAGCATAGGCGTACACAAGAACACTTAGCATTATTTATTTCATCTTGCACCTATAAATAAACCTCACTTGCAGTAAACAGGGTTCCATTCAAAACTATTGCAATAAAATAACTATATAAAAAAAGAGCAATTTTCATGCGTATCCGGAGGGTTGTTTATGCTCTCAACATTGTACATTTAGCATGCCCTGAAAAGTGCACACAGAAAGAAATGGGAAGAGAAAAAAATGTACGAACAAGCAAACACAAATGAGCAACATAAATAGTTGTGTATACAAACACAGAGAGCAAGACACGGACAGTGAGAGAGGGACAGGTATAGATAGATATGCAAGCATACACAGGGAGAAGACATAGCCTGACATCTGGCTAATGTCTTTGAAGTGCAGCATATGCGACAATAGAAATACCAAATTTAATACATCTTTATTTTTTGTTTGGACTTTTGCTAACCAACAAAAGCCAGCTTGCGAAACACCAGTGGTCCGCGACTCACATTTGGGAAACAGTGGCATAAATGGAATAAAACTGCACAATTACAGCACCTCCACCTGTGTGTACAAGCCATGAAGATGTTAGGGTTATTACTGTTACTTTTAAGTTGAAGCTGGCACAACTGTTCTTTTAGGCAGCAAACACCACCAACACAACACATTAAACATAACACTGAATACATATGGAACTCAGATGCAATATACCATATAGCTAGGTATCACTGAATCACAAGTAATCAATCACAACCTCTAAAGGAATTCAGTTAGCGAACAGTAATACTTCTTTCTTCAAAAGAAAATATCCCTTTCCACAGACAACGCACAACATACTACAGCAACACCGCACAGCTAGGTAGATTTAAGAGGACTGTGTGAGGGCAGGAACACACTAATCACAGCTATCCATGCGCATACCCAGAGTGACGAGATGGTTCCATATCAAAGGGACACCACTTGACTAGTGATGCACTTTGCTTTTACCCATCATTGTCGTCAGGTGTGTTGGTCCAACTGGCTCAATTAAAATGAAAGCACTGATATGTTAACTCAAAACCCAGAACTGGATAAGTTGCGTCCCAGTGACATGGAGTCATCTGGTCCTGGTCGCCTTTAACATACTGCGCGTCAGGCAATACACATACCAGTCCTTCAATAGCCACGTAAAATCCACCAGCTAGATACACAACCAAAAATATAGAAGAAATATTAACAGAACTGACCCCGCCGAAATGCACAGTGAAACTGAAAGCCGTCGCTAGTAGGTAAAGGATACATCAAGACTTGAGGGTTAAGATTGTTATCTGAGCCCCTAGCTCTGCCAGTGTCTACGATCAATGCAGCGGGACACAAATCTCTGGTAACATGACAAAGTGACCTGTGAAATGCTATGCCTTAGAATATTCAAGGCCCTTATTCCTTACCAGCCCCCTCCCGGCTCAAGTTTAAAGGTTTCAGTCACCCCGCCTCCAATTAAAGCAAGACTCTTTACCCACCACACACCCACATAAAGTACACCGGTCTGTGAGGAGCACAACTATCAGTTCATATGCGGTGTGCACCCTCCCCCAGTCAAGAGAGCGGCTATACCAAATCTATACTCAGACAGTAAAGCGTTTCATACCAACATGAAATACCTCCAGGCCCGCATTAAAACCTGCTTGGACACTGCAATCTTACAGTCACGAGACAAGGATGTGTCAGTATAAATACACCAGACACTTTCTACTAACAAAGGCTCGTATAGATACGCAAAGATAGATCAAAATACCTGGTGAAAGAGGTGCGCCGCACAGCCGTCACCCTGCCATGAACTGGGCACTCCACCAAGCCGGTGATCACTTTCCTTAATGCCCGGCCGCTCTTTGCCATGGTGCCGACTCACGGCCGGTAGTAATCTTCAAATGAGTGTGAAGTCACTCACTCCCGAGGAGGAGGCGGTCCCGCCCTGAAGGGACGGCTATGAATGGAAAGGGGCGCAGCTAACAAACCAGCCCTTCAGAGAATATAGGTATCCATCTTATAGCATTTTCGATATTTAATTACGACAGCTGTCTGCGCATTCCAGTGCGTAGCAACAGCTTTGCAAGCATGTATATACTGCTGAATGTTGCGTTTGTAATATCGATTAATTTAGGGATGTGGTATTTAAAAAATATAAAATCCATTAGATGTTTAACGCATACGGTGAGACACGAGTAGGACAGAGCAATTGTAGAAACATTTGCAGTAATATGTTTCCTTTGGAGGTATTGAACAAACATGTGGCTTTTGTTAGAATTGGTACTTGATTTCACTGCAAATACATTTTCTAATATGGCTGCTTATGAAGCAGGCAATGGGGGCGCAAGATCGGCATAGCGAGAAATCAAAAGCAGATCATCAGATAGCAGGGCGAATAAACCAACATCGTATAATTATATAATCGTATACTATAGGATAATGTGACATAGTTCTAACAAGCGCGCCCGGGCGGCTGCGAAAGTAAAAGCGAATGCGACCTTTGTAATATGACCCAGAACAGATGGCACCATGCGCGCCACTGCTTGCTCCTGACAGCTCTAGGCTATGGGAAAGGTGGGACATGCACCCGCCTTTGGCCAATTGCATGCTTTCATTTTTGAAAGCCACACGCAATGGCCAATACAATGCGTGCAACAAAAAAAAAGCCACACGCACGAGTTTGCTGCAAAGCTTGAGTGATTCCATGAGATCATCTCCTAGGGCAGCGCATGCGCGCTGCGCTAGGTGAGACCTATAAAGGGAGGGCTAGTTGATCTGGACAGTGTTTTGAATAAAAGGTATAGCCCTAAATATCTCTTTGGGTTCTTATCTACTCTAGTGCCTCAATCCATTGTTTAATCACAATATGGATAAAGGATTTCCCATCTACCATTTAAATTCAGATTTTTTGAATCAGTATTATTTTTTCCACTTGGCCTAAGCAGTAAGTTTCAATGTAGCCCAAGCCTTTGCTAAAGATTCCTTATGAGAAATCATTAAGGGGACAATTTATATATCAGCTGGAGGCCTGGTTCTCCACTACAACAACAGAGTAAATTACTCCGTTGCCCTGATTGAGATACGACCTGCTGAATTTAGAAATGACCACCAACCTGGCAGTCATTTCTAAAGCACTGGCAGGAACCGCTATCATGATGGTTTCTGTCAATATTTTTTGCAGTTTGGTGCAGGGCTCTGTCAACATGACAGAGTCTTCCACCAAACTGTTTTCTTTTTCTGTTTAAAAATCCTTTTGGACGTAAGAAAGCAAATGCACCCCGCCATAGGAGTCCTCTCTCATGTTGAGGGGGTAATTGTTTGCTTTTTACTGTCCCTTACTGCCAGGATTTGCCTGGCATTGCTGGACAGTAAAACAAATGGCTATCTGTTCACCTATCCTAATTGGTGGACAAACAGTAGATCAATTCACTGATGGCACTTAATCTGTCAGACCATCTGAGAATTTTGCTTATAGTGGTGACAGAGTAGTCACTGCCATAATCAAATGTATGGTCCACCCGCATTTAAATTGGATGGGCGATTTAAATAAAACATCATTCAACACAGTACATTACCACCTCCCTCCTCGCCAAGGACAAGGGAAACCGCAGGGCACCTCATACTTGCCTTCTGACTGTGGTGACGGCCGATGCAGGGCCCCACCAAGTGTGTGGCACTAGCACAAACAGAGGAGCCCCCACACACGGATACTCTGTGATACTCCGTGCCGGAGACCAGCACGTGGGTGGGATAGGCCTCTCTTTATTAACTCACACTGACCTTCAACGTGAGGTCAAGGTGTGTGTGCTTTTGTGTGTCTCACAGTGTGAGGGCCTGACCGTGCTGTGTATTCCTCCAAAACTTTCAACAAAACAACATAAGTCTTGCGTAGTACAGTTAACATAAACAGGACCCAAGAGGGCCCTGGGAGCCAGTCTTGTGAGTGTGGCGACAGTCACTTGGATCTACTCCCACACATAGTCCTCAAGCATCTTTGGGTTTTGTGACATTGTGTCGTAGGCTGTATGTATGACTCCTAGCCGGCGGATGTGCTGTGGTCAGCTCATGTGTTCCTGGTGGCACTGCGCCTCCTTGCCCAGTTGGAGCCACAGCTTGAGGCTCGGCGCTGTTACTGGGGTGGCCAACTTCAAAGTCTTGAACCTCTTCTCTCCTCGTCTGTGTGGAGTATGTGGTTTATGTCTCTGGGCTATATATGGTTGGCTGACACCATTTGGTGATTGAAGACACATTTCTTGTGATGCAGTCTGAGCTGCTTCTAGCAGTCACTATTGTGCCCTTTCTGGTAACTACTTGAAGTGGATGAACTTCAAGTGGAAGTCAAAACTTCCTGCCAAGATGCCAACCCAGTCTCTGGGTTTGACATTTCTCCCTGCCCTTCTCTGCTGTGTGGCTACAATATCAATGGGCTCTGGGGTCCATACAGTTGCTGGGGTATGCTGTCCTGGATGGCACGTCTGAACGTGACGTCAGCGGGTGCCCTATCAGTCGTGCTGTGGGGAGTGTGCCTGTGTGCACTGAGGGCTTTGTGGATTGCCTCTTCAATGTCAACTTGTTGTGCACACCCGATATGGATGAACTTGTTGAGTGTACGAATCAGCCTTTCCACCTCTCCATTAGCTTGGGGAAACTGGGATGTGACCGTCCGGTGTTAACTGGCCAGGTACCGTAGATATAGCTTGAAGTCTAAACTCTAAAACCATGGACAGTTATCATTTTTGAGAGTGTGAGTGAACCCACATGTTCCAATTCGTTTCTCAAGGCTTTTCGTGGTGTGATCGAATGACATTGCCTGCAATATCTCTACTATTGAGAATTTGGAGAATGTATTGGAAATGACTAGCAGGTGCTGGGCTACAGGCAGGCTTCCAAAGTTCACACCAATGTTGCATAACGGCCCATCTCTTAGGCTGTCAGTCATTACTTGATGGGGTTTGCTGGTTTGGCACCAGTGGCATCACACGACCATGTTGTCGACCTGGGTGTCTAAGGCGGTGAACCATAAGTTCTGTCTTAGCCGTGTCTTGATTTTCGTGGAGCTTCGGTGGCCTGTGTGTGTGAGAGTGAGCATCATCATGTGCAGTAAGTGAAGGATGACAATTCGGTGACAGTGAAGGAGGAGCCTTGGGGGGCGGTGCTGAGTTTGTGGAAGACGTTGCAGAGGGTGGTCAGATGTTATTATGTGACGTTACTATGCCTCCCTGTTTCCTGAAGCAAGTTCTTCCACTTTCCACAGCCTCCCTTTCCCTTTGAATGGCAGGATCTGATGCAGTGGTGTCTACAATGTCCTGGAGGGTGATGGTGTTGAGACAGGCGAGTTCTGACATCCAGTGAGCGTATTCATCCGCTGCCATTGAGAGACTGAACCACTTGTCGTGGATGCCAGGAAAGGTAATCGGCTAGGTTGCCACAGCCTGGTTTTTATCCCACTGCTAATTAGTAATTCTGAAGCTGCAAGACCCATTTCTCAATCCTGGGCGGTGGATGTGTGGCAAAAAGAACTTTCAACGGGTTGTAGTCTGTGATGACCCTGAAGTGACAGCCATATAAATAGAGGTGGAAAAGGAGACAGCCCCACTTGAGGGCGAGGGCCTCTTTCTCGATGTGTGTGTAGTATTTTTCTGTTTCTGTGAGGGCTCTGCTGGAGTATGTGACAGGGGCCCAGTGAACGTTATCGGATTGTTGCATCATCACAGCTCTCAGACCAACAGGACTGGCATGAACCATTAAATCTGACTCTTTGACAGGGTTTATGTAGGCCATCATGGTATCTTGGAGATGTGCTTTCTTGATTGCTTGGAAAGAGTCTTCTTCTGCTGGACCACACACCCATTGTGTTGACTCTTTGGTAAGGTGTCTTAGTGGGCCTTCTAGTGTTGCCATGTTGGGGTTGAAGCTCCTGCAGTAAATTGCAAGCCCAAGGAAACCTCCACTGTGGATTATGGGGTGGCTGCATCTCTTATCCTGATGCATTTAGATGGGTTGACCTTGACACCATCCTTGGAAAAGATATATCCAAAGAACATAATCTGTGCTGGAAGAACTGGCATTTTCACAGTTCACATTTCAGAGTGAGACAAGCAGACTCGATCCATGAGAGTGTGACATGCGATAGTTGTCAAGAGTGGGTGTATAGATGAGGATGTTGTCGCTGATGTTTATGATGCCTTCAAGGCGCACATCTATACAGATTTGTATGCAACCCAGTTGCTTGGGTTTGTTGGTGATACCATGGGGGATACCCATGGGGTCGTTCCAGTGACTTTTCAATGACTCCTCCATTGTTCAGTTTTTGTAGCTCTGCTTTCACCACCATACAGAGATGGAAGGGGATTCTGACGTGGTAGAGTGCCACTGGTCGGACTGAAGGATCGATGTGGAATGAAATTAGTGGACCTTTCAGGCAGCCTAGACCTGTAAATAGGCAAGGGAAGTTGAGGAGCAGCTTATCCACATCTCCTGAGGGGTCGCCTAAGGCCGCAGTGAAGTGGATGAGCTGAAGTTGTTTGACCCTGTCACCCTGATGAGCATGTCAGAGTCTGTGGACGTGACAAAGAACTTCGCCGGGCATGAGTGGGTGCCATTTGACGTGAAACAGGTGAAACCACCAGCCAACAGGATCAGGGTCTTACTCCAGTATGCAAAGATGCATGCAGTAATGAACAGCAGGCTGGGCCGCTGGACCAGAGTGTGGAAGTGTCGCAGACTGGTGATGGTCAGTGATGCGCCTGTGTTGATGAGCGAATTGGTCATGATGTTTTCAAAGGGGACTTGACAGATGGGGCGGATATGCCATGCTGGCTGCCCCGGCATCAGAGCAAAAGCAATTAGTACAATGTGCTCTTCCTCAACATTGCCTTTTCCAGAGCCAGGCATGGGTGGAACACTATACAAAGTGGGCGTGAGGTCTGGTGTGACTGCTCTAACTCCTTGGTGATGTCGTGTGCCACTACCACAGGGAGCCGGCAACCGCCCGACAGACTTTGTCAAAGTGGTTGGGCCAGAGACACACTGATCAGGTCTTGCTCCTGGCCGTGCATTAATGGAGCAGATGAGGAAAGCAGTATCCACACTATTTATTTGGGCAGTGTTTTTCTGGGGTGGTCCCTGGGGCAGGTCAGCGAGGAGGTCCTCTTATGAGGGCTGCAGCTGTCTCCATTTTGATGGGTGGGTTCTGGTGTGGTTGAAAGTTTTTGAAAGGCGAGTTTAATCTGTTCTGTTCCTCTGTTGAAGAGTTCATGGGAGCAGGCAAATGTGAGTATTGGGTCTAAAGGCATATTGGGCCAGTGGAGAGTTTGTTGTCTGACCATGACCGACCACTAGCCTTGTATGACCTGGGAATGCACTTTTTTCTCAGGATCATATTCCGTGCTGGTCAACTCAGGCAGGCAGGTGTAAAACAGGTAAATAGATTCACCCTTACGCTGGCCAGCTTACTGCAATTTGAGACTTCCAAAATCAGGGTCCACTTGGAAGTCAAAGTGTGCATTTATAGCCGCGATGCGTCTATCCTAGTCATCAGCACCAGTGTTGGGGAGATTGCAAAATAGTTTGAAAATATACTCCCCTGCATAGTGTAACAGGAGGTAGTATTTCGTCTCACAGTCTATCTCCATGGTTGCTTTGAAATTGTTGTTGAGGTGAGCCACTCAGGTGTGCCAATGAAGTGCGTCAGAGGCGGGGTCACTAAGTTCACTGAAGGGAGGCAGAGGGTTGTACTTTCTCCCAATGGCATGGACAAGCATGAGGCATCGCAAAGGCATGGCCTTCCCATTTTCTTGATGATCTGTGATTTTGGCGTAGGACAGTGCACTGGACAACAGGCAGCAGGTAGCAGGTGAGGCAGGCCAGGCAGGTGAGTGTGATCCTGGTTTTGAGGCAGGAGAGTCAGTACACACAGCGGAGGAGCAGTCGTGCGGGCTGTGGTGCTTGGTGCTGTTGAGGTCGCCGGGATAAGAACACAGGAATTGGTGCTGTCAGACTTCAATGGACTGCGTAGGCCGCTTGCATGAGGATGCTTCAGTTGATTCCAGCTCATACAGGTGGTTGCGGGTGGTGAGGGTTGAGAGCTGGCCATGGGTAGGAGCAGCACATATGCCCCGTCTGCAGAGAAGAAGGGAAGCACTTGTCCGGGCTTGATTTGCAGCCGCGGAGAATTGGCAGGCGCACATGTCCAAGAATAGGAGGCTGCTGGGTCTGCTCTGTCCACTATGGTCACGGCAGGTATGGGGCCCTGCCAATCGTGCTGCCCTTGTGCAAACAGAGAGGCTCACACACACACACACATATACTCTGTGATACTCCACACCGAAGACCAGCGTGTGGGCGGGATTTACCTGTCTTCATTAACAAACCCTGACCTCCAACGTGGGGTCAGGAAGTGCATACGTGTGAGTGTGTCCCTGCACTATGGCATGACCTTGAGCTATGTTTCACTGGCGTAGCACACAACGTATGACCAGACACCTCCACTCGAGCGCAAAACATCACCGCAGGCCAGACTCCACAGGACACGAACATGCCCTTACACCAGCAGACATAGTCTTTTATCAGCACAATCCCATCCCTACTTCACAGACACACATGCGCACACATCAAAAAACTCTTAATAAAAAGCTCTTAATTTGTACTACTCTCTAAAAAATAACACCATATGTACAAACACTTGGCAAATGTACACAAATACATTTAACTATATAAAAATTAAAACCAGATTTTAGGAAAGCAAACGCATGTTATTTGAGAGTCGTGTAACTTAGCAAATGCTTCATTTTCGGGTCCCATCTTGCCTGCAGAATTTCAAAGCACAGAAAAGGTGTTTTAATGTTGTAGAGCATTTTTGTAAATGGCAGAAATGCTCCCTCCAACCCATCTACCGTTCTAAAGAAGTTTGCAGGACAATGTTTTTCATTCATTTTAAAGCATGTGAAATCTAGTACCAAAAGGTGAGCACATTTGAATGGAGAACATTTCAGCCGCTGGCAGGGAATGCTGCCCCTAGTGCAGTACAACATGGTGAGTCCAGTTTATATCGGATTACAGAAACCAGGAAGTGACGATGGTCGATGGATAAGGACAGTATGCAGCTGGTGCAGGACTAGAGGGAACACTGTAAAGGTTTTGCCCATTTAAATTTGCTGCAAAGAAAGATGAACAAGACCAGGAACACCCCGGTTCTGTTCATGTGCTGAAGCTGCAAATGAACCTATGTATTCTACGTTCAAAAGATAGTACCTTTGCCACTGGGCCACACTGAGCATGCGCATAACAGTAGTGACAGGTGTTCTCAATTCGATTCAATATCACTTTATTCGAATACAATAATATCCATGGAAGAGTGATAAAAGGGAAATTCATTAATTATAAAACACTACGCTTTCTTTCTCATTAAATTTGTAGAGGTCTGAATAAAAATGCACTTGAACAAACTATTCGGTTCAATAGTTGTGTCGGAAACTACATATATTGGCCATTTTTCAGCTTTAAATAGAGACACTTCTAATTAAAAGGAGCAGAAATTGAGCTGCATTAATACCTATTGCATTTTATAACACTGGTAAAAGCTCTAACAAATAAGGACTATTAATAAAAACACTTACAAATATGGTTATATACAATATTCTTCATTGCGCATCTTCAGATATCAAAGCTTCTAAATGTGAAAGACTTTTCCTTCTAACAATAGCAGATATAATGAATGAGCAGACAGAAAAACAAATATCCAAATTTTCTAGTGCGCATAGATACGCTTACTAAAAATAAATATATTTGCCAGTTTAAAAATTGGTATTAAATATTCTCTTCTCAGATCCTTATAGAATTTACAAAACAGGATAAAGTGCATTGTCCTTTGATTGGATTTGCCATCTCATGAGCATTAAGGTAATATCCGGATATAAGTCTCCTCAAGCAACCCTCAAATGCAATGTTCCTAAACGTAATCTAGTGAGGTAGAATCTATGTTGTGTATTCAGTTCAATTAGAAGATAGTTTTTCACATCATCTTGTACTGGTCCTGAGAGGTATCTACGCACCGTAGATTTACTACTCTCCCAAATATCTCTTTCTGCCTCACTTTTTCCCCTTAGTATGAGTTTTACTTCAGTCTTGCTATATTGTCGAATACTGACAGTATCCTTAACTCCAATACTCTTATCCACTTTTCTCATTTGGCTGTCTGTATATGACAGCCATCGTATCTTTATTCCAGCACCAAGGGATAGGCACTACAGTATTATTTCTTTGTAGAACTTTGTCCCAAATTTCCTCCATATATTGTGTCAAAGTAAGGAAGGACTGACGTGAAGGTCATCCTCTAAAAAGTGAGGCTTCTCATAAATGCAGGAAAATGTTCAAAGAGGACATTGTAGCTCCAGGTATGGGGTGTGTTCTGAGAATTTACTCCTACGAGTAAACACTGCACCAGGTCAATCTACACTGCTGCGGCTCATTGCACCGGTGCAGCTTGACGCTTTGGCAAGGATTCCACTAGTCCAATTTGTACCACTATTCCACAGATATGTAGATATCTACATTTGGTATTTTCAGACTTGCAAACCGACATTATGGAATTTCAGAGCTAATGTATTTGATCTACACGGCCTTTTAATCAGGAGTACTCTTTTCAGTGTACGGTCCAACAGGCCTAACGGACAGATCATTGAGTAAACAAGGACTTATTTACAGTGTTGATTTTCTTCTGTTAATCAGTCAGTTTAGACACCCCGTAGTCTGCACTATTGCCACAAAAAAGCTTTTTCTGCTATGCACCTATAGTAAGAACTTGTACTAAAAAATATACAATTTAATCCGAATGACAGAGGTCTCACCGTATTCATTATAACTGTACATTGGTATAATCAGTTGATGTATGAAGGGTAAAATTGAATTAGGTTACTTCTGATCTAGTTATAATGGTTACTTCGCAAACAAGTACCATGGGAACATTGTTTCCTCTAATTCAGTGCCCTGTTGATACTGCTTGAATGAAAAAAGCTATTTTTTAAACTATGAGGAATCTATAGTCAGTAAAGTTAATAAGGAAATTAAATTCATTTAGATATAAAGGAAAGGATTTTGGTTAAAAACAAAAGCAAGAACATTTGACGGACAATTCCAGTGTAAGCCAACATTGACACGGAACTCAAGACAGAAAACATCTTTATTGTTATAACTTGCCAAATGTCGGCTAGAACGTACAACATAATATTTACAAAAACCAAACTACTATCTATATGTCCAGTGTATTTCTTCACCGTGGATCAGCCCTCCGTGATTTGGAAGGTAAAAGTCTAACAAAGATTAACAACTTGATTTTCAGGGTACAGCTTGGTTTGGAGCATGATACCGCAAAGTAATTTAATACCTAGGACTGTTCCAGCTAGTATTTTAAATATTTGATCATCTATCCTCACATGAACTCTGCAGCAAAGTACATCGCATTGCTGTGGCCTTCAATGAGAGAAAGGACAGAGAACACAAGTTCCTTTTGCTGTCTATAATCCGCCATGTTCTTTATGTGTTTTAATGCCCCGCAAGGGAAATAATCGTGCAGTATCTGTACACAGTGTTCTTCTCTTTGTATCCTACAGCCATTCATCCAAACCAATAACTATACTGTGATTTTTCAATATTTCTTTCTAAACAAATAAATAAACTGAAGAAAAACACTTCTATGTAGAAGACAGAAAAACTTTAGGATTTGAAAATCTTAAAATAACTTAAAAACGACCTATCCAAACAGATTCAGGAATAGCATTATAAGATTAAGCGGTGAGAATAAAGGAAATTAATATGCATGGAGGGAAGGAAAAAAATCTTTCGGATTATTCTTGCAATCTTCTGGGAAGAGAATAAGCACATTTTATGTGCAAGTAGTGGTTATCTTTGAAAATAGATTTTTACTTTTAGTTACATGTTTCTTAATAGTGACATTTTAAGCCATGGAACTCGACCATTGTCATTAAATCATTTTTCCCTGGAGCTGAATTTTAGTTCTAAGTGGAAATAATAAAATGAAGAACCTCTCTTAAACCTATCTAGAATTTCTGAAAAGATATATCAATGGGTAACATGGTAGTAGAAGTCTGTCTTTGTTGCAAAGTTCATATAATGAAAGTAACCAATAAGTGGATCAGCAAATTAATCGTTGGGTTTTATTCTGTAAGGTGAAGTCTGCATTTCTTTGCTCCCCTGCCCGCCCAAGATCTCCATGTTTAAGAAATGTGGGGCCGATCTTTGCAGGGGTAAATGAGTTTTTAATGAGAAAAGGTTTAACTGTCTGTCAATCTGTGACGGGACTCCGAGCACTACCCAGGGGGCTACTGAAGACACTGATTGGTGGACCCCGCTGACACGGGTCTCTAACCTTCTTCCCTGTCCGCAGGATGAGTGGGATTCGGCAGCCGAGGATCAGCTTTTCCGGATGGGTGCCGGGCCCTTTAACTGGGAGTACCCAGAATCACAAGGACCGCCCTGTGAGGACGTCACGACGTGAGGTCCTACAAACGTGGGTGGAACCAGGAAGTCGGCGGACGGCGAACCCAGGAGGAGTGTTGGAGTCGCAGAGAGCAAGGAGCACGGCGAGAAGGAGAGCGAGGAGCAGCAGAACCAACCGGAGTACAGCAGGAGGACGGAGGTGGAGAGGACCGCAGGATACGGATCCGGCGAAGCGCCCTGCCACGTTCCCGGGGGAGGAGCGTGGCTAGGACAGGTACGGGACCGGGTAGCGGGCTGGATGGGGAGGCGGGATCGTCCACAGTAGTCGGCGACCGCAGCATTTCTCCCTAGACCTTATTAGCGTTTACCCCCCCTCACGGTTACGATCACTGGAGTCTATTGTTTGTGGCTATCACAAGGTGGTCCCTCACTCCCCTGGCCCTGGTGTTAGGTACAAGTTCAAATATACAAAGCCTAATAAGCCCCTTCTCTTTCCTTCTGGGGACCGGCGAGAGCGGACCTTGAGAGACGAGAAACCGGAACCCCTCCGTGGGAGAAGACAGCCCCAAGACCTTGACCCTCATCTCATCACGGATCCCGCCCGGTTTGCCCGTGAAAGACTGACTATCAGGACAAAACGCAAACTAACAGCAATAAAACCTAAACTACCCCGACCCCGTGTTACGTCTCTTCTTGGTCCCCCGTTACACAATCTTTTCAGTGTTGTCAATTTTTTTCTTTTCTTCCAATTTTTGACAAAGTTTGATTGAAAACACCTAAAAAGCTGCCCTAGTGGACTTTAGGGTCAACCTTCCTGACGCTGGAATCTGGGGCTCACGGTTCAATCCCCGGCACCGGCGGCAGGTCAGCCCAGCACCATGTGACTCTGGGCAATAGCTTGCTTAATCTTCTCGACAACTCCCAGTGCTGGGATGCCTTCGGGTAGCTGTTCACACTTTACAAATACTGGATTTACATTTAGCCAGCATCTGCTTTTGCCAGGGTACAGCAGCTCCATGATGAGTGTTTGGGATTTTGTACTTTCAAAATGCATGACTGGCTGGGGCTGCTGCACAACTGCCACAAACGGTAAATAGAAGATAGAAGACCAACTTTTTAACACTTACATTTGATTCAGACCTGTAGGAAACATCCTGCAGTGTTTCTTGAATATGACTCTTCATGCTGTCATTTTCCTTCAGTCTAGGACTACTCTTTATGCCCTGCTGAATCACTGCTATCGTGCCCTGCTGTTGGCCTTGACTACAGAGAAGCTAGGCACATGGACACAGAGTGGAAAATATGGCCCTAAAGAGGCTAGACTATGAAAGGGCTGCCCTAGAACGAGGCATCTGCAAGTGAGCTGAGAGGTGACTCCAGTGGGTGAACGCACCCCCTAGCAGTATCAACATTCTCTTACTCCTCTCTTCACCACTGTGGGAACCCTACATTACACCTTCCTGCTAGCCTAGTCAGGTGTGCAATGAGCAGGTGTCCCTTGAGTAGACTCAGTGGCATGGGTGCCAAACGTGGCTTTTGGGAGTTCTCTGGTCCGGCTCTACCAAGCAGAGTTCCAGCACCTGGCTCATTTTTATGCTAACCAAATTGAGAAAGCATATGAGGTCCTGTGTGGTCCAATGATGTGCCCATGTACATTTCTGTTGCCATTCAATTTAGCCACTGTGGATCACAGTACGTAAGTATGCACATGATATTTCTACAGCGTAATCCTAGCCAAAAGCCAATGAGCACTGTACACGAGTGAGAGGAGGAGAGGAGATGGAACTTGGTTGAGGATGGTTCATGCATTTTAATGTAGTGTTTTTTATGAGGTGAGTTTTCACCTCCGTCCTAAATTGAAGCAGCATTGGTTTGGTCCTAAGGGGTAAAAGGATTTTGTTCCACATCATGGGTGCATAGATGGAAAAGGCTTGCTGCCTTGTTCTTTTTCATTTGTTACACCTCCAGTCTGATAGTGGCTTGGCTGCAGGTGTGCTGAGAGCCACAAGAGATGGCGAGGGTGTCCCCAAGATGCGTAGGAGTGCTGGTCTTGATAGCTTTATAAATGAACAACTGGGTTTGAATGTGGTGTGGGGCAGCAAGGGCAGTCACCGGCATTGCATCAGGATGGGGGTGATGTAATCAGATTCCTTCAGGCCCTAGATGAGACTTGCTGCAGCTTGCAGGACAGCCCTAAGGGGTGCCCATGTGGAATCTGGGAGGCCATGGATTAGGGCATTCCTACCATCCAGATGCACAAGTACAAGGGTTTTGACATTAGTTTTGAAGTCACTTTCTGGAAGAAATGGTTTGACTTTCTTTAGAAGATAGAGTTAGTACCAGGCCGTCTTTGTTGTTTTGTAGCAATGTGTTCTTCGGGGATTGAGGTTCATCACTGTCTTCCACACTTCAGTGCAAAGTTATCTCCATTCTGGATACGAGCTAATGACCTCGTATTACTACAGGCCAGAGGTCAAGATACAATATTTATGTACCAGCAATCCCAACATTTGGAGACATTACGGGTATCCGGGAACCATAACTCATAACTGCAAACACGTAGGGGCTTATTTACAAGCCCTTTGCGCCACCGGTGCATCACTTTTAACATAGGAAAAAGTGACGTATCTGCGGCGCAAGGGGCTTGTAAATAAGCCCCTTAGTCTCTTGATTTTAAAGTGCTAAAGCAATCCTTCTCAGATGCAGGTTGCTTCATTTATCTTGTGAGTTTGTTCAAATTTTTCTTGTGACCATGGCAAGAGGATTATAATCTTCCATGTTCTCATTTGGTTTTAAGAACTGCAGAACATATGTGATCAGTTAGTGGTCATGCAAAGCATACACCTTATGTAGCTTGAGTACCCAGCCATGCATCTGCCACTCCTTTGTCATATTTTGGTGAGTGATTTCCATCATATGGTTCATATTTTACAGTGTGTTTATTGATTTCAAGTGATATTACAGTTTTGATCATTCAAAATAACTCTGACTGGACATTCCATCTTCATTATAGATGTGATACCCATGATATATTGTAACTAGGTACAATTTTCACACCACTTCCTTTGAGCTAAGCCTTAACAACTTGACCCACATACCCAGTGAGTCGAGTTTGGGAGATTAACTTTCGATCTAAGACCGACAGACCGAATATCCAAGACACTGGTTAATAGGCAACAAGTGCGATCATTGAACCTTTGGTTTTGGTAGGTAACCATTGACGCTGAAATTATGAAAGACAAGAGCTGGGAGAGGGATTATGCTGTTCTCTGTCTGGGATTCAGCGCCATCTTCTAGGTAAAGTATAACTTCGTAACACGGCAGATGTTAGCGTAGACCCTAGCTGAAGAGGTCTTCTCACTACGGAAGGAACATTGACCTGGGCATCAACAGTGACATAAATACCTTATTTTTTTATACTCTAGTTGGAACATCAGTGTTTTCCTTCAGCACCGGGAACAACCAGGAGGTTTAACACATTATCGAATTCATAGCAGACTGCAATTACTGCGTTGTGTTTGTAAAAAGTATTAGAGTTTGAGTGATGTGCACTTCAACATGATGGTGAGAGATTTGCAGAAGTATTCAATTAATTGTGGATAATTTCATAGACAAACTCAAGTTGATCTATGCGTCACTGTCAGGTAAGCAGCAGATGAAACCAGGGTTTAGTCCGCCTTCTGTAACATCTCAACCTTCCCTCTGACACTAACTCCATCAACATGCCAGCTCCGCTCTGGAAATACACTGGTAAGCCAATTAGAGAGGCGCACTTGTAGACATCTCTCTGATAATTTCTTGGAAACTCTGTTAGTCGCATTCAGCAAACAAGATTTCTTCTCCGTGATTGATCCCTGCTTCTGAAGAGATGCACGGTAATGGGAAGCATTGTCTGTGTTAGACAAATACATCATCTCTGGCGGCAAACTGTGAATTAGACTATAACTCAGAGGATTTGTTGAGTTGTCGGTGTCTGAATTATGAGAGATGATCGAATTAAATTTTCCAACTATGATCTGCATATAATTTTTGCATTGTAGTAGATTTTTTTAACGAAACTATCCATTTTCTTTATCCCAATTGATCTTTTTTTTATTAATCTGCAATTCCTTTTTTTTCTGCAAATTGAAACAAGTTTTTTTTTTTAGAAAATACGTTTTCATTTTTATTTGTTCAGGAATTGTTTACATACAATTACGATCATTTGCAATATGCCACTGAACACAATTTGTGTGCCCCCAGTAAATTCTCCACAGGAGGGGTTTGCTCCAAAATTGGTGCACAGCCACATTATCACACAGAAATTTGACTCGTGCATCTTTTCATTACTTTACTAAAATGCTCTGGCAATTGTAGGAATATATACTGAGGGTCGAAATACACAAGCATTAGATTTAACGCAGGGGGAAACTGGTCCAGGACCTTAGCTTGGAATTTTAAGATTAGATTGCACAAAGTATACTTATGACTCCAGGGTTCTGATCAAGGGAAGATTGCAGATGTGCACTGGACGCTTCACTGATTCCTTACTACTTACGTCATATGTTTGCTGCAAAATAATCAGCACTTCGGAGTGGTTCCCTATTCATAAAGTGGCTGAGAACCAATATATTGATCTCTTAAAATTAGAACATGCTCGTCTGACAAGTGTTTGCAATTCCTTGTTTCGCAGGTAACTTCTTTCTAAGTGAAGGTTACCTCTCGACTGCCCATAGAAGTTTTCCTTATGAAATTAAAGCATCTTTGGCAAATCTATTGGTGAAAGTCAAATGGTCCAAAGTGAGTGATTTCTGTTTCAGAAATTGGGCTTTTCTTTAATTTAGTGCCAATCAATTTGAAAGCATGTTTGCTCATGCCCATTACAGATTTGCCCCCCCCCCCCCGCCCATATGTAGTGCACAAGTAAGACCTGCACATGTGGACAATCGAGGATGGTTACACAGATGTTCGTCTACAAATGCGTATACCCTCCATTTGCAGAAAATGGAAGACAACTGTATGGTTGACCAAAACTACAGTGCCACTTGGCTGATTCATAAAGTGATGCCCTGACACTGCACAACACAAGAGACCAGTAAGCTGAAGATGAGGTGAGTGATCTGGCCAGAAATAAATGGCAAATCCAGACCGCCCGCGTATCTACCAGAGGAACGCTTGCATTGAGGATACGCGTAGCTCCCCTATGTGGAAAACTAGATACTCTCCAGAAGGGGGGACATTCTGATGGTGAGGCAGTTCCATCACACCCTCTGAGTGTGTGGGGTTTGCCCTGAGGCTTGTAGGACTGAGCAGGCCTCTGCTCTTTACCGAAGAATCCTGATCAACACGTGAATAAGGGAGAAGTCGCTCACTTGTCCATTGATATTCATTTCTTGATTAGGCACCTCTGGCGTGAACCTACAGTGCTACATTTGCTTCAGATACAAAGCAAAATATAGAATAGAATTGCTCATTTTAAGTCAGGATTGAGTACAGACACCACGCGTTCATGGGATTAAAGCTGGTTAGGAGAGGACAGCAGTACATGACGTTGTCATATCTTCCACTCACTTGCCCTCCTGGTTGCTAGACGGCTGCCTGCGGGACGACCAGCACGGTAGCCACTTCCTTGAAGATGCTGTAGTTTTTTTTGTTCACTAGCTGATGAACAGTTCACAAATGAGTGCAAATATGTGGCACGCATATTTACAACCCTATTTTAAAATGAGCAGCAATGTACCATAACTTGCAAACTGGAATAGGTGCAAAAATGGATTTAGAAAGCTGTATGGCTGTGGAAAGTTTTTTTGGTGTGTTTTTCATGAGAGGAAGTTTGCCCAATTCCTGACTGCCATTCACTTACGTTTGAGAGTAGTTTTACCCCTGTGAGTGTAAGCTGGTGCAGGTATAAAAATCATTTTATATGCGAGTGCATACCTTGTTTTGCTTTTTCTCACCTGAACTCTGAAGAAGGGCTGTGCTGGTAGTTCACACTATTTTGAACTCAATTGTACACCTTCTTTACATTTTCTAGAAAGGTCTCTATTCGGTTTAGGGAAAGGTATGTCAAACATTTATGAGAAAAAAAAATCATGAAAATCCCATTATCACATAAAGCCCAAATCATGATGAACTTTGCATCCTGTTTTTAAATTGTCATAATCCTTTTTTTTTGTATTTTTATAATTTTTGTAAAATAAACTTAAAGTTATAGAGAAAAAATCTTTGTCACTTGCAACACTCCTAATTCTCGGGAACGAGAAGTAGGGGTGTTGCAAGTGGCAATTTGTGAAATAAGTTGGAATCGAAGAGGTTTACTTAGAACGAGGATTTAATATGGGTTACATTTTCATAACTTAAATCGAGCCAGAAACTAAGAAGGACAACAGAAATGGCAGTTTACTGAGGTTTTCAAAGGCCATGCTTTCCCATGATGGGTTTCCGCATAGGAATCATACCTGGGAGGTGGTTGTATGAGAAAGAACCTGCTGCAAGGTCTTATCTCATTGTCTGTGCTCAGATGAGGGGTGGTCGGGGTTTCTGAGCTATTTCGCATAATATAAAACTCGACAATTGCTCAGACACAGAGAGGGTGTTGTATAACTGTTCATTTAAGGTCCTTTTATTTCTCCTGCTTGCATCATTATTTTGTGTGTAGTAAACACATGTGATGTAGTCATTGGTATCAAAAAGCTTTTGCGATCACTTCAAATAATGTTTCAGAATATTTTTTCTGGTGGACTTCTCAAAGGTTTGCCCTCTCTTTCACCCTTTCGTAGGCACGGGGCGCCCTTCCAATGTGCCTAATGGACAGACGATGGAAATACAATTCTCCAGCTGTCAAACAATGTT
Organism: Triturus cristatus; assembly: GCF_964204655.1. Lineage (NCBI taxonomy): Eukaryota > Metazoa > Chordata > Amphibia > Caudata > Salamandridae > Triturus > Triturus cristatus. The sequence goes on from NC_140584.1 coordinate 47,993,998, forward strand.
GGAACTTCCCCGAGGTAGAGACGAAAGGGGCAGTGCTTCGCAGAAAATCTGCTTTTATCTAGTGCTTGGAAACACAGTTTTGTAGCACTGTAAACAGACGTGAGCACTTATCATCTACATTAAAATCACTCATTTGAATAAACCGCAGAAATATGAAATGCGGAGTCAGTGGACGTCAATTCTAATCCGTGACTGACAGGTGTTGTACCGAATGATGTCGAAGGCGCGTTAACTCGCTGGCACACTCAAGTACAGTAGAACCGGTGCTTTAATGATCATTAATGCACCTCTCTGCAATTGCAGGCGATGCCACGTCTCCGTTGTACAGTGGAGAGGGAATTGGATACAGTTCCAGTGACAGAGGACGTTCGATTTCTGCGCCAAGCGTGATACTGGCTGTAACATGGCGACTCACTGGGAAGGTAACGGCAGACACTGATTCACTGCCTGGCAGATGGCAGGCTGAGCTACAATGGGAAGCGACACATGCGTCTCGACTGGGAGACAGATCTGGAATGACACACAGTGAATGTGGCACGGCGAGGACCTGGAAACGGAACAGGAAGTGCCGCCGCTCTTCGGGGATGGAAGGTAATATAGTCTGCGTTTCAGTTAACGGAGTTGAGCTCAGTGCTCCCACGGCAAGTTCAGAAAAACTTCCTGCTACTTTTTCTGTGTGAATAGATACATCTGCAGAGTTGTTTGTCCGTCTTCCTTCTCTACTAAGAAAACAAGATCTCTGCTGTAGTGTAGTGACTTTGAATTGAGCAGCATTTTGTGATTTTTAAAACATTTCAGATCAAAACACATTCTCTGGGACAGAAAATATAGTTCTTTTTGGTGATAAGATTGTAGGCCTGTTTGAAATTTACATGAGAGAATGGGCTGCTAAGCTGCTGAAGGGAGATTTTGAAATCGAGTTATATACGGGCCCTTCTCAGCTTGTTCTTTTAACTAGTCTTCGTAAACTTGGTTCTAAGTAACTCAGAGAGCCTCCAGGTGAGTTCTTATTCTTGGGTAGCGTGTAGGTTCCATTAATCATATAACTGGCATTCCTTGAAGAGGTGTGTCTTCAGCTCCTTTTGGAAGTGGTGGACACACCGGGCCTTTCAGATCTGTGACGAGATGGAGGTCCAACTCATGGTACAAACCAAGAAAATATTATTTGCTGGCATCTTGTGGGGAAATATAAGCAGACTGCTGCAGGGAAATAGTAAAAAAAAAACCACAAACGTGGTATTCTAACTCAAAAAAAGGTAGTGCAATGCAAAATCTCCAATTTTATTGGAATTCATCTGCATAATAAAAATAAGTTACCTTTTACCTTGGTTGCTTGAATCGTGAAGAATTGAGAAACTACTTAACTGTAAGTCGCAGATGGAAGAAAAAGCGGCTGTAACTGTTGCAATCCTGCAAACCTGGAGCACACTCAGCAGAGTTGGAAAGAGAAAAGATGTCTGTTGAAATTTAAATCCCATTTCAAACCTCAAATAGGTTACTCCTCTTCCACCCTAAACATGAACATCCGGGTCGCGGCGATCTTCATACCGTGCAGAGCCACAATGCACTTCAATCTCTTCCAGGAAGAGAGAGCGGATGCAGTAAGGCGGAATTAATGATGTTATTCCAAAGGTGTAACCACCTGTCAGGGAATTTATGAACAATTAGATGCTGTAAGTAGTTTCTAGGGAGCTATTTGAATGTGTGATAAAGTCCTGGCTTGATTAGGAAAATTTAATAGTGTGACTTTGTAAACTAATCCTAGCAAACAAACATCAATCTTAGGGTGATACATTTCCAAGGATGTATTTCTATGCAGTGCCTTTATGTGTCTAGAGCCCCTTTGCTCTGAGACATATGATTTCAAATGGCACAATAAGATAAAACAATTCATCTGACCATGGAAACACTGATACTGATATGACGTGGATTAGGCAGTCCTTTTAAAGGGTAAACCAGATGAATGTTTCTGCCACAGTGAAAAGCTGCATGATTCCTATTTACACATCAGCAGGCAGTGGGGCAAATGTTCCTTTGTACAACCATGTGTGCTTGAGATCTTAGAGATCACTCCAAATGTAGCTACTAAATGGGGGTATATCACGGGTGGAAACGTCTACTATAGCCTTATAGCCCGCCGTAGTGGGCTATACCGGCTGTTAAAGGCCCGCAGCAGTGTTAAAGGCCCGAGCCGAAGGCGAGGGACTTTAACAAAGCAGATGGACTTTAAAAGCCGGTATAGCCCTGCTACGAAGGGCTATAAGGCTATTAGAACATTCTGCCACTAGAGGGCAGAATGTTCTAACAAAACAAAGCCTTCAGGGAGCGCGAGGGGATTGAAATCCCCTCAGGCTCCCTGAAGCCTTTGTTCACAGCCAGAGCTGTGAACAAAGACACATTGGAATGTTGGTGCTCCGGGCTTATACCAGCCATTATAAGCCCGGAGCGCTCCATTGTTTTCAATGGAGCTCCCAACATTCCAATGTTCTAATAGGTGATTATGTAGAAGGGATCAGGTCTATGGCTACATTAGGCAATTCCAGATGAGAAGAATCTTCTGAGATTTAAACTAAGGTTTAGGGTTGGAAACCTGGGGGCTGTCTTCAGGGATGGGTCCAAGCCATCGGGGAAAGAAAGCAAAGGCCTGCTCTAGAATCTTAGCTCTTTCTAATTTCAGAACTTACAAAATGAGGAGTGACCAGTTTGTAGCACTTTGAGAAATGACATCAGTGAAAAGTCTGTCCCCGCGTTCGGTTTATATTATACATGAATGATTTGTATGTTACGCATCAGATCTTAAAAGTGATCTGAACCACCTGGGGTAACAACATGGGTGATTAGGAGGGGGGTTGACATGTTTGGATATTTTGGCACAAGTAAGTAGAAAGTGTTATATTTCTCAGTAACAGGAGTTGTTCAGAACAACATTTAAACACCTGATGATGTGTGGTTGCACCTCCAGATATTTGTTGTGGGTTAATTGAAGGTATTTGCCATATGGCACCAAGAAGGAAGTGAATTCAAATGGAGAGACCTTTTCATGACACGTCTGAAGTACTGAAGGATTGTCTTTCAACTATGTAAAGAGACATTCAACTTTAGAGGGATTGCGTTTAATGGTAAAGGTGATCACCCTATTTCCTGGTGAATCGGAAAGCTCTTTCAGTTGGCCATTATCCGTAATGTCCGATGACAAAAGGCCTTCATCTGCATCTTGGTTGAAGGACGCAGTGCTGAGTGGGAGAAGGGTTGAGCCTTAAGGAACTTATCAATTCAGGTAAAGACCAACAGATCTAGGGATTTCAACATCCCAGACTGAAGAGAAATACAAGACTGAAAGGTTACCCGTTTTTCTTTATAAATCGAGTTTTAGAGGCTTGGATTAAAAAACAGTGCATTTAGCTTTTTGACAGTTTTTATTTCATTCTACATTTTTAACAATACAACCATAAAACGTTAATCTGAGTATAAATAATACTTTCTAGAACAAGATTATACACAAGCGTGACATGCACATGGCAAAAAACCACAGCTATGCACTTAACTGATTGTATAGTGTAGGAAATGACCTTTAAAAATCAAATTTCGACTTGCAAACCATATTAGAATTGCACCTTAGAAACTGCTGCAGAAATGGAAAATGTGCTTGCTTAAAAATGTGAAAGAATCCTTTTACAATGCATTATTAACGTAGCAAAATAATTCATAAATTAATCACACGTAGGGAAAATGTGCTTGCTTAAATGTATGAACCTTGCTATGATTGTTAGAATAAATAATGGTTTAGATATATTCTATGTATGCCACAACAGAACATTATTGCTAGTTTTGTCTTATCCGACTTGCTTTGCATTCACAATGAACACAGAGCGCATCTTTTAGCTTAGGTAGGAAGGTTCTCATGAGAACCTTCCTCCATATTACAAAATATGCAACATTGTTTTGTTACATACCGGCGTGGATGTTTACCAGGGGGAATCGAGAGAAGAAGCACTGAAAGTTGCCAACACCATTAAATGAGCATTTCCACTGCAGGAGAACTACTAACACTTGCTGAAGTTTGGGTACATTATTGTGCGATTTTATATTATTAAGTTTTCCTAGCTATAGAGGCCATCCCGAACTAGATGACTGTATTCCTTTTCCTCTGAGACTCGCTTGGAGGATACCCCTTACGACTCTGCAGAGAGGCACTAAATTCCAGCTCCTTGTTACCGACAGCTATTGCTAAAGGTGACTTTATTATTTTTATTCTTTACCTTATGTAAATGTAAATGTTGTAGACTTGTAAAGCGCACAGCTGCCCCAGCAACGGGGCGTCCCGGCGCTGTATACCGCTGGGGAACCCATCCTGGCTTTCCCTGTGAGATGGTCCCTACTGGGCATCTCCAAGGTGAAGACAAGCATCCCCGGCGCTGATGGGGCCGTAAGTGGAGATTAAGCAAGCTATTGCCCAGAGTTGCTGAGTGGGATCCATGGTTAGAGTAGGCACCAAGGCGAGAATTATCGAGTCCGCTGACCTTGGCCCAAGACCCTGCCGCGTCGGGAATCGAACCCTGGTCCCAGGCCGACCTCTGCTTCCGGGTCTGCCGCCTCTAACCAGTGAGCCACACCACTCCACTCCACTCCAAATCCACTCCAAATCCTTTTCTGATCAATGCTACTGCAACGATCATTCTTTATTTACTGATAGTTTGATGATTGCTGCTGTGACTGTAGGGAACACAGCTGAGCGGTTCTTTTCCGAAAGGGAACTCTTCATGGGTTCTATCTAGGGTAGATTAGGCTCTTAGCTAGTTTAGTAACAATTTTCTTTTATGGAATGCTTTATATTGATCTATGCTGGCACTAGCCAATCTTTATTTGGTATTTCTGTAAACTAAACTAATCCGAATAAAGATGACAAAAACCATACTAATACTTTAAGATAAATGAAGGTTTTGAAAACTCTGCCAACCTCTAATCATTGACTGAACATTAAGGATCCGGCAGTGGATGATATATGTATGATTTGTTTTCTCGTTCCAGCTCCATTCCACTACGGTGGTCTTAGAGACACTTTGGAATCCCTCCAATGATTTTCAACAATAGCAATACATTTCATATAAATATTCACCTACATGAACACTATGAAGTTCAGCTATGTGACCCAAACACAGCATGCTCCACATTCGACAGTCCGAAGAGAAAACACTGGAATACAAAGTCTGACATTCAGGCCCATTTAATACAGTTTCAACATATTGTGTTTTTGTACTAATTTTCATGCCTTCTCCATGTCATGAAATATCTTAATGCAGGGCCAAAAGAGCCTGTCAAATTGCATGAATTAGAAAATTAGAACATTGGTCAATGCAGACTGACTCTGTGATCACCAATGTTCGTCAAGTGAGTGTGTGGAAGAAGGTTCCTGACACTGATGGATCTGTGGGTCTGGCCAAAACAGTGATGAACTACCGACTGGCAGCGGAAAGGTGAGACAGGTACAAGTGCTTGTCTACCAACACTGGGGAGGATAAGCAAACCATAACTCAGCACCTACCTTGTTCATAATGGGTCGAGGATGATCATTATTTTGATTCTTCACAGAGGGAGATCTATCGAACAGTGAGGTTAAAACACATTCTCTACCACTTTTGGTTTTAAAAAGTAAGGGAATTCAAAAAATGTCATGTCAAAGTATTGCAAAGTTCCTGATTTTTTAACTTTGTGGTTGTTACAGAATTCTATGGGGTTCATCTGGACCTCCTGTTTCAATGTTTTTCTCTGCATAATGTGAACATTTTAGACTAATAGAATTCACGCAAGCCAAATGCATCTCAGGATTCATGCTCTTTAAATATTCGTAATGTATTCTTATGCTAGAAAATATATGGAATTTTATATCCACAGTTGTTCATTTTTCTGAGGGTTTTTCATAATGGCATTTTGGAGGAGAAAAACACTTATTGTTTCTGCAATGTATACACTCTGAAGATTCACTTGTTTAGTGTTACAAGAATATGGGCAATAACTTAATGCAAAGTCCTCGATTTTCACAGGGCTATCCCCACATTTGCAAACTAGATGAAATTACAAAATGTTCATAAACCTTTGTGAACGTTTCAAAACAAAAAAATGTGCCCCTCATTCAAAGTTTGGTGACTCACTGTGCAATAATGTAGTCCAGAAAAATAACAAAACTGCACCACGTGGTTCACCAAGTCGATAAATCTCCCATTTCTGACTTTTAAACGTTGACTGATTGATAGCAGGTACAATCAAAGTCAGTGCCTCCGATTTCCACACATTGTTCATCTAATAATTGAAAGAATATGTCCAAAGAAATGCAAGATTGTGTCAATTTCTCACAATTCCAAATCCTTTAATGAGTACCTTTGAACTTCACATACTCATGTTGGATAACATGCATTGCTCAATCAGTTCTGTTACTTTTCAAATTGTAGGTAAACTGTTAATCCATCATACAAACAAAGATAAAAATTGAATAGTGAGTCCTTCTTCCTCAATGGATCTGAGCTTGTAAAAAATCCTCTCGATCATTCTTCGCATGACAGAGAACCACATAAGTGGTAACGAGTTCTCTTAACAATATTCACTCCGCTTGAACAAAAGCATCCTCAAGTTTCTTTAAATCAAAAACGGGTTCTTGATGATTTTCTTATATTGATTGGAGTTCTAGAGAAACTGGGTCTAGAATGCAGGCCGAGTCATCATTACTAGCATGGATGCCCTCACTTTGTGTCCTTCATCTTCATTGGCTATCGACATCAATGATGTCACCAGCCTTATTTCCAACACTTGCTCCTCAGAAGACAAGGGTAATCATCCTTCTCCGTGCTAATGACCAGCACATGATTACAGTAGCAGACACTGCTGGCTTCAAAAAGGCAATCTGATGGCAAGCTAATGAAACACAACAATGATTGAAAGGATGCTGCGTCTAGGGTTCCTGATGAAGTATGTCTGTCACTATAATGAAGGTCTACCGGGATCAGACTTGGTTAGCGGTCTAATAAAGTAGACGAAAAGTAATCTGACAAATCAGAAGCAGACTTTTTTATCTGAATACTAAAGAGATGGGAACAGGAAGAAATAATGGAACACATTACCGCCATTAAGGAAGTCCCATTGAGCCACATGCCTTCATCAGGGGGTGTCCATTACAATTACCACACTGCCCTGCAGGGAAGGGAATTCTAATCTCACAAAAGGCCCGAAGAAGCTGTAGAGAAGAGTACACACAGAAGTGCTCTCCCCCGAAACATTACTTATTCACAACCAAAGAACTGCGAACACAAGCCACGTAGTTCTTCAATGAAAGCCACACAAAGTGTCCTTTAAAAGGACCACTCAGTAAGTCGTATCACAATACTTCGCAAAACCCAAGCAGACATCATCAAACAAAACAACATTCCACAATGTCTTTTGTTGGTGATTGGTAGGGATGCAGGACTTGGAGAATAAAAAAAATGTCCAGCTGCAGCCTGTGCAGGTAAGAGCGGTGGGGCGTTGAGGCCGATGATATCAACAGACGACAATGAGGGAAAATTCAATATTTATTTAATATTTCCTCATAGTCATCTTCTGAATCTCCCCAACCCGGCCCCACTGCCCCCCGCTCTTACCAGCACGGGCCGCGGCTGAATGATTCTCTCCTCTAGATTGCCGGTTTAAGTCGATTCAACGGAATAAATGCCTCTTGGGGCATTTATAGCATGAGGCTGCGGCACGACTACACAAAGAACATTTTCACTTATGCATGCAACACAGAGTCTCAGGCTACTGTGAAACATTGTTTCACAATAGCCTGTGACTCTGTGTTGTATAGTACAACATTATATTGTGAGGATTGCCACAATTATTTATAAAAATGTACCTGCTAACCATGTGAGGGTGACTAAGGAAGCCTTGCTACGATCTGATAACATTTTATTGATTTGCTCTTGATAACCCTGACAACAGTTAGCTGGAACACAACTCACAAACAGGAGGGTTATTCTGTAACGCTAGAGCACTAAAGGGTGTCTATGGTATGTAAATTAGTACACTATGGTTGCCTGTGCAAGGCACACTCGATGCAGACAGGAACGAAGTATCATACCGCGCTGTCCTTATGGTAGGGGTACGTTCCCCTGCACTGGGGACAGCACTGCCCGGCTGGCCGGCAGTTCTATATCGTTTGTGCATCTTTAAACGAAGCTGGACAAGTTGCTGGTTATGTATCTAAAATATTTGCTTGTGGGACCTCTAGAATCGTGCAAGCCTCTTGTGAAAAGCCATCTGCCAAACAAGATCTTTCTATTTTGGAAATATTACACCCATTATAAGGGGTCAAATACTAAAATAAGTACAAAAAACTGGGCATTGCCCAGGAAGGACCCAGCGGTGGAGCTCCAGAAATGTCAATGTGTGTACAACGAAGCCACTTAACTTTGATGAATATTTGATGGGTGAAAGTTGGAAATCTATAACACACCACATAATCTGTTAAAATAACATTAAAATCCAAATTGTGTTTCTCTTATGATATTGAAGTCTTCTTTTTCTTCAATGTTGGGGGTAATTGGTGACTCCCATGACATTTTATATGTTAATCGGATTCTGTGAGTGGCATCTAGCAACATCCTAATGGTTGTTCATTATGTGCTCGATCTGATGGGCAGTGTACTTGCCCCCCATTTTTATGGAAAAAAATGTGGTACATCATTCACTAAGCATAGTGGCAATGCTGACCAACGCCCCTCCCCCCCCCAAACTCCCTCGCCCCACAACTGATTACAGGTAAAACAAGCATTGAAAATGCAATAGGTCTCGCATTTTAAATGCTAGCTCAATATGATATACACGGCATAGTTGCTGCTTATTTATCTTATACAACGAACAACCATTGACAAAGTCAATAGTTCTGACTTGTTGCAGGTATGATGTTACTTGTAGTATCGTATATCTGGATGCAATGACAAACAGCAAAATACAAGTCGGACGGCACACTATGCTAAACATAGATTGTTAGCGTGTGTGGTGTTAAGCTACGCCCTTAATTACAGTAGCCACGCCCCTTTGAGAGACCCCACAGTTTTTTTTCATCCCACTTAAAGCTCTGCTGCTAGGGGTCAAAAAGAAAGGTGTGGACAAGGTGAGAGGACAGAGGTGTGGTTTGAGCGGGATGACCGTCTGCAGGCAATGAAGTGACCCATCATTTCTCACCAAAGCGCCTCCGCTCTGTGCCATGAATACAGCGCCTGCATCTGCCCTGCGCCTCACCTTCACTCGGGCTCTTTCCAGGCCCGAGTGCCCGCCACGCAGGTGCCCCGTGAGGGCAGCACTCGAAGATAAAAAGGCCCGCACAATGCACCTAAGCCTGATCGATGGAGCAACACTAGGTGGCAGATTTTTATCTCGGGATTAACCGGATTTTGGAGAGGCTGGTAATCCCCCCCAATGCAGTTAGACACGGCTCTCCTGCCCAAAAAGTGTGAGTGGGGGACGGGGCTGCAGCCAAACACATTCATGGCTCCTAATATCCAGGGGCTATAGGCATGGTGACTGAATTAAAATAAGAATGTCCGGGGCACACACAAGAGCAACACGAGTCGAAGGGCATGGACTAAGCTGGGAGTGTGCGGCATCTGCGCGTTAGCGCGAGCTGCATTGACGGGACAGATTCTGCAAGGTGTTTCATTTCCAACTTTTGTTTAATGCTGTTCCTTGTCATGGACTTTCCAAGCCTCTTAAGACCCTTGATAACCCGATGGAGTATTTATGACAGAATCTCCCACACATATGTCACAGCCTGTTAGACTTATGACATATAAATAAACACTCTATGTAAATGAGCCTACGTGCAATCTGTAACAAGGCACCCCCCAAGCATGCAAATCCCTTTACCGCGCAAAGCGCTCCGCTGCCCTCTGGGCTAGATCGGCGCTAAATAAATAGATAATCACATAAGTACATTAGGATGTCTTGTAATTGGAGAAGATACAAAGCTACAATCAGCTGTGAGCAGGGTCTACCTCCACAGAGCAATTCAAGTTGTGAAGAAATGCTACACAACCACTAGGTCCCCATTCCAGTTACCCTCTTAAATGTTTATGTGTACCTTCTGAATGAATGTATGTACACAAGTGTGACTTAAACTTTACAATGTGGTGAATTTACTGTCTAATTGTAGAATCAAGGAAAAAAAGCACGCCACTATGCGCGCTCGTGTGGACATCCCTACACGTCTAAAATATACTTCATGACACCAGAGGAAGGTGCCCGGCGGGGGGAGGGAGGGAAAGCACATCCCTACGCTAATTAAAGATGGTGTCGGGCTGTCCACATGCACGTGCATTTTTTGTCGGTACACATGCCTGTTCAGCTTTGGGAATGACAAGAGCAGCCATCGTTGTCCATCTGTACGCGTGCATTCAGCTTTGGCTGAATTGATCATAAAAGGCCCTCACATGACGAGAGCAGCGCAAGCGCGCTGCTAACGCCAGGCGAGACCTAATAAAGGAAATTGCATCCAAAGTCTATTAGTCAAAAAAATAGGCCCAGATAATTGTATGCTAGCATGTGTGCAACTCATAGCAAGCAATTGTGTCAGTCAATTATGAAGTCGAAAAGGATTTTTGCATGGACGACATGATCGCAGTCACAAATGGCCTCGCATGACTTTCCACAATACACCCAATTTTCCCTGCAAAATGGGATTTATGTGATGGGAACAAGGCAAACACCCATGGGATTGAACACCAATGTGTTCCTACTCCAGTCGTAAGTAACATGAAGCAGCTTTGCGTCAGATCCTACCACCAAATGAAACAAGCATTTGCAATGCAATAGGTCTCGCATTTACGTGAGTTTAAGCTATTGGCATTGTAAATGACAATGCCTTTTATTTATGTTTTAAAAACCAGAACATAAATAAAAGGCATTGTCATTTACAATGCCAATAGTCAAACTCGCGTAAATGCGAGACCTATTGCTTTGCAAAAAAAACTCGGTGTATTGAAGCGGGGGAAAGGAGTGCTGCTGGAGGCAGGCCTGGAGTTTGCGCATCACAGAAAGAAGATCCTAACGAAAGAAAGTACGGAATTGTCTGATCAATGACACAAGAACAGCGAAAGGTAATGCTGGCGCAGACTTTGCCTATAGAGTACCGGACGGTATCTGCAGGGAGCGAGTGGAGACCAAGAAGGAGTTACAAGTTGCTTATACTTTAAACGGAGACTGTTTCATGTCCCTTGCACTAAGAATAGCAGGGAACAGTGGGAGGAGAAAGGCTGTACTCAAAGAATGGGGATAGGAGGGGCAAGGGGGGGAGTTAGTGCAGTCATGGGTGCTCATCACTTGCACTTTGAGCAAATTTCGTAAACACCAATTGTACTAACTTTCGTTAACAAATTTCACCCAGAAATACCACTTTGCCACAGTTCTATTTCAGAAACTTAAACTGAAATGAATGCCTTCCCATAAACGAGCAACCAGCTGTAATGATCTTCCAACAATAAACACTGGAAATATCCCAGCCGGATATAGGAATTATTTCACAACGGACCGAAGTAAAACGGAGTTCACAAAATGCTCCTCAGCGTGAAAGCCCCAAGTGAGAAGAGACAGCACGCTCCCTGATTATGTACAAATTAAGTGCAATCTTGTAATATTTGACAACGGGTTCTCTGAGTGTGTGTTTTTTTTTGTTTTTTTGCTTCAAGTGATCGTTAAATCTATTTTGGGAATAATACGATGTGTGCCGCTTTCTATACAGAAAAGATATAATATTCATATTGTGGTATTTCTTGACTTTTCCATTCCTTTCAAAACTTTATTCGATTGTTTAAAAACAGTCATAAAAGCACATGGCATCAGTAATACAATACAATACATAAAATAATAAAATAACAATACATTCGGTTAACAATAAGAAAAATGGGGCAGGAGGGGGAGGTGAGCCAGATGGACAACATCTACGAGTATCATTTTACATGTAATTTCAGTAGATCATACTTTTCCTGACGGACACAGATTGCAAAATAAAGGTCGCTGTAAAAAAGCATACATCCGGTTCGTCAAGTGCAAAAAGAAGGCTCATCGCAGATCTGACATTAGACACTGAATATTTTTTAAAAAGAGGTTTGAGGTAGGCAATTCGGAGATGTAAATACAGAGGGCAAAGAAGCAAAAAGTGCTTGGTGCTCTGCTTCGAAGTCCCATCACAGGGACAGGGCATTGCCGTGTAATTATTAATCAACGGAAAGGCCACTAAAATGTGGGCAATACCTAGACGTAGTCTGGTGAGGACAAACTGATGAGATTGTTTGGTGACCACTTTTAGGTACTTGGCGAAACCGAAACTTGCCTGGTTAAGGGAGTAGTAAAATTGGTGAGTAGCCATCGGGCGGGTTATGTCTCTACGCACTTTGGATTTAGTCCCCAAGTAAATAAGTTTTAGCTCCTTTTTTGAGGAATCTACAGCCCTGGCAGGGTCCACCAAAACATGCATATCGAATATCTCTCTATAGGATAAGATCACGTAACTAAGCCATGGCATCTGGTTATGTTTATCCAAACGGAGGCAGTCTTGGATAATTTTCCTAGTGAAGCCAGTTTCCTCCTTTGCCCAAATCGATCTCCAGGTCATTAGTGGGCCTAACCCCGTAAGGTCAGTCAGGTATTCCAGCCCAACCTCAAGGTGGGACAGTCCAGTGGAGGCTAAAGTTGGAAGACAAAGAAGCCTCTTTAAAAAGCTATTTTCCTCCACCTGGAGGTCTCCATGGCCACAATGACCCCAAACCCCTGATCCATAGAGGGCCACAGAAACACATCTAAGTCGGTAAATGTGCAACATATCACAAGGACGCCGGCTTCCTAATTTTGAGGCGAATTTAAAAACACCAGAAATGGCTTTACCCATCTTGGCCTTAACGTTACAAATCTCCTGTGCCCACTTTTCCATTCAACGGGGATCACATTGGTGATTACAAATCTTTTATTTCACACACGCTAAAACGAGAAAACACAAATACAAATTAACACAGTGATTGTTGCCTTTTACTTTGCTGTTATGCCACTACATTCATTGATAACATTTTTGGGGGTTGTTAGAAAGCACTGCTGCTACTTTCCAGTGGTCTTGAAGCGCTAACCCATTCTACAAGCTGCAATTCTAGTGCACAAAGCCCTTGCACTTAGAAACCTCGTCTCCGGATGATGACAAATGGGAGCACCCTTTTACAACGAGAGCCCTTTCTGGCATGAACAAATGTTTTAAAATAAGCATAGCATCAGGGGGAGCCGCAGCGACGCTCTAGTCTTAATTATTCAAAACTACCAATCCTTGGACCATGCTCCCCAAGTATTAGTTAACTAATTTAAAAGGCTGCTTTTTAATTAACAAGCAATTGCAATACAATAGACCTTGCATTTACGAGAGTTTGAGCTATTGTCATTTACAATGGCAATAGCTCAAACTCTTGTAAATGCGAGACCTATTTCACTTCAAAGAAGTGGCCCCTGTTGTCAGGGGATGCTTGAAAGTGAAAGTGGGCATGGTGCGCTAAAAAGCACGTCGTGCCTGCAGTAGGAGAACCCCATTAAAGTAAAGAGTGCCTACAGACTAAATAAGGCATACCGAGTCGCATCCGAAGTAAAGGGGCCAGTCGCCATGGGTGTTTACAAATGCCGACAAGGCGGTACCAAGAAGGGACTAACAACCCTAACAACTCGCAAGCCAGCTTTTACTAAGGGCAATGACACAAGCCAATGACAAATATGGGTGAGGGAGTAGGTGGAGATTCTCTTCAATACTCCACCACAAGAAGTCTCACAGAGCAGCGCATGCATGCTGACTCAGGCTCGACCTAAAAAGACACATTGCACATTGTATGATTTGTTCTTGAGTAACACGTGACATTATTACATGTTACACATATTATGAACAACACTCTGCTGGAATTACTGGAAGTACTGAATTTTGCTTGCATGGGTGAAGTTCGGAGCCTGAAATACAAAACTAAAGCAAACTCCTGCTCGCAAACAACAATTCGGGCTGAGCACCACTGTGTAAAGCAAAATCATATGTAGTAGTATGCGAGCATTGTTATTTACATATGCATCATCGATGACATCATCTGTGTTCAATATCTTGTAAATAGGCAACTGCGCTATTTTTGATCTCCTGCTCAATGTATTTCTGATGATTTTTACACCTTTGCTGCACGGTCTTTAGTAAATCTAGGCCCTAGTGCCCCGGTGCAGTGTACATAGACAAGAATGCCTCGCCCATCTAACCCTGTTTAGGGTGAAGACTCCTGTTGGACTGTGAGAGCGTCATGTTCTATGGGCGATATGTGTGTGTTTTGCACTAAATACTAATAAAAAATAGTTGATAAAGAAAAAAGAGGCAATAATGCCTCTGAAGTCAGAATTCAGTATGTATAACACTGAAAAATCTTGAAGGGGAGGCTAACGAAATACATAGTAACAAACAGAGGATTACCATTTTACTTCTCTTCCGTAGGAATTAGCCGAACATCCGGACATATTTACAAGGGTATTGTCCTATAGGAACGATACTTTTAACGTCGGTCCGGTGGCGCAATGCCCTGCCCCATAATTACAAAAAGGCATTAAGCCACTTTTTGTGGCTTAACGCAGCTTTGTAAATATGGTACCGTTTCACGCAGGTATCTGCGTGAAAGGGGCGTGCAATGGGTGTTTGCTGTGGGTGTTCCACAGCACCACCCATTGCTTTTTGAGGCTGCTCCAGATTTACAAGGATCTGTAAATCTGAGGCAGCGCCAAAAACTAACGCCATGCACGAGCAGGCGTAAGAATGGTGAAACGAGGAGAAATACATTCATTTTTCCTCATTTTTACTTTTTCGATGTGTTCTGCATTCTACAGCCCACATAGAAAGAACAAAACACCATTAATTATTGTTTATGTGCAGTAAGGTCTCCCTTCCTTCACATTAACATTAATTAAATAATGATGATTTGCAGCTTCTATGTGTGCTGCATAGAAGTAAAAAATCGCCATTATTGTTTCTGTGCAGGAAGGAACACCTTCCTGCACATAAACAATCCTTCCCTGTAACGCAGGCACCCTTGCACTATGGTGCAAGGGTGCCGGTGTTGGCGCTTGGCAGCTAATTTTAGCACCAGCACTAGGGAAAACAGGGGTGCACGGTATTGTTGTAAATACGGCTAACCCCTGCATTTTGGAAATGTCGGAGCGTGGCACTCCCAATTTTTGCGCAGCTTTGTGCCCCGACATTTCTTTGTACATATGCCCCATCATATGTAAGTAGGAGCCACGGAAATTCCACCTTTCTTTTGAAGTGGACCATGGAAAAAGGACGGAAACTGCTTTAAGGTTTATGTTTTATTATCAAAAACTGCAAACTTTGTTCACTTGTTGCCCTCAAAACCTGAACATCACCATAACTCCCCACCACCCCATAGACAGTGAAGGCTCCAGCATTTGGAACTGCTTCCAGGTGTTTCTTTACAAGCCTTTTATTGGCTACCAAGGTCACTTTGAGGCAGTGAAGAAAGAGATGGTACCAAGCGACACCAAGCAGGTGTAATGGTGATGCTGCTGCTACTGAAGAACTAATGCCATTCTTTGAATTAAAGATGACCAATAAAAAAACATCCTCCTATAGGTCCTAAAAGACATTGTTCAAAAGGGTGTTCAGATGTTCAAATGAACTTCCGCCCTCTTCCCATGAGTACACCTAGGGAATGCAGCACACATGACATTGGATTCCTGAAAGTGAGTTTGGCATCACACTTTTTGGCAAAAAAGATGGCAAGCGAATAGTTTCCTGAATACCAAGAAAGGCCTTCTTTTGAACACTCTTTTAGAATAGGTGCAATTGCAAATAGTGGGCAGTAGTGTCACCAAAACTAAAGAAGAAAAAACATTACAACACTACACACCACAAATACACATTTAGTTCAACAGGTCGATAAACAGTACAGAAACACACCTCATTTAAAGATAAAACCACATAGTTATGGTGGCACCACATATGGCCACAAGAAGGTACCTGAATAAAAACTGCACTATAACTAGGTGAAAAAAAGGCAAACTATCACTTTGTCAATGATTTTGAAAATCCTTGTAAAGAACTGTCTCTAAATCATAAATAAACACACACCACACATGGAGACAAAATCCAGTAAGCACACATACAGAAATAGTTAAAGGCAAATAAATACTCAAGCAAGAACTACGATGCCCAATAAGTAATGCATAGCCACCACGCGAATGTAATTCTATGGTCCTGTTATAGATAAAAACGTCATCTAGGCATACAGAGATAGGAAATATGCAGGTGTAAATAATATGCTGTACAGAATCCAATAAAAATAGGGAAAATTGCCGGAAACACACATAGACAAACTAACAGTGCATTTTGGAAAGAAAGATCTCCACATGGAAAGAATGATATCCACATAGAGAGACTCAGCCCAAGACAGTAATCATCCCAGGTGACCTTCCTTCTGGAAAAAGTGATCCAGCACAATGGGCATGATGGCTGAACTAATTAACCTGCACATGTGTATTACATATGTAGGTGCAAATTTCAGTAGTGCAACTTCTCCCAGCATTGGGCAAAACTGGCTCTTAGTCAGACAAATATTGTTTTCTAAAGCAGCCTCGTCTACCCCTTAGTTGCGCAGGATTGCGATGGAAGGCAAATTCAGAGAATGTGTGGTAAGGGTTAGTAGTATCACCACCACAATGAGATCATGAAACCACTCAGCAAAGCTCTCAGACCAATTTAGTTACACCTATGATTAAAGCACATAATACGCGCCTTATAACATGTATTTCTAATTTATACCCTGCACAATGTATATCTGTCCGAGGCTATACTACTATTTGGGTGAAATAAGTGTAGTTGGGGTTCATGAACTGTAAAACAAAACACACCACGCGAAGGGGCTTTCAAATTAGTGGGTCAAACATGTTGACTAAGAAATGAGAGGACCAACTGTTAACCTCAAAACCCACCTACATTGCTTGTTTTAATCCTACCGGAGACAAGCTGAATAAAACATGTTTAAGTTGACTTCAGGGCACTTTATAGCTTCATTACTTGGGTGGATCTGCTTGTCTATCTCTAGCATGAAACAAAACATCTCCACAAGAACTTCCAGGGTTGGAGCCCATCCAACCAGGGTTCATCTCGGTCTGGATGAGGACCGGGCTCAATCATGAAGCATGCCACCAAGGTGGGTAAGGGATTCACATTCTATGAATAGGCAGAACTTTAAAGATGAAGGTGGACATCTGTGTCTACCATCTATATCAGGGTTCTCCAAAGTCGGTCCTGGAGGGCCGGATCCAGACCAGATTCTTAGCATGTCCCTATTCAGAAAATGTAGTTATTTAAAAAATGTGGCATGGATCCGGCCCTCCAGGACTGACTTTGGAGAACCCTGGTGTATATGATGGTAGATTACATTCTTTCACTTTGTTGTAGCTTGAGTTTCTGAATATAACTTAGGAAGGTTATACAGTAAACCTATAATTTCTCTCTCACTTACCTTCTCTGTTATATTATTGCCTCTTGCTATAAGTCAACCTGAAGGGGTTGGAAGAAAGTCAATTACTTTTTGCAGGCACAGTACACAGCTTCCAAGCTTCACAGGGTTCCAGTGGGAGTGTCTCAGACTTGTGTCTCCATAGTAGACTGCCATTTCTTATCCATCCGCATCTGTCTAGGCCAGCAGACAGTACCCCTCCTCCTTCTCACTTATCAGTTCAGTCTTTGGTGATGCCCTTAAAGTATTTGCCTTCTTCTTGAGACTCCTCTCTTGGAAAACCAGTTTCCAAAGACTGTAAGTTAGCTTTGTCACTCACTTACCAGTTGCAACAAAGAGTTTTCTTCAAGTCCAGTGTCAGACCAATTACAACTGGTCAGCTGACCTGCTTTAAAAGAAGATTTTGTTGGGTGTTCTGTCGACTCTGGAGATGATCTAACAATGACCTTTATTAGAACAAAAAACAAAAGGCTTGGTCGAGATGAATCACATTCTCACTCACAGTTTAGTAGTCTCTCGTCCACTTCCAAGTCCTACAACAGACAACATTGTGAATGTGGTTGTCTTTCCACCATCATCAGATGTCGAGCTGTTGTCTGCCACTTAGGAGCATCACAAGTCTGATATCCAGTGGCAACCAGGCCACACCTACCCACTGCGTGCCAAATCTGCCCCCTCTCTCACTAAAACATCACAGCACCTAGCAGAAGTAGGAAGACTGCTCTTATTCTAACCCCCCCACAATTTACCAAAGACTCTCCTTTATGGTACAGATATTTCTAAGTGAGGGGTCAGTTCAAAATTCACAAAAGTTTCCACTAGTTATAGGTTGCCCTTACATAATCATTTACATTGATTCTCTCCCATGAAAATCCCAGGCTGTGTCACCCAAACTGGTTTGCTGGCCTCTGATGTTAGGTGCCAATGCGCAAAACATATATCTCCCCATTCTTGCATCCCAGATCTTCTATACTTTAAAGTTTCCCTGCAGCAGTGGGCTGGACCTGGGCAAGGCACATCCATTCACATTTCTATCTTATCTCATCTTCATCTAACTAGGAAGGTAGCTATCACCTACCCCTTAGGGAGGCAGACCCTGTTTAGGTAGTGTAAAAAATCAGCCCTTCTGTAGCATTCTCCTGCAAAGAACAGGCAGGTAGTATGCCTGTGGCCGAGAAACTAGCTATAACACATGTACATGCATTGACTAGCACTCATATAATATGGCTTCAAATTGATCTGTCAAAGAAAGGAAACGGTGCACAAGAAACCAGTTAGAGGTCCAGAGTCAAAATACAGCAGTGTCCAACAAAGTAATGATGGGAACCAAGAGAAAATGTGGACTTCTACAATATTTTCAGAGAGAGGCCAAGGTTAGAATGGGAATGGGGATGAACCTCTCTTTCCTCCATCAAAGTGATTAGCTCAGGCAGAGGCAAGAACATGAGAATGGAGTTTACATTTGAGAGCGACAGGCAGAAAAAGATACACAGAGAGCTAGAGAGTTCAAGAGAGAGATAAAAAAGAGAAAATTGAAGATTAACTTACAACGAACCATATACCCCACTATCATAGCATTAGCAAGAGAAATTTCAAAGATTGAAAAGGAATGGGGGATTGTCCACTGTCATGATATGAGCACATCGACAGATCGGAGGTGGTAGAGCCTTTAGCTAGCAACAATCTGATTGCACTAATGCAATGCCATTTTGTGCTAATTTTTTTTGATCCCATAAATTTAACTGGATCCATGTTTCGATCAATTGACGGTATACAATTTCATTTTTTGAACACTTTACTCCCTGCAAAAGAATATCTTTGAACTTGTCACTAACTGAATGTGAAGGTGGAAAGACAGTGAAGAATAAAAGTATGATATGGTATGCCACCTGCTGTCCTCTCAAATGACCCTCAAGATTATGAAACCAGTTGGCACTCATGGATTGCCTCTTGACTAGGGGTGAGCGGTAAATTTCGCTCCGCTGGCAGAGTTTGCGGAGTTTTACCACTTTACGCTCCGCATGGCGCACGGAGTTCAACAAAAACTCTATCAACCACCGGCGGAGCAGAGTTTTCATGCACGCTCACCACTTTGTGTGTTCTTCACAGGAAGCATAGGGGAATAATTTTTCAAAATGTGAGCTTTTACACCATCTGCTGGTTAGATTGAAAAATTACCGCTTAATAATTTAAAAATTACAGTCTATTCAGCATTTCACGTAGTTGGGTTTCTCCTGTTATCAAGTGGAGCTCCTTCTCGATAAAAAAAACCCTCTTGTGACTTTGGGGCATTATGTGGGGGAGTTGATTGAACTGCAGCAGTGTTACTACTGAACCTCAAATCTATTTGTAGGCCACGGCTTAAAATCCTATTGGCCCACTCCACACTTTACCCTTCCAGAGGATGATAAAAGGAGAACCATTCAGATGGGTGTAACAATAGCAGCTGCTGTTTCTAGCACTTCAAAACTATATGCCTCTGGCACTATATAAATACCATTTTACTATACAATATTTAGTACATGGGCGTATTCTTATCTGACGCAAACTGAAGACATTGCATCCTGCACATCAGTTTTAGAAGCAGCCATGTTCTCGCAGACCTAGATAAAACTTGCCTGGTGGACTCACAGTCAGACAAAACCACACTAAGATGTACACGGCTACTCACTGCCTTTGCTAATAAAAGGTCAAAATAACTTGTGACCTGCCCCTCCACCCCTTAAAGTGGACAAGCAGTACCCCCAATAACACCAGAAATGGATTCAAGTGTATTTATCAGTAGAAGGTCCTAAGTATAGTGCAGCAATCACCTCAGAGTTCTATATATACCATTAGAACATTGGAATGTTGGGAGCTCCATTGAAAACAATGGAGTGCTCCGGGCTTATAATGGCTGGTATAAGCCCGGAGAACCAACATTCCAATGTTTTCTTTGTTCACAGCTCTGGCTGTGAACAAAGGCTTCAGGGAGCCTGAGGGGATTTGAATCCCCTCGCGCTCTCTGAAGGCTTCGTTTTATTTGTTAGAACATTCTGCCCTCTAGTGGCAGAATGTTCTAATAGCCGTATAGCCCTTCGTAGCAGGGCTGTACCGGCTTTTAAAGTCCCTCTGCTTTGTTAAAGTTCCTCGCCTTCGGCTCGGGCCTTTAACGCTGCAGCGGGCCTTTAACAGCCGATATAGCCCGTTACGGCTGGCTATAAGGCTATATTATCTTACTCTTGATTCCTGTTTAGAGCCCCCGCCCCTTCAGACATTGAAATCCAGACTGCAGTGTCAGGTTTACCTCAGTAACTCTCCATATGCAATTAATAAAGTGATCAACTTTTTTCAGAACAATTCATAATCTCATTCAAGGGATTTTCATTAAAATAAATGACAAATCTTGCATTTCACTGTCATAGGCTGCAAGGCGTTTGCACAGTTGCTTGTGCTTTCTCGTTCACATTCAGGCTTACCCAGATATAGCTTTCCACCCACAAACAAAAAACGCTAGTAACCAGTTAAATGCCTACATGTCGCATTATGGCTAGCTGCCACCAAAAGAGCATGCAACGGTCTCACGGTGTTGTAAAAGACAACAGGATTATAACCCATAGACCAGGTTGAGATCTGGGTAAGTAAGTTTAAAAATAACAACAATGTCTCGACCGGATTCAATGAGAAAGACAGATACATTTGTATGCACACGACATTACAAAGTAGGAAGAAGGAGGGAGACTCTTGGTCGTTTTTCAAAAGTGCTCATGGCATCATATATTGAAAAACTGTTTATACAAGACAGTTATATCAGCACTGTAAGCATAAATTGCGAAGGCAACCCAAGAGAATTTGGTGCACGTTGTGCTCGTGATATAATAAGTGACGGCGCAAGTGACAAGTGACAAAAACAGCGGAGGGCGCAAGGTGTTAAAGTGATGAAAAAATATATATAAATGTACAAGGATCAATGGTTAAATAAGAATGGTCGCACAAGATATTAAACTTTTTATGAACCAAAGTGGAATGTGCGCCTTGAGTTGCGCTGATGGATCGGTCAATGGTGTTTTGATCCTATTTACTCAGGATCACCTTCAGGACCGGGTTGCCGGATTGTGGGGTGCTGTAGGTCGTGGGGAGAATTTTCCAAGGGCTGGTAAGTGAGCCCGCCGTGAGGTCAGGGAACCAGGGTGTATAGTAGTCTGAATCTCGAAAGGGGCGCAGTATGGGCACGGTCAGCACGAAGTCAGAGCAAGAAGCACTATCCAGTTGGGCTTTGGTTGAGAAATGGAGAAGCAGGGGGCAGGGTCGGAGGAACTCTGATCCACTGCGTGGGTCCCAGGGCAGATACCCTGATGGAGATAAACTTGGTGCGCGGAATAAATCCAAGGGCCGGAGTAGTGCTGGGATCAGGTACTGGCCGCCACATCCGTGTGCGGTCTCAGCCGATGTCTCAAGGCGGGCAGCAACAGCCAAAGAAGTCTCTTACTTGCTCGCCGAGCCATATTTTTGCTTGCCTAGTGCAGTTTGTCCAGGATTTGCTAGAGGTATTCATATTCATCCGTAGGCTGTGGATCAGAGGAAATCCGAGATAGGATAAACATAGTAATCCATGTGGGTCATGCTCGCTTTCTCAAGATCGCCGGACCTCCGCCGTTAACCAACTTGCTCCCATTTGCTTGCTCCCAGAGGCACACAGACTTCTGCCCTGGCAGGGATCAAAGTTTGTCTCAGACGGGGGAAAAAGGCACCAAAAACAAAAGCAGTGGTTCTGTGGGAAGAGGAGCCTCATAGGGCAGCACGTGCACACCCCCACTCAAAGCTTCTTTGTGACAGGATTAAAAACTTTCCCGGAAATTTTCCAGTGCGACTGATCACTTGTATAAATGAAATGGTGGCTGATTTGTATGTAAATGCACCTGCAAGGGGTATAGCCTTTCTGTAACCTGACTATGTTTACACCCACAGCCTGTGTATTCAGCAGCACGCTGTCCCACATTTAGGAACCACGTGTGTGGCCTTAACTGCCAATTGGTGTTTGCACCCTCTCTGTCCGCCTTGCCTCACACTGCCCCCCAGTGCGCACCTCAGTTCCTCTGCGCCTGTTGGGGGAACATGGCGGCGGTGTAGGCCTGTTTTTGGAATGATCACTTCTGGCTTCTTCAGAATGTAACCTGAGCGGATTTGGCCGAGGTGGAAGGCGGGCTGCAGACAGTATCTTCGGGCCAGGAACATCGTCTCTGTGCTTCCTTTGACACTCAGGCATTTCGTCGTGAGGCTACTCTTTGAGAGGTGAGTTTGATGGATGGCAGGCGTAAGAGGTGATCCGGTGGTCAGGGTGGATAACAGTATTGCGGTGGGTGATGGGCGAGTTGCGGCCATGTGGTAAACCATGATTGCAACTAGGGGTGGTCGAGGCAAGCAATACTATGTTACCATGTTACTGGGTACTTATAAAGCGCACGGCTACACCCTGGAGTGTCCCGGCGCTGCTCATGGAACTCTGTGAACTTTGGTGGTGTTTTACGGTAACTCTGCTGAATTCTGTGGAGTGAAACTTTGTGAACTCCGACCAGGTTTACTTTTGACTTGGAACTAATAGCACTTTGTCCTTATGCATGGCTTTTCCACTAGCCCACAAACTTTACTGAGCTCACAGACTGGAAGTAAGTTTTAAAGGGGACTTTCAGTGAAAAAAATAAAATTTTACTCCACCGCCCCACATTTTTATCTCAAAGAATCATCCAAAATACAGATTTCAGAATGTCTGGGTTTGTAAAGTTGCAGATTATTCTGCAACCTTCATGAAGGTCCCCTCAAGATCTGCGACTCGCTATCAGAAATGGACGTGCCAAGGGCGTCCCTTCTTAATGGCAACTCTCAGTGTTATGTACAAATGTTTTGAGATCGAAATAAGGTCGCAAAACATTCGCATTTTACCGCCAATGGGAAGTTGGTGGTAGACCAGTCGCAAAGGGGAAGGGGTCCCCAAGGGACCCCATCCCCTTTGTTAATGTGGTCGCAGATATTTTTTAAGAGCAGGCAGTGGTCCCACTGCCCAATGGCTGCTCTTAAAAAATGAAACTGAAATGTTTCACTTTTCTTTTTGAAACGCATCCCAGGGCTACATTTAAAAAACACTGCATTTAATAAAAAAGCAGTCACAGACATGGTGGTCTACTGACCTCAGCAGGCCATCATCCCTGTGAGTGCCTGCCCTTCCCAATGGGTCACAAATAGTCACCTGCCTCATGAATATTAATGAGGCAGGTCCCTTGCGGCCCATTTGAGAATGGAGTGTCTCACACCCTGTTGTGCATCCCATTTTGCGAGTCGCAAAACATCAGTTTGCTACTCACAAAACTGAATGGTCGTACATCTTGCCCCACATTCCAAGGGTCATATTTGGCTTCTCTGGGTTATTTCTGAGGGTCTAAAGTTGCAATTTTTTTGCACATTTCCAAGGCCTACGGAAATCATTTTTGTTTTAGAAAAGTAAAGAAGCTTTTCAGCGTGCCATCCATGCGGAAAAATAGTAGATTTCAATTTTTTACACTAAACACTGGCCTGAATGAGATTTATTTCACAGAAAACACTGAACATACTTGTTCTGCATGATGTCATTATGCATATAAAACGCTTCAAAACATAAAACTGCAGAGAAAAATTCAACATTTTCTATTGTACTTAGAAAAGCTTTGCAAGCGATAAGAAATGTCCTGGAGTCATTTTTCAGCTTAACTGTGTTTCATTAAAGTGAACATTATCTCACAGTGTGGTATAAATGATCTGTCAATGAAGAAGAAAATGAAGGGCCAGATGGACGAAGGCTTTTTGTTTTCGCAAAAGATCTGAATCCCTAAATTGGGCCTTTTGCAGATGTAAAAAGGCCTTTTGTGTGTTCTAAGGCTTTCTCTTTGGTATTTCAGGGAACCAAATGAATACAGAATCAGTATTTTTGCGACTTCAGAAGCCGAATTCCTTTTAGCGATTCGGTATTTATATGTATAAAGTGTTTGCAAATCGCATCTAGTCACAGAATGTGGGATTTACATGGGCAGTATACCACCAACTCGAATCAGGTGCTAATCAGGTGCCACCTATATACACAGCCCCAACATGCATTAGGTCCTATCATAATGGCATTTTTAGGTCTCGCCTGACCCAGTGCATGCGCTGGTCTGGTGAGACTTATTGAGAGGGCTCCAAAAAGTGCTACCAGGCCAGCCTAGAGCTACAGTGCATGTGCGCGGGCGCGCGCGCCACGCTTTGCGGCGATTACTTTCACTTTCATGTTTGATCGTGATCCCGATCACTTTCGCGGCCGCACGGCCGCTTGGTATAGCCAATAGGTCTCGCTTTTGGGACCTTATAAGTATTTAGTTATGCAACTGTTGCATGGCTAAATACTTATAAGATCCCAAAGGTGAAACCTATTGGCTATGCCAATGCTTGATTTATGTTCTCGTGAGGAGGAGGATTTTGACTGGCATGCAGAGGAGGAAACAGGAGAGGATTTTCAGGGTTAGGATTACCCTTTTTGAACAGACAGAGGAGGAGATCTCAGACAAATACAGACTTAGATCTAAACTGCTGATTTACAACCACTTGAAGAAAGATATACAGAGAGAAATGATGCAATCCCACTGCATGTACAAGTACTCTGTTCCCTACTCCTATTAGCTGCTGGAAGTTCACACTGGGTGATTGCAGTAGCTGGGAGAGTTTCACAAAGTGCCTCATCTCTATTTTTCATAGGTTTTTTAATGTTATTTTTTTGTGTAATTTTGTGTGACAGTGCTTACGCTTTCCGACCATGAGTAATGCCCCACATCAAAATCCTACCACCAGAAGTAACTGCAGATACATCCAAACTCACAATCACACACATTCAATAATTGAATGCACATTTGACATTGTGTCAGGAGTCTTCATAAACGCGGGGGAGCACTGCAGTACAGCACAGACATCTGGTGCAAAACAATAACCCCAAAGGTGTGCTGCATCACATAGCAATAAGGAGGGACCTACACAATGTCGCAATTGATGCAGGTAAGCAGAAATCAAACATTTCAATTGAAACACAAGACACTGGTGTTGCTATGCCATGAATCAAAATGGACCATTTAAAAGGTTGTAAGGCAATTGAATTATGTTATTGTTCTTAACAAACAAGGATAACAAACCGTTTTCTAAGTATTATTTCTTTCTTCAAAATCATTGTGACAAAACATATCCAAAACAAGTTTAAGAGCAAAAAAGTAATTCTTCCTTGTGCGTCTTCTTTTTTCAGTGCTTGGAGCGGTAGGAGTAGCCAACCCATCATTTTCTGATGTGTATCTGTGTGTGCCGCACACATTAATATCATCACTGACTGAGAGGCTACTAAGGCTTGATGCCTCCTCACTACCTCCACCCCCACATCAGTTGCTGCGTTGTGGCTTGTTTGGACGTTCTCCTAGGCACTTGTGACTTGCACAATCCCATCTGCCACATCCCTACTATAGTACCAGTGCTTAATTTGAGCCAGTGGTTTCCGGTGCTCGGCGTCAGGCACTTACTCTAGTGACTGTCCCACCACCTGGCAGCGTTGTCTATTAAATTTTACACAAACAACCGTGCTTGCGAAGGTAAAGGGCATTGAAAATTAATAATAGCAGCCTCTAAAAGCCATTATTCAAGCTTGTGTGGTCTTTAAAAGCCTGAATGTTCACACTTGTAGGAGTGCAATGGTTAGGTGTTATGTTGCTACTGTCATTAGCAGCGCTGACATGGGCAATGCGTGGTGCAAGGTGGAGTGGCATTCGGAGAAGGGCCCTGGCACTTAATGTTTTACAAATTAAGCACTGTATAGTACCCCATCTCAGCCTGCATACTCACAGTTCTGTGAAGTGTCAGTAGCTTGCACCAGATAGATCCTTGGCATGCTAAAGCCATCTGCCCGAGACATATGCTGGTGATGTCTGGGCCTCTGGAGAATACTGTCTTGCTGCAAGACACCACATAACGTGGTCACTGCATCTGTGAGCTTATCGAATATCTCACCAAAACATTGTTGTCCCTCCTCTACAGTACCTCTCGACTTTTCCTGCTTTTGGATCATATGTGCTGTGTGTACATTTAACTGTCTAGTGAGATATTTAACGTTTTCCTTCTGCAGGTGCTGCAAGAGAGCATTTAGGGCTCTGAGCCACCAAACCAGTTTGATGCGTCACCAACACCTACGCTGAAGTGAAAATAGAGTATTATTAATTGCAACCATTACGTTAAATGTTTTTGTTCTGAATGTATAAAGTTTTAAAGTGTTTCATTTCACATATTTAAAAGTATGTTAGCTCCTGATATAAAGGCCAGTTTTGCAGATCTACTACACTAAAGTGTTAGCATGACATATCCCATAACTCATCAGAAAGTTAAATGGAGTTATCTTTACATTTCTGGCCTATCCAGTATGTTATTATGTTTCAAAGAACAAGTAAAAATGTAACTCCACACCAATCAGACTTAGCTTTACGTGTATTGTGTCGGTTGGAAGTGTCTATGTGGGTGAATCCAACAATGGTCTCTGTGCAGGAGAGTAGACTCAATAGGGTCTTCCATAGGAGTTGGTGGAGGCTGTGTGGAGGGTCCACCACCTGTTCCAATGGCCTCGGAGCGTCGATTGGACACCTTTTCTTTGTGTGGGATCTCAAATCCTACCGCCTTTTCCTGATTTCTTCTATGGTATGCTATGTGACCCCTACGGAATTTATTATTTCTCGAATGCCCGTCTATAATATATATATTTTTTAAGTCTGGGACATTAAAGGAGCTTTTGCCAAAATCTTATTATGAGGTACACATTCCTCTGTCAGGACCTCCAGCTCAGTATCATTGAATTTTAATTTCCTTTTCTGTCTAGCACCATCCATCTCAGAATCCTCTTGGGACACATTAGTAGAAAAGGGCACCGACAATCCCAAAACAAAAACTAGTAATAAAGAGGCTTGCATAGAGTATGAGTTAAATTACTTCCTCATAATTGTGTCGTCAAACAGTTGCCCGGAGGGTGACTTTCACAATGTGCGACTTACAAATACCGCTTCCCTTTTTTTTTTTACTGATGAGGTGTAGATAATCTGTAAACTGCAAATGCGAATCCTACTGATTTGCAGTTTGATGAGGTGCCTGTATGATACATACCGAGTACCAATCTGGAAATTGTGTTTCAGACAAGATCGCAGTTTGCGAATCGATATTAAGGACTTTCTTACATTTGGCTCTTAGCTTAATGATGACAAAAGGGGGAAAAAATACATTTGCTAATAGCAAAAACTGAAACTTCACAAAACGTACGCTAGAAAATAATTACACACACCACTACTGGGCATATCAACAAGGGCTTTATCTCTGCTTTTTTGGCTTTAAAAGCCAAAAAAGGAGAGATAAAACTAGCGCCCTATCAACAACAGGGTGCTAACATGCAAATGTGCATGTTAGCACCCTTTTACTCTACGCTTCCCCTTGCATCTCTAATGAGATGCAAAGGGGGCGTTCCAGAGTAAAATATTAGGAGAAATGTCGCTAAGCGACATTTCTCCTATTATCAAGAATGTCGCTAACCCTGTTAGAGACAAAAAAAGCAGCGCTAACCGCGGTTAACGCTGCTTTTTTTCGTCTGGTATTTTTCTGACTTAGCCATGATATCCTATGGAAGGAGGATATCATGGCTAAATTTGCCTGTCCCTATCAACAAGGTAACGTGAGATTATCGCTGGCTTTCCAGCGATAATCTCACGTTAGCCTGTTAGCGTGAGGATTTTTATCGCTAATGAGATAAGTGTTGCTAATAGCACGCTATCTCAACGATAAAAATTCTCGCTAGCTGGCGATAATTATCCTAGCGCTAAGTGTGCTTAGAGATAATTATCGCCGGTTGTTGTTGATATGCCCCTATATTCGTAAGGGCAGAGAAAACCGTGAGAATTATGTAATCGTTGAAAAAAGAGCATATTTTTCGGGATGAAAAATCATTTGCACACAATTTATGGTGACCACTTCACTAAAAGCTCAGGTAGTTCTTCAGGAATTCGTTTTGCACACATGGTGCAGGTGTTTGCTCTGTGCTGATAATTCTCAGCTGCTGTTCTGTTTAGCCCCTTTTATTGCCTCTGCTGCCTGCTCAAAGTTCAATTTTTCAGAGAGGACCTTTTCCATTTTCTACTTGTAAAGTAATTTGCAGCTGCTCCATCGTCCAACATTGTGGCTGATCTCCCCTCTTCCAAAGCACTAAATAAACTAGGAACAATTACCTAAAAAAAAACCATCAGCCAGAGGCCCCTCTGAAGTGATACTCATATAATCTGTGCTGTGCAATTCATCAATTGATCTTAAAACACTTCACCTTGCACGCCGCACCATGTTACTGACACTTTCTGCATTACATGTCTCAGCTGCTAAGTGCACCATTAGGAGATTAGGGAACAGCCAGCAAACGTATAAATTATGTATGGGGTTATATGAATGTTTATCACCTGATAAAGTAGCTGTGCTCGCTGTGGGGCAGAGGGTTAACATATTCACTGAAGTGTTTATTAAATAAAGAGACAGGCCTGGCACATCTCTATTGAAACTAGATCTGTACGAGATATGCGAGAGCCAGCATCCGTAAGAGTTAGTTCTGGCCTTGATCAAAGATAATGGCCAAACCTGCATAATAATTATGCACCTGTGTGGGCACTGTTTGCATAGAGAAACTGGTGCGGAAAAGAATTTATAGGACTAATTTCTGAAAATGTTGTCATTTTTTAAATTGTTTATATTTGTGGCTGAAAATAAAGTAAAAATCAATTTTAGAGGGAGAACATTATGCAAAAAATAACTATTGATGGGAACATTCTTTAGTCATTTTCTTTGCTCGGAAATTAATTGGAGGCAAGGGTGGGTGAAATTCGCAAAGTTTGCTATTGTAGTTGTGAAATTCACAGTTTACCAGCTGAATTTTAAATCGGCACAATTATGAAAACATATCCACCATAGGTGGCCTTTTTTGATCTCTCTTCAGCATTGAACCGGTTGACAGGTCAAAGCTTTGGTAGAAGCCGAGGAGGTTGGACACAAAGGAAATCAATTTGTCAATAATTATGACCTTGGGTATTAATACCTCAGCCCAAGTGAGACTGCATGAACAAGGGAAACTGAGTCAGTAATTTTAGACATCAACCTGAAGAAAAACAAAGCTATTTTCTGGCTTCAACATTGTTCTCTTTGCATATAAATGAGACATAGGCGCTGATTACAATGCCCTAGGAAACGGCACCAACCCTCGGTCAGAGCCATTCCTACAGCATCGTATTCTCCTGTTTGGATTTATATCCGACCGACCCATTTGGATGGAGTCAGTCGGAAATTAATCCAAACTGGATTTCCGAATGGCTTCCGATGGGGTCTGCTATTCGGAAAGCCTCCTGTAATGCCAAGGGCGGCTCTTTCCGACTGAGGGATTAAAATGTCGAATTCAGACTGCCTTTCTGTGTCTGTCTTTCCGACACAGAAAGGCTGTCGGAAGACAACTTTGGGGGCCCCCAACAGGGCGGCCCTGGCTGCAAGACCTCCGGATGGCAGACAATGGGGCACCTATGGTGATCCCTGCACCTCTCCTTTTTACACTAAGAGCATGCATTCCAGTCAGAAGGCATGCTCCCATTGTAAAGAATAAGAGTGCGACCGAACAGTGTTCAGTCACATCCTAATTGCTGGGTAGGGAACGCGGACAGGAGGTCACACAAGTCCTTTAAGCATCGTAATCGGACCCATAGTCTGAAGTATTCAAGGTCTGTGAGTATGTTGCAGAAATAGAAGTGCTGATGTGCACCATCAGTTCTATGCCGAGGAATCCATAATTCTTGATGCACATGGAAATCCATATAAGCTCAACTGGTGGCTGTAGAAGTATCCTATAAGAAGAACTGAAAAATCTGCAGATTAGGAAGGAACCTAATAAAAAATGAAAGCTTGCAATTTCAAGTTGGATGATACGTAACCTCACCGTATTCCTATCCAGAAGTGGTGCTTGCAGGGTTCTTAATATGGAGCCCAATATCCAAAATACAATCAGGAAGATAAAGTTTGTTATGTTAGTTTTATTTAAATCATGGATGCAATCTTTCAAACTAAAATTTGTGGTGCAATGTTGTGTTATGCAGAAATGTTGGCCACTTAGCAATTTTGGAAAATAAATTCTGGAAAACTGCTGCTTTTTTACTCAACCACTTTCTAACAGTGCCCTTATTGTGTTTGTTAGACCTGCCATCCTTAGGGTGATCTTTCCCCATACGTTTAGCCCTGTGCCGCTTCTTGTTTTTGCTGATTCTTTTTGTTGGCCTTCAGACTCTGAGCACTTTACCAATGCTAACCAGTGCTAAAGTGCATGTGCTTCTCCCCTAAACATGATGATGTTGGTGTACACCTGATTGGCATATTTATTGTAATAGTAAGTCCCTTGAAAAGTGTTATACCCTATACCCAGGGTCTGTACTTCAAATGCTGCTAGTGGGCTGCAGCACTGATTGTACCACCCACAAAAGTAGCCTTTCAAGCCTTTCAAACCTGTCTTAGGCCTGACACTGCACTGCATGAGTGTGCCTTGGCATTTAAAACCACTTGCCGAGCCTTAAAATCTCTTTTATTGCCTATTCGTCACCCCTAAGGTAGGCCCTAAAAAACCCTAAGGGCAGGGTGCTAGGTAAGTAAAAGGAAGGACATGTACTTTTATGTTTTGCATTTCCTGGTAGTGAAAAACAGCCTGTTTTGTTTTTCACTACTGTGAGGCCTATTTCTCTCTATCATAGCTTTGGAAATTCCTTAATCCATTTTTAAGCTGTAATTCCTGATCAGAGAGGAGTGGCTTTTTCATGTTTCATATCTGTGGAATGATAATAATAAACCATCCTTACTGGTGAAGTTGGATATAACATTACTATTTTAAACTGCCACTTTTCATTAAGTGGACATTTCTGTGCACTTACTGCTCTTTGTGCCTTGCAGCCTGTCTTCAATACACATCATGGTTGGGTGACAGCCACACTTTGTGAATTCCCTCTAGACAGCCACAAACACAGGAAGGTGAAGTTCATCTGCATTGTGAGCACTCATCTGCACTCTGATGGGTCTTCCTAGGCAGGGAAGAATACAAGGGTCAGACACTTCTACTTCAATAGGTAGTGTCATGTCCACTGAAAGCACGTTTTTACCCCCCACAGATAGCCTGGGAGACAGAACTAGGTTGGAAGGGATCCTTCTGCACTTCAGAGAGCTACTTTAAAGTCACTCCCTACATCAAAGGCACTTTTGGGTACAAGTACTGGGTCTCTGAGCCCCTAAAATCAGACCTTCTGAATCTTAAACTGAACCTCTGTCAGAAGGTCTGCTGTGCTGTTTAAAGGACTCAACTGGACTACTTTCCTGTAATGACTACTTTGCTGCTTGTTGCCCTGCTGTCTGCTGCTCCCTGATTCTGCCGAAGGAGAGCTGGACTCTGCCTTCCCTCCAAGTGATTTCCAAGGGCTTGCTGGCTTGCCTCCTGTTTTCTGAAGTCTCAGGGACACAAAAGACTTACTGCAAATGCTGCTGGACTCTTCCTACGGTGAACCCTACCCTTGTCTGAGGTGCCCTTTCCAAGTTCTGGGCCTCAAAAATGGGTTCTGTTACAAAAATGATGCCTCATCACCTTTGCGCCTATCTGAACCAACGCATTGCCCTTCAACACCAACGCAGAAGCTGTTCGATGACAACGGTTCTACAGCCTGCAAGGCCCAGTGACAACACTCTGATGATGAAACATTGTCTTCACCTCAACGTAGCTCGATGATGACACAGAGGCCCAAATGTGTGGAAATGACCAATGCATCATCCCCTGAGCATTGATGCTTTACTCCATCCAAGGTTCTTTCACAGCAGGCCCTGTGTAGGACCTGTAGCCGGCCTGCCCTCCATCACGGTCGACCTGAACTATGGATTTGCTCAGGTCCTTGGTGACCTCAAGTCAACTTTGAACTGATAGTGATCTCTAACCACTGTTTTTTGATTCAATGTTTAAAAAATAATATCTCGACTTCTACTGATTGGATTTTTGTAATGTTGGTCTCGTTTTACTCAGAAAACTATTCTCTATTTTCTAAATCTCTGTGGAGACTTTTTGTGGTGTATTCATTGTGTTGTTGTGAGTGTGTGTGTGTGTTGCTCAAATACTTTACACATTGCCTCTTTAGATAAGCCTGACTGCTCTGTACAACGCTATCAGAGGGTGAGCACAGGTTATCTTTTCGTTTGTATCTAGCTTACCTTGACTAGCGTGGTGGTTCCTGCTTGGCCTGGGAGCATACCTCAGCCAACCAGGAATCCCATTTCTAACAATGTGACTAGGGATTTAAGGCCACTTTATGATACATTTTTAAGAAAAAACAGATCCCTTCAACCAAGGTCCTAGGAAATGCTTTGGAACAACATATGCTGTCAAATGAAAAAATGTCACTGTCATTTTTAAATGGCTGGAAACTTCAGCTTTCCTCAGTTTCAAGCTGTGGATCGATTGGGCTGCCTCAACATTCTAGAAAAGGACCTGATTTTTTTTTAAAGCACAAGGAGCAGAAGTGACAAGAGAGCGAAGATTCTAGATAACAAGTTTAGAATCCCATGAAGAGAATTTTACCAACCTGACCAGAGTCAACTATACATGAGCAGCATCTTGAGAAGCATCCTGAATCATCAGGAACAATAGCACCTGAAATTGAATAATTTGTTTTACTAATAACTTTAGAGTCACTCATTAAATCTGCAAGAAATGTTCCTAAATAAAAGTTCTTCCATATTGGATTCTTCATGAAAAGGCTTGTGCAGATTTGTCAAGCGGGGATCCCAAAAGTGTAATTTCCCATTTTAACAAAACATCAGAATTACACTGAACTTGGTATGAATATAAAACTTTTTTCAAGGAATTGTCTTTTCTTTGTTTGGTGCAAGTCTGCTCAGTAGTTTATTAAAAAATTAAAGTGAATATTGCTTGATGAGCAGAGTAGCAATTAGCCCACAACCATACAGCACTGAAATATCTGCAGAACATGTACTCTGGTGTGACAACAGACATGACCATTTTAGTCTCTTACACTCCCCAACACATTAGTCTTACACCAGCCTTATTTGTTTACACTCTTACATACATCTTTCTCTACCGCATGATATTCAAGATAGGCGAGCCTAACAATAGCAATACTGGTAACCAATACTTTGACCCCGAGGAGCATCATTTACCAGCATCAGGTCACCAGAGGCATCATTTAGTGGGTGCAAAGCGTAGCAAATCCAACCGTTGTGTTAGGTTTACAACAGCTGTGGTAAAAACTGTGGTTTTAATCCATGAAAGTTAACTGATCTGCCTGTTGAAGCATGCCTTGGACTGTTGTAAATCACAGTCTGCAGTAGTTTGTGGCCTTTAGCAACTAAGAGTCATTGCCACCCTCTTGAAGCATTAACAGTGGTTAATGCCCACTCCAAAGGGCATTAATCAATGTTAGTTGCTCATTAGCAATAATGGGTAAGAACTAAAGGTCCAGAATGGCCCAAGTCAAGAAGGATTGGATGCTATTATAACTTATCAGAAAATGCACAAACAGAGAGTGAGTGGAGAGGAAGTTTATGAGAGTATAAACATCAACTTCCATTTAGTGGACATCTAGTTCAGATGATTCCTGTGATGGAGATAAAGGGCCAAGAGGATGTTGTGGTCCCCACCATCAGGTTCAAATGTGGCCTGTCTCTGTCCTCAAAGAGGTTTCCTCTTGAATTTGAGACATGTTTTAGGCTGAGAATATTGTCAGGGAAGAGGTTGAAGCAGGAGACAGCAACAAGACAGCTGGAGAGAGAGCTACCAAAGTTTAATCGGGAGCAAATGTATGGCAGTGCAAGTCAACCAGACTATCCCTACAATAAAAGCAAGAACAGCTGACCAGGGCTGGTTCTAAGATTAGTGGGGCACCTGGCAGAATAAGAATATGTGAGGCCTCCCTAATTTGCATTCAAATTAATATCACCGGAAGCGACATCAGAGGAAGTGACATCAATTGCCCATAAATTTTCTGGCATTGTTGAAACAGATTTGCACAAAGCTATGTATCTAATGTGGATATCTGTAAAATGGCTACAAATACAAATAATAACCCAATAAAATAAGTACAAATATTTTAAACTTTATTATGTGGAAATGTAATACATTAATCAAAATGAATGGCTCAAGTCTCTCTAAAACTGATATTTTTACTCTGTTGCCCTAATTACAATTTCAGGACAGATTGTCCCAGAGCTATACAACATGTCTTCAGGTGACTCACCAAGCCTCCTGCTATGCCAGTGAAGTTGGACGATAAAGCATGTGGTTTTCAGCAGTCATGGGGTAATCAACACATAGGGATACATGCTGGTTTGGGTGAGTGACCTGCAAGTGCGGCAGCAAACATCAGAAAGAGGAGATTGCAGAAGATGAGAATACGAGACGGCAATGGATGAAATACGCAGGTGGGGTGGATAATATATTGGCAGGCCGGAGCAGCAAAGGCTAAACCTAACACGCACATTGAGAACCTCACCACAGCAAGTACGCTCAAACTCCATTTTTAACAGATGCAAACAGCTCAAGTAACTTAAAGATATAAATTAGGGATGGCTAAAAAGGGACACCAATTTGTATCCAGAGAAAAAATTGCCTTAAGCTACACTGGGCGCTAGCCACTAAACAAACATGTAGCAAACTAAAGCAACAAAAAAGTGGGGACTTAATATAGCAGACTCAGTGCAGTTTTCCCGTATAAGGAAATGAAATCTAGCAACATGGATTAGGGAGGTTGGGGGAGGTAGTGCTTGACTTTAAATATAAAGCTAAAATCCAAGAGATTTGCAGTTTTAAAATGTTAAATCACATGTCCCTAATATCTGAGTAGACACTTGACAAATTGCCCCTCTTATATTCCTCTCTTTTGCATGTTATATTTTCTTCCTCGTGTCTCTCCCAGACTCTTTTCTCACCAATTCTGCTATTATGTACACAATTATGCTTCCCCCATCGCCCTTTCTTCCAGCATCTTGCTCTTTCTTGCTGTTCTGCTCCTTAAGTTCACCTTTCCTCCCTGCTGTGCTCTTTTCCCACCTCTTTCCTTCCTGTGTTTGTCTTGCCCCTTTATATTTGCCCCTCCGTCATTACTTCTACTAAAATCAAAAGGGGATACCA
Source organism: Triturus cristatus (assembly GCF_964204655.1). NCBI lineage: Eukaryota > Metazoa > Chordata > Amphibia > Caudata > Salamandridae > Triturus > Triturus cristatus. The sequence goes on from NC_140584.1 coordinate 48,029,785, forward strand.
GACCTCCTCGGGTACCCCTGGGAATAAGGGAAGTAGGGATATCACATGTGGACATTCATGATGGTGCGAATTACTGCAATCTTTTCATATGTGCAAAACAAGGAATGGTGTGTAGCTTGATGGGTTATATCTGTTTGATGTGGCCTTGAGGGTTTGTTGTGCATCTCTCAGGGTGGTATTGATGGATGTGAGGTCAATTTCCAGGCCCTTGAACTTAGTCTCTACTTGCTCTGTTACTGCCCCAGTTGTTCATTATTCTTTCATTTTATGTAAATTACACACATTTTTAAAGACACTGTTTGCTTATGTGCACCTGCAACCAATGCTTGTGTTTAACTCTGTGTAACTTTTGGATGCACATGCTTGTATAAAATAACACAATAAAAGACAATTGTTGAAAAAAAGAATCACCACTCCTACCGTTCTCTGCTCTTCTTGCTTTCCCTTCATGCCAGGTGAGCAGTGCCCATTGTGATGCGAGGTCATTCTTTGTTTTGTTGTGAGCCCTGCTGGATACCCTGCCTTCCATTCATGCAGGCGCAGGGTTCACTTCACAGCTATGACAACTTCGAGTTTGGTTGTTAATCCCTGTTCTCAAGCAGATGCTGTGATTACACTTGGGGATGGGTGCCCGCAAAGCGATTTTGGTGGAAAATGTTGTTCTTTGAATACTTTCATCATAAATGGCAGCTGAAATGGGGGATGGGGCGATGGTTTTGCCTTTTTAGCTCGTAGCTAAGGGGCCAGGAGGGCGGCTCCTAGAAGGGCAGGCCCCTCTCCATAGGGGGTTGCAGCATTGCACCAAGGCGGCAGGGCCCAAGGGAGGAGATTGTCCACCTGGAACTCTTAACACTGATACCTTTATAAAGACAGTGCTCTGGTGCGGGCCCCCATTGTTTTGAGCAGGCACGGGGCCCTGGGCAGCTGCCCATGCTTAGCGCCGGCCCTGAACCTACAGAAACCCAAACTAGTCTTCTGAACCCAGAGTTATGTTTTGTGCCAACACAAACTCAAACTCTGTCCCAACTAAGGTGTGAAATGAAACAAGTTTTCAGGAAAATAAGACAAATACTATTTTGAGAACAAAGTGCCACCTAAAGGGACAATCACAGAGGGCTAAAATAGAAGCCTACGTTGTAATCCTTCAGCAAATGCAATCCCACCAGCAGTCCCCACATTTTTAAAAATAGTTATCAAAAGATATCAACAAATATAGAATTCTTGGAAGAGGATTTACCGTAACCTACCCAGAGCAGAAAGGATAACACTTGACTTGATATAAACATCAAGCAAGCAAGCAGAAAATTGGGTGCTGTTGTATTCCAGGCTAAAGCGCCCCATAAGAAATAGTATATATGGCTGGTTTTGGATGAGTTACTTAACATGAAGCTTGCTCAAAACCCAATGGGGACAATCCAAGTAAAAAAGGATTTTTGAGGCAGCAGATGTAGGCAGATTGATAAGTAAGAGTTAAGACAAATGTTTATGATCAGACACACTGAATATCCAAGATACAAGTTATAATTAGGGCTGGTGATGTTATGGTATTAATTTTTTTAACATTTCAGTCTGTATTTATCCATATTTGTTTTTTGGCCACTTTATTAGTATTTATCCATATTTATTTTATGGTTTGCAAATAAGTGGAGTCAAAATTGGTACATTTACACATATATTTAATTGATAAACATGCACTCATACATTGATGCTTTTCGCGTTTTAGCAAATTCAGCAACCAAACATAGCAAAACACTACACACAGATAAATATTAGCAATTTACTACAAATATATTTTAACATATGCCTACATTTAAAGATACCTTAAACTGTTTTTTAACTCCCCATTCTATCTATCTGCTCATCTGTTGTCTTGGTATTCACAACAGACAATTGAAAAGTCACTCATTAGTAGCACCATTTACAGTATTTTTCTGCTTTTAAAAATAAATACAGACAGGAAAAAACATTGATTTCTGTCTGTATTTATCTGTAAAAATCAGTAAAAACGGAAACTGGGAGCCTTAGTTATAATAGATCAAAAATAATAAAACTCTTCGCCCGGATGCTCTATATTAACAGGGATAGAATTCATTTCGGAATCCTGGACCATAAATTTGTGATTATGAGATTATTTTCTCAAGGCCTTGGCGGAGAAAATGGCATCTCATTTCAGAGATAATAAAGAAGTGCTAAATGTGCTCAAGAACTTATATTTGATCCTGTGGATGAAATTGTAATGGGCTTTGATGTGGAGGTGCATTACCTGAACATTTCCCAAAAGATGACAGTAATAATTCAGGTTCTAACCCATCCCATTTAAAAAAAACCCTGTTTTTTCACTTAAGTACATCTGGGATTTGTACCTCTGCTGTGGCTTGGGGGATCCAAGTGGAGTCTCACCAACTGTAAGTTCTGAGGCAAAATGGACTCCAGTACCATTGAAAATAAAATCAGCTGCTGTGTAGCGTGAGCAAGGTGTTTTGCCCTAGTTGTGCATGAACACAAATACATGTGTATGCACACATGTAGGCTGAGCAAGGAAGGCTGTTGTTTGACTCAACCTGGTATCTGAACCTATAGTCAGCACTGTAGCAAATGGGTCCTTCACTAAATTAATAAGATTGAAATAGCGCCCATGTGGGGTATAATGTAATATATGTGATGTTGTTGCTCTGTGTTATAAGTGCAGATAGTGTTTTAATGTATTTTCAGACAGGCTTATAATACACAGACAGATCAGAGCTGCTGCCTTACATGTGAATTATAGGGCCCAGAATCTAAGTAGGATGTCCATTCAGACATACCTGGATTCCTTCACGTATTTCATAATTTGGCATATTTCTCTGAGCCGCCAGCCTATGAGCCATGCTTTGAGCTGCTTGGTTGGGAGAGTCAATCCTTCTGCCTCCCTAAATGGCAGATCAAAGACCCTTACCAGCGGGGTTAGGCTTTTCCTGCTGGTGGAAAGGGGAGGGGTAGGAATCTCCATAGCGGTTAGCATCTAATCCCGTTAAGTAGTCTAAAGGATGTTTTTCTTGTGACAAAGAGTGAACAGGCAGATAGCTGGCTCAGTAGCTACAGGAATTGTCTTTGAAGCTTTTTAAGGAAGAGATAAGGCCAGGGTGGAGAGCGCCTCACTCTGACTGGATACATCCATCATAATGAAACATTTCCAATTTGTAGCACAGGTCTAACATGTGTTAGGCTGGGTCCTGTGAGTGATACTAAGGCTGGAGGGATGATGCGGCACCAAGAAGCTGGGTGAGTGCTTCACCATTCATAGGAATCATCACCTCCCTTTTAACAAGGATAGAGGTGTGGTGCATGGGGTAGAGTGGTTGACTCCGGAATGCCGGGCTCTCAGTTGGATCCCCAGCAGCAGTTAAGCTCAGCACCATGTGACTCTGGGCAATAGCTCACTTAATCTCCCGACGGCCCCCAGCACCTTGAAACCTTAAGGGGTGATATGCTTTCACTTTACAAATAGGAATTATTAATATAACATCTCCGAACAGTTTTGGGAGCTGCTACCCCCATTTCAGAAGTGTGGACCTTGTGGACTTTCTCAAGGGCTGTTTGCACCAGTGCCCTGACTACCTGTCAGGCACAACAGAAGGTGGACTTACTGAGGCCCATGGAGCAGAAGGTCCAATGGACTTCTGTGGACTGGTCCTGTTGAATGTATCCCAGGAGTGGGTACAAGATCACCCCGCAAGAAAGGACAGGAGACCACGTGTGCTGGACAGTGTGGGTCCAGGTTTCTATAGATAAACAGATGCTTAGGAGGAGAAAGCAGCAGTATCACAGGCTCTGGAATGCCGTACGAAATACTCTCTTATAATTCTAGGGCTAAATAAGACCTCAGAGCTTACATCTCATGGTTGCAGCCATTTCTTTGTGACATTTTAATAACAATCCTGGGGGCATGGAGCTTCTGTGGCTCCTGCAACCACCACAAAGTCCTTTGCCTGATTAGACTATACCCACAGGGGAGCCCATATGCTGTATCCTCCAGGGACGTGAGAGAGAGGACTGAGCCTGCACATTTATATGGTTGTTGCCATTTGAGGTGGTAGACAAGAAGTGAGGAGTCAGCCTCTGCCCTAAGCAGTGCAGCCAGACAGTAGGAGGACTCCCCTCACCCCAAGGCACATAGAGCATCATCCAGGCTCTTCTCCGACTCCCTACAATCAAAAGACTTAAGACAGTTGAGCAACAGGCCGAGGTCACCCCCACTGTTGGAGAGGAGAGTGGCGGGCAGCACAGGAGTAAATGGGAATTTGACTGGCACAAAATAGTCCGCCAGAGGAAACTGTGTCCATAATGCCATGGGGTGAGGTGGTCACTCTGTCAAGTGCTGATGTAGCTCAGATTCCAGGAAAAAACAGTGGATCACTCATTCTGTCCATAATTTCAACCTTAGCTTCTCATACTCATGAGTATGCAGATATGTTAACCTAACCACTGATTGTGCTGTGCTATTAAGATGGTTTATAGGTAAGACATATACTTTTTTGGGCAAAGTGTTTATGGATAAGGCATATATTCTTTTAGCGTAAAGATGAGCAGGCCATTACAGAATCATTGAAACGTCTTTTCCAGGCCTGCGCGTTCAGTGCTTTACACCTCACCTCACTGAACATAAGGCATGATCAGTATTATTTCATGTGGCAGATTTCATGCTATCATTCTGACCTAATGTATGCTATACATGGCTCATATTTGCTTCAGGATCTATGGAACACATTCATTCTGATACTGCTTTGGGAACAGATGCGAGGTGTTGCTGGGAACGTCATTGTTTCCTGCCTGGCATTGGCTTTTGCATTTTCTCTGAGAATTTGAAGAAAGTTGTCCCTGTAATTTTAGCACACAAAATCAGGCACGATTGATTTCTGCATAGATTTGAGTAGTTTATCTAATACAATTTGTCTAGAAGTATTTCCATTACCAAGAATTGAAGAAATGTTAGTCACTTTAGGTGAAGCCTTGTGGGTAACAAAACTGTATCTCAAAAGTGTACTAGGCGGTGGAGCTTGACACCAGTTCCGGTCATACTAGAGTTTTTATCATATGTGATGGGCCATTCTTGTTTTGTGGGATGCCATTTTACCTGGCATCTGCTACATATATTTTTAAGAACCTCATGTTGAGTATGTTCAAAGATGTAAGTTTAATGGTTGTCTTTCTAGATGAATTTCAGTTTTGGGGGGGAAACAGATCATAAACATTACATAATTGTTGAATAAGTTTCACAAATTTTAGAATACAAAAGAGTTTTAAGGAAAATAAATGTATTTTTCAAGACAAGCTAGGAAGAATATTTGGGGCTCCTATGTGGTCCAGTGAAGCCATTATGCTGAAAACTAGTAAATACACACTAGTTTTCAGCTTAATGCCTTCACTTGACCACATGGTTAGCATTAAGCTGAAAGCTTGTGAGTATATACTGTATTTTGTTTGTTGATCTTGAGAAATAACCGGAATTCTGTCTTGGTTGGTTTGAGCTTCAGGTAGGTGTTGGACATCCAGGACGGAATGATCTCCAAGCAGTGTTTGCAGCATTGGACATCTGAAGCAGAGGAGACTTCCATGTAGATTTGTATATCATCGGCAAATTGGTGAGTTTTGAAGATGTTGTCTGTGAGTAAAACACCATATAGCTCCATGTAAGGACTGAAGATGACAGGAGACAGTTTGGAACCCTTGTGGACTCCACACCTGATAGGGACATTTGATGACCTTGGGGTGCGCAAGTGAACAATCGGTTGGAAAGGTAGGAGGAGAAACAGTGAAGGATATTACCTGTGCATTCCATTTGAGATTGTAGGGTATGAGCGTTGGATGTTGGAATATGTCGTTGGCAACTGAAAGATCTAGAAATGCAGGGGTCATCTTCATCTTTGGTCAAGACTGCATTTTCTGTGATGTGTAAGGTAGCATTCTCCATGCTGCAGCATGATCTGAAACCAGACTGCTGGTCGTGCTGGAGATGGTTAGTATTGATGTGATCTTGGAGTTAAACATAGACTACTTTTTCATTGATCGTTTGAATGAATGGCAAGAGAGTGATGGGCTGGTAGTCAGTAAGGACATCTGGGTCTAGTGTAGCTGTCTTGAGTGCTTCTGGGTAGATGCTCTAATTGAGGTAGTCACTGACAATGGTAAGTAGGGCTAAGAGAGCATCCTCAGAGACAGTTTGATGAAGGACAATACTAAGACATTACCTCATAAAAGTGGTTTGAAGAGAGTTGAGTCTGTTTGACAGATCCTGGAGAGATAGGGCTTTGAAGGCTGGTTATTGTGAGATTCTATGTGGAGGGGTGGGTTTAAGAGATGAAGCAGGCTTGGTATCATACATGTGCTGTCAAATCTCTTATACTTTTTTTACTTTACAAGAGGTTGATAGGATTGCTATTTTCTGTGGAGTGAGAAATGCGTAGGTCCAAGTGGTTGATGGATTGATTGATCATCTTGAGCAGCGTTCTCCTTCTTTGTTGGTGACTTCATTGCTGGTGGAAAATATTCTGAAAGTACCAGCACTTAAAGATGAGGAGCACTTTTATGTTGTTTCTTTGTGCGAATTTTATTCAAAATGTTAAAGAAATTTCACAGACAAAACAGTGTTTTGGATGTTCGATCAAAAACAGCTTCAGTTTTACAACCATTAAATGAAGGGAGAAAGTGTTGTGTGGCAGCTGTTGCAGAGTGTATGGTGCAGGAGTAGGATTGAGTCAAATTAATAGATAAAGAGATGGCTGCAGATTTTGACTAAAGGATTTTGAATCCCGTGGAGTAGAACTAATTAGTTATTGAAAGGGAAATATTTGCATGTGTGCAAGGGGTGAAAAAGTTAGAAGCGTTCGTAAGGGGCAGGTAGTTTGTTCCGAACACTGACCATTGTCCTTTGTTAAATATTTTCACTGGTGTGAATTTATAAGCCTACAGGTTGGTTGTCAAGACTGTTTACAAATTTGTTGGAGTACAACTTTAAAATAGAGTGTATACCAGGTGGGAAAATGTTAGAAAGGAATGAATGTCCAGGCTGTGTCGGTGGAGGCAGTGGAAGAATAAGGAGAATAATGTGGCACGTTGGAAGAGGAAGCAAATTTGGTGGTATGCAGTAACTGGAGAAGTGCTGTTTGGAAATGGATAATGATTTGACGCTGTTGTAAGTTGCTGGATATGTTGTAAAGGGTTGGCCAAAGGGAAGATAGTCAATATTTTTGGAAGATTTCTGAGGAGATTTCAAAACAATGTAGTTTCAATGAAATAATACACTCTTTTGAACTCAGAGATTGAGGGACAGAATTGCAGCTGTATCTAATGAAGTTAATTCAGGTATTAATTTTATGAAAAGTAAAATTATGGTGGTCGGGACTAGATTGGAAAGACACAATGAAGAACAAGCAGTATGTGCCTCTAGGTAGCCCAGGGACAGCAAGACAGAAGGTGGAAGTAAACGTTTGAGTCTATTAAAAAATTTCCTGGACATTTGAGATATATGTTAACCGTGATTTACTCTCCGACTAGATTTGTGAAAGTCACATTTGTCAGTAAAGCAACAGCTAAGAGTGTGGTGTCATTTTGGGGAAAATGTTTGACAAAGAAGAAGTTCCAGAATTTTTTCATACTGACAGGAGTGCTCAATTCACATCTGGAGTCATGAAAGAGTTTTAGAAGACTGTGTAATTACACATTGTCTCATGGCCTTGTATTTCTTATAGAGAAATGGAATGATGGAAGGGTTGAAAAAGATGCTGGTTGAGATTGCCCAAGTACATATAAAATTAGAGTTCATATTTTAGATGCTATCAGAGAAATGCTGTGGTCATGCAATAGAATGCGTCATGTAGCCACAGCTAAGTCTTTTTAACTTGTTGAGAGGTAAGGCTATTTGTTCGGAATTGTGTCATGTGTATTTGAAGTCAGCCATTGAAATGCAAGAGTAACAAGCATTGGCATAGCCAATAGGTCTCGCCTTTGGGACCTTATAAGTGTTTAGCTATGCAAAAGTGAAAGTGATCACGATCAAACATCAAAGCGGCAGTGCGGCCGCGAAAGTGAAAGTAATTGCGGTAAAGCGCGGCGCGCACACCCACGCACATGCACTGTAGCTCTAGGCTGGCCTGGTAGCACTTTTTGGAGCCCTCTCAATAAGTCTCGCCAGACCAGCGCATGCGCTGGGTCAGGCGAGACCTAAAAAGGGGTAGTGTACAAAGTTAAAAAGGAGCATGGTGGATAAATGGTTGTTTAAGCCAAACTGCAAAAAGGAAGGGTCATTCAAGGAGATTCCGTGCATTCGCTTTTGGTGATAGAGTGCAAATCAAAGAACCGTGGTGATGAAAATAAAAGATTGGTTTAAGTTTGAGACCCAGTTCCAATCAACAGTTGAAAGGATGTATTGTGGCAGAGTGGCAGTCATTGGTGGCATGTTGGAAGAGTGGTAAAGGAAAACATAATTGAGAAGGTGGATTATGTCCAGAAAGTGACTAGTTCGATCAGTGGTCATGCAGCACAGATGTATACGGTAGCATTCTAGACCGAATAGTCGTGAACTGAAGTTGGCGATGAAACTGATTTTTACTGCCCTGTATTTTACCATCAGACAACTGGAGATTATCGGAATGAGCACCTCTGCCTTCTGGCTATGCAGGGGCTTGGGAGATGTGTTTATTTTTTTTCATTATTGCTTTATTTCACTTTTTATTGATATAATTTTGTTACAGTTAGCTTTTTGATGTTCAAGCAGGGGAGGTGGGTGGTATCTTTTCTGAGTAGTCGTTCGGGATTGCCTCTTGTGCTTGGAACACGGGAAACGTTAGGGCCTCTGTCGAATGAGCTCTGGACATGCTGCTGTCTCGTTTTTGGGTATTACCTCCAATACAATGTTTGAAGCTCTTACAGTGTTGTATCTCAATCCATCAAACTTCCTTTTACGTGTAGGAGTACTATCACCCTAACCAGGGTTTTTAAAGCGAATGTGCAGTTTAGTAATTTCTTCACATCAGTCGAAATTATTCTGTGCTCGCTAACTTCAAAATTCAAGCTGATTCCTTGGCAAAAAATTGGAAGCAACTACACACCCAAAAAACATCAGACAAACAGTCAAGGATTGAGCGATGAACAACCTTAAAGATTTCTTGTTCGAAATTCGACAGGGAACTGATAACCATACACTGATCTATGTCAGTGCTTTGGCCCACTGTCCAACCACTTGAAAAAGTGATCTGTCAAAGCGTGTATATCTTACACACTGGAGACAGAACACAGAAAAGCCATTGTTTGTTTTAAGCGCAGTGAGAACATCTGAAACCAAAAGATGCATTCATGGAGAGTACATGTCAAAGCCCCTCCACTTCCTGAGATCTACCACCTGTAACATGGCACTACTGATGTGGATGCTGAGGGATTGAAAAACACAGCAAAAAACATTAGAGCTTTGACGTTGGTCTGTACACACCTGGGACCGATGCTCATTGTCTAATTGTAATAAGTGACAATGTGACATACATCATGACGTGCGCACATAGCCTTAGCTAAGGAGGTATAACAAGCAGAGGGATCAAAACACAAACAGAACTCCTAGGATTTCGTGATATCCCTAAAAAAATCGCAAAACTGACACTTGTAAAAATCAGGCGATTCTTACAAACTTACCCGCAAACAGACACGGCTCCTTGAGGGAGTGCTGCGGGGTGGTGGGGGCGGGGCGGGTCGGGGGAGGGGCAGGGTGGGGGGTAGTAAACTCCGGCATACGGCCGACTGGAGTTCAGTACATAAATAAATAAATAAAACGAATTACATGGCGCACGCTGCAACGCCATTTGCGTTGCAGCGCGCGCAATGTAATTCATTTTGTTTATTTATTTATGTACTTAACTCCGGTTGGCCATATGCCGGAGTTTACTACTCTCCACCCTGCCCCTCCCCCGCCCCACCACCCTGCAGCACTCCCTCAAGGAGCCGCGACTGCCCGCAAATATTAGCATTGTAAATACATTGAGGCTGAGCCTCCATTTATTGGCTCTACTTTGTGCTGAGACAGTAAAAGGAGGGTGAGGAACAGGATAGCAGGCAGCACTGGTGTTAAGTTCCTCTGTCATCTGTCTTTAAAATGCACAAGCACTGCTCCTGTGCAATCAGGCCCTGCTAGCCCCCTGTCCTTTGTTTAAGGGGACCTGCCGCCCTATACTCTGTTTATTTTTCGCTCCTTTTAACCCCTTCAGTGCGGCGCGGATTTGCGCGCCGTGCTGAAGGTTCCGTGTGCGGGCGGGGCCGTGACGGAGCGGTTCCGTCATGTGCACAGCGCAACCGATGTGCATGACGGAATCGCTCCGTCACTCGCATCGAAGGGGTTAATATAGTTAAACTCGGCATGTTTTGAAGCGCATTAGATCTGCTCCAGTTACATTAAACAAGTTTTGTTTAAAAAATATATTTTTAGGTAGTGCGAGATTAAGTGGTTTGTCTAGAATCAGTGCTTAAACTTGTGTTTCCAGGCAGACTGGGAATCTGTGCCTGCTCTCTCCAGGCCCAGCAACGCAGCTTATTGTTTTATTTGAGGGTGGGGTGACGGGGCATGGGGGGCACCCTAATGGAAGGGCCGCCGCTGTGATCAACTATATTTACAACAAACTTCAGCAAATGTGATCATGGAGAGGAAGAAAGGTTATGTAAACGATAATTGAATAAGTTACAACCATTAACACCTGTACTCCCTTACAAAAAGAGCAACTCTGGAATTTCCATTTTGACACAAACATATGGTGATTGATAGATGAAATGGGGTGAGTCAACTACAGCATGCAAATGTAAGTCACATTGCATATTTACATTATATTTATGTGTGACTAGTTACAGCCAATTCTCTCTAAACAACAACAGTTTCACATTTTTGATAGTGGCCATATAGAAAAGAAGATAACAATGTCTATTAATCCTCCCAACTCTTTGCTGATTATAAACCTAAATACCTCTCTTGAGACAAGGACATAAAAATCTATATCTGAATAAAAACATAGTAAAACATTCCCTATCAGGTTCACAAATACAATTAACAAAAATACGTGTGCATATCACACATTTTTGGCATTTCACATATATGGGGCTTCAATTCAATATCTAAAACGTGATCCAGGGTCAGAAATCTATTTCCCCGCAGCAAAAATGAGTAAGACAACTGCAAAATATCAGAAAATTAATTTGGAATCTGAACCATATTTTCGACCTGTACAAGTGCATCTCTTGACAGCAATGTGGTCACGTTGCAATGATCAGCATATTTATATACCTTCGGGGGTTAATATGAGTGTCACCGGACTGGATGAAATCAAGGAACTTTAGGTAAGCCTTTATGGCAGATAAGGAGACATGCACTATCTAGCAAAGAGTATGGCTTTCATACTGGTTGCTTCTTGGAGTGCTATACTAACCATACCCCTTTTCAGGTTGCAGCCTACCAGACAGCACAGGTGTCTCATTGTAAAAAGACTTCTTGGGGGCATTCTGTAAACTTCCCTGGGAACGCATTTCCTCAATTGTTTGTAACTTACATTTACTTGCATGCTATTTGCTGACTTTATTTATTTTAGGCTGGCCAACATGTCTTTGCACCTCCCATGGAACATAGCCTGTTTACCATTGCTGCTTGTATTCTTCCACAAGTGCTTGTTTCTGCAAACAGGCCTGTAAATTTAGTTCTTATCTTGTAACATCTGCTGTGCATTCAAAGACAGAGGTCAAATATCAGGATCTGTCTTCCGAGGGAGATTGGTGTTTACTTTTCTTTCACTGACTTCAAATAGAGAGGATTTATATGCGAGTCTTGATGGATATAGGGGATGGGAAAGGAAGGGGTTTTTTTCTAGCAAAAAACAAAATTTAAATGCCTGTAAATGAGCGGTGCAAACATTTTGAAATATATCAGAATTGGGAAAGCACATGCAAACCACCTTGTTTTGTAAATCTGAAGTGTGATGGGAACAAATATTTGAATATGATCAAAGCAAATCAATGCATTAGGTGATGCAATTTACACACATTAGAATGTGTCCGCTGTATAGTTCTATCAGCAAAACTGTAGGTGCGAATGTAATGGTGATTTTAATTGAAAATGTATTGTCTGTAATGGCAGTGCACTACCACTCCATGCCTACTCCACTTTGTGCCACTCCAACTATGATACTCTACTAACTCTACAACATTCCACTCTATGACACTCCATTTTGCACTACTACACTCTACTGCACTCTACTGCACTCCACACCACTCTATCCTACTCCACTTTATGACACACTCTAGGACACTCCACTCTATTTTACTCTACGCACCTTCACTCTATTCCTCTCTATGTCACTCCATTCTACCCCACCCCACTCCACTCTACTACACTGCACTCTATGCCACTCCACTCTCTGACCCTCCACGACACTTCATTCTACGCCATTTTACTCTACAGCAATCCACTCTCAGACACTCCACTCTATGACACTTCACTCAACACTGTATGCCACTCCATGCCATTTTACTTTACTGTATGCAACACCGCACTATGTCAATCCACTCTGTGATACTTTACTTCACTCTACACTATGCTACTCCACTCTACAGCACTCTACTATACACCACTCCACTCTATGACACTTTATTCCACTCTACTCTATGCTACGATGCTCCATTATACACACCTCCGGTCTAGGCCACTCCACTATATGATATTCCACTCTACTACACTGTACTCCTCGGCATTTCACTCGAGGCCATTATAAGCCACTTAGCTCTACAATACTCTATGCTACTACATTCTACTCAATTGTACTTCCCTCTACTCTATGTCCCTTCACTCTACCACAATCCACTCTATGATACTCCACTCTACAACACTTCACTCTATGACACTCCTCTCTACAACACTCCACTCCACTCTACAACACTCAAAATCACTCCACTCTACTTCACGCCAATGTACGCCGCTCTACACTCCACAACAATCTACACCACTCTATGCCACTCCACGACACTCTTTCCACTATTCCACTGTGCGCCACTTCACTGTACTCCACTCTATGCAATTCTATCTATGCCACTCTACACAACTTTACTCTACTCTACTTCACTCTACGACACACCACTCTTTTCTACTCTACTCGGCTACACTTTACTTCACTCTACAATGTAATCAACTGTATGCCCCTCTGCTCTATGACTCTGCCCTCTGCAATGCTCCACTCCACTCTATGACACTCCACTTTATGACACTCCACTCTACTACTCCAGTGTATGCCACTCCACTCTACTACGCTCTATGGAACTCCACCCCATAACACTCTCCTCCACTTTATGCTCCTCCATTCTATGCCTTCCCACTCTCCACCTCTTCACTCTACAACACTTTACTACATTCTACATCACGCCATGCCAAACCACTCTACGACACTTTACCCCACTCTATGCTACCCCACTTCACTGTCCAACACTTCACTCTATGCCACTTCACTCTGCGCAGTCCACTCTACAAAACTCCACGCTATGACATTCCACCCTATGACACTCTTCTTGACTCTGTGCTACCCCACTCTATGAAACGCTACTCCACTCTATGCCAATCTGCGACACTTCACTCCACACCTCCCCACTCCACACAACTCCCTCTATGCCACTTTTTTCGATTCTACGCCACTCCACTGTAGTCTACTCCACTCTTCTCTACCACATGCTACTCCACTCTACTCCACTATGCCAATCTACTCCACCCAAATGTACTCCACTCTGTCATGCCACTCTATGACACTCTACTCCTCTCTATGCCACCCCACTCTACTCCGCTCTGCTTCATTATACACCCCTCCACTCAACTCTACTCCACTCCATTCCCCACTGCATGACACTCCACTGTATGACACTTTACTCCAGTCTCCACCACTCTATTATTTGACACTGCACTCCACAACACTCTCTTCTAAACCAATAACTTTTAGCCATGTTTAACACCATCATGCGAGTGTACAACATGGCTAAAACTCATTGGTAGAGCCAATAGCTCTTGCATAGGCAAGACACATTGGCTTTGCCAATGCTTGTTCAGTACAAGTGATTGTCTCTATCGTACTTGCTTACATGCCACCCGCTTAGCTCTCCACCCCATGAAGCAGAAATCTTCATTGGATAAGTAAGTTCCCACAAAAAATCATTGGCAAAAGTTGCTAATGTGAACCACAAACAATGCCAGATGTGGTAGGAATTGGTATACTGAAGGGTGTAGAGTTGGACACGTGTGGGTGTACGATGTTGTGCTTCAGAATGAGGGCGTGACATGGAGTAATTAGGCACAATGCTTGGTCACGACATGCTGGCCCACATATTTTCGATTTTATAAAGAGGGCGAGAATGTCTATGCTCATCCTAGATGAGCAGTTCAATGGGCTCTTAACTAGACCTTTGCAGGTTAGTCTACTGATCAAGGGCAGCAGAATCAACAAGAATGTGTGATGTCATGTGTTGTATGTTTTTTCTTCAACTAGACCCAATACAATGTAGTTTCCTTCGATATGGACAAAGGTGAATAATAAAAAGACAGAACCTCTTAGGAAAGAAACTAATCTAGGCAGGATTAAAAGAGCCTGAACAAGGCCCATCATGGACTTGCGGGCATGATGAGGAATACCTGAGGATTAAACATGACACCTAGTGTGGGGGATGATTTCTGATTTGTGTCTGTTTTAAAGAAAATACTAGGAACAGCATAGCTAGCTACTCTCCTCTTTGGATATTTTTCACACCCGCCTCCCTCCTCCTAGGTAATTGATTTATTTTGTGTCCACATCAGAATATGTCACCCTTCAAGGACAGAATGTTCTGATGTAAACAGACAGAACCAGAAAAGATAAACTTCGAAATGCTGTTGGAAACGGCAGGGCACCCTCATACATTTCACCACCTGCTACACCAATGGTCTCCAAGAAGGGCCCAGAATTTAAAAAAGAAAGATTATTTATGGAAATCTACACTTACCCAGCGCTGGATCACACCCTCTTCAGTGTCGCATCCACTATCCCTGAAAGCACATGCCACTTAAACAGAGACTGTCTTCATCCCAAAGTCTCTTAACCTCAGGAGAGGTTTCCCCTATCTCAAACACATGCAAATGGTGCCCCAACCTCACACCCTTACTGCTGTAATGCACTACGGTTCGATTTTCAAGGTGTTGACTAACTATAAATTCACCCACAAGTGCATTTTAAAAAGATTTTGCTGAAAATATGCCACTGCAGATAAAACACGCCAACTCGTGTTTTCGCCTCAGCCACCCCTGCAAAAAAACACAACTCAAGTTGCCGGCTAATATCCTCTTGTGTGCTAACAGAAATACATAAAGGAGACCAGACTCCTTCTCAGCCTGATGGTTTTACAGCGTGAGGAAATATGGAGTTGAACTCCAGATGACACTGTGGAAAGAGAGAGCGAGAGAGAGAGAGAGAGAGAGAGGGGGGGGGGGCGGTAGAGGACAGGGGCGAAGAAACAGCAGGAAATAGGAGGTGGAGGAGGGAGTCCTGGTGGAAAGGTGGAGGAAACAGCGGGTCCTAGAGTGAAGGTAGAGTGATAGCGCTAGAAATGACGAGGAAAGAAATTGGCAATGAGACAGAGAGAGGGGAAGTGGGGTTAACAGGCAGGTATGAGAAAGAGAAAACAGGAAAGAGGAGCGGCCACGGATATATTTGGAGTGAGGAAAAAGAAGGACGGAAGCCCTAGAGGGCAGTTAGTTGTATTTATTTATTTATGCATATTTATATAGCAAGGAAATGACCCAAAGGTGCTACAGTGCTTTACAGGAGGAATAATGTGTTGCATGGACGCTACAGATGGTGTAAGATAGACAATACAGCCAAATGTAAATACAAAGGGTGAAAGAACAAGGTAGCTCATTACATAGCGCAGAATGTATAAAAGCCGTAACACGATTGAGGTAGAATATAGAGTGTACAAAAGGTATACATGTCCATAAAAAGGTTGAGGTAGTAAACAGCCGTAAAAAGGTTGATGCTTTATACGGGGGGAAACATCGGACCCACGTGGCCAGAACCACCTGTTCCAGAAGCCCGCAAGCGTAACCACGCTTGACCGAACACCACATTTGCCTAAACCACGCATACGTGTGGTTAAGTCGTATGCCCAGGGGGTCAGGGTACTTTTAAGGAGGGAGCAAGTTTTTAGGGCTCACGGCAGGAGGCGGGGGTTGGGGTAGCTTTAAGGGCTGGGTTTGTGGGAGTATTTAAGAAATTGGGTATTTTTAGGGCTCAAAGCGGGTGGGGCAGGTAGGGGGTTTGTAATTTAGGGCTCTGGGCGGGGGGGACAGGTAGCAGGTTTGTAATTTAGGGCTTAGGGCAGGAGGCAGGTACGGGACTGTAATTTAGGGCTTAGGGCAGGGGAAGAGGGATCGGAGTGGTGGCGAACTTAGCCATGCGTACACCCTTACCACTCATGCCTTTACCACAAAATTGTGTGGTAAAGGAATGTGTGGTTAAGTTGCATTCGTGGTTCGGGCTGCATGGTAGAGGCATGCGTGTTTGAGCCTTGCGTGCCTCTATCTTATAACTTTATAGAGGTCTGTGCCTAATAGTTGATTATGTTGTTTTAGTAAAAATACAGATGGAAGAAAAGGGCTCTCAGGTCTGTTCTGAAAGTCATCAGCGAGGTAGTTGTGTGTAGATTTGGAGGTATTGAATTCCAGATTCTGCTTGCGCTTCTATTGTGCCCTCAGTTGTTCCGTTTTAAAGGACTGGGGTTCAAGGAGCATTGCTTTGGCATTTCAGGATGGTCAGGAGCCTCCTGATAGCTTGAGTTTGTCTCCCAGGTAACGGGGAGTGGATGTGTGCAGGGCTTTATGGATATTGCAGGCAGTCTTATTGATAGCTCTTGCTTCAAGTGGCAACCATCTGAGAGTGGTCAGCATGGGGGCTATTTCAAGAAGGAGGGGTGAAGGATTAGCAAAGTGAGAGAGCCAGAGAGAGGAGGGAGGAGGTGATGAAGGGTAGGATGAAGAAAGAGTTGAAGAAAGAGGTGAGGGGTGTAAATTGAGAGAGGGAGCAAATTGCCTAGCGGTTAGGTAAAGAGGTTGGGATTGGAAAGGAGGGGTAAGGAACTGACCAGGGGGCATATTATCAAGCCAGGCGATAAAATTATCGCCGTTTTAGCGGCAGAAAACTGCCGCTAAAACGGCGATAATGGGCTTGATAATATGCCCTTGAGAATTCCCATAGAAGCCTATGTTAGATGTGAAGAACAGCTAACATGGGCTTCAATTGGAATTCCATAGAGCATATTATCAAGCCCGTTATCGCCGTTTTAGCGGTAGTTTTCTGCCGCTAAAGCGGCGATAATTTTATCGCCTGGCTTGATAATATGCCCCCAAGAGAGGGAGAAACTCAGTGGTATATAAGGGTGCCAAAGGCTCTAATGCACTCAAGCCATACCGATAGCTTTTCAGTAGACATAGCAATAATCTGATTCCAGAGTGGCCCTGGCTCCCTTGGGCCCCAGGGACATTGCTGTACATTTTATAGCTAGGTCCTGAATAAGAGACGAGAGGCAGTAGAGGACGAGAGAGAGAAAAGGCATGGGGGAGGAATAACAGAGGGAGCAGAAGGCCTAAAGGGGAGATTGAGAGATCGCATTAAAGGAGGAGGGCCAGAGATTGGCAAAGATAGAGAGAGGGCGCGTGGGCAGACTCGCGCTGGCTGATCTCACCTCCCCCAGGCCCCACCTGCCCACTTTCCGCGCAGAAGGGGTGGAATAGAAGGTGAAACGTGCTACTGGCGGGAAACTATTCCTGGCTCATCTCGGCGCCGCGCGGCGGATGAGAGGGTCCTTGAGGGAGTCGAGGCGCCCCGGGCCATATTTCTGACTTCATAGCTAGGATTAAATCTGAAATCTTTATCACCACCAGAAACGAGACTTACAGCTGCGCAGCTGACGGCTAATCCCCTCCGCTCTGGAACAAACAAGCACGAAAAATATCATTTCCAATCTGCGACCATTTCTCAGCGGTACCTTGGAATTATTCCTGCCCACCTTTCATTTGCGACAAAGTTTGTTTTCTCGCTGTTTCTTGGCGTGCTGCCACCGTTCTATATACGGTTTTCAATACCATCTGCCCAAAAGTAAATTATTTCTATGTGTCTGTATTTTTTGCAAGGCTTTTTCAGGTGTTTCTACTCGTCGGAGAAAAAAACACATGAACACTTTCCTCGCTGGAAGGGCAATAGGAAGAGGCTCATTTGGTTAAAGTTTCTCGCCCTAGCAAGACCCATATACATATAGGATGAAGGTACTGAAGAAAAAATGTGACGATGCATTTCAGAACTGCGGCACGTCAACTTACCGTGGCACTGGGCTGCACTAACATGTTTCTTGGCTCAGGCTGATACCCTTGGAGGTTGAACTGCAGCCTCTTCTTTTGCGCTGTACCCGGTGCTTTAAATGGGCCGGTACTGTCCGGTACGGAGTACTCACACTTTTTTATTTTGGGAAGGAGAGTACAGGCACTTCTCAAGAGAAATATAATACTTTTAATTGCAGAGTACAGGCACTTCTCAAGAGAAACATAATACTTTTATTTGGAGAGTTCCCTGCACTTCTCAGAACAGGTATTCTGGTACAGAGTACCTGCACTTCTATGTTTTCATTTCAAGCACTGGCTGTACCTATGTGCCATCTTATGAGTGGGTGTTAGAAATCCATAATGCGTAACAAGTATAAAAATATGTGCTTGAAGATCTCAGCTAGTATATCAGAATGCCGGATACCGAATACCAAGGCTGCCTAGTCTGATTCCACTTCATGCCTCTTTCTTCCAAGAGCATACACTTCCTGTCTTTTTAGCTCACTCTTTCAGGTTATTTACCCCCTTCCTTTCTCCTCTTACAACTGTTTTCCTACCTTTCATATCTTCTTTCTTTCTCCCTATTACGCCTTCCTCTCTTTTGTTCAGGATCAAAGTCTGGTGATGAAAACATGTCCCAGTCTCCAAAGATAAGTGCTGGTGCCTGCCACCTGCTGCCACTGAGAGATATTAAACAGTGAGCTTTGCGCAGTCCATTTTGTATCAGCACATATTCTCGCCAAGCAGAGATTTTGAAGAGAAAAATCTATGCTATGCCTGAGGGTGATGTCAAATACCACCTTCAATTTCCTTTTTTTAAATTTAATATTTCCGTCGTAGGCCATAAAAGTCACAATTCAAGTATACAATTCATGAAACCAACGAATAATACATTTAATAAAAACAATCCATAAAATAACATTATAAATACACAAGATCCGAGTCAAAAATATATCAAACATCATAAACATCCATCAAACATCTATTAGAAATAATCATGTGCAAATGTATAAGTATTTGTAACTTCTACATCACTCTAAAAGAAATACACATCAATTAATATAAATATCTAAATATCTAATACAGAACCTGCCTAACATATAAGGGCACGAAAATACTTCTAGTAAGGTTACTGATGTGAATCAACTTATACCTACATTTAGTTTAACAGAGACCCATCAGTCTCTGCTCTTTCTAACTGCAGCTATAGAAGCAAACGACAAAATCATTTTTCATTGAATTGGCCAAACGCTCTCCAGAAATTTATAAATAGAAAAAACAATACTAGGATCCTAAATGCAACCCTAAACTGGTGAACTCCTAGGAGACGACATAAAGCGGCAATCCATCGCTTATGATGCCTGGTGTAGTAAGGGCAAAAGAACTAGAGATAGGCATCAGTTTCTGCACTCTTCCTTACATGCTGGGCAAAGTGTACTGCTCCCCAAATCGCCCTTCCGTTGATCTGTAAAAGTGGCTAAAGTAAGAGTACCTAGCCTAAACCTTATGTAAAAAGAGGATCAACTTCATCCATACAAGTCCTAAAGGTTGGTAAGGGCTTAAACTCCTAAAAACATTTGGTGAGATGGCCCAAGTGTTGGTGGTTAATACAGTTCATCCCATATTCGTCACAATACAGAAACATCAACTTTTTAACAAAGGAAGGTGTGGTAGTGGTTGTAGCTAACCAAAACTAGGGAAATCCCAAAAGGTAAAGGGTCTGTTTTACATGTTCTCACCATGAAAGGATGGCTCCTCATATATCTACAAAGCACATCATGTAGGCCCACTCTACAGTGTGACAACTCAAGAGTGGACCAAACGCGCATCCAGTATAGTATAGGTTTAATCTGAACTACGGAAGAGATAGACCAAACGCCTAGATCTTGTTTAAAAACCAAAGGTGTTCTTTGGGGTGATTTTAGACATGCCCTCAGGAACTTATTTTCAGCTAGCCCCAGTGTGACTGAGTTGCTGTGGCGCCATAGTTCTGCGCCATACGCAGCAGCTGCTACTGCTTTAGCTCTCCACACCTCCAAGACAGGGAAATCACCTTCAACTTCCTGTAGAGCATAATTCAGAAACTGACACAGACTGTTGGGTGATTTTAAATTTTGGATGAAAAGTTTTGCGAAGCTTGCAATGTTTTGGAAAACATGTTGAACATTTCAACAAAAAAAAATGTTACAGAAGAATCTTAACAGATTTAATTGTCACAAAAAAAACGCTTTTTCTCTGAGTTTCCGCATAAATCTACATTTGTCCATTTTTTCCTCTCACTGTTCTTTTAGCGCTATAGCCTTCATAATAATTACCTTGTGCACGACATTTTGGACAAAAAAAAACTTTATAAGGATTTCATAGGATAAGCTTTGTAACTTCGTCCAAGCCTTAGGGAAACCCTCATTCTTAAAATACAGCCAAGAAATTTAGAGATCTATGTGCATCATAAAAAGGACTCCCTGTTTTAAAGTATTTATTTTTTGACATTTCCATCTATAATTAATTTTGTGTTAATTTTATCTGTATTAATCAATATTTATTTTGCATTTTGTGAACACATAAAGCTGAAACTAGTATATTTACACTTATTTAACCAATAATTGTGTACTCATAAATTAATGTCAGACAGATTTCATTGATGTAAACACCTACAGATGATATACCAGTGCTATGAAAACATGGACATTTTAGCTTCACCTTTGTGTGCATCTTCTGCTGGTTAACACTCATTACTGAACTTAATTTCTTCTTTTTAACTCACTCATCTGTTTATCCACATAGCTATTAGCCTAGCAGCCATGACTGACAACGTTTAGAATTCACTCACAAGCAACATAATTCCCATTTTTATCCCCATTTAAAAATAAAGACAGGAAAATAATTGATTTTATGTCTGTATTTATCTGTACAAATCTGTAAAAACAGAAAACATGGAGCCTTAATCATAAACACCCAAATATTTGGATGGATTACAGATGCCCTGGGTGGCACTGCTCCAACAGAGAGCCACAGAGAAAACTGAAATGGGTTTGGGCGATGAATGAAGAGTAGAAGGCGTGACAAATGTGGACCATTAGTTTACCAGAGTTGTGATTTTTAATTTTCTTTCCTGTTGAACAGAAAAGTAGCACGGGTCCCTTGTTGTGAGTAGGTGCCATCTTTCCACTACTAAGGACAGCATGCATTGACAGTTGAAAAGCACCGTGCTCATGGGTTGTTGAGGAAACACTCTAGCCAGGACCAGACTGGGCGTAGGGGGTATTGGGCATTTCCCCAGGAGGCTAGAAGAGGGGGGTGGGCAGTTTTGCAGGTCTGGGGTCAAGCTTTGTTACTGGGGGCCGGTTTAGCAGTGGTGCGGTAATATCAGCCCCCAGTAACAAAAGCAGCAGTGTTTCACACTTGCACCTTGGGCTGTCCTCCCACCCTCTTCCAGCGGCTGGTACTACAAAATTGCCAGGGTTGCTCTGAGTTCGGTCCTGGCTGCAGCTGTTTGTAGCAGCTCATTCTCAGTTCTGACATTAGTGCTGAATGTTTTCTATTTAGCAAGTGACTACAGGACTGGCTGTGTTGGATTTGCTATGCCTAACTTTTCCTGCTTCTTTTAGTTTCTATTATTGTTTAAATCAATTGCATGTTGTTTTATTTGCATGCTATCATAAAATATCATATATCTTTTTTATGTATTTGTCGCTACTGCCTTTGCTCATCTAATGTTTACATTTGTTTGGTAATCTGCACTTGGGACTACCAAATTAGTGCTATTAAGCATAACAATGACACCATGCAATAAGCACTGGCAAAGCCAATGGGTCTGGTGTTACCTAGCAGCTTTTTGGCAATTCTTGTTTTGTCATGGTTTTTGCAAATCTTTATTCTTCAGGACACTGACAGGTGTTAACCATTCTAAAAAAAGGCACTCATTTGTGTGTGGATTTGCTTGTTGTGAAATGGCAGCCGGCTGTAACTCATAGTGAAGTCAGCCATTGGCTGAAGTGGGCTGATGCATTGTGCCTGGATGCATGTTTGAGTGGATTAGAGAAAAAGTGAATGACACAACCACTGACAAATGGATTACGTGTGGCTGAAAACCCCTATAAGTAACAATTTCATATACATAATTTTACTAAAATTAAACAATCTTGGCTCACACAGACCTAAAAAGAAAAAACACTTGCCATTGGCAGCCAGCCTCTTTTCTGTGAAAATGGAAGAAAGAATGAAAAAAAACAAGAAAAAAAGCCAGCAGGTAAGAAATAAGTCAAGAAGGAAAGAAAGCAGAGAGGAAGGAACAATTAGGAAAGAATTAGAGAAAGAAGGAGAAACAATGAATGAAAGAATGAATGAATGAAAAGATATGAAAGAATAAAAGAAATAATAGAAATACAGAAAGAAGAAAGGACATAATCAAGTAAAAAAGGAAAGGAAGAAGAAAAACAAAAGAAAGGAAGGAGAGAATTAAAGAAAGAAAGAAAGAAAAAGGAAAGGATGAAAGAATAAATGAAGGATAGAAAGTAGGAAAAAAGAATGAAAGAGTCAAAGCAAGAAGGAATTAAAGAAATGATAGAAGGACAACAAGAAGGATGGAAATAAAGAAGAATAGAAAGATGGAAAGAAGGGTGGAAGGAAATAAGGAAAGAAAATAAGGAAATAATAAGGGAAAGAAAGAAACGAAAAAGAAAGAAAGAAAGGAAAGAAGGAAAGCAGAAAAGAAAGTAAGAATGAAAGAAAAGAAGTAAGGAAGAAAGAGAAAGCAAGAGAGAAAGAGAGACAAAGATTGTTACAAGTGCTGCAATTTAAACATGAAAAATGTTGAGTTTCTTCGTGAGCAAAGTTTATTATAGAACCATAGGTTAAAGTGAGTCCAGAATACATGTGTTCTAAAGAATTGTCTCCTTATGAATACACATGTATAATATTGAAGCTTCTGGTTTGTGTACTGCATGCATACAAAAAAGTGTGTAACTTAATACAGAACAGTTTCACATGGACACAATTTGTTATGTTGGTAAATTCCTGCAGTCAAATAAACAAATGACATTTCAAAAAGAATTTACAGCAGCATTGGCAGGACACAGAAACTGATAAAGCTGGAATGTGGCTTGTGCTCTCATGTGGTAGAAAGGATACTGCCATCAATCCAGGGTCTGAACAAAAGGGCAACACTAAAGTAATTATAAAGTAAAAACACTGGCACCACAGGGAAGTGTCATGTGTCTCATTGTGATAGAGCAAAATGCAGTCACTCAAAATGTGCTTAACTAGTTCCTGAAATAGACTGACCGATGCCCCATGCTGTAGTGGGAGGAAGCAAAATATGAATGACACTACAGCATTCCAACGGAAGAAGAAAGATGACTGAAAGCCCCTTTAAAAAGTACAATTTACATATATTTTTAGTAAACTTAAAAGGTCCTGACTAACTCCAGATCTGAAACGAGAGAGAGACTGGAGGTGAAGGTCAGAGAAATGCAAATAATAAATAGTTTAAAATAGAAAAAGGCAAAAAGACAAGTGCATATAGAAAGAAAGAAATCATTAAAAAAGATAGAAACAAAGCTCAAGAGAAAAGCAAAAAATGAATAGTTGATAGAACGCAAGTAAGAAGACGAGTGAGAGCAACTGAGAAATAGGAAATACTGAGGGGTGAGTGAGGAAGCGAGAGGGAGTGGAGAGAGAGATCACATTCAAAGTAAACACAAAAAAGAAACCCTTCTAACATTGCATTACCATTTTGATTTGTGCATCAGCTCATCAACAACCTCAGTTTCTTTACACTCTAGAGAATGATGTACATGGTAAAACTGTCAAGGCTTTAAGGTGCATTAAAAATAAGTCACCCATAGCTTTATGAAGCACTGCATTACAAACACCTTAGGTGTCACTGTAGTGGGTAGATGCCACAAATCTTCAAAGAATAACATTGTATGGTTTAGCTCATCTTCATATTTCATTCATAGTAATTTCATATTTCTTTAAAGATATTCTTCAAGTGCCCCAGTGATTCAATTTTTGGCATCTGTCTGGAGTCCCATCTAATCAATGTTTTCCATTTTCAATGTATGATTGAAACCTCTATCACTGTTGCTATTCTGCAGGTTTCTGAAGCTAACAATTTATCGCAAAGTGAAAAATGAGGTTCCTAAGGTCTTCTAAATACAGTATTTCTAAAGAACTGATTTCTTAATCAGAGCATTTGTGAACAGAAACTTCTTGGCGCTGTAGACTATCTCATGATATGCTAAGAAATAATAGGCTTGCACATTACAAATCGAATCTAGAGTGGGGGCGAGCCTGCCTGATGCTCTGCAGCTTGGCCCTGTGAAAACCCTGCCACCTCGCCTGGCAAGACTGGTCCAGGCACTGCTCAGGGCCGGACAGCCCTTTATTACACTTGGCATTTCACCGTTGGCCTGCAGCCCCTGGAGGCCGGATTTTAGGGCAGTGGGCCACTCTTAATGCCTCTGCCACTTTCCCCAGCTCCCTGAAGGCTTTAAGAGATAAAGAGAATGAAGGGGGAGATAGAGAAAAAGTACTTGAAGATGGAGAAGGAAGAAAGAGGGAGAATGGATGGATAAAAAGAGAGAAATAGCATGAATGAAGGGAGAAGGGCTGGTTTGAGCATTTTTGACAGACCTGTTTTGGTTTCCCAGACCGGCTCTGGTGCTAATAGCAAGTTCTGATTAGCAAAATGTAACACATGGACAGAAAGATGTTTGCATTTGACTCTCTGTAAGGTTGGAACTCTGGGAAGAAGACCTGTGAGTTGCAGCAGTGGCCGGTAAATGCGTTGGGGCGAGGCGGGCAGGGTGGATGTCGATAGATGATGAAATAGGGAAAATTTAATAAGTAAATAAATCCTATTCCATCATCTGTCGACATTCTCCCCGCCCCACCGCGCTTACCTGCACCGGCCGCTGCTGGTGAGTTGTCTCACAAGTGACTACAAACCCTCACGACGATCTATCCAACAGCCACTTCTCTTCACAGGCTGTACCACAGGTACTCTCTCCACCCACTTACATACCAGTGTCCCCCATTCATTGTAATAATTCACTGCAGAAAGTAGCAACAGTGCTCTCTTACACCACGTACACACCACAAGCCTCAACGGATGAGGCTCATTCTTGTCACTACTGACCAGTAAGGTACACTGTCTAAAGAGGGTCACTATTGTGGAACGCGACTGTGCCCAAACGTCCTGAAGGGACACATTACCACATATACTTCCAGCTGGAGGCACTCTGTCTGGCCTTCTGGTAGATGTTATTCCCTATATGTCCTGTGAAGAGTATACTAAACTGCCTTATGCGGATTCTGGCAGTGTGTCTATACGATTGTACATCCATAGACGTCTGCTTCTGTGTTGTCGTTGAGGGTCCGAGGGCCTGCATGTTCGTTCTCTGTTTCTACAATGGCAGCTGCATCTATGTGATGTCTGGGTGTCTCTGTGCAAGTTCTCATTGTGTGAAAATGTGCTTTTGCTTAAATATATTGTACATTTGTTTATGCATGCATTGCTTTTGTCAGTGCTTGTAAACTTTCTCTTATTAACGATGATTGTTTTAGGGGCGAATAACCCCCCTTCCTCGGTGCAAGGTAGATGTCTATTAAAAAAAAGACACAATGTACAGCTATAAATGTGAGAATGATTTATAAAAGGAAGGTGATCATTTGTGTGCATAGTCTGATAATTGTGTGATATTTTTACTGTGTAAATTTAAATTTCTATGGTGCATAGGTGTTGAACCATTCAGTACTAGGGAGCAACTGATGAAGTGCAATGTTTGCTTTGCTGGCCTACCTCCATGCTGCAGTGTCACTGGTGAAAAGTGCAGGAAAATTGGATCAGGGAAAGGGCTCTGTTTTTGGAAACAATAGAAATAATTTATGATTTAAAAGCACCTGCTGCAGAGCTCCTTGTGTGTTCAGTAGTTTTCAGGCAACAATAAAAATGTTAACTTAACTCTGGTAATTAATGTTCCAGTGCAATCATGAATAGAAATACCTCGTTTTTTGGTGTACATTTTTCCAAGGTAGAAACCAGCAGATTCTTCAGGAAATGTAATTTGTGTTCTTCGAGTTACTTGTAAGCTGCTTTTTTTGGGGGGGGAAAAATTGTTCATCAGTCTATTGGTAAATGGTTGTTAGTTTCTGTAATATCGTGTCCGGACACTGGATTTTTTGTACAGCTTGTTGTGTATAATTTGTTGTTACTAGCAAGGTGTACAAAATGGTTTGCCCCAGATTAGAAAATAATCATCAAGAACACACAAAATATCATACAATATAGCACAATAACAATCTGATAAAATACAACAAAGTTCCACAGAGAAAAACTAAAAATTAAGGTACCACCATTTTGAAAATGGCCACTTGTTATCAATCAATCAGGAGGGTACCTGGCCAGGTGCTTTTATATGTAATAAAGGGATCATTTATAGCACAAAAGGTAATCGGAACAAGGAGTAGTGAAAATCATAGTATCAAATTCTCAATTACAATCTATAATAGCTTTTTTTTTTGGTGCTCCATACCACTCTTCAGCTGCTTCTTAACTAGTGTATCACAATGACCCAGTTTAATGATAATCAATTTACCAACCTCAGGATGATGGACGGCTAAGGTGACTGTGCCAGGATTTGAACTCATGGCTTGATTGCATAATCATATTACTAGAGGCCTGGAGAAACAAACGCAATTAGCATGAAGTGGCCGCCGAGGGGGACTCCTGCACTGCAGTATTTTAATACCACTATGTTTTGTTTCTTGGGAGCATAGGTGTGGGTGCCCGATTTTTTTCTTGTTTCAGTATCATCACGTTATTTTTAGTGATACAGTAAAAGGTTTATGCCTTAGCTCTGTTGTTTGCACGCGCAGTCTCTTTTTGCCATCATAACGTTATTTGTAATTGCCTGGGGCAGTCAAGGGTTGAGCTTGAATCCTTTTCTGCAAGGACAGATTTATTTTTGCTGTTTATTACAGAGGTTCTGGGTGTATATAGGAAGTTCAATTACCAGCCCGAGCTGCATGATATGATTGGCTGCCTGTAACACTTTTGGGAAGCAGGGCCCATGCAGTGGTGGCTGGTGATCTCAGAAAAGAAAAGAGGTACCCTCTCCCACACACATCCTAATTCACTCACACGCTCTCGCTTACTCATTTTGACTCATGCTCACTCCCATCCACTGTCATTCATACACAAATGTACCCACACACGCACGGTCACTGGTACTCAATCTGACTCACAAATACACTTACACACTCCCACAATTGCTCACTCAGTAGGCCCCTCAGGCCTCTGGACCCTGGTGCATCTGCATCTGCTCCATCATTGATAGCTGCATCCCTGACTCACTCTCACTCCCTTTCACAATCTTCCATTCACTTCCTCATTCTAACTCACTCACGGTAGCGGCCCGTGGAGGGAGTTCCGTGGGGTGGTGAGGCAGGGCGGGGGAGGGGCAGGGCGGGGGGTAGTAAACACCAGAATATGGATGAACGGAGGTAAGTAAACATTTAAATATATAAAATGAATTTTGTTGCTTGCGATGCATCGCCCGGCCTAACTATGATCTGTTCAAGCATGTGTTGGTTTTGCACTGCGATTCCACCAATTTCTTTTTGTAAAAAGCACAATTTCATCTGGTGGCATTGGCAGCATTTTGACACATTTACCCTACTTTTTGATCTTTGTTACACAAGTCCATTTTAGAGTATAGTTCAACCTTCAAAAGAATACACTTTTAAAGTTTTCCAGGAAGAAATTTCAGTGAAGTATTTAAGATGCTAATTTTAAGTAGAGATTTGTAATGATGACCATGTCCAATTTAGTGATATTGTGAAAACTGTATATGAAAATGAACATTTTAGAGTGTCCTGTTCATGACCACGAGGATAATTTGTATAGTATAACCAATCCCAAATGACACAGTATGAAAAATATGACACAATTACCATTATTAAAAATGTTTTATTCTAGAATGTCTCATGTTTAAAATGTGTATGTGTAGAATGTAGTGTGTTTTCTATGTTTATAGCAAATAGACATTTAGTAGGTTCAAGGGACAAATGGATAGAATGGAAAAAGAAAGTTGCACTAACATTGCCTTTATCCCCAAGTCCACTGGCATGCCATTTAAAATGAAGCTAGAAAGCACAAAACAGAGAACATATGACTACCTTCTTCTTGTATGTTGGTACACGGTCCAAAGCACCATAGACATTGTAGCACAATATCGGTCTATGGGGCAAGCACTTGCCTGTTGACTATACTATGGATATAGTATACAGACCTCCATCCTCCACTACATGTTTAAAGAGCAGCACAAGATAGTCTTTTACCTATGTCCATACTACCACCCAAGGCAGGAAAGCATGGCAATGTTTTTTAAGAATCTCCATTGCCTTCCTACCACGTATCTCACGAACTCTCACAAAAGTATTCAGGACACAACAAATTGAGAGATTTTGCTTTATTTGGAGTTTAGACAAAATAGTTTTCTCAGGTCTAGCTTGTTTTTTTCCCCTCAGCTACTTTGAAAGTTACCCATTCAGCATGGTCTGTCCGATTTTTCTGAAGTGAAGCTTTCATTCATATCTTGTAATCACAATCTGGATTCCATCTTGTCATCATATTTAAAACTAACAATAATTTTAAAGTCCACATAGGTTTTGGTGACTTGGCCTGGCAAGCACACCCCAAGGCGGCGTGGGGGATGCTAGTTATCTGTTGCATGATTAGCAATGATGTTTGGTAACTTTTGTAAGTAGTGGTGCATAATAAATTTGTTGTGAATTTCAGCTGTGAGTGAAGCAAGCAAGCTCGACTACTTTCAAGGAGAGTGTTACGTTCATTCGTGAAGAGGTACGCCAATATACAGGTAGGCGCAAGAAAGCTGTTTAATGGGGTCCAGAAGTGCACCAACCCAACGAGGGCAGCTCTAAGTCTCACCTGCTGAACTTGGAACTCTCCACGGACAACAATTCCAGAACTCGTGACAGTTCCTAAGTAAGGCAGCAGAGCAATAACCAATACAGGTAAAGACCATCAGAGAGTGTTCTGAGAAGCGATGGGGTGGGTAGAGTTCTCTACATGAAAAGTTTTTGAAATACATGGGGTTTAAAGCACAATTATGCATACGTTGGCTAAAATCCCATAGGCTCTGACAGGGCATTCATAAAATAATCAAGTACTTTTATTGTGTGCCAAGACAATGAAGCAATGGCGTAACACAATCTGGGTGGGCTGCAGAGTGTGAAGAGGGGCCACAGAATCCCCCCGTCTCACAGATATCCATTGGCCTGTGGCTGAGTGGGGGACCCTTAAAGGGCTGGGGGCCCCTAGATTGTTGGGGGCACCCCTGCTCCACAGGGGCTGCTGAGGACTGTGTTACACCCCTGCAATGAAGCCTGATGCTCCGAAGAAGTTGACCCTATTTCTCAAAATGTGCAACAAGGACCAAGATGGCTGCACTCTAGAAGAGTTCCATGACCTGGACAGGCATGGGGTCCTAAATGGTTGATTTCATGTGGCACCAATCAAGAAGAGCTTGGGAAGCGATTTGCGGTATCTGTGGGGAGACAGAAGGAATTCACTCTGCACTGCGATGCTGAGACTAAGCACCAACTGGTACCCACTGCTTTGAGCACTGATACCCCAAAGTGTCACTGGCTATGTGGATCAGGAGCCAGTGTGGCCCTACTTAACTTTTTTACAGATTGGACTGAGGAATCCACGGAACTTTCTCTTTGCCCCAACCCAGGAAGTTGGCACAAGGGGGAGGTCCAAGACACTTATGAGAAGAAAGATGTGAGGAAGACTCACTTTCGTTGCAGTTCACTTTGAAAGGAGAGCCTCAACTAGGTGCAAGACTTCTACCTCCCACTGAAAATGCCATTTTGTAGTGGGAGCTGCCAGTTTGCCTCGAAGTGTGGCTGGGTTGCTTTAGGAGAGCAGAGCTGGAGAGACAGAGATCCTTGTCCTCGGTTATAAATACACCCACAGGGTGGGAATGTGACTTGGGTTGGACTAAACTGGTGAGTGGAGAGGTGAGTATGGTGAGCAAAAATGATGGGCTGGGAGCGATTGCCAGTGGTTAGACAAATTTAAAAGCTTTCCTCCTGTCACTTTTTGTTTGTTTGAAGTAATGACTTAAGTGGCAATGGTATGCCCAGACGTGAGTACGTTGACCACTGCGCCACTGGAACCAAACTATACCAGACTGATGAGCTCCAATTAGGGGGGAACTGGTCTTGGATTGTGTGTTTTCTGCTTCAGGAAGGAACTGGACTGGCAGTTAGGATGTACTGTTCTTATTGAAGCAGGGTCAAGACTGATTTGCATATGACATCCAAACTGAGGTGGCATTGTGAACCAAAGATCAATGGGCTGGGATGATACCCAAGCGACTGCCAATGGTTAGACATTTCAAGCATTCCTCCCATCACCTTTTGTGTGTTTGATTTAACACCCTAAGTGATGAGGGTTTGACAAGACATAGGTCCCTCACTCACTTTGCCACCAAGCTACACTCAACTAATGAGCCCTAATCAGGGTGAAACTGGTCTCGGGTTGCTTGTGTTCCAGTTCAGGAAGAGCCTGGCCTCACCCTTCCGAATAGCTGTTCCTATTGGAGCAGGGTCAAGACTGATTTGCATATGGATAGGTCTAAACTGAGGTGGCATGGCCAACAAGAGAACAATGGGTTGGCATGCTACCCCGAGAGATCGCCAGTGGTTAGACAAATTTCAAGCATTCCTCCCATCACCCTTTCTGTGTTTGAGTAGGGAGATGTGCCTGTCAAGTTCAGAAGTGCCTGTGCACCCCAGCACATTACTGCTACGTACATATGATTTCTTTGCCTCCCCACCCAGCAGTAACATACCGAAGAGCCTAATAGAGGGCAGGGCTGGACTGGGATCCCAAAGCAGCCCTGGCAGTTTTTTTTCAGGCCAGTCCCTGGGGGTGGAGAGGGGACAAGTATGAAGCACTGCTGCTTTTGTAACAGGGGCTCATTATTGCAGCACTGCTGCAAAACCGGCTCCCAGTAACAAAACCGGAACCCACCCTTCTGGCCCCCCGGGGACAATGCCCAATGCCTGCTACAGCCAGTTTTGCTCTGACACAGAGACGCAAACAAAACCTGGGGGCCCTTTGGTATTACAGATGTAGCCGCAGACCCTTGTGCGGCCCTTTCTCTAATATCAATAGCACTGGCAAACATAAAGCGCCAGCACCATCTTCAGGAGCATTCCCTCATTTGTATGGGGGTGTGGTCCCATGCAAATGAGGGAATCACTTTGCCTCTGCGCCCGTGCCGTATTACAGACGTGGGCACAGAGGCAAAGAAGCTGTCATTGCGCCCTCTGAGAGCAGATCCTCTGGCGGGAGGAAAGGGGGTCTTATGGACCCCCTAGACATCCCTTTGCAGGCGCCTGTAAGGGGATCTCTAATCCCCCTTCAAAGTGCAGGCGGGTTGCTGCCTGCACTGTGAAAACACGGAGTGGCTTTAAAGCAGCCGCTCCATTTTTCACATGACTGCGAGTTCACGGCTGTCCCAGAGGCAGCGCATTCCATGTAATGGAAGGCACTTTCCCTGTTTGCACCTGAAGCACCTGTTTTAAGGTGTGCTGGATGCTAACAGGGAAAGTGTGCACTGTACGTAATAGGGCCCCCGGTTTCTGCACTATACCTCAGCAGCTGGGTCTTCTAATTGACCTTCGGGCAGGAATACAGTTCCATATCTCCTCGAGCACTTAAGCAAGCTTCTAAACGTTTAGGTCTTTACAGCACACGCACCAGCCTGAAGCACTATGCAGACTTGAGCTTTGAGCCTTTTGCTTTTAACTTAAAGGGCATTCACATTTACTCCTTGGGGCATCTTGGCAGGATAATTGGCATTTATTGTTATGCAACTGTAATCATTTTATCAGCCTCAGAAGAAAGAAAGGCTGTGTGGATCCAGCCAGTGGCGTAACGAAACTCGAAGGGCCCCCCCTGGAAAGTACATGGATGGGAGCCCCCACACTCTGGACCCAGTCAGGAGCTCTCAGCCACCACCCCTGCACAGTGCCTGAGGGGGGCCCCTGGAACTCGCAGCACCGCTCTGCTGGGACTGCGGGGGCTATTGTTACGCCACCGGATACAGTGCCATTTGAATTTGTAACCGTGAGGCCAAATAGGGATCCCTGGCATAGAAGCCACCAGGCTGAGTTCTCCCACCCACCCTCTCTCAACTTGTCAGAGGTCACAGAGACACTTGACCCCATCCCACACCTTAGCAAGATGGGAAAGGGTTAGGTGACAGCTGGCGCGCAACACCCATTGGACTCTAAGGGCTTCAGCCCCCCCCCCCCGTCGTGTGTGGCACCCGGGATGAGACAGCTTCCCGGGCGCACACACAGCCGCACCCGAGCACTTCACAGGTCTTTAACCCCTTCGCTACGGCGGAAATTCCGCCGCAGCGCTGAGGGGTGCGGGGGGGTAGCGCGGTGGCGCGGAGCTCATGACGGAGCCACTCCGTCATGAGCCACGGTTGGGCTGTGCTCATGACGGAGTGGTTCCGTCATGACTCCGCCCACAGCGCTAATCGCCCGCACAGGTGGGGAATTAGCGCCGCGTGGGCGGCGCGGCCGCCAACGGCCGCAGCATGACGGAACCACTCCGTCATGAGCACACGGCAACCGTGGCTCATGACGGCGTGGTTCCGTCATGAGCACGGAACGAGTTAAAAGACCATTTGCATGTTAATGAGGCCTTGCTGTTGTTTCACTCCTTCAAAGAGCCTCTGCAGCTCCACTCTGCCTATTGCTTAAAGATTCAGCCCCCCCCCCCCCCCCCCGAAATTTGGCTCTAGTTGCGCCTCTGGGTGACAGTATGATGGACGCGTAGCCTCAGGCGCTGCAGTGTTGATCATAAGGCGCCAGGGCCTTCCTGTGTGCTGCAGAGCATCATTAAAGGGGTGGAACCTGGGTGTGTCGGGAGCCCGAAGGCAGGGCTAGGATGTCACCAGTAATAGAAAGACTCTCTGATCCCTGGCTCACGCTCCTCTCTGTGGCTGCAACACCCACCAGACAGATCCACCGCCAGAGGCTGCTGCTTGCAGAGAGGGTCAGCCACCCTCCGTTATATCCATCACCTGCGAACAATGAGCTCTTGCTCACGACTGGTGCAACAAAAAAGGAAGAAATCAAGGCGGGGAGAACTCTGACGCCCATAAGGGTCAGTCTTCACTGGCGCTCATTACATTAACCACTGGTAACCAGAGGTTCTCAGTCCCATCCCTTCTGGAGAGCACAGTGAACCCGGCCAGATCCCACTTGCTGACGCCGGCAGGATCTAATATAGCAAAACATAAGAGATCTGATATATAGCAACATGTTCACCATGCCATGCCCCGGTAACCAATCATGATAGACAATATACCCCCACTTTATTCTTCTTCAAAGCAAAAGAAGCAGTAGACATTACACTGGCATTATCAGTAACCAGCTGGCGCGCCGGCTTATGTTTCTCTGAAATCTCACCAGGGGATCACAGATAACGATACTAATATGCAGCTTCGACAAATGTAACCAGTCACAAATGAATGGCATCATTTTCTGGCACACTTCCAAGGACACATGGAGTGAGTTTCTCTGCATGTCTCGTCGCTTGCATATGCATGCAAACAGAAGGATTTTTCCCCCAGAAGTGGCAAGTATACCTTGGCAGATTTAAATCTGCCTTCACATTGTAACTTTGCATGCAGGCTCATTGGCAGGATGCAGATATGTCGACCACAAAACACACAGGATATAGGAGTCAGTGAAACTATGTGTAGGGGCTTTGTTTGACGGAGTGACTGGATGGGTGAACAAGACAACTAGGTCTTTTTTGTGCCTGGTATGTAGCTCTAGTGCAATGATCATCAGAGCCCCATAAAACTATGGTTTGCCATTTGGTTGCTTCCACTTCATGTAACCATTTTCATGCCTTTTGTTGCAATCTGGCACCTTCCTGTAGGGCAACCCGAGGCATCTTCCTACCAGCAGCGGTCCGTGGAGGGAGTTCCGTGGGGCGGAAAGGCGGGTGGGGCAGGGTGGGGGTTACTGAAAACCGGAATATGGATAATTGGAGGTAAGTGAACAATTAAATAAATAAAACGAATTTCGTAGCGTGCGCTGCACCGCATTTTGTGATGCAGGGCGCGCTACGAAATTCGTTTTATTTATTTAAGTGTTTACTTACCTCCAATTAGCCATGTTCCGATGTTTAGTACCCCCCCACCCTGCCCCTCCCCCGCCCCGCCTTTCCGCTCCACGGAACTCCCTCCGCGGACCGCTGCTGCTTCCTACAGTGATCTAAACGTAGCATCCATCCTGGAATAACGTGAACTAGTTGCATGGAGGGCCGTACTGGCTGTACGGGACATCAGACGCTTTCCCGGGAGGCTGGAAGGGTGGGGCCACGGCCGGACTAAGAACAGAAACCAGCCCTGGCAATTAAGTCCGACCCGCCCCTCGTGTTTGGGGGGGGGGGGGGTGGCTGGTGGGAAACACTGCTGCTGCTTTTGCAAAAGAGAGCCCATATTGCAGGCCGGATGCAAAACCAGCCACCAGTAACAAAAAACGGTCTTGACTGCTCCAAAACGGTCCCCCACCCTTCCGGTCCACCGGGAAAATGCCTGGTGCCTGCTACGGTCAGCCAGCCCTGGGTGGGGTCAGTTTTGTTAGTGAGGGCTAGTTTTGTAACCGTGCAGCAGTTTTAAAAGCACTGCAACGTTCCTTGTATATCCAGCAGATTTTGGGCAACAATAAAAGTATCAAGATAACTCTGGCGATTAATGTACATGCTGGAGAGAGGAGAGAGTTTTGTCTATTGGCAGTTTTGACTCATCTAACTCAGCGCAGAGGGTTAATATGCCTGCTGCAAAGAATGTGTACCATGAACATCAAAGAACAGTATTCAATGTGCATAGCTCAGTGGGTTACTGCTTTTGTCATAGAGATTCTTTTGTTATTGTGCAGTTCATAAGTTGCAATCATAATCTAGCACAATGAGCTATGAACTGCCCTCAAAGAGCTGCATGGTACAGCATAGAACGTTATGTTTTTTCCCAGTCTTACATTATCCTGATGTCACTAAAAAAGTTTTCTTTGGGTAGAAATACATTCTTATTATTAGAGTAAACCGTAACCACTGTGTTCTGTTCTGATTCCTGAGTTTGTACTTCTCCAGATCAAGCATTTTTTAAAAAGGCCTAACAGTACGGATGACATGTGAATCCTACGCCTTGCCCTTTGCTTTATGTAACATTTTCTATACACTGATTTACCCACATATGATTAATTGTCTGTGTGTGTGTGTGTGTGTGTGTGTGTGTGTGTGTGTGCGTGTGTGTGTGTGTGTGTGTGTGTGTGTGTGTGTGTGTGTGTGTGTGTGATGAAAAATGTTCTGGCACCCTATGCAGGTATGAGAGGTGCTATAAAACAAATGAAATACATATGACAGTGGGGCTGTGGAGAGATGAGAGGCACTGTTGGAAGGTGATAGTGAGGAAATCATTCAAAAGCCCCAACAAAGATTGTATCATGCTGGTGCACATTGACTTCATTATTTACTATGCATAAAAAGCTAATTCTATTGACTATATAATGACAAATTTGTAGTGGAACGCACAATTTTATTCCATATTTTCTTGAGGGCGAACTCCTGAAAGCCCCCTTTTGTAGTGGTTAGGCTCTCTCGCCAATTGCATTTGCTGAAAATTGTACGGAGCTGGTATGGCAAAATTTGCCAGGGCTGCTTTGGCTTCCACGTCCCTGGTTGCATGTACCTATTGACTCCTTTAAACCTCAGAGAACTGCACAGTATGAGTGTGCAAATTTCTACAGTACATTACTTACCAACTTTACATAAAATTTGTTATACTTTGTAAGTTAACTAAAGTGCAAAGATCCATTTTTTCTGTTTAATGACCATGGTCGTTTTTGCAGCTCTTTGCACCAGTAGGAAAGCAGATTTTCCCATCAATGCCCCTACCACTGAGCTATCCCTTGTTAAGTTAGTTCTTTCTTCCCACCAAAGTTTAAAAGGGTGGGATTGTCCCAGACCTCAATCCACCTCAATCCCCAACTCCCACCCTATTCAATAGCTCATCTCCCACATCACCCATCACTATTTCTTTTTCCAGGTACCGAATATTCCGCCCTTTACGTTTAAATCGTCCTGTGGCCAGTGCCATTGAAAGGATTTTTGGGGCCCCAGGCAAGACATATTTTGGGGCCCCCCATTTTGAATAAATTAGAATGTATTCCTAATTTTCAGTTCATTCAAGCCACAACTTGACTCCAACCTTTTGCTTATGATTAAAGTGGAGCATAAGATGTTTTCCTCATTGTGACTACTGCGAATTATGTATCACTAAAAAGTCACTCTGCAAATATATGCCTGAGGTCTGGAAATCTGTTGATTTCCGTAACCCTGTCACTTTCTGCTCACTGCATTATACTATATGCTTTTTCATGTTTATTAAATGTTTAAATAAATAAAAAAAAATCCATTTGGATATTGACATACACAACTCTGATGGTAGTTTTGTGATTATGACTGCATATTTTCCTTGATAGGGACCACTGTTTCTAATAACATTCTGCTACCCTTGGTCCCTTCTGACTTACAGGGTCCCCTTGCCCTTTGTTCACTTAGCTGCCAAACAGTAGCAGCCCACCAGCTGCACGCGTGGCCCTACTAAACCTGGCCCTTTTTATAAATATTTTTGCAAGCTTCACACTTTGTGAAGCACACAAAGATTTTTTTTTTACAGATGTAGGCTTATCTGAAAGTCACTCAACTGAGCAACTTTTCACACCCTTAGTTAACCTATACCCCTTGCATTAATTATCCTTCTAGAAAGTCCAGTTGTTTCTTCTAGAATTTGCAACATCTTCTTAGAATTACGAAAAGCTACAAGTTTTGAATGCTAAGCCTTCAAACATGAGCTGGTCATTCTCTTTAATGAGAATTTAACCCTCTATAAATAAGAAAGAATCAGGACACCCAACCCCAGCAAGAAGGAATTGGCCATTTTACCATGTCCATCCTCATGATCCAAGCAATGACTGACCGAAGACTTGATATTACTAGCCTCCAACCAATGACCAGGGATGACTCCAACATTTACACAGCCTACCGTTTTGTGATGTGGTGAAAATCAATCAGCCCAGGCCAACATTGTAGAAAAATATACAACACAAAAATTGCTACATAACTAAATGGGATGCCTACTCTGTTGCCCATATCTTAGTCACATACACCATTGCCATTCTTTGCAATAGTAGTAAGTATGTCTTGTGACCGTGTAAAGAATGGCATTAAGAGACTACGCTAAACTACTTTTAAACCTTTTTCCTGTGATTTTTATATTGAATGGTCTATGTTAAGTTTGCGATCTGATTTTGAGGACTGTTTGTATATTGGGAGCAATATGTGCAATTTTATTGGATGTTTATGTAGACTAACAATCATATGCTGGTTTTAAAATGATGGTATATGCTTTGTGTTAAAGCACTCTGTTGGACAGCTGGTAGTTAATGTTTTTTAGGTCTCGCCTGAGCCAGCGCATGCGCTGCACTGGTGAGACATTTAGGAGTGAAGTTTTAAAAGTCCGACCACAGCTTTGTGTGGCATACAGTGTGCGGTTACGCGCACAGGCAGGAGCAGAGTCGCTATCTGGCTTTCCTCTCGCTCGGCCAAGTGCGCGCCTCGCTTCAATGCCCCTCCCCCTTTCCCACCACAGAGCGCATCTCGCAGCTTGTTTTTCCTTCTGCGCGAGGCGTGCGCCTTTCATGCCAGGCATGCATTGTCTACACAGACATGCTCACTCACAGCCAATCGTCTTTCAGAGTCGTGGAATGGGCGGCTGTAACTGGACCATACCAAATCTATATGTGGGGGAAGATAATAGGCTTTTTTTCATCCGCATTTACGATCACAGATATTCGGATGACTTTAAAATCATCAATTTTGGCCTCAGTTACGTTTTCAGGCGCATGCACCGAGACGCGTTGGTTTCCGGTGACACGGTGTGCAGCAGTTATGGCTTTTGTTCCTGCGTGAAAGATGTACTATGCATCCGCCTGCAGGTTGTAATATCATTTCGCTAGCGCCTCCGAACATTTATCTTTTCGCAGATGAGTCTCACCTAGGTTGAGGAGCCACCTGCAGTGACGTTTGGTGGTGGCGAGCAGCACAGGAGCGGCCTGCTTTGTATTGTGTCAGAGACAGGTTCACAAACTACGCCCCCGTTCTTGCTTTGAGTGTTAGATAACAACTACATCTTCCCCACTCCTTGCTTTAATGCCTCATGTAGGGAAAACAGTGCATGGTGCAAAAGACTGGTTTTGGTCTGTCAACAAAAGTTGCACACTACTCACATTCACACTTCTTTCTGAAACTTGTCTTTAGGCTTGGACAGAGTGTTGCTTTGTATAATAGACACAATGTCAGCTTTTTGGCCAAGGTCGCTCCCCCAAACCAGACAGACTCGAGCTGGAATTTGAAAGGGCTCGGATTTCACACATCAGTACATCGCACTTTATTAGCAGTGTTTGCTTCTCTTAAACGGCTTCACATGTGGCCGCAACATCGTGTATGTGTGCAGTGTCTAGGGAGGAGTGTACATCTGTATATCAGGATGCACATTTATGTCTTTAGTGCGTTTGAGGTGAAAAATCAGTAGTATATATGTCTCTTTCGAGATGTTTTGATGAGTCGCACTGCAGATTTCCAAATACACCTAAATGAATATCTGACAGTGAATGACACTGGCCCTGATGTGTTTGCATGTAATTACCTCATATGTGATGACATTTGCAGTATGTCTGTGTCATATTACAGTTGCTCTCTGATTTTAGCAGCATCATTATTACTGTTTGAGGATGATTAGACCACCTTCACCATAGGCAGTGAGGAGCCGCCTGATTCATCTGCAGCGTGCTCTTGTTCTTAGCGGATTATGGCACCATTATGGTCCTGTTTCCAGTTCTGATGGTGAATAGAACAGCAGCATCCTGATTGATCTTTGTAGAGCTCTTCTGGTGAACCCCCCACTTAGCTGTCCGATGTATCCACACATGGGTGGTTCTAGTAATGAGTAGTGATGCAGCATCGTAAGATACGTGTGAGTTGCTTCCTAGCCGTGCATACGCCTCAGTAGTTTCCTTGTGGCCTCGGTTCCAGTGATGAACAGGTCAGCAGCTCCATAATTTATAATCAGATCTAATTTAGAAATCTTGAGCACTTGAAGGGTGTTTTCAGTCTCCTGATGCTCCTAACCAAGAACCTGCGGTCACAGCAGACATTAGAGGTGGCACGAAAGCTAATTTAACATGGTGGGCTCTGAAAGTAAAGCTAGAAGGCAGTTACAAGCAAACCATTGCAACATTTTCTTGTTGGAGGAGTGGAAAAAAACATTTTCTCCCAAAGCTGTGCATTTGGCTGATAGCCCCAAACTGGCTCTGTCTGCATCCCTTCAAATCGCTCCCAGTAGAAATGTTTATTTTTGTGAGTCCTTGGGGAGTCGCTGAAGGCTTTTAGCATGTTTTTTTTGCCGAGTCTCGGCCCATGAGACTTATTTGAAGCTGTTGTTCGCCAAATGGAGGCTATCTGCTCCCAGCCCAGCTTAAGGCCACTAAGAAAAGATCCTTATCTGACCCAAAACATTTGGAGATCTTCCGATCTCGCTACCCCTTCCACGGCCCCAGCCAGGCTCCATCCATCTTTAGTCGTGTTTTCTTTCGTTCTCGCTCCATCACTGTCTCGAAATATCTACCCCCGCCTCTCCAGTCTTCCCCCTTTCTCGTTTGTGTCTCCTGCTCTAGTGCCTTGGTAGCGCTCCGAGGGTCCAGGAAAAAATATCAGGCCGGGGCTACTGGCAGACTGCTGGCCCCCAGGGGGTTGCAGAACCAAGGCACCTTGTTGACAGAAAGATATGTATGTTCTGTCTTTCGGGGGCGGTCATAGCAGTCCGTAATGAGGTGCATTAACAGAGATGCATGGTGAACGGTGGGTTTTGAGAGATGTTGGCTGTTACCTATAATGAGAAGGGGGTGCGCTGCAATAGAGGACTGACACAACAGCGGCCTCTTGTGGTGACCAATAGGTCTCGCCTTTGGGACCTTATAAGTGTTTACCATGCAACAGTTAATGTTGTTGCACCAAGGATATTGAGCTGCATAACTAAATACTTATAAGGTCCCAAAAGCGAGACCTATTGGCTATGCCAATGCTTGTTTAAAAAGGGAGAGGTGAGGTAAAACAGCCAATCCCTTTGAATATTTTTTAGGAATCACTCAAGCAGATTGTGCTGGCATGTTCCGACCATCATTTTTACACTTGCCAAGTGGACACTCTTGGACGCCATCTTGTTTTGATGGTTTAGTTGTTTGTCTGCTCAGCTGCTGTAATGTGCAGGCAGATAGGGGGCTACAAGCAGACCCGAGGAGCAGACGAGTGCAGCACGCATGCCAAATGCAAACCTTTCTGCACCTGTCCACGCTCGGTCTGTGCTCAGCACCAGCTATACTGCCCATTTGAATCCCAAAATGACTGCTCAAGTTAAGGTTAGGAGGAGACAGCTTGGGAAAATGACTTTGGGAGGATTTTATACCTTTGTCCCTTTTCCCACTGATAATGTTGATGGGATGGAGATGTGGACGGGATGGAGGAGTTGTTCAACTCATCTTTTTGCATTTTTAAAGGAGGGCACCATGATGATTACTCCACTGCATCACCATCTGTATTGGAGGTAAATGCAGCACATGAGGATGTGGCACACCAGGTTGACAGTGCCTCCTATGCTGTCTTCAAGAAAGGTTGCAAAATAATAGATTTAACACACAAAGTCATCCTTGATTTACTTCTACAAAAAAATCAAGCATGCCATTGAGATCTTTGAGCTATTATATTCTGGGAAGTTTGAGGTGCCCTCTGCCCACCACGTTTCCAGTTGCTCTATTTTGCCCATTTTTCTAAACAAGGTACCCCACCTACGTAGCTGTAGTTGTTAGCTCTGACTATCCTTTTACAGAACTCTCTCTCACTTATTTTCCTTTAGCAGAATTATTAGGATTTTTCCATCTCCTCCTCCTCTACCGTGTTGCTCAGTGGGCTAGCCTTTTATCGTCCCACAGGGCCAGATATTCCTCTTGTTGTTTCCTTTCTTGATTTAATTGTGCCTTTGTCTTCCTCCCACACTAACTTGTGTGTTATAGGGGAATGTTTTTTTTATAAATTTGATTTTTGGCATTTTTGCACATACAATGACAACATACATATTGATCAATGTCAGTAGATGACCTGTATGTGATACAACGTTACAACAACAGAACAACTAACTTACAGGACAGCAAGTTGAAGAAGAGATCAAGCCAGCGAGTCTTATTACACTTTACATCATACATGTCCATACAATTATGTTTTTACACCTTTTGCTTCATTTAACAACCACAACAAAAGCAACATTCTTGTATTTTGCTGATTAGGACCTTTTGTGTAGAGTAATGTTAATTTAGGTACTTGACTCCACCATATCAGGACTAGTACTATAAGTATATAAAGTTTGTTTTATGCATATCCATTCCAGGATTGGACCCCATATATATTTTGGCCTTGAGGCAGAGGGCATAAAATCCCAATATAGGACAAGTTGGGTCTAGCAGTAGACATTGTCCTGCACCAGGCTTTAATCGACTGTGCCATGGTCTTCTCCAGTGTATAGCCAATCGTCTCCTTGCCAGGAGTAGGAGCATTGCACATAGTTTCTGTGTGCACACCGAGTATCTTTCACGTATCCCAGTAAGCCTGTCAAAGGTGTAGGGTCTACAGGAGTTCCTAGTGATTTCCCAAAAATGCCGTAGTTATATAAACCCAGTGTATCGTAAGGGGTTTTAATATATGGATTGAGTCCTCCCCCCATCACAAACTATTGCTGACTTTATTGATATTATGGCTTTGGTAGCGTTATATCAGAAAGTGTTGGGACCCACACATCTTATAGGCCATTCTTTAGATTTGGTCTTTCGACCAACTGAGTTGGTGGACAGGGTGGAAACCATCCCAGTGCTTTGGAAAGATCACTATCTTGCCAAATTTATCTTACACCCTCATCTGAGAAATTCCCTGAGGCAGCATCATTCCAGGATACCCGAGTTTAAAAGGGATTGGAGTAAAGTCTGCCTACTCATTAGTCAGTTGGAGGAGTGAGAGTTCCTCTAATGCCCAACCTTTGGAAAATGGCTATATGCCCTAACTGCAATGGGTAGAAACAGTACTGGATGCAGTGTTGCCTTTAAAACAAGTTATTCCGAAGTGCACTGGACCCTCTGCCCCATGGCACACCATTGCCTTATCTGAGGTGAAAAAAGAAGCAAGAGATTTAAGAGATATCTGGCATGTTGATTACTCTATAAAGCTAAATTGGAATTAAAGCAATTGCGGTCTAACTATAGGTAATATGCTACCTTGGCCAAAGCAGAATTCTATTTTAAACATATTCTTGCTGCTGAACATTCCTCTAAGGAAATTCTTAAACTAGTAAGGTCAATTTCCACACCTAGGTGTGTGTCTTCTTCTATTGAGCATTTGCAGGAGGCTGCAGATCAGCTGTTTCAGGAAAAATGAGGTCCATCTGTGCCTCACTTGGCTATTCAGAAACGGTGTCTATATCTGAATTGGAGAGAGCGTCTGCTGGCCTTTGAGGCTTATGTCTGCTTGGCTCCTAGGTACCTAAGCCGATATGGAGGAGGGCATTGGGATTTCTTGGTTGTATCATTTTGAAATACTGTCCCTGGAACAATTTACCTCTATTATAGCTCTATTAAGTGTGGTACTCCCCTAAACTCCATCCCTTTAAGGTGCTGAAAGAGAGCTCGGCCTTGGCACAGACACTGTTGGAACTGTGCAACAATTCGATAAGCAATGCCTGGATACCATCAGAGTGGAAATCAACATTAATTACCCCCCTTTGAAAGAGCAGAGTGCAGATCAAGCTGTTCTTGCTCATTTTTGTCCCATCTTGCGTCTCCCTTTTGGGGTCACGATCTTGGAGAATATGTAAATTCTCAGCTTTTGGATTTTTTGGAACAACACCATATCGGGTACAATCTAGCTTCTGTCCCGTCCACAGCACTGAATCTGCCTTGATGGCCTTCTTACATGATTTGAGACTGTCAGCTGATGGGGCGGACCTGGTAGCTTCTGTTGAATATGTCTGCATCATTTGACACATTTACTCACTCCATTCTCCTTACTAGGCTTAGGGATATTGGTATTGATGGAACAGCCCATCAATTGATTAGATATTATCTAGAGCATGGGTGCTCACAAA
The DNA here is from genome assembly GCF_964204655.1 of Triturus cristatus. NCBI lineage: Eukaryota > Metazoa > Chordata > Amphibia > Caudata > Salamandridae > Triturus > Triturus cristatus. The sequence goes on from NC_140584.1 coordinate 48,073,534, forward strand.
CATTTCCCTGGGGGCCGCAAAGTGCTATCTGTGGCATGCCGGAGGGCCGCACCGATGCCAGCAATGCGAGGGTCAGGGTGATGAAAGGTGAGCTTAGGAGGGTGAGAAACAGATACATGGTGTAGAAAACAAACTGAGCCTTCATGTGACTTCTGTCTGCCACCAATGCTGTATTCTCACGCACCAAGAATTAAAGTCAAAGCATGAACTTCAAAACGTGAAAGGGAAAGAGATACTCATCTGGTGGCTGAATTGTAAAATCAGAACCCAGAAAACCTGGCCTCAGTCCTCCCTTCCCCACGTGACAAAATTGTATGATCCTCGGCAACTGGTTAATTTTACTTTGCCTCCTATTTCTTCATGACCACATATGAGAGATCCTTAAAATATAAGAGTTCAAGATGTGTGCTGTACAAAACCTTCTCTTGAGTTTTATTTAATAAATTATAATGTTGTTTCAATTATATAAAAACCGAGGTGCAGCTGACAAATTACTTGCCTCTTGGTTCGCTAATAGGATTGTTTTCAGAATGGGGCGGCATGAATGTTTCTAAGATCATGTCTGAAAACTGCTTGTAATTGCCTCTCAATGCAGTGACATAATCTGATCTACTTAGGTAAAACACCCATGCATGTTAATAAAATACACTTTTTGAAGTGTTTATCATGTTTAGTGAAAAATATCTTTAAAACTAAAAGTGTTCCTAAAGATAAGTTGTCTAGGACATCTTCTTTTCTTCTTTACCATTACTTGCGTTAACGTGTAAGTAAAGTATGCCCTTTTGTTTCACAGATTATTGAATGTTCCTGCTCTTTCAAGTGAACAGCAGCCCTGTGCTGCTGTTCACCAAGGCATGTGGCCCCCGGGCTGTACTTTGAATATCCCTGATCTTGAGGATAGAAACAAAGCTGTCTAGCTCCCTCCCTTCATGTCATCATCCAGTGCTTTGGGTTAAGGGGTCCATCAGGTATCCAACCTCAGCACCACCCTGTTTAATATATATACTATGCATATATCTATTGGCTATGCCAACCAGATCTTTTGGTGCCACTGTTATGAATTACGTGGAAGACACTCAATTATTTGTTGCCCTGGACAAAACAGCAGATGCCCCGATAGAAGCATTCTGTGAGGATTGAAGTGTATTATATGGTATGGTTGTGTGGCGTTACTGTGTAATACACTCGCAAAACTGTCTTGGGTCCAGGTTCATTTGTAAGCCCTTTACCTCAATCTTGGGTAGTTGTGGCTTGGAGCAGCAAGGCTTAAACAACGGAACTGGTGTAAAGCATTTAGAAGCACCAAACAACTAAATAAGAAAGTAATCCGCCACCAATTAATATAAATAGATTATATTTCTATGATGTTTTAGACACCAAGATAAGCAGAATGCACCTGAGGGTTACAGAGATATAGATTTTTAAGTAAAACGTAAATCTCAGCTTTTTGAGCCAAAGCACAAACAAGCATTGGTAACTGTAAAGTTTAGAAACTTTTGAAAGTTTCACAGAGTTGTGTTCGGCTACTCCTACCCGAGTAGGGTGACTAAATCCATAAAGCAGAAGGTCAGGGGGGCCAATACAGAGTATTTGGAGAGTTACTTGCAACAAAGCAGTCTCAATTCCAGTCCCACACTTTACATCAAGACCGCCAAATACTTCAATGGGGTGGTCCTGATGATGGGGATGCAGGATGCTGAGGATGCTGAGATGTGCCCTGGGTGGTGCGTAGTCAACGGGGGTGTCCTTGAGGTTTTTCCTTGGTCCACAGGTAAGGTGGGGCAACTTTGACCATAGGGATCGGTGTCCCTCGAAGTCCTCTTTGAGCCAGTGGAATGTCAGCTGCCGCTGAGCTACCAATCTCCATACACAGTGGGTCCAGCGGTATCTTTGGTGAAGGCAGGTGTCTGTCTTTGGCGACCAATCCAGACTCAAGCGACACTCAGATGATGCTTCTGGGTCCAGAAGACTCTGTTGCAACTTTTGGCCATCAAGGATCTGTCTCTTAGGTCACCAGCGTCAGTGAGTGGTGATTTGCAGAGTGTGGCTACTTACTGGTATGAGTGGGCTTCTTCAGCTTTGTTGGATCTGGTGCTGGTTCCAGGGGGTCAGCTGAGTGACCCTTGGAGTCACGTATTTGGTCTGTGGCTCAGGAGTGACTTTTCCAAGAGCCAGTAGCCACAGGCACAGTTCTCTCTTTGCTAGCCCAAGGTGCAGTCAAGAAATTGGTGAACCCTCTCATGCCAGATACAGGGGTCAGCAGGGCAGTCCTTCTTTGATCCTTTCTCCAGTTCCGTCATGATCCGAGGTTCAAGGTGCCAGGGGTACTATATGTATGCCCAGAAAGTGCCCTGGGGGATGATGTGGTCACTAACCAATGGGCTACCAGGGTCCCTCCTGCCCTGCGATGACTTCTGGCTATGTGTGGCATCAAGCAATCACAGGGTGCACTATTCTGCCTACTCTTAAGATATCTAAATCCTTTCTTGGATGTTAGGAGCTTGGTAGCCCACCCTAGAGGTGTGGCTACCTGTGGGATACATGCTATGGGAAAGCCAGTTTGGCCACTTGTTTCCCCCGCCTGTTCCCACTACCAGCCTGTCTACCTGAACAAAGAGGCAACCCTTCAGGAGTGTGATTACCATTTGCCTAATGAAGGTGGCCTTGCCTTTGAAGCTCACCTTCTGGGCCAGCATCCTGAGTGGTTTATTCGAGGGGGAGGTAACACCTATATCCCTGTGGCTAGTTTCTATTGTTCCTGAGCCTGGGAGTCATTCAAATGACTCCGGGGGGAGGGAGGGGGGGGGGGAGGGTCAGAAGACTGTCTGGTAGCCAGCAACTGTAAAAATCCACAGGACAAACAGGGCAACAGAGTGGCAACTTTCTAACAGTTACCTTACCTTAAAAGTGACACTAAATTTAACTTGGGCATCAAGTTGGGTTTAATGCCATGATTATATTGATACCTTAAAGTACCCATTTTAGTAGCCCAATTCAGAAGTCCGCCAGACAGAGAGGTCCGCCAGTAACTCTGTGTTAGCCAATGGGGCTACTAACTTTTACACAGCAAAAACAACAATTCAGAAGTTTTACTGTGAGGACATATTAAAGTATATGTCCTACTTAATAATATACAGGAACCTGCGTTAGGGTTCCATAGACCTTCCTTACAAGAGACATATTTATTGTTAAGGGAAGTGGTGACTTTGCATTTGGTTTAAATGGCAAAGTCGAACTAGCAATTTTTAACTGCTCTTCTAGGCTGCAGTGGTAGGATGGAAGCCATTTTGTACTTTGCCACACTCAGGGTGGCACAATCAGTGCTGCCGCCCGGGAAGGAAGGGGGGGAATTCTGTCTTACATGTCCTGAGTAACCTTTGTACCATATACTAGGGATTTATATGTCATTCTATGCCATTGGAGCTTGCCAGTTCCACATACATTTTGTAATAGGTAAAACACTGGCACTGAGGTCTTGGTAGCAGGCCTGGGAATACTCAGAGTTAAAAGACCAGCAGCATCAGTCCAAAACTTTGGGGGTGATCATGCACATAAGATCATTCTCTTACACATTCCATCAGTGTTGGTGGTAGTATCTTCCTGGCTCCATTCCAGTGATCTGAAGTTTAATACAGACACAACTGTGGCTCCATTTAGGTTATCTTGATATTTTACTTCTACTTTCTAAACTCCGCCACCTACTGGATTTTATTTTCTCTTCCCAGTTCAGTTTGTGAAAAGTCTGAGTTTCTATTTGGATGAGAATCTGATGCTGATGAAGCAGGCTCATCACTTGATCTCTTCTTGTGTTTTTTCTTTTGAGGGTTCTAGAGAAAACTGTGCCGCTGCTATCGGTTGGTTCGATGGTTAGTGTTTCAGGCTGCTATTTTTAGTCGGCTTGATTATTGCAATTCCCTTTTAATGGGCGCTCCTCAGGCTGCGCTGAATAAATTACAGCGCATGCAAAATATGGCTGCCAAGTTAGCTCTGGGCATGCCCTGAAATGTTTCATTTTCTGCAGCACTGTGTATGCTACATTGGCTTCCAGTGGCTAAAAGATTGTTTTGAAATCTCTGTGTATAGTACACCATACTATTTATAATTCTGGTCCTGTTTACTTGATCAAAAAGCTTTGTATGCTCCAAGGATGTCCCTTCGCTCTATGGACACCTTTCTCGTCAAAGTCCCCAAATTTGTGCATGCTTGTAGATAGGGCTTTTTCGGTGGTTGTGGCGCGGTACTGGGTCACTCTGCGCATTACCCTGCAGAAAACCATTATGCATTTGCATTTTAGAAAGGCTTTAAATCTTGGCTGTACTGCTTATAATTCTTCTTCCAAATGAGAATACTTGGACTAAGTTGATTTATGCTTTCATTAGTTTTGTGCTTTTGCAGGTTATGTTGATATAGTTGCTATTTTCTCTCTCAAAGCCAGGACACCTTTTCTGTATTTCTGCATTTATAAACTCTTAACATAACATCACATAACATTGGGTGACCTCAACTTAATGTCCCTCGGCTACTACAGGTCACTGTGGTGCCCGTGCTACAGGAAGAAGAGGTGTATTAAGAAATGATACCTCAAAACTTACCTTGCACATTGGCCTCAGTCCAATAGAGCTTGACCCAGTCTCCAGGTGATTGTCTGCTTGCCCAAAAGAGTTAGTCTGCTTGCCAAGTAGATTTTTTTTTTTGTGCAAAAATATCAATATTGGTGGACTAACATGAAGATTCGCATTCCTGGCCTGAACACAAAAACAGTGCAAGTTTGGGTGCTATGATTTCCAGGACCTCCAAATAGTTCAGGGTAGTGATGGCTGCCAAGAGTTTTCCTGATTAGTTGCCCAGAGTGGTGTAAACACAGGGACCTATTTTTTCTGACTAGTGAAGTGTGGACAACCAATCAGAACTGGCCTCCTTTTTATATGGTGTGACTGTCATTCCCATCACTCACTGTCCCTGTCGGGTTGGGTGTGCTATCAATCATGCAGCAGTCCCAATGCAGAAGATGGCTGAAAGGAGGGTTTCTGAACACCTATTGCAGAAGTGGATCACGGAAAAGATAGACTTCCCCAGTGGCCCAAACATACCATGAAAAGGAAAAAATGCCCACCCTTACTCTCGGCTAAAGGTTAAAAAAGGCTGAGCATATCGAACGTGGTATTTGGCGGTTCTTCAAAACAACAACTCTGTTATGATTTGTTTAATGCAAAAAGACAAAAAAAGATAGGGCTTGTGGAACCAAAATGCCATAAAGCATCGACAATGTCTAAGAAGAAGAGGTGAAATAAAACTTGAGAACTTAAAGGTGTGAAATCAGCCCAAAGCTTCATCGTTTAAACCATTTCATGGCGTGGACATCTTAGATTTGTTCCTTGGAGAAGAAGCTAATGGAAGTAATGACAAACCATACAACGAATAGCGCATCGGAGATGCAGGAAAGATATTTTTTCAACGCGATGGATCAACCTTCGCTGGAGTGCAGCCAATAAACAGACTTTGATTTGTGGTCTTCAGGCCAGCGCAGCTTCGCTTTCGAACTGCCAGGCCCATTTAACAAGCGTTAACATCAATAACACCTAATTACAGCTTAAATTAACATGCAATGAAATGCAGCTTTTCCCACAGCCAATCGGCTTTCAGGGTCACTGGTCATGAACTCCAATCATTAGCTCTTCCTGAAGTCCCCTCCCCGCCCTTCTCATGGTGTCTTTATCGGAAGACTGAGAGTCCGCTCCAGCTGCTGCTGTACTTTTTATCCGAAGGAAGAAACCATGGCTGGTGTTCCTAACAATCATGAGTCTCAGAAGCCTGCATCAAGCGGGATCATTAATGATATTTACTTAGCACTTTTGCCGCCCCTGCCCTCCTTTAACAAGCCGCTAATGGATGTTGCGTGCTTTACAGAAAAGCAATATAAACGTGCCGGGACCTCTCGCCCTGGGTAGAGGGGGGGCATAGATAGCACACGGTTAAAATAACCAGGTTAAGCTTAGGCTGTGTCGAAGAATCTATTTGAATTGTCAAAGAGGCCTTTTCACTCGTTTATCCCACAGTGTCAATGATATTCAACTATGCCTCATACGGATGTTATCCTGAGATCCTATTCATTTGGAATTAGCAAATGAGAGTCTGTTTATTTTCACTCAATTCTAATAGCTTGTGCAGTCTGTTTGTCTCACTTGTATTGCACTTGGAATTTCTGTTTACCTTTACGCTTATATTACCTGCGTTTGGAATGTGACACTCAATGTTCAAATGAAACTCCTAGGTTGTGCTGTTTCTACGCCATTGACTAAAAAAAATCAATAACTTTTAATAATTAAAACAAAAAAAAAACAGGTCATTTCACAATTTCCCCTAACTGCAGATAGCACTTCGTTTTCATTAGAGTGCTTTCTAGCATGGCTAGAGTAATTACAACACACTTGTAACGCACCACAAGGGTGAGACTATTTACATTTGAGTCTGGGATTAAATTGCAAGATCTTGCTCACCAAACATGGAATATTTGCTCCTGGTTACCTAGACTGGCGGGTCCATGATCATCAACTGTGCACTTTTTTGGATTTGGGGTTAATGTGTTATTACAGTTGTATAAATTGTATACATGTGTATTCATTTTATAAATAATTGCCAGGGCCTTCCTCAGGAGGCCACATCAGATTTCACCACCCATTTCGCCTGCCAGCACAGCCAATGACAGTATCAACACTACTACGAACCATCACACTCCTACAAGTGTGACATTGTGTACTGTTCCATGATCCAAAGCTTTAAGAATTGCTTGTGCGACATGTGTTAGCCATTTTTAAGGTAAACAACTGTTGGTATGCTGATCTCTAAATTTAATAAACAGCACCATCTTGTGGCAGTAGATTATGAATGCCAATTTAAAAGAAATATTTAATTTAGTGAAGAGTCTGAAAACAGTTGGAAGACAGTTGTCTGCCTTTATGAAGTGGATTGGGCTTGCGGATAATCCTCGAAGCATAAGACTATCACTATTAATGTCATAAGGGAGCCAACCCTTTCCTCTCTAAGCCGTAAAACGTTTCAAGAGGATCCTTACAACTCCCAGTGCTATCAGATTCTTTTGAAAACATGCCTGACCGAAAAGAGGTGCCCATTCTGGCCCCTTGGTTGTCCATGTTTGGGTTCTGTCAATTACCTACTGTTAAGCAATGGGTCCAGCAACCAGAAGCAGTTGGAGAAGGTTAAGCTAGGAGTCAAAGGTCACTAACGGGTGACACAGAAGACCATACATAGTGCAGGGGGCTACTAGCACATCTGGCTTGTTATACACGATTCCGCTTTCAGTTACTAAAGCCCAACCAAGATCTTCTACACCATCGCTCTGCCTTTTCTTTCCCCCCTTCAATGTTATTTGCTGCTTGTTGAGTAAGCTTAGGATGATAAGACCTTGCCCTGGGCGTTCTTTTCATATCTGATCAATTATAAAGCTTTGTAATTTACTGTCCCAAACCTCTTGAAGATGCACAGCTTGCAATCATAATGAAAAAGAGGGAGAAAAAAAACAACAGAAGAGGTGGAGGTTTCATCTAGAAAAACGAGCTCTATGCAGAAAAAGCAAGAACAGAAAGCAATTGGGGAAGATAATAAAATAAAGGAGCACAGAGACAAATAACACGAGTAAGCAAATAGATATATAAAAAGCCACCAAAAAAGGGTAACAATTATTTTCGCAAAAGAGGAGTTCCAGCAGACCCAGTATGTGTGTCACTAGTGGTGTTCCTTATTCCTGAACAATTATTACTACTACCTGCACTCATATTACATTTACCACTATTTATTGTTAATAACAACAAAAAAATAATAAAAATAATAACAACAATAATATTAAAAATAATAACAACAGCAACAAAAATGATAGTTATTGTTAATGTTGTGGAGTTCTCTGTTTGCAGTATGTTTTGAGGTGGTGGGACCCATGGTCCTGTATTCATAGACTCGGTCCTTTCTGTGTCTCGAGAGGAGTTCATGCTATGCAACGCCCCTCTTTCCTGCGAGTCACACACTCAGAGAACACTTCCCAGTCTCCAGAAACAGGCCTGCTCTATCTCCACCATTATAGGCCACTACCATGGGTAATAAGGGAAATACAGGTTGTTAAAAGACTTCTATATATATATATATTCCTGGCCCAGGCAGTAATTGAGGGCCTGTAACATGAGAAGGGAGAGTATTTTACAACTGATACTGCCCTCTCCGGAAGAGCAATATTGCTATTACAGCATACCAGCTGCCTAATATACCGTCTTCTGTACGGTTGCTTGAAAAAACACATCCATTACATATGCCTGACTCAGAAAGAATAACGATTAGATTCACTTCCATTTCAGACGAATAACTAAGACCAAGGGGATCTCAGATGGCCTCATGATCACACACTGTGTCAAGGGTGAAAACAATACTGCAACAAGGATGCAAAGGGTCCTGATGCAGGGAAAGAATAATGGATACCCTTACACCAGGTTGGGTAGTAAAAGGAAGCCATATTTAGGGATCATTGGGCCCCTCACATCTCTGTGCTCAGGTGCAACTGCATCTTCTGCACCGGTGGTTACTACTCCAGTGGGTGATAATTGATTTGGAATCACTACTCTAGGGCCCTACTTTGTTGCATGCATACTCTAATTTTCCAGCCCACAAAGATGGTGTGATGTGTTTTTTCCCATAAGATCTTCTGCTTGTGCAGATGGTATCTGTACAAGAAGAAGATGGAACAGACTTGGAGAGTGGCCTGGGGAGCATGGATGATTTTACAGTCTGTGAGATTACTGAAGGTGCAGTTGGTTAAAGTGAATGTAAGAATGTATTGACCAATTATGTAGTGCTTCTAGAAGTTATTCAGTTGACCTCTAAAGGATGGTCCAAAAAAAAAAAATGAGAGAGGATGTTTGGAAATATTGGAATGTGAGAGATGAACTGCCGTCTCATTATCATCTTCTTTGGAGGGGTACAAAACAGGTTCAGCCCAATGTGCTCAGGGAGAAACTTGTGAATTTGGCGCACCAAGGTGATCAGGGAATGTCTAAAACCAAGGAGAGGATTCCATGGTATTTTTGATGGCCAGGATTTGACATGCAAGTGGAAAGAGGAGTGAGGAACTGCTTGGAATGTTGCACCAGTGACAAAGAGTGCAAGACCAGAATTCATTCCATGGTCGTAAGAGAAACAACGGTGAGGGCTTGGCAGGAAATATCTTTAGATATATTAGGGCCTGTTGCATGCAAGTCATAATTTTAATGGATATGTTTTCCAGGTGGCCTTAGATTTGTATCACACAGAAAATTGGAACTTCTAAAGTAGTTGCCTTTCTTGATGATTTCTGTAGGAAAGGGCTTCATGAGTGCATCTTGACATATAACGGGGTGCAACTAGTCTCGAGTAAAATGGAGTAATTTTTGATATCATGTGTGTAGGAAGCTGGCTCTGTGTATACTATGCCAAAGTAAGGTATAAAGTGTATAGAGTCCAGTGGATCCCCAGAGGTATTGCAGAGGCTAAAGTAGATAATACCTTACTCTCTTTTGTGGTAGTGTGGTTGAGCAGTCAGACTTATCAGAGAGTAGTGTTAAGCATTTGTTGTACACACTCAGGCAAGAAATGATGTCACACACTTAACAGACTGAATCCAGACCAATTGTTTGTATAAAAAGTTGTTACTTTGTCATTTTTATTACCAGAACCAAGAAATACTCAGTAGCAGGTAAGTGATACTTTCTAGTAGACAACAATACTTTTCAAGATACCGTGTATTCTGGTATTATAGAAGCATACAAGTTACTTTGCAGTACAGAAAATGGATTGTAAACTCTTTAGAATACTTGTAATTACTTTGGTCTACTTTCTAGTTACTTTGTCTAGAGTGAAATAAACTAATAACACAGTTTAGGCATTACAGTACATCAATATGCAGGCTAACTCATTTGAAGACACTAAGTTACTTTGTTGCAGTTCAAGTCAGGGTCAACACTTCAGAGAAGAACCCACCATGAACTCCTTTGGGAAAAAACGAAGTGTTATTCTGCAGGTAAATAAACAGTCTTGTAGTTCATTCTCGAGCTTGTAGCACTTACACTGGGCAGGGGTCAGGTAGGGACGGAGAATGCACCCTCAGCGGCACAGGGGTGGCCAGGTGCACAGGTCACAGAAGAGGAGAGATTGGGCCCAATGCAGTGCTATGGAGACAGGGGGCACAAGGAAGAGGACTGGTCACAGGTAGATACCTGTGATTTCTGGGAGAGGACCAAAGGTAAGCACATAGTGGGCCCCAAGTAGGCACAAGCACCACACCTCCAGCGGCACACAGGTGGCAGAGTGCAAAGTAGGCTTTGGGCTCCCAATGGAAACCAATGGAGGACGTCAGTCAGGAAGAAATGCTGCAGGCCTGGACCAGGAGGCTGGACGAAGGCGACCACTGGCTAGACAGCTAAGTTGGATAGCTGGGGGCACCTGGGCACCAACAGATGGGCTTCCCAAAGGTAATGCAGTGGGGCCTTTTGATGTCTGGTTTCCTTAGCTGGATCCAGTCGTGGTTGGGGGATCCTTCAAGCAGAGACTGCAGGCGTAGAGGAGGAGCCTTTGAGAGGTCAGCCACCGGTGCAGACCAGGTCAGGATTGCCGGGGAGACATCTCAGGGTAAGTGGTTCACTCGAACTTGGGCCGTGGGTGTCGGGTGCAGAGTGGTGCTGTGTTGGGGATCCGCCTGGATCCGAGACTGGTGTTAGTTTCTTTTCAGGACAAATCTGGTGACCACAGGAGACTGGAGTCTTTGCCGAAGACAGCACAGGTCCTCTGGGGTTCTTGAGGTTGCTGCCTGTCGGCCATACCAATTTCGGGAAGCAGGGTCGCTGGAGGAGGAGTAAAGCCGGTAGGGCTGGGGCCAAGTTAGTGGTCATCTTCTTCTCCACTGCTGCATGGCTCTATAGTCCTTCTTCTTCTTCTTCTTAGATCATCGAATCTGAAGAGGCAAGGTTCAGGGGTGCCCTTAAATTCTAGCTTTAGAGGTGTTACAGGGCTTTGCAGGCTGGGACCAATGGGTCCCTTCCCTGGGGTGTCTACACGCCCTATTATGCCACCTTCCAGTGGGAGGGGGGCATATGCCTCTCCCTGATTTTGTGAGTCCCCTTATCTCCGAGACGGAGGGCACGAGATGTGTGCTTCACTTTGCCTCCCCCTGAGAGGTGGGGTTGGCAAAGGTGGGCACACCTCTTTTCCTGGCTAGGTTTTCCCGCTGATTCTCCCACCCAAAGTGGGGGTCAGAACTACTGGGGACCAGTTACTGATAGCACCAAAAGGCTGGCGATAGCTAACAAAGGCAGCAGGCCTTTGAAGCTTCTCCTTAGTGGATCCTGCTCATCCTCTGCCCAGGACCCAGATAGTGGAAGCTTTCTACCCAGGGGTCCAGAACCTGTCTGGTGGTGGCAGATGGCTGGTAGCCAGTCAGGAACCACACCAGGGCTGTTTGTTTTTGAGGGCCCATCTATAAGATGCGAGCTTAGAGCATTTTACATTAAATCCCACACTGGCATCAGTGTGGGTTTAATGTGCTGAGAAGTTTGGTACCAAATTCCCAGTTTTCAGTGGAGCCATCCTGGGGCTGTGGAGTTCGTAATGACAAACCCCCAGCCCCTATGCTCAAAATAGCTTCATTGCACTTACAATGCCAGCTATTCCCTCACCGGTGGTATGGTGCACCATGCCTTTAGAGCTGTAAGGCCTGCTAGACGAGTGAATTATCCATGCCACAGGCAGTATTGGGAGACATGGCGCTCAGGGATCGGTGCCATGTTGACTCTTCAGTTTTAGTCTGCACCAGAACATGCAGCCTGCAGTGGCAGTCTGTGGGTATTCAGGCGAGGGGTCTCTGAGGGTGGCAAAATACATGCTGCAGCCCTCAGAGGCCCTCTCTGTTCACAAGGCCTTTGGTACTAGGGGTACATTTTACAAGGGACTTACAGGTGGGCCATCGGGGTGTCAATTGTACAGACAAAGGTACAGGTTTGGTAAAGAACACAGGCCCTGGGAACCCTATTGGAAGGGACCCAGGGCACACCCAGTCAAGTTGGCATCAGATATCTGGCAAAAAAGTAGGGGGTAACCATGCAGAAAGGGGCACTTTCCTACAGCGTGACATCCAACACAAGAAATGTGCTCTCTATCATCCTGAGACTAACAGAATGATAGCGAGGGTCACAGAGTGTTGAAGGAGTCCATTCAGATAGCCAGGTCACAGAAAAAGGATTGGCTGGCAGCAATTGTGGAGAGGGTTAAGCTGTAGAAACTTATACCTCATTCCACCACTAACAAAATACCTTTTGAGTTATTTCGGGGGAAGAAGACCCAATTCTCTGTTGTGTCCCTGTTGGATGAATTACATGAAAGTGATGGAGGGTGGGAAGGAGCTCAAGATCATAAAATAATGAAAAGGGAGATTAATTTTGATGTCAGGCCCGCTACCTTGATAACTAGGGTGAAGTGGGAGACACAGTGAAAGTGAAAATTTCCTAAAGGGGTGACATCACAAAGTTCTCTTCAACGTATAAAGTTGTTAAACTGTTTACGAAAGCAGTTAAGCTGGAGGACAATCGTATATGAAACCTTAGCAGAATTGCTGTCACTTCCTCTAGTTCATCTGGCTGTCACATTCCTGGACTGGCAGATGTGCATTACCCTGATCTGAGGAGAAGTAGTAGCATGGTGGTACGTCCTAGCTTTATGAAGGATTATGATTAGAGATGTATAAGGTTCAGTGTCCTATGAAAGACTAGTTTTAGAGATGTATAATGTTCTTTGTCTTAGCTTTATAAAGCATTATGCTGCATTTGTATAATGTTCAAATATTTGTTTTCTTTTGTATATATGCTGTTGTGTATTGGGGGAATGGCGTGTGGTATCACAGTGTTGTAGTTGCATAGTTAAACCTTAGTTGTTAGCCTTAGTTAACAGAGACTTAGAATGTAGAATGTGGAACCCTGCTAAGAGGAGGTTGTTATGGTTATGGCCCACTGAACTACTAAAAACAGTAACAAAAGCACTGGTTCTCACGAGGATTGATTATTGCAATAGTTTGTATCTTATGCTTGCAATGGGTCTCGTGAAGAGGCTTCAGACACTGCAAAACACTGCGGCTCGCTTCCTTTTTAAAATTCCAAAATATGAGTCAGCCAGAGGAGCGATTAGGAAATTACACTGGTTGCCAGTCAAGCAACAATGATGTTTCAAAGCTCTCTGTATGGCCTATAAATCACTGCATGGACTCGGGCCTGACCATTTCAAGAAGAAAGTTAAATGGTACATCCCAGCTAGGACACTTCGATCAGGCTCTGCTAGGAACCTGATTGTCCCCCCATTTCGGAAAGCTACCTGAGGAGGAAAGAGCTTTTTTGGGCCACTGCCATGCTTTGGAATAGTCTGCCACTGACACTAAAAGCTGCTCCCTCCCTACTTTCCTTTAGAAAAGCCTTAAAGACCAGGCTTTTCACACAGGAGGAGAAGATATCTGGGCATCTGCCTGATCCGACAACAACATTGTCACAGCCTAAATCGGACTTCGACAGCGCCAAGACACCCTAGGGCAGGGTTACTCATAGTACGGCCCGCGGGCTGCCAGCGGCCCAGCAAGCCTTCCTTGGCGGCCCGCAGACCTTGCAGACATCCTACATGTGTTTTTAAAAAAAATTAAATAGTTTAAACACTGCCGGTTGCAGCAGCCCGAACTCTGGGACTCTGCTATGTGGGGGGCCGGGGGATTCCAGTGATTGTCAAAGTGGAGATGCAGGGGCCTAAGAGGTGAAATACAACAAAGCTTTATTAACATGTAAATGGTCTTTTAAAGACCTGTGAAGTACTCGGGTGCGGCCGTGTGCGAGTGCTGGGAAGCTGTCTCAGGGCGGCTGTGTGTGCGTGCTGGGAAGCTGTCTCAGCCCAGGCTGAGGGCTGACACACACACGGGTGAGATGACAGAGGGTGACGGAGAGAGGGAGAGGGAGAGGGAGGGAAACAGAGGGAGGGAGAGAGACCAGGAGAGAGACAGGGAGAGAGAGACGGAGGGAGGGAGACAGAGGTAGGGAGACAGAGGGAGGGAGACAGAGGGAGGGAGATGGAGGGGGATGGAAGGATGGAGAGGGAGGGAGAGAGAGGGAGGGAGGGAGACGGAGGGAGACAGGGAGGGAGACGGAGGGAGACAAAGGGAGACGGAGGGAGACAGACGGAGGGAGATGGAGGGAGGGAGACAGAGGGAGACAGGGAGGGAGAGAGACTGGGAGGGAGAGAGACAGGGTGGGAGAGAGACAGGGAAGGAGATGGTGGGAGAGAGATGGAGGGAGGGAGAGGCAGGGAGAGGGAGGGAGGGAGGGAGGGAGGGAGTGAGACAGGGAGGGAGGGAGACGGAGGGAGACAAAGGGAGACAGAGGGAGACGGAGGGAGACAGGGAGGTAGGGAGGGAGACAGAGGGAGGGAGATGGAGGGAGGGAGACAGAGGAAGACAGGGAGGGAGAGAGACAGGGAGGGAGACGGACGGAGGGAGGGAGACGGAGGGAGGGAGGGAGACGTACGGAGGGAGAGGGAGGGAGAGGGAGACAGAGGGAGAGAGACAGAGGGAGAGGGAGGGAGACAGAGGGAGAGAGACAGACGTAGGGAGAGAGACAGAGGGAGAGAGACAGAGGGAGACGGAGGGAGGGAGACGGAGGGAGGGAGGGAGGGCGAGGGAGGGAGGGAGGGAGAGGGAGGGAGACGGAGGGAGGGAGACAGAGGGAGGGAGACGGAGGGAGAGAGACAGAGGGAGAGGGAGGGAGACGGAGGGAGGGAGATGGAGGGAGGGAGAGAGAGGGAGGGAGAGAGAGGGAGGGAGATGGAGGGAGACAGAGGGAGGGAGGGAGAGAGACAGAGGGAGAGGGAGAGGGAGGGAGACGGAGGGAGGGAGAGGGAGGGAGATGGAGTGAGGGAGAGGGAGGGAGATGGAGAGAGACAGAGGGAGGGAGGGAGAGGGAGGGAGAGGGAGGGAGACGGGGAGAGGGAGGGAGACGGAGGGAGGGAGATGGAGAGAGACGGAGGGAAAGAGACAGAGGGAGAGGGAGGGAGACAGGGAGGGAGACGGAGGGAGGGAGAGAGAGGGAGACAGAGGGAGAGAGACAGAGGGAGAGGGAGAGGGAGAGAGACAGAGGGAGAGAGAGGGAGACAGAGGGAGAGAGACAGAGGGAGAGGGAGGGAGACAGCAGGAGGGAGACGTACGGAGGGAGAGAGAGTGAGACAGAGGGAGAGAGACAGAGGGAGAGGGAGGGAGACAGAGGGAGAGAGACAGCGGGAGGGAGACAGAGGGAGGGAGACAGAGGGAGGGAGACAGAGGGAGGAGGGTGACAGAGGGAGGAGGGCGACAGAGGGAGGAGGGCGACAGAGGGAGGAGGGCGACAGAGGGAGGAGGGCGACAGAGGGAGGAGGGCGACAGGGAGGAGGGAGACGGAGGGAGGGTGACGGAGGGAGGGTGACAGGGAGAGAGACAGGGGGAGAGACAGGGGGAGAGACAGGGGGAGAGAGACAGGGGGAGGGAGGGAGAGATAGGGAGAGAGAGGGAGGGGAGAGAGAGAGAGAGAGAGAGATCTGTGTATTCTGGGTCTGGTGGCTCAGTGGACGAAGGCGTCTGCTGCAGGGACCTGTGTTCAACCTCATGGTCACAATATTTTTTTGCTTTAGCCCCGTCCCTCCCCCTCTGACCCCGCCCCCACCGGTGCGGCCCTCGGCCACAAACCACACTGTAAATTTGGCCCCCGAGAGAAAGTTTGTAAGTAACCATGCCCTAGGGCATGAGTTTGCGCTTTATAGGTCAGATATACATTACATTACATTATGGTTGAAATGTGTGGGTAGAGGTCGGGTTGACAGCCTTCCTGGATGGGTTGTTTCTCCATGTGTACCTTTGTACCAAATAAAATCATTTTGGTGTATCTACTGCCCCCTCCCGTCTTCCATTTCCACAGTACAACTGTATGCAACAATGTAACTTTTTTCACCAGCTGTCGGTCCAATATGGAACGGTATGGGGTGAGGAGGATGGTGGAAGATAGGAAGTGCAAGGGAAGGTGAAGAGGAACTAAGGAGACGAGGTGTGAAGTACAGCCGACATCAGATTCTGTAAAGGTAGGTCCAACAAGCAAGTGAAAAGGAAGACGTTCCTCTACAGAAAGGGAGGGAAGGACTGGGAAATCCTAATAAATTGAATCAAAAAATAGCCGTGCTATTCAGCCTCCAAACAATGTCTGAACAGGATCTTCCAAAGCACATTTACCATTGCTGCCTTTTATCTTCCTGGTGCTTGGAAGATAGTTTGCAAACATTTTCCTGAGCACAGTGATCTTGATGGACAGTACTGGATAATTCTTTCATGGAATAAACCTGTCTGACTTTTCCAGACTTCTGAGAAGGATTCTGAACGTGACGCTACTTACAATGGAGCCCCGCTACATCTCTTCAGAAGGCAGATGAGGTATTTTTTGATTGTTTTAAAGAGTTATAGTCATTTATTTACATTTAGCAGCCTCGAGCCCCAGCTGCTACCTCACTAAATTCCACTACTAGCATTTCAAAAGCATGTGAACTTTTTGCAAAATCTCGCAGAAGTATTAGATCTGCCTAAAGGCACAGAATGCTTTCTTATTGAAAGGTGTACTGAAGAACACTGATTGAGGGCCCATCTCTGCCCCACTACACAGCTCAGTACTTTTTTTTTTTTTAGAGGATACTGAGGAGCATATTTATTACATTTTCATGACGGCGGCAAGCCACCTTGTTTCGCTGCACATAAGGGAAAGTGCATGAATGAGCCACATTCAACATTATACAGCAAATTCCTGCTCTCTGCCTGCACTTGTGCACAAACTGCTACCGAGTGCCAATTCAGTGAAAGGGTTCCTGTGTTGTAAGCAGGATTGTTTTTGTGCAGGAAAGTGCACCGTCCTGCACAAAAACAGTCCTCAGAGGCATTTTCATCCTTTAAAGTGGGCTACAGAATGCCACATACTTAGAAAATGGAAACAACGAGGAGACATAATGATATTTCTCCTCGTTGAACCTCTGGTGGGGAGGCGTACAATTCTGACGCATTCCTACCAGCATTGGTATATCTGGGAATGTGTCACAATGCATGGGTGGATGCATGGGAACACCCACGCTTCATCCATGGCACAGCTCTCTGCCACGGAAGAATGCAAGGCAGCGCCAATCGCTGCCTTGCATTACGCAAGATTTACCAAACCATGCAGGGCTGCCCAAGGTGGCCTTGCATGGATTGACATTTTTTTACTTCCATTTTGCGGCACCCTTACGTCCCCTTGTTTGGGGAAAACGTGACGCAAAACCTTGATAATTACAGGCCTGAGATTACCAGCACTTCCAAATTGCTAACATCAGCCAATTCTCTGTTCAGTAAAAAAACACGGCTACCAACCTAAGACAGGCCAACTTGACATGTGTCCCTTGAGTCGGCAAGTGTTGCACCCCTCTCTGATACCTAATGAGGTCACTTTCACAGTGACCCCTGGTTTCCCAATCAATCAACTTCTTTAGATCTGTCTGGCTGATAATCTGCTTCGAGCTAATGGGGTTCTGGACTCTATCCACTTTTTTACCGGGTAGGAATAGTGGGGCAGATTTACAAGCCCCTTGTGACATCTTTACGACACTGTTGCGTCACTTTTGTGACCAGTGGTGTCGTAAACAATGCGCCACTATGCAGCATCTTGGGTGATGCGTCACGTTCTAAAGCCCCTCCGCTACATTATACCTGCGTAAGGTATAATTTATGCAGGGTGGGCGTTCCGTCGCAAGGAAGCCCCGTAAAAGTGACGCGGTGAAATCTACAAGATTTCACGGAGTCACTTTTACAACCCCCGCTGCATCAAAACCTTACGCCTGCTTGTAGCAGGCGTAAGGAGTGACGCAGCACAGCAAGTATAGGCCGCCCCTGAGCAGTGTGTCACCCTTACGCCGACAGATGCATCACACATCTGTGTATTCTTGCCCCACGGTGCGCCGCATTGTAAATGCTGCTTATCCATGGTGGCGCAAGGGGTTTTTTAAGTCTTGACTTCTCCCAATCCAGCTTCAGAAAAAACCACAGTACGGAAACCGCCCTCCTCGCTGCAACAGACGACATCTGCACCCTACTGGACAAAGGAGAAGCAGCAGCCCTCCTCCTCCTCGACCTCTCAGCGGCGTTTGACACAGTCTCCCATCGCACCCTAATACGCAGACTCCACGACGCAAGGATCCAAGACAAGGCCCTCAACTGGATCCACTCCTTCCTCTCCGGCAGAAAGCAGCGGGTCAGACTCCCCCCTTTCCTCTCGGACCCTACACATACCACCTGCGGAGCCCCCCAGGGGTCCTCCCTCAGCCCTACACTCTTCAACGTCTACATGGCTCCACTCGCTCCCATCGTCAGAACCTACGGACTCAACATTGTGTCATACGCAGACGACACCCAACTCATCCTCTCCCGATCCAACGAACCCAATACCGCCATTTACAATTTTCAAGAAGGCATAGAAGCCGTCGCCAAATGGATGAAAAACAGCTGCCTACAACTAAACACCAATAAAACAGAAGTACTCATCATGGGCCCAAACCCCAATGCCTGGAGCGACACCTGGTGGCCCTCCGCTCCCGGTAGCCCACCCCACGGACCACGCAAGCAACCTGGGAATCATCCTGGACTCCAAGCTCAAAATGGACCGCCAGATCAACTCCGTCTCGTTCTCCTGCTTCCACACCCTCTGCCTCCTATGTAAGACCTTCAAACGGATCCCCCTGGAACACAGAAAGACCGTCACTCACGCCCTGGTCACCAGCAGACTCGACTACAGCAATGCACTCTATGCCGGAATAAACAAAACCTCACCTGCAAGCTACATAACATCCAGAACGCCGCCGCAAAACTGGTCCTTGACCTGCCAAGACACTGCCACATCTCCCAGCACCTGCGCACACTCCACTGGCTCCCCATCGAAGCTGAGGTCACCTTCAAGATGCTCACCCACGCCCACAAGGCCCTCCACGACACCGGACCAACATACCTGAACAGCCGACTCAAATTCCATGAACCCCAGAGGACCCTACGATCAGCCCAACACTCCTACGCCGTGGTTCCCTGCACCAGAAAGACTAGATCGGAGGCCGCTCCTTCTCCTTACTCGTGGCCCGAGCCTGGAACCCCCTTCCGCTCCACCTCAGACAACATCGCTCCCCATCTTCGCAAGAAACCTCAAAACCTGGCTCTTCGACAGACCCCCCCTTGATGGACTGGAGCCTGCTAAACACCCCCCCCCCCCGCGCCTTGAGACCCTTACGGGTGAGTAGTCGCGCTTAACAAACGACTGATTGATAGATTAATTGAAGTCACTCAAAATAACTGGCGCATCACTGGATTTATGCAGGGATGCACCAGTTATTGTAAATCTGCCTCAGTATTTACTTTTTACGTGGAATTTTCCTCTCATTACTCCAAGGAATGGGCAGTGGTTTCATGTAGCCCCCCTACTCAGACATTTATGGAGTGGGACTGGATTCATACATATTTCTACAACAAGCACCTTAAACCAGCAAGCCATCCTTCTGGAATGGTCTCTTTTTTTCCCTCTGCTTGTATTTTTACAATTTTATTTGTAATAGACTTTACCTTCCATTCATCTATTGGAATGCAAGTCCATTTCCCAAAAATGACCAAAGGGCTCCCCCTCCCTTCTTCATGCCTTGCTCAGATAATGGCACGTGTTTAGCACAAATGACTGCTTTCTGATTGGCTAGGCAGGTTGCATATTGCAGGGTAATGAGGTAGAACTTTGAGAAATAATCGCGGCCTGCCTGACAAATGCTCAAAGGGAAAGCAACGCCTGCGTGCACTGCATATTGATATAGATTTAATAAACCTTTGTTTACGACAGTAATGGCAACGTCCTGGAGAAGCACGGCCTCGCTTATGACACACAGGGTTATCCATTAACTGTTTAACGCAGGCTGATTTATAGCCGGGATCATAGGAGGAAAGGCCAGCCCCGCAGTGCTGCAATTACAAACAAATTGAATTATAGAAGGAAGAAAAAAATCAATAACCTGACGGGGAACTTTCAGTTTGCAAAACAGAAATATAAAAGTAATTGACCGTAACAGAGCAGCTAACTGCTCATTAACAGCAAAATGTTTTATGCAGCCAATCAGGACTCGCGCCACCGCCTGCTTGGATGGAACTTGGAATGCGCACAGGATGTGAGGTGCTGAAATCTCTCTATCCGCAGCAAGAAGCCTTCTGGGATTCGGTGGGCAGCGGAGAAAATTGCAGGCAGTGTGCAGTCCTGCCTCGGTTTGAGGACACAGGCCTCAAGGGCAAGCTCACGTTCAGCACCGACTGAGGTTGGGAAATGCATGCACTGCTTTTATCGGCAACTATGAGTGCAATCCACAAGCTGGGTCTGGTGGCTCAGTGGACTAATGCAGCCACTGCAGGGGCCTGTGTTCGACCTCAGGGTCACAGGTTCAAATCCTGGCGGGTGCACTCAGCCTTTCATCCATCTGAGGTTGATAAAATAAGTACCATTGAGTTGGGTAACAATAAACATGTTATTCAGCACCAAGAGACCATTGGGTGAACGTGCGCTTTAAAAATACATATGTTATGTTATATTATGATTATGTTACAACCGTCTAAATCGCATCCGCACTAAAATGTAGCGTGCATGCATGGGCGTAGGAGTGCTAGTATGTACATGTACAGGTGCATTTGTGTGTATCGGAGCAAGCGGTCACTCTGCCCACTCCCCATCTCAGAGCCCTGGGACTGTTCTCTAACCCAACAGATGAATCATATTTTGGATGGGAACCAAGGGACAGTTCTCTCAAGGCGGGGCAAGATTTGACTAAGTATTAGATCCACCAGAATAACAGCAGAAATGAGTCGTGGTCTACAGGATGAGCTCCTGAAGTGGAGCCGCGGTTTGAATCCATTTGTATGAAACTCATGTGACTCTGGGCAAGTCAGTAAGGGCTAGAGTTTAGTAGAGTTTGAGGCACTTTGTAAATCAGCGAGGCTTATAACCTATCGAACTAGACTTCGTCCACCCTGTTTAGAGTCATGGAAGTGATGGGTTTACATCTGCAGAGCATGAGCTGGCTCCGCTAGCGTAGACCTTCGACATGATAGCTTTTGTTACGTCAAAGTTTACAGCATATTTAGGGCACGCAATTTTCACTAGCCCTCCCTGCCCACACCGCCATGCAAGGCATCTTGTTCCAGGCAAGGCAGACAAATCCATTAATTTGACCCAGGGACAAGGAGATGTCTCATTGATATTGGGACTATAGATGTTCTCGTTTTTTTCAAGAAAAAAGTCCTGCTTTGGGAGCTTGTTCTAGAAAGACAAAAAGCCTGCAAAAACACGATGCACATTCGCAAACTCTTCGGCCTTCAGAGCCACTCACTCAATGACAATTGCTCAGAAGGGTTAGAGATCTCTGCCAGGGAGGCAGGGATCTCTATGGCAGGCAATCCTCTATGAAGTGAGCAGAGATCATAGCCCAACTGCCCAATGCTGCACATGGATGACTATGTCATGTAACAATATAAAGGATGTCATTTTAAGGAAGGCAAACCTACTGGCTTTGTTAATAGAATGAGTCATTTTAATTAAGTCAGACCTACTGGCTTTGTCAAGGGGTCAAAACACCAAAATATAAAAAGCAGTGGGCTTGTTGCCCTTATCATGAGGTCAGTTCATCAAAATATATAAAACAGATCTATTGGCTTTGTCAAGAGTCAAAAATAACTATAATCAAATGTATATTTTATAAATTTACTCATCGCAATATTTAATAACGATTACCACAAAATATATTCATTAAAGCATTTTTATAAAATAAGCATACCTTTGAACTTTCTAAAAACATTTTATTTAGACCATGAAGTACAAGCATAGACCCAACCATAAACAGTCCTTGTATTTCAGCTGAAGAGCATAATGCTCCAGCTTGGAGAGCTTCTATGGTATGTGCTCCTGGAGCCATTGATTCAATGACCCAGGAAACTACTGAGTTTTTTTTTAATGTTACTGCATGACCGATGCGATTTCAGCAGCCATCCAAAACTTTGAAAAAATATTTGGTGGTGCCCCTCCCCATTCAAGTGGCACCTCAACCATCAACAAATATAATGAAAAAGCTCTTGCAGAACATTATGGGATATTCTTTGCACGGAGCAGTGAATAATAAATTAGTGGCTCCTGACCCCAATTTAATATTCTGTGTATAAATATAGGTTTGTTATGGGTGCCTCGGGCCCACCCTTGGTACCATCATCATGCGCAATGGTTGGGGCGCCAGAGGGACCCAAAGCCCCCACGGCCCCTGTCGGCTTCTTAGCCAGCACCCTGGCATAAGCCGCACATTCTTTTAGGAGTGTGTGCCACTGTACCCACCTGGTACACCCATTTCATTTTTATTTACTTTAAGGGCCACACCAGCTCCCCAGCCATCACCCATTGTAGTGGCAGTGGGAGCCAGCTGTCTTGTTTTGCCCCCTCTTGCCCGGATGGGAGCAAAGATTTGTTCCCTGCCCAGCAGAGTCTGGATAGGGGATAAAGTTTATATTCCCTCCCTGAATTCACCTGGCAGGGAACACAGCAGTGTCCTGGGCATAAGGGTCCCCAAGACACTGCACTGATAAGGCCCCGGGGGATGGTTACTTCTTGGCCTATCTACGGTTTGGGGAGAGGGCCAAACGCCCCTTCCCAAAATGTAAAACTCAGTCCCAGGGGACGGTGTGTCCAGGGCTGCAATGATGCTAGGGGAGGTGAGGCAATGCTATTTGCCTCATGTTATACTGCATCACTCATGACATCATCGATTACATCACTGCAACATCTGAAATGACATCAGTGATGACAACACTGTGCATGGTGGTGGCTCCATTTATAGTTACATTAGGCCATGAGTTATAGTTACTAGAGATAACTATAACTGGTGAATTTCAGTGTTTTTGTACCTTAAAATGTTATGTTGTCAATGAAAATTTCTCCTAACTAAAGTTACTTTAACCTATATGTTTTTCCCAGTGACTCTATATGTGAGATATATATATATTATTATTATTATTTAATATTTGTATGGCGCAACGAATCATCCCCTGGGGGATTTCTCGGCGCCCGGGAGGCAAGCAGTTGGTGATAGTATGGTTGAGCGAAGCTCATTAAAATAGCCAGATTTTAAGACATTTCTTGAAGTGTGCCAGCTTGGTACATGCCCGGATATCTTCTGGCAGACTATTCCAGTGTTTTGGGGCTAGGTGGGAGAAAGCACCCCCCCCCATCCATATATATATATATTGGTCCACCGTGCCTGCAGTCAGAACAAGTATCGCTTTGCTATTGCAGTTGATTTGTATCGCTGTTTTCTGTATGCTTACCTATTTGACTGTATTGTTATTTATTGTCATTGTAAAGTGTGATCTGTCTCCTCACGAAGGAATCTGAATCTTTCTAATCAATGTAACTAAATGGCAAATCAATCTTCCTTTCTGTGAGTTTCTATTCCTCCAGAACAAGCGCAAGACAATTCTGAAGATGAAAACACTTCATTGCTTTGGAACCTGCTAAAAAGCAGACTAGGGCATTGATTTTGGTTTTGGCGGGCGGGTTTGGAAAATGGGTTTTTCTGTGATACTTGTTTAGCCATTAGAGCCGTGCAGTAAAAAATAAATAAATACATAAATATAACATAAATAGGGTGGGAAGTCCAGCATGCATAGTTTCACCCTGACAGACCCTTGGTGCACTGGGACTTTTTTTATGAGGGCCTTTTTGGCATTTTTGCATTGCTCCCCCACGACTGCAGGGTCTCCATCATGAGTGCAGAGCCCCTTTGTGAATCAGGTCCTTTGACACCTAGCCTTCTACTTGCCTGTGGCTGCCAGTTCCTGCTTCATCAAGCCTGATCCAGTGACACCGCCACTGCCCGAGTTTTCCCACTCGCTGTTCTTGCTGCCAACAGAGAGTCCTGCCCACTGCAGGACATACTTAATGCAGGCCAGAGAGTGCCGCATCAGTAGACACCTGAAAAGCTAGCTGCCACTGGCCTGTGGCCCCCAATTCTTGCCTGTTCTAGCCTGATCCAGTGACGCCACTACTGCCCAGGTTTTCCTGTCCTGATTTTCCCACTCACCATTCTTTCTGCCAACAGAAAGGTCTGCCTACCCCAGGACCTACTGAAAGCAGACCGCAGCATGACCGCATCAGTAGGCACCTGGACACCTAGCTTTCACTTGCATGTGGTCTCCAGTTCCTGCTTGTTCCTGCCTGATCAGGTGACACTGACACTGCCAGGGTTTTTTTCCCCTTGGGTTTTCCTTATCACCATTCTTCCCACCAACAGAAGCCCCGCTCAACCCAGCCCCTATTTAATATAGCCCGCAGTGCAACTGCACAGCAGAAATGCCAAAGGCAATCCTGTCTTCATCTAGCCGCACCTGGACCATGCCCAGCACCATGACTCCTGACCCTCCTGCCCCCGAAGATACACCATCGGCAAGCTCTACAACCTTGACCCTGGACGCAACAACAAACACTGCCACCGTGCCACCCACGCTCCACAGTAAGACCTTTAACCTGCACTCACTGTCACTTCATATATATAATCAAGAAGAGAACGAGGAAAAAAGAGTAACTTGTCCTCTTCCCCAGCAAGTATTTAAGAAACAAAATGGACAAATTCTTTTGACAAGGTATCTTCAGGCACACAATTTTTTGCCGTTACCTTATGTGGAAGTGAGAAGGAGAGTAAACAACTGTTGTAAAAAAACCCTCACCCACCTACCTAGTAGGTGGCATGCTTCATCATTGGGGCCCAATTGGATTACCTAATGTAATCCAGCTGTGCTACAACGCCTGAGTTACAGCGGAGCAGGTTGTTTGGTGAGAGGGAAGTGGCGTGCTATGTGAAAAGTGATTATGAGTTAAAAATGTCTCTTAGGAATGCCCTTTTGAAAAAATTTAATAGAAGGGTCCTAGGACATAAGTAAAACAAGATCGGGATCATTACAAGGGTGTGATATGTACCCTGGTATCCCTGATATTTAGGTCTACTAGTTTCAGCCTTTAAGATGGTACTTTAGGCTTTCTTCAGGACCAAAAGTAAATGCGTGGCCTAAAAATAGGTGGAGTCCACGTGGGGTGCAAGTATCAGCACACACCCTAAAGTGTGCTGTGAGTGTAGTGGGTTGGGATTGTTACTCACAAGACCTCTGATCGGAGTACCTGTAAATAAAAAAGTTAGTAAGTACAGATACACAGTTGTCTTTTCATGCATCTGTATTATTAATGCATGCTCCTATTAATTGTAGCTGGTGGTTTCATGCGGCATGGTGGGCATGCATGATGATTTTACCACTGGAGAAAAACTTGCGTGGCTACAATGTGCCCCGGTGATGCTACAGATAAACGGGGGATCCATAGGTGCATAAGGGTACGACAAATTTGGGCACATTGATCTCATATGCACTATTGCCTATGGGTGTTTTTAGAACTGTTAGATTCTCAGTGTGATAAGGTCTATATGTATGTGGCGCATGGTGGCAATCACATAAACCATTTATGACTAACTATAGACAAACAGGTCAACATTAAACAAACACTTAGTTGTGACGCGTAGTTCATATTCTGTGAAAATCAGGTGAGAACCTAGAAACAGACCAACAACACAAAAACACAATAAATGACAATGGCGGTCTCACATTGACTCTGAGTAAGTTATGCCTCTGAGATCCGATCGGTCTGCAGTATCCCAAGCTGACCCTATCGAATGAAGAGGTCGTAAGAATATCCAGGTTGAAAAACGAGCGTGAAAGAGCTCCGTTGCGCAGTATGGAGTAAAGCTATTTGCAAGTAGTACTCACATTTGGCAGGGGAAAATAGGGCGTGTTCACCTATGCAGCCGATCGGGTCCGCTTGTTTGGCCGTTTACAGGTATCTGTGCTGTCATTTAGTAGGAAGCGGAAATGATCGCGAGGTCACATGTGGACCGTCCCTGGACTGCTAGTGCGTAGCGGAGTATTGGGAAGTATGCACGGCGCATGCGCGGAAGCTCTGGGGTGACCAATACTCGTAAGATGTATACCCAAAGCGTAAGGATAGTGGATGTGTAAGCTTACGCTAGGTATTATGAAAGGCGGAGTATGTGATTATGCATATCTTTGTAGGTGTCAGAAGGTGGCCAGCGCTTCATATTCTGCCATTGGGATAGCCTGCTAGAACCTAAAACCAACATGATTACAACCACACCACTTACCTGTGTCACTACTTTCAACTCCATTTCAAACAAAGTTGCTAGACTAATTCAAAGCAATTGGAAAATTGTGACTGCAATGGGAGAAACCACTTTTTTCCTATAAAAGATCTCACAACCTCAAAGACAGTCTCGTGTCCACTCGTCCTAAAAGATCTATGAACACCCCAAACACTGTACGGAATGCATGGGGCCTACCAGAAGTGACTGGTCATTTCCCCTGTGGCAACTGCAACATCTGCCATCTCACACAGACAACAAAAACCCTACATCTGGAAGAAGGGAAAGTTTGGTCTATCAAGAGACACACAAACTGCAACTCTGCGAACGTGATTTACCTGATAACATGTCCCTGCCAACTACGCTATGTTGGCATGACCAGTAGAAAAATTAAAACCAGAATCGGTGAACATCGCAGTAACATTCGCTGCAAACGCAATACCACGAAACTTACAGATCACTACCTTACTATGGGACATACTACCAACGATATGTCTTGGGTAATAATAGAACAACTGGAGCCAAACATGGGCAATATCCAGGAACGGTTTTTCGAGAAAGAACAACGTTGGATTTACAGACTTTCTACCCACACATCAGGGCTGAGTGATAACGTGCCTTGGAACAGTGTACGATGCCTCTGATCATATCCATCTCCTCCTGTAAGAAGTAAAAGACTGACACATCTAATATACTCATAGAACCCATACCATACAGTATGGACCACTATCATGGTAGTCATTTGGCTTAAAAACTTCTTTAAGGGCCCTAGTTGAGAATGAACAAGAATATATAGAAGAAAATATATATAAAAGCAACTATATATATACATAGTAAGGCGTATTATTCGCCTATCATGTGTTTATTACACATCGGACGTCTTGAGGCCTTGTCTCTCCTGTAGTCATCCCTCATAGTACAACATAATATAGCCTAATTTCTGTTACGCTGAATCTGCCACAAACTACTCTTGTTCCCCCCAAAATAGCAAACCGAAGATCATGCGTTCTCCTTCTTTAAGCTACCACATTTAACAGCACTTTGTACTTGACACCTCCCTATTCTAGCCGCACTCATTCGCTACCTTCTTAACACCTACTAACACTATTTTGGAAGGTATTTGTTTTTACTTTACAAGTATACAAATAAATTTATCTGCCCATCGCGTTGACTATCAACTTTATTTGGAAAATTTCAAACGTTTACATGTTGTAAATCAGCCATAAGCACTTATCGCTTCTGTGTACATCAACATGACAAATATGTGTTTCCTAATGCTAAATACATACATCCAAATTGCTCAACACGTTGCACGCACTATCAACTTTATTGAGGCACCGATAATTACAAGGACATCAACACGCATGCGCATCCGTTCTTTCACGCTCAATAGATACTAGCGTGCTATTGCAGAATATGAAGCACTGGCCACCTTCTGACACCTACAAAGATATGCATAATCACATACTCCGCCTTTCATAATACCTAGCGTAAGCTTACACATCCACTATCCTTACGCTTTGGGTATACATCTTACGAGTATTGGTCACCCCAGAGCTTCCGCGCATGCGCCGCACATACTTCCCAATACTCTGCTACGCACTAGCAGTCCAGGGACGGTCCACACTTGACCTCGCGATCATTTCCGCTTCCTACTAAATGCCAGCACAGATACCTGTACATGGCCAAACAAGCGGACCCGATAGGCTGCATTGGTGAACACGCCCTACTTTCCCCTGCCAAATGTGAGTACTACTTGCAAATAGCTTTACCATACTGCGCAACAGAGCTCTTTCACGCTCGTTTTTCTACCTGGATATCCTTACGACCTCTTCATTCGATAGGGTCAGCTTGGGATACTGCAGACTGATCGGATCTCAGAGGCATAACTTACTCAGAGTCAATGTGAGACCGCCATTGTCATTTATTGTGTTTTTGTGTTGTTGGTCTGTTTCTAGGTTCTCACCTGATTTTCACAGAATATGAACTACGCGTCACAACTAAGTGTTTGTTTAATGTTGACCTGTTTGTCTATAGATAGTCATAAATGGTTTATGTGATTGCCACCATGCGCCACATACATATAGACCTTATCACACTGAGAATGTAACAGTTATAAAAACACCCATAGGCAATAGTGCATATGAGATCAATGCGCCCAAATTTGTCGTACCCTTATGCACCTATGGATCCCCCGTTTATCTGTAGCATCACCGGGGCACATTGTAGCCACGCAAGTTTTTCTCCAGTGGTAAAATCATCATGCATGCCCACCATGCCGCATGAAACCACCAGCTACAATTAATAGGAGCATGCATTAATAATACAGATGCATGAAAAGACAACTGTGTATCTGTACTCACTAACTTTTTTATTTACAGGTACTCCGATCAGAGGTCTTGTGAGTAACAATCACAACCCACTACACTCACAGCACACTTTAGGGTGTGTGCTGATACTTGCACCCCACGTGGCCTCCACCTATTTTTAGGCCACGCATTTACTTTTGGTCCTGAAGAAAGCCTAAAGAACCATCTTAAAGGCTGAAACTAGTAGACCTAAATATCAGGGATACTAGGGTACATATCACACCCTTGTAATGATCCCGATCTTGTTTTTACTTATGTCCTAGGACCCTTCTATACATTTTTTTCAAAAGGGCATTCCTAAGAGACATTTTTAACTCAATCACTTTTCACATAGCACGCCACTTCCCTCTCACCAAACAACCTGCTCCGCTGTAACTCAGGCATTGTAGCACAGCTGGATTACATTAGGTAATCCAGTTGGGCCCCAATGATGAAGCATGCCACCTACTAGGTAGGTGGGTGAGTTTTTTTTTACAACAGTTGTTTACTCTCCTTCTCACTTCCACATAAGGTAACGGCAAAAAATTGTGTGCCTGAAGATACCTTGTCAAAAGAATTTGTCCATTTTTTTTCTCACTGTCACTTCACCTGCCACAGCACACACACAAGGCCACTGACCAGAGCCACCCCAAACGCACCACAGACACCACCTGAACAAAAATATCAACTCGCATGCGCCCTTCTCAATTCACGCTCACTATGCAAACACACCACCCAGATGTGGGACCTCATCTACACCCTCACACCCGACATCCTTTTCCTCACTGAGACCTGGCTCAACACCCCATCTGCATCCAACATCGCCACTGCAATACCCAAAGGATACAAGATCACCCACCACAACCACATCAACAAGTCTGGTAAAGGGATTGCCATTACACACAAGGAATCCATCCAATGCGCCCCCAAAAATAACAGTACCCCAGTCATGGAACACCTCAACATCCGACTCCATACAGACAGCAAAACCACCATCAGGGACTTCCTCACCTATTGTCCTCCAGGACCATGTCCAGCCTTCTGCAACTTCATCGCCAACTTCATCATCCCCCTCGACCATAGACTCCAACAACTTCACTTTTATTGGCCATCTCAACTTCTATCTCAACGACCACAATGACAACCCTATCAACTTCCTTGAAAGTATGAACAACATCGGACGCACCAAACTTGTCCATGTCCCCACGCACTCTGCAGGCCACACGCTAGACCCCATTTTCACTTTCGGCGACTGCATCAGGTACAGCTACATCACAGAACTTACTTGGACCAACCACTCCATAATCCACTTCAGTATCACCAGCTCATGGGCCTCCGCACCCAGTCTGCCCAACACCCCCAAACACAGCTGGAGCAAAGTCTCAAACGAAATATGGATCAATACCCTCAACACCACCCACGTCATCTCCTCCAACAACCTAGACCAGAAAATCGGAAGCTTCAACAATTGGATCATCTGCACCAACAGCGTCACTCCCATAGATAACAACACCCACAGAAGGTCCACCAAGGAGGCTAGCTGGTACACTGAAGACCTCAGAACGCCACTGTAAACAAATGGAAAGGAGATGGTGCACCAGCAAGGACCCAACCCAGAAGACCACCTTCAAGACAGCCCTCAACCTCTACTACAGACAGTTGAGAGAATCGAAGAAAAAGGCCTTTGCCTCATGCATAAAATTAGGATCCAATAACAGCAAAGAACTCTCCCACATAAGAGATGAATTCTCCAATCCCTCAGCTGCAACAAACAACATTACGCCCTCACAGGAACTCTGCGACAACCCTGCAAACTACTTTCACGACAAGATCACCAATATCTACAGAAACTTCAAACCCCAGCCCAAGGCCACTGACTTCTTCAAGCAACGCAACAACCCTGCTACCATCACAGACATCCAATTAATTAAATGGAGCCAGCTCATCCCACAGGACCCCAACTGACCCATGCCCTCACCACATCTTCAACCTGGGTGAAGCCAAAAGCAGCAACGGACTCATCAACTTCTCATTTGCCCCCCACACCTTCTCCAAAGACTGGAAACATGCAGAAGTCAACGCACTGCTAAAGAATCCATTGGCAGACCCCAGAAAACTCAACAACTACTGACTGAACTCTCTGCTCCCATTACTGGCCAAAGTATTAGAAAAAGCCATCAACTAACAACACTCCTCGCATCTGGAAAAGAACATCTTTGACCTACTTGACTCCTCCCAATCCGGATTTCGCAGCAATCACAGCACCCAGTCAGCCTTCATCATGGCTACTGACGACATCTGAGCCCTACTCGACCTAGGATAGACTACTGCTCTGATCCTTCTAGCCTTCTCGAAAGCCTTCAATATGGTCTCCCACCACACACACATCACAAAGCTGCACAACATAGGCATCCAAGGGACCACTGTCAGATTGATCGCCTCTTTCCTCACTGGAAGAATGCAAAAAGTC
Source organism: Triturus cristatus (assembly GCF_964204655.1). NCBI lineage: Eukaryota > Metazoa > Chordata > Amphibia > Caudata > Salamandridae > Triturus > Triturus cristatus. Next base: position 48,104,695 of record NC_140584.1, read on the forward strand.
AACTTTCCCCGTTCACCTCCGAACCCAAGGAAATAATCTGTGGAGTATCCTAAGGATCCTCCCTAAGCTCCACCCTCTTCAACACTTATAGGACACCTCTGGCCAGCATCGTCAAAACCCATGGACTCAACATCATATCCAATGCTGATGACACACAACTCATCCTCTCCCTCTCTAAAGACACCACCAAGACCAACTTCCACAACTGCATGACCGGCATCGCCAGCTGGATGAAGGACAACTGCCTGAAGCTCTAAACGGACAAGACAGTGGTACTGTTTTTTGGAAACAAAAGCTCCCCATGGGGCGTATCCTGGTGGCCCTCATAACCCAGGCCTAATCCTACCTCCAATGACCGTGCTAGAAACCCAGGCATCATTCCGGCTAGAAAGCTTACCAGGACAAGTCGGGTCAACTCTGTCTTCTCCCATTTCTCTTTCATCCACTGCATGCTTCGTAAGATATTCAAATGGCTAACTCAAAGGTCAAAATGCACCATCACACAGGCCCTCATCTCCAACCGACTAGACTACAGCAAGGCTCTCTATCCAGAGATCTCAGCTCACCTCCTCCGACTTCTAGTGACCGTATGGAACACCACAGCTAAACTTCTTCTAGATCTCCCTAGACACACCCACATTACCCTCTACCACAGGGAACTCCACTGGCTCGCTGTACAGAAAAGATGCCAGTTCAAGCTCTTGACCCATGCTATAAGGCCCTACACAAATGTGGACCCACCTACTTGAACCACCACATGAACTTTCATCAGCCCACAAGACAGCTCCGCTCCACATCCCTTTCTTTAACCATCACCCCCTGCATTCAACATAGCAGATGCAGAGGTTGCTCCTTCTCCTACCTAGCAGCAAAGACATGGAATGAGCTACCCTTTCATCTAGGGACCACCCCATCTCTTCCAGAGTTCTAAAAATCCCTGAAGACCTGGCTATTCGGTCAATAAACTAGATCCTGTGAGCATCTTGATAGCCTCATGGGTGTCAAGTAGTACTAAGTGATTGATTGTTTATTCTGAACACCTTTTTGACCCACTCAGAGAAACGTGTACTGCCTTCAGCCACACCTATATCGTGGTCCATTATAAACACCTGGATGTGACTCAGTTCAAAGTATGCACTATACAAAAGTAATATGCGGCCTGAAAACAAAATGTAGAAAAGTAGAATCTGACTGCATGGTTGCCCCCACTTTTTTCCTGGTGTTTTGCTGGTTTTTGACTAAGTTTGGCTGGGATCCTGCTATTCAGGAGCCCAGCCTATCTGCTTTCTCCCTTAAATGTATTACAAGTATTTTAGCTACACTCCAGATTGGATTCCGGGGTACCCTTATAAGTCCCTAATATATGATATACTATGTACCCAGGGCATAGGTAGCCCAGAGGCCTACCAGGGGCTGCAGCATGTATTATGCCACCCCTGGGAAGCCTTCCAAAATGACACCACCTGACTGCTACTGCAGCATAGGTAAGGTGGTGCATGCACCCCTTACTGAGATATAGGTTCACTATACCTCTCAATATCACTGCACATATAAACCTATCAGTCACCCCTATGGCAGGCCTTACTAATCCTGAAGGCAGGGTGCTGGGTTTTATGTAAGAGGATGCCCATGCATGAGCAGAGCCCCTCTGCAGCCTTCGGAACCTTTATTCTGGGGTTGTTTGTGATGCAGCCAAACCATATACTCTTAAGTGCATTATAACCAGATGGTAAATGCTAACTTTGGGATGGCTGCACAGAAACATGTTGTGTTTGGTGTCAAACACCTTGGAATCATACCCCCACACCAGTAACTGGTGTGGGAGTATGATCCCACTCTTCTAGAGGGAGAGACATGACAGCACCTGTATACCCGGTACCAGCTAACAGAGCCCTGGCATCATAAAATGGATGCTGCCAGCCACAGACACAAGTCTGCCCTCCTGCTGCTGGATGAAACTCCGGCATGGGATGCCTGGACAATAAGTTTCCTGTCACAGGGAGGTGTCACCACCTCCCAGACAGGCTTTAGTGTATTGGGGCTGGGTGGGTGCACTCCAAGAGTGCTTTGAAGTCAGCACTGGGGGCACATTTGGTGTCCCTGTACATAGTCCAGCTCAAACCAGTTGCAGGGGCTACCAGCCCCTGCTCTGGCAAGAAACTGGACAAAGGAAATGGGTGTAGCTACCCCTCTTTCCTGACCCTCCCATAGGTGGGTCCCTAGAGTTTGTCCAACCCCTTCCTTGGGTATAAGAAAGGAACCCCTGTCTACAGGACTTTAGATTACACCTGGACGAAACTCTGATACTGAATCCTGGAACTTCGACGATCTACATTAAACTAGATGACTGAAGAATCTCCCTTGGAGTAAAGGAGTTACTCCCCTGCAAGGTAGGCACCAAAGACACATCTGTCTGGTTTGCATCTCCGAAGCTCCCGCCGGACTCCGAAGAATTTTGCAACACAGGAGGTGGGTGTCTGTGGTCTCTGAGGTTGATCTGTGCACTCAGCAATTCTGAGGCCTGTATCCCTCGTGGAAGACCGTGCAACCCGAACCCCTGGACACCGTAACTATTTGCAGAAGCATCAGCTTTCAAGCGACTCCTGCATCTGAGCTTTGAGTTACTTGTAGCCCTGACCCCAAGCAGCCTTTGCTCCAAAGATTGCCCCCCTACACTCCACGAGTGTTCCGTGAGCTGGCACTTTGTGTTTTCTCTCGAGGTCCCTTTGCGATCCCTAGTCTGTCGACTGGTGGCTCCCTGTGAAGGCAACTTTACTTCTAATTAGGCTTACCTGGTTGCTCCAGACATGCTCTGACTCTCCATTGCTTGGGGAGTCCCCAGGACCTTGCTGGTCCACACCGAAGCATCTTTTCTCTTTCTGCATGGGTTGCTGTTGCCAAGGCTTGTTGGGTCCAATCCAGGCACCGACACTGCAGCACTCGACATCCTTTGTGAAACAGCTCGAATCCAGCTCCTGGTTGTCGTCGATACCTCCTGGTCCTTGTGGCTGCAGAATCAAGCTTCACCTCTTCGCACCTGAATCACCCAACATCGGTGGGCATTCGTCTATCGTGCCCCTGGTCACTGGCAAGTGACCTAGACTCTATCCCCTCTGCTTTCAGGTTCTTCTGATCTTTGATCCAGGCTTCGATCACACCGGACACTCTTCTCCTTCCCGGCAGCAGCACTTTGTAGCAGATCGCCATTGAAATTAACAACGATTCCCGACACCATTTGACACCTATGCACCCGGCTTCCCTGGGTGAGGTAACTCGAGTACTACGGTGCTCCCGTGGGTGCTGGCCCAAGAACCCCCTAAGTCTAAAGGGGTTTGCACAAAGTCCTCTCCTAAGTGTCCTTAACTTGTAAAATTCCAACCGCGACTTTCCAATAGAATAGTACGGGGCTCGCGCCTGTGTTCTCACACTGCACGCGTACCCCATGGGTCTCCTGTGTCACTACCTTGGGTGGTTCCTTGGGGTCCCAACGATTCTACGTGCTCTATGCACAGCGTCTAGTCAAGTCGTGGTTCTTATACCACTTTCTTAATATATGGTTTGTTCCGCCCCTAGGGCCCATTGTATATTGTGCTATTCCTGTCATTTTAGAACTGTATTATTGTGTAACTTGGACTCTAATCTCATAAAGAGATTAGTAATGAGTGTTTTGAAATAAATACATATATTTTATATAAACCTTGTGTGGTTCTCCTTTCATTTAGTGATTCAAGAGATTATAATCTGGTAAACCACGCTGCTTTACACTCCTTCAAGACTCCATAGCTACCACTAGGATAGCTTTCAATAAAGGTTATCTTTAAACCTATCATCAATAAGGTTTGTTTGGACTGGTGCAAGGTGACCACTATAACTAGTGGACAACATATGCCAGGCCAACTGCTCACAAAAAATACTATACTACAACATCATGGAAACACTCCTAGGGATTGCGACACTAAGTAAAACATGTGAAATATAAACAGTAACGACATGGATAACCTTAACAATTTTTACACTCCTTCCAAAATCAATCAATGATTTTGCCTGTAAGGTTAAAGACATGAATACAGGGCCCAAAAGGGAGCCATTTAAATGTCTGTTTCTAATTACTGCCATGTGTGTGTCAACAGGATTCCCAGGATCAGACTGACCTATTGGACAATTGGCAGTGGCGGTTCGCACAGGTAACGGTGTGGGGCGGTCAGACGAGGCTGGGTTGGAGGTTAAATGGACTGTGACATACAACAGGAAAGTGGAGAGTAAAGAAATAAATAAACAAAAGCACTTATTTTGCTCTCGCAGCATCGTCGACTTATCGGTTCTGCGAGTGCAAAGTAAGTGCTTTTGTTTATTTATTTATTTACTCTCCACTATCCTGTTGTCTGTCACGTTCCACTACCCCCCACCCAGCCTCACCACCCCACAGCGTTACCTAGGTGAGCCGCCACTGGCAATAAGGCAGTGCCTGATGGGCTAGTTTGACAGATTAATGTGTGGGCTGTTTTTTTGGCTGTTTGTGTGCCCTTCTTATTGTTTGCTGCGCCAGTTTTTACTGGTGAATTCCATGATATTAAAATAAACATTGCCTGCAGCAAGATCAAATCCATGCAGTCTCCCATACCTTGCAAAACCCCTACATTGCGTGTCTTTACAAGTTCAAAACAACCCCAATTTGCTAAAATGGGCGACACTCACTAATTAGGGCCACTATTTCTTAGTTACCCGGGCTTATTTTCTGCCCTAACCTGACATTTGGGGCCCAGACCACTTGAAACCCTAGATATAGGCATTTCTGTCTGGTCTACATGTGTGTGTCCGTGTATTTGGTCATAATGATGTGGTCATGGTTCCATGTACGATGTCTTGAATGTTGAAATTCTTGATGTTGTGAAAGGTGTCGGCTGGAGTCTGATACCCTATAGATGAGCATCTTCTCATCATTGCTCCTGCAGGGTTATCCTTTACCTGTGGAATGAAGTTGAGAGCCACAGCGGAGGAGCTGCCGCCGCACCTCAGGACATCCTTCAGAATGGACCTTAGACAACGCTGTGGTGCACATAATCAGGCAGGGATGGGTTCCAGAGTGAAGATCTTCCAATGGATTGGATATGAAGGATTTTCTTTCAATTTGAATGTCAAAATACATTTAGTACAAAATCAGATTTAATGCTGAGCGATGATAAAGCTTTTGTAGCCCACGTAGCATCGAAATGGCCCAACTTTGCATTCTTCGACACATTTTGAACAGCCTTTGGCTCAATCTTAGATCAATGAGTAGACAATGCTCAAACCATGTCACTCCTGGGTCTTGTAACATCTTCCCATGAAAACATTACAGTAAATAGGTATTTTTCCAGAATGTAATCAGCTGTTTCAGTTAACAGAATCACCTGCAGCTCAAGAGAGCTGATGTCTAATATGAAGCACACATTATGGACCTTTTCCACAAGCTGTTCTCTCAAGCCTTTCGGAGTCCAGAATAAAGATCCCCATTTTTTTCTCCCCTGCAATTAAAAAAGTATTCATTCATCATACTCTACTCTGAGTGCTGCCCGCTGTGTTCTCATCATTAATATTCACCACAACCCTGGGTAACTTTAGTCAACAGAGCTTTAGCAAAATGTGAGTGCCATCAAATGAGTGCCAACACCATCAACCATAATACTAGCTAACCGAAGTCAGCTAACATGATAGCCTTAAAAAGGCCAAGGGAGTGGACTATATCCTGCAGCATACAATGCATGATGAAGAAATGCAACAATAATCATGAAATATTATGAGCTGCCTTCTTCCCACCAATATAGCTCTAACCCACTTTTAAAAATTGGTCGGATCAGGTAGTCCAGTAGCAATTTTAGATTTTTTTTTTGTGGGATTTTAAATCGCGCTAACTAGACCTGAAGGTATTAGAGCACTTTACATGAGCACCGGTTCCGTTACAGACGGACACATTCATTTTTTTTGCTAGGCACGGGGAGATTAAGTGATTTGCCCAGAATCACAGAATGTTGAGCGTCCCTGCCGAGACTCGAACCCGGTTCCCTAGCTCTGAAGTCGGCTGCTCTAGCCATTAGGCCACATTCTCTCCCCATTTATTTTGTATTGTATGGTATTTTATTGTAGCATTTCTGTAGTGCTGTCTCTACCTATTGCCAAGTTTTCAAATGGCTCACCAAGTGGGACAGGCAAATAGGACACAATCTACCACTGCGTGGATGAGGAAGGGTGTTGGTTGCAGTGTCAACTAAACTGAGGAGTGCTGTTGTGCCTGATGCCCAAAGAGTGTGCTGCACACTTGTTGCAGCAGTGTGTGATACAGCTCTACACATGAAGTGTTATGCAAGAGCAAGGTCCGGGGGAAAGCTTTCTAGGCACCTTTTTCAAACCATTGTTAATTGAGGTCATCGGTGTCACATATTAGGAAACCCTGCACTGAATGCTGATGGCTTTGACAATCATAGGTCTTCATGGCGTGAGATCCAAGGTTTGCATAGCAGGCAGGGCAAGGGAAGATGCTCCCCCTAAGAGCTATGGTCAAAGTCCAACCTCGGGTGGCATTGTTAACCCACCAGTAAATCAAATTACGGTGTCCTTTACCATAGGAGGAGTCCAATTTCTAGCTCAAAAGCTAGACCTCCGGGTAATCCACATTATCAAAACCTCCATGGAGCAATAGAAGGCCTGAACCATGGAGGTGTTAATAAATCCCCTCTAAAAAATGCTATTTGGAGTCCATCCGGGGGCGATAGGATCCTAATCTCTGGAGGCACAGTGACTCAGGAGGCCCTATCCCTAGTACTATCAATCCACCAGTAGTGTCCTTCAAGAGGGATAAAAGCTACACCTCTGGAGGCACTGTGACACCTTGTGGAAACCACTGAATGGAGTCCACCTAGGAGCAATAGGAGGCTGTGGAGAGAAGAAACAGCCAACAAGCCACTGTTTGGAATCCACACAGGAGCAACTGGAGACCCTCACTATGGAGGCATGGTGAAACCACTAGTAGGCCGCTTATGGCATGAAGGCCTCTGACAAACCCTCAGTGGGGCAGCCACTCCAGACACCTTACATGGTGCAATTGCTCCATCCTGAAGTCTTCCTTCTGGAAAGACTTTGATATTTCCCATTTCAATCAGTTATGCTTGCTATTAGCCAAAGAGTGCTGGTACCCACCTTTGCAGTATTCGAAGCATCCCTCCTTCAGCCCCACTGCGGCCTGGAATGTATATGCGGCCTTCTAAATATAAATACACATCTCTCTCTCTACCACTGAAAGACATCATGCCTTCAGGTGTGCAAGAGAGAACACACAATACAGCAACATTGCAAAAAATCAAATGTTCATTGACATAACTGCAATCAATCACGTGTTTGCACCAGATCAAACAAAGCAATCCCAACTCCTTGTAACCTGAACTCAAAACACCAGGCACATTTCTTTAACCACAAGGAAAATTGCTTGTTTTTTAAAAATCCATCACCGTTCACAACGCGGAGGGCAACATATTTTATCACACTCTGGGGCTATTATTGAGATGCAGAAACCAGGGGTGGGTTAGCAGCTTGAGGAGTCACACACTCTGACCCCCCCTTAACACAAAGACGGGGAATCCATGGCGGCCCCCCCTCTTCAGTATTGGGAGGGCGGGAGGGGCCAGGCACCGCTCAGCCCCGCGCCTTGCAAAATCAATGAGCGTCAGCCGAGGGAATGAAAGGACAGATTAGGCGCAGGGTTTTATACCTGCCATATTGTATTCACAGAGCTTTCTACTCGTGCAGATAAATCTTCTTTAAGAGGATTAGGAAACTTTCATTATCTTTATCTAACCTGAACTAATACTAACTCTGAAAAATTAATCTATACACTGGACAAAAGCCGATATCTGCTGGGAAGACGGAGTGTCTCACTGCGTCTAATAGAGGCAGGGTTCCTCTCGCTCTCATCAAACGTCCCGTTGATGGAACATAAAAGGTTCCTCTGACAGACAAGTCCCGCCCTTTCTATCCCACAATTAATATAGCATCCTGCGGAAGGCTCCGGCGCCTCGCCATTCAGGGACACCGACGGCGGACAATGTGAACAGAAAGTGAATCGAATGCTCATTGTCAGGTTGATGGGATTCAGAAGATGGCAGCTTGGAAGACAAGTTGTTGGGGTCAGACAGGTTCGGGGACAATCCTGCAAAGATAAGGACGAAGGAAGGCGTGATCGCTGTTAGTTGTGTCAAAGGGATATACTGGGGGAGGTTTGTCTCAAAATTGATGAAATAAAGTATTACAATAGCACAGTAGATCTAAATATGTTAAGCCTACAGATTCTATAATCATGCTTTGGAGCATTCATTCTTTTATACATTTCAAACAGAGCCATTAGCGGTACCGTCTTGTTCATACTTTTGTGTGCTACTATTTATTATCAGTCTAATGTTTGGTCTTCATGGTTTTTGATGTTTCAATGATCATTGTTTACATTTTTTGAAGTTCCCCTTCTATGTATGTGTTCCTCCCTTCCCCATAAGATGAACATTAAAAAAAAGATTATTAGCTTTATTTCACGCTGTATTTTCTCTATGTTTAGTTTCCCTTGTTATTGTTAGAAATCGGGTCTCCAGTTGGCAGTGGTTTGCGCCCAGTCCAAGTAGGGACCCACACTCTAATCAGGGTAATTGTAGTCCACACTAAGTTTACCTGTGCTCACCCTCGGGTAGCTTGGCACAGAGCAGCCAGACTAAACTTAAGAGGCAATGTGTAAAGTATTTGCGCACACACAGCAAAACAAGGTGAAAACACCATAAAAGTACTCAACACCAGTTTAGAAAAATTGTGAATATTTAACTGAGTAATACAAGACTGGAATGACAAAAATCCAACATATACAAGTCAAGATTAAATGCAATTATAGAGCTTAGAAAACAACAGCTCCAGCTATTTGGTCGTGCTTTACCGTCTAGCGGGAATTCACAAAGCCCAACTGTCATCCAACCCAGACGTGTATTCTAGGGACAGGCAGAGGCACCGAGTGGTTAAAGTAAGAAAATCCCAACGTTCTAGAAATGGCATTTGCAGACCTGCAATTTAAAAATCAATTTCACAAAAAGTTGTGTTTTTAAATTGTGAGTCCAGAGACACCAAACTCCAATTTTCTATCAGCTTGCAATTGGAAGATGTCTGTGTAAAAAGCGACAGTGCAGCTTCAATGCTAAGGGAGAGATAGGCCTTGGTGTAGTCAAAAGCAAATTTTGCAGTTTTTCACTACCAGGACATGTAAAACTTAAAAGCACATGTCCCTCCTTTTAAATAAATGGCGCCTTGCCCGAGGCTACCTAGGGCCTACTGTAGAGATGCCTTAAATGAAGTAAAAGGAAAGGTTTGGGCCAGGCACGTAGGTGCACTTGCCAGGTCGACATGACCGTTAAATACTGTGCACACAGGCTATGCAGTGGCAGGCCTGAGACACGTTTGGAGGACTACTCATGTGGGTGGCGCAATCAGTGCTGCAGGCCCACTTGTAGCATTTAGTTTACAGGCTCTGGGCACATGTAGTGCACTGTACTTGGGACTTACTCGTAAATCAAATATGCCAATCATGGAGTAACCAAATGCCATTACATTTTAGACTCAGAGCCCATGCACTTCAGATCTGGTAAGCAGTGGTAAAGGGTCCAGAGTCTAAACACCAGCAAAAACAAAGTCCAGCATACAATCAAAAACAGGAGGACACAAGCAAATAGACAGGTGAAACCACACCAAAGGATGCCAGGTCTGATAGCTATAAACATTATGGGGCTGATTATGATGAAGGTCAGATCGCAATCAACGGGGTGTCGACTGCGATCTGACTGACATCTTTGCATGCAGACCCACTGCTGCATTATGATGCAGAGGTCAGAGGCAGGGGGCAGAAGGACCGACTGCTGCCTTCCTGACGGGATCAAGGTGCCTGTTGGGGCAGCAGGCAGAAAGTAATCCCCTACAATGGAGCGGTGCCTGCTCAGGCACCGCCATAGGGATTACAATGCAGGTTTCCGGCAGCCTTTCAATGGTGGTCCGACTGCCATTGAAAGGCTGTCGGAAACTGAGTTTGGGGGCCCCTAGCAGGGCCTCGTCCTTCCGCAGTCTCCGCTACGATACCAGTCAGACGCTGGTCCGACCGGCATCGTACTGTGTTTTATATAATTGAAAAGCTTCTTTCTTTTACTCTTGTTCAACATATTTTTCTTCTCAGCACCGTTCTATTCCTCTCTACAAATGTTTCTTAAAGTTTCATCGCTGGGCACTGCTCCTTTACTTCTTTGCCTGTTGAACTTTGTGTCAATCAAGCTAGAGTTGGGAGGTAGGGATTTCCTGCACACGTTGTGACCTTGTGAGAGAATGCAGCCCTACTGGGTTGCAGTTAGACAGGGCAACTGGAGCTCAAGTGGAAAATAATGTCAGGACGGTGATACTCAATGTGTGTGGGGACGAGGACCCACTGCAGTACGCCAAACTGCTGCTAATGGGGGACTGGCAGCGGCTAATAGGATCCCTGCCAGGAGTTTGGAGGTGCGTGATGCACCAGACTTTCAAGTCTGGTTGGAGGACATGGATTGATGTGTGATGGTGGAGAAACAGGTTTATGCAGGATGGGGTGCCCTAAAAATTGGGAGAAGGTCTGAAAACCATGGCAGTGGTGCAGGGGCATGGATGTGTCGACCTGATCGTGACCGGAGGGGAGTATGCGGAGGGGCTTGCCAGATGGCGGCGGATTAGGCGGGCGCGTGGAGGGAGTGAGATTCAATTTCCATGAATGAGGAACATTTCCATGCTTGCAAAGGTAGGGGCAACAGTGGCTGTCGATGATTATTTGTTTAACTGTTGCAAACTCAATAAAAAGATTTTTTTTTTTAAATCAAGCTAGAGTCTTCTTGTTCTTTAACATTACAGATGGAAATCGTATTAAAAGAAGTGCCAAGCCCACTGCTTTCTTTCACCTGTCCTGACACTAAATATCCCATGATTGGTCAGTGGACATGCCTATTTTTCACTCTTGGTTTTACTCCATGCAGTTCTATTCATCACTGGAGTTTTTACATCTGACGGATCACATCTATCTTCTTTGTCCTTCACTGGATGCCACTTCAAAGTCGTATCTAGTTTAGAATTAATTACTTACTAATATGGAACTTGTCCTGGGACAGCTGTACTATCTGCCAAACAGCATTTCGTATGATCTCCAGACATTTTTACCTAAAGGAAGACCTCTCACACTCTTTGACAGTGAGTGTTTGATATCTCAGACTTTCTGCAATAGCTCCTCCGAAAAACATTTATAGCTGTTTCGATATCAAATAAATTCTATCAAAGTTGGGATGAATGGGACTATAGGTTAAGGCCCCTTCTTCATGTATTGGGCTTGTTTGGGCGTTACAAATTGTGTTTATCGGGGGTCTTCGATCACATTTAAAATGAATCCATCTTCTTCTAAATGTAAATAGCATGCACTGAATCTTGTCTCTGTCAATGTCATGGTGAGAAGTTTCCAGGTGGCAGTGGTGAAATTCTGGGATGGCTCTTCCCCTACTGAAGGAACACTGGCACCCCTGCACTAGAATATCACAAAGGTATTGTTTATAAAGACATTGTCCCCATCAGGTAAAAAAATTTCTTATGACACTGGAGAAGTGAGAGACTGAACAGTTCATGAACTCCCAAACAATCCAAGATCTCAAAAACTTTGCAATGCGGCTAACAAATTGATTTGGCTTCAACCGGACTCAACATTTATCCAAATCTATCGCTAGCCTGTTCACAGTGTCCAGCAGCCTGCTTGATTGTGAACACATGAAGGTTTGCGACAATTCAATAAGGGGCAATTAATCTTCCAGAATCTTCTGCGGAAGTATCTCAGAAGAGGTGTCCTCCTTAATCTTCTAATTCCGAATCGTAGCATATGCAGCATCATGAACATTTCTTTGAAACTGGAGAATTGAGATAATAGTTCCAGCTGTAATGCAAGACCAAAGAACAATTTCTCTACAGGACAACGTGATTACAGAAAAACACATCTTTGGCTTCAATCACATTGAAAGACATTTCTTGAAAACGTATTAGTATAAAAATTAAGTACAACGTCAAATGTAGGGAAGAAAATACAAAGTTGCTCAAATGTGCTGCTTGATTGTCGCGAGCACGTACCAATATTAACATTATGAAAGGAGCCCTAATACAGCAGGGTGTACCAGTCACCTGAACATCACACCCTCTGAGGCACATGCTACCAGTGCTTTTAATTACATTTTTACATCTGCAGAAAATTAATCAAAATCAAGTTTTTTGTCCTTTGCAATTGGAATTGTGGCACAATGGAACTTTGTTTCCATACTAGATAGTTTCTTATAAAGGTGTTTGTTATTTACTACCACCTTGACAATGACAAAAACGAGTACAAAGTTGTGGCCTGCATTCATTTCCATGAGCAAAGGAACACCGTAGAATCTCCTCAGGACTTAAACCCACATCTATGCAGCATTATATTCAGGTCTGGTAAAGCACAAATGTTTATGTACAAACGTCAGATTGCTTTACGAGTGATATAGATTTGGAGTGTGCAAACTTGCAAAGAATTTCCTCTGCAAAATTTACTAACTTTTTCTTTTATCTTCATAATCTTATCAAACTTTGGGAAGCATGCACAATTTTAAAAACACAACATCCATTGAAACAAGAAATAAAAATGGGATTTGTGGAAATAAATCCCAAAAAGTAAAAAAATAAATATTTGGTGGGTGAAAACTCTTCCGAGATTTTGAGATAGAAAACTTGCCTTTAAAGAAATTTCTAGAATCTAGATTATATTTTATGAAGTTGATAAACTTTGCAACCACTACGAAGTGTAAAGATTTATTTTAATACACCCACCTCGGAACAATCTTTGAAAAACTCAGTTAAGTTCCTAACAAAATCCATCTTTCATTATATCATAGTACTTCATGGTAAAAATTGGGAAGAATCTGCAATATTGGACAGTGCCTTACCTTGCACGATAAGGTGTACACGTGATGTCTTAGGCTGATTGTCCGTTTGCACAGAGCAGATGTAGGGTCCCTCATCATACACATCTACATCCTGGATTGCAATGCTGTACTGGGACTTGGTGTTTGCCAAAAGGATCACCCTCGGATCCATGCTCCACTTATCATTGCCAGTGTACAGGATAGTGCTGCGGTTCAACCAGGCCACCCGTGTCACCTGGCTATCCAACAAACACCTGCAGTGGAAGAACCAGAAACAGGAGTGAGGGTTACTTAGACTGTAAGCTGCATGTGGGCATTATTACAGATAAACCGACGTAAACCCTTTGTGAAGTGTTCTCCAAAGAATCACAGATGGCAATTAAATGTGGATTTAAATTAGGATTCTTTATTTAAAATTAGAAACACCAACCCAGCTCAAAACTAAGATCTCCACTCAGCAACAGCCTTCACAGCTTCCCTTTGAATCTAAGCATTGTACATTCTAATAGCAACATGTCCACATAGAACAGTGGAATATTTACATCTCAAACAGAAAAATTATCATTTAAAGGAGAAAACATACAAAGCACAATCTCACATATCCTCCCCCCCCCCCAAAAAAAGAAACATCTTTAAAAACATACTTTAAGCACTGGAAAATACTTAAGTATTATACTATAAAAACTTCTGAACAACCACTATATTCAATGTTGTTCTGGCTTGATATGTGTCCATCACCCAACTTAACCACATTGCAAAACAGCTTGATTACCTTATACATGTTATTATATTTTGAACAATCATCTGATTTTCTAGGTAGGTTGACTCTCATATCCCCCACCTTGATATCAACATAGTTCACAGCTGTGCGTTGGTCATGTCTCATTTTCCTTTTCTCTTGTGCAAATCTCTCCATTACAATCCCCTAATTCAGCAGATCTTCCCAACAAAATTCATCTTGAATATACGAATTAACCCAAGATGGGTTAATTTTAGTACATGGTTCCCATTTCTTAAAACGTTCAAATGAGCTTACCCCAGTAGTGGAATGAGGAGTAAATCTTTACTCTTCCACTCTACTCATCACCATGTCTATCCACCCAAATCCTTTGTACTTTGCCATTTGCATGGTCTCTTTGAGAGTCCTAATAAATCTCTCCACAATTCTTTTTGATTCTGGGAGATATAATGCACACTTTTTATGAGCAATGCCTCTCTTCTCGAAAAACCCTTCCATCTCCCTAGATTTCAGCTGTACCCCATTGTCTGTAAGCATGCTCCTGGGACTTCCTTGCAAAAATATCAGATAAGAAGAATATGATTATCCCCTAAGGACAGGTAGTGGTTCCCGAGCATCCAAGAGACAGAGGAACCCCAAGACACTACGATGTGGCTCTGTGGTCATTTTGAAGTTGATTTCTCAGGAGGCCCTTCTTGGCTATAACACTGTATTGTATGATGTATGGCCTAGTGATGTATGTTACTGCATGACTGTAACCGATTTTGTGATGGTTTGTTTTCTTTTGTTCGACAAAAATGCAAATAAAAACAAAAATAAAATTAAAAAAAGAATTTAATTACCGTAGAAGTAGTGACATCATTCACAACTTTCACCTCTGGCCATCAGGACAACATGTCCATCAACAACAAAAATATTTTAAGGACTCACAACAGCTTAAGGGTCCAACTATGTCGAATGCAATTTCATTGCAGACATCTCTAGAAATGTCCCGGCACACCATGGGCGAGGAGATTTGTCACTCAGTCTACACTCAAAGTCAAAGTCAAAAATTAGCTTTATTCGATTTTGTTGTAAAATCATAAAAGCACATAAAATATAGCATCATCACATGTTTACGTATATAACATATTCAACAAAAATCGAAATACACATCCCTATCACAACGCATTGTCAATGCTAAAATTAGAAAGGGATAATCCGTTAAAAAAGATAAAATAAAAAGTCAAATTTCAATCGCTGCAGCCTAGGTTGCCCCTGCCCCCATGGTATTCCTCACTCCTATTGATAATCTCAAATAGGAGGAGACCGCTTTTACCACAAGAGCTGTTTCTAATTGCTTCAGTTTACAATATGCTGCTCTACAACTCCTAATACCCCATTTTATAAGGATCGGCTTCAAAAACCTTTTCCTCACAATCTCATAGAATTTACAATGTGAATGTGAATGTTAGACTGATCGGCTAAATCATCACAGGGGCACTTCACTAGTGATTTGGACCAATCATTACAATTGGGAAATGTTAACAGTCTAAAAAAGTGCCAACCCGGAACCTGGTCAACAACAACCTCTAAAAAGGACTAGGTTCTGACAATAAATACGGTTGAATACCTACATGAAAAATCAATAAATGGATTTCCAGGGTTGTGCATTTACCCTTTTCAGCAAGCCTCCTTTTATTCTGTAAAAATTCCAAGATCATTTTAAGTGTGCGTTTTGGGACCGTTTCTAGGCAAATTGTCTACACTCATAATAATCTTTTATCAGTCTCCCAATCTGAATGGTAATTCCTGGCCACTAATAAGTCACCCCCAGCCTCCCTTTTGTTTGATTAATACCTTGGTGACCATCATGAGCAAGACTCACCAAACGGTGTCTTATTCCTTGTGGGGGGCCAATCTACTGCCTCTCCATAATATTAATTTCAGCACATTTTAGGGATCTGGAAGCCAAGGGAATAGTTACTTCCACCCCTTGATGCATCGATTTCAAAACTGACACTAGACCTTTCTCACTCGCATCCATGATAATCCAACACAGTTGACCAGGAATTTAACTTTTCAAACATTGCATGGAAGTGAGACATGATTTGAGGTCAAGAAACTCTTGTTGGCAGTCTTCACTCCAAAGGAATGAGACACCCTTTTTCAGTAGTGAGTGAATGGCAGACGTGCGACTGGCAAAGTTAGGTACAATTCTAGCATAGAATTCAACCATCCCTAGAAATGCTTGAACTTCTTCCTTCTTGGTAGTAGAAGGTAAATCATATATGGTTCTAAAAAGATCATCTTTAGGTTTCATACCATCTTTAGATATATTGTGACCTAAATATGAGATCTCTGGACAATTAAATTTCAATTTCCCAATCTTGAGTGTAACACCCTTGTCACTGAAAATGTTCCACACTTTTCTAACTGTGGATAAATGTTAATCAATTGTGTCGCTAAAAATTTGTAGATTGTCCTGAAAGAATTTCACACCAGGTATGCCACCAAGAATGTTAACTTCCACACCATCTGACAGATATTCACACTTAACCTCAGGTACACAATTTATGTCAATGATAATTTGTTGAACCATTCCTTCTGTTCTATATTCACTTCATGAATTTTTGCTTTATGTTCAACAGACTTCCAACACTTTGCGAAGTGACCTTTTTTCCCACATAGTTTGCATATTACTTTAACTGCTGGCCAATCCCTAGAACTCGCCATGTGATTTGGGTTACCACATCTAATACATATACAATCCCATTTAAAGGAGAAAACATACAAAGCACATTACCACACCCTGTTCATTCAAATGGACTAAGGTCAAGACAAATTTAATGCACTTCATTAATTTGTGGCAAAATTGGCATAATGACCAATGAGGCATGTTAACTCTGGTTATGAAGGCACTGAATGGAGTGATGAATGATGGCAGACGAATATAACAGCATCATAGTCAGTACGCACTTGTGGGTTTAGCACTCAGATTGGCACATCTTGTGCAACCTCATGTGTTGTGGAATTCACAGAGGGTATTTTGCCTCTTCTTGAACAAAAAATGACAGCTATGTAAAATCTGTCACCTGTTCCTAAAACAGATTATCATGAAAACCATCACCTGGTTGGTACAAGAGGTCACCTGTCAAAGGGATTCACACATGTTCTCTGGTGTCATCAGTGCCAGAGAATTATTGATAGTGGAGGTGACCACAATCACCAGACTTTCATAGTTTTTTAAATCTCCCACATTGGCTGGCATCAGAAATTCCAAGCCCCATAACTTGTCACAAATTAACAGAAAGTTGTGTATTAAACATTAGGATTAATCATAAACACCATACATTACTCTTGCACATTCCATTCCATCATTTGTTTTGTTCAGGGACCAGCTATGAAAAACAATGGAATGGAGGTTGGCCAAAGTATACACGAGTGGTTCAGTATGATTTAAAAATGTCATCCATAACTTTCTAGCTGACTAAATGTATCCACTAAGTGAAATAGAATGCCCAGATATGGGCAATGAGATCACTACACATAGGGCTCAAGTTTCCCCTTTCCAATGTTGACCAATAAAGCCATAATGTGTTTGCTGTTGCTTTAGTTCCGGTTCGTAAAGTCTGTGGCCCCAAGAGTTATGGAAAGCCTGGCCATTTTAGGGCGAGGCCGGGACTGGATTGCATAAGGTTGGTCCCTTTATTTAGGTGTAGATCAGCTACAAATGATGAAATAGTGTGTGCTGTGAGTAATTATCATTGGCTGAGACAGACTCAGCACTACCATGAATTGCGTTTGTCCTATGAAATTCAGCTGTTTCTTCTGTCACAAATACCCTGTAGGCCAGGAAACGTGTTTTGTGTTGGACTCTATGCCTAGTAAAATATCACAGAATAGGTGCACTTTTCCAAACTGCAGAGAATTACAAATGTGCATTCTTCACCCTATGTCAGAACCACATACGCAATACAGACTAATCTGACACCAAGCAGAAAGGTGGAGACAACCCTTTTTTGCAGCAAGATTAAATATGGTGCACATCACACTCATGGCGGTGGGAGTTGATTTGCTTTCCTTGCCCCAAAGGTGTGGAATTCTTTCCCCTGTCGCTCAGGAATTGCACCAATCTCATGGAGTTTCGGGGAGCCTTGAAGACTTGGGTATTCAAGCAAGCTTTGAGATAGGTTACTGCCTCTCACTCTCTCCTCATTTCAGCGCCATGAAACCTCTGGGTGCCCGTGCGCTTAATAAATCCCGAATAACATAACATAACATAACATGGCCTGATTCACAGAACTAACTTAAGACAAAATCCTAAACTTACTACTTTTGGAATTCACAGAAGTTAGGATTTTGTCTTAAGTTTATCTTAAGACAAACTTAAGACAGACTTAAGACAGACTTAAGACAGACTTAAGACAGACTTAAGACAGACCTAAGACAGACCTAAGACAGACCTAAGACAGACCTAAGACAGACCTAAGACAGACCTAAGACAGACCTAAGACAGACCTAAGACAGACCTAAGACAGACCTAAGACAGACCTAAGTTAGGATTGTGTCTTCAGTCTGTCTTAAGTCTGTCTTAAGTTTGTCTTAAGTTTGTCTTAAGACAACTTCTGTGAATGCCAAAAGTAGTAAGTTTAGGATTTTGTCTTAAGTTAATTCTGTGTATCGGCCCCTCAGAGCAGAAATAACATGAGGACAATTGATTCTCTTGCCCTCATGATGCTGGAGTGGTAAGTGGAGTTGCCTAGGCACCATGGGCCCTAATGCAAGCAATAAAAATGGGCCTTCAGTCTGGTAGTAAAAGACAGTGATAAATGAAGTGCAGTGGTCTTCAAACAACCGTGGACCCCAGTACCAACCGGCCACTGCCCTGTCATCACTCAATCAGAGTCTTCATAGGGAAGCTCTTCGTTGTGAAGAATAATGTCCCTATGTCATGGAGGGAAATAGCCGTGGTAAGATCTAAGAACAACTGCATTCCCAGTGTAAACACCACGGTAACAAAAGGCAATCTCTTACCCCACCCCAAAAAACACTTTTGCTATTTGTTGTAATTACTATGTAATACTTGTGTTTGCATCCTGGTAAGGCACTCTACTGTGCTTCAGGAGCCTTCTCTCGTCCCTATCTACTGGTGGGTGGATCTGTGGAATTATACAATTCTCATGTTAATGAAGACAAACAGGAAGCCTCTCGAGAGAGAGTCAAGGATACAGACGCAGTGACGCTGTGTATGAGCGTATTCTCCTGAGTGACACATCTTGTGGCAACAGCCTTGATTTGCATATGTTGAACAGAGGTGGTGGCACACATTTCGCATTACACATTCAGTACATTTTAGTTTTTATCTCTGCTTTTAAACCCAGTGAACTGCTAATTGCCACCAAAACAAGCATTTGCAATGCAATAGGTCTCGCATTTGCAAGACTTTAAGCTATTGGCATTGTAAATGACAATGCCTTTTATTTCTGTTTTGATAATTAACACATAAATAAAAGGCATTGTCATTTACAATGCCAATAGCTCAAACTCTTGTAAATATGAGACCTATTTCAGTTCAAAGAAGCAGGCTCCATTGTACCGGGCTGCTTGGAAAGTGAGAGCGCGCATGGCGCAAGAGTTCAGGACAGTTGCTATTCTATTTGGGGACTGATTCCCAAAACCTTTTGTGCATGCAATTTGTATTTATGACGCAAAAACGATGAAACCACACCCTTTAATCCACATTGTTATTCGCAAAATAAGGATCAACACATTTTTTACATGTGAAAACATCACTTGTGAATATGCAAATTCACTAAATTGGTCTACACTTCTTCGGTTCCTCTTTAGCACTACTGTTGGCTTTATTACAGGGGGCTGATATTGCATCGCTGCTGTAAAACCGGCCCCCACCAACTGAAAACTGGCCCCAATCCTTCCCGACCACGGGGAAACACCCGGTGCCTGCTATGGCCAGTCCGACCCTGATATTGGGCTAGATTTCGTTGCTTAAAGAATTACTGACGTATGTCGATGGGCAAGATACTTAAAAAAAGAGTTAGCAATTTCAGGACCATAAATGTGTTCTGAAAAAATAATAAAGTGGTTTTAAGATTGGCAATACCTGAATTTATTTATTGAATATGCCATGATGAAATTCTCTGACAAAACAAGGGCATTTACACAATATTTCCTACTCATATTTATGTGGTGATTTGTGCTACTTTTTGATGCCATGAACAATATTTCATTACCTCTTCAACCAGTGACAGCTCCTCCACTAAGGTGGAGGAGCATCGCCCCTCTGCTCGGCGAGCAGTGCAAAAAACAAAAAGAAAATGATATTAACAAGAGATATTATCATTTTATTTTTATTTGCAGGACTCAGAACCAGGTTGGACAGGGCGGGCTGGGCTCGCCGCCGTCAAAAGAGAGCGAGGAGTGGGCCGTTTTGGGCCAGCCAAACCGTCATGCGCACTTAAGCATGTTCTCTACCGGCCTGTGCTGCACAGCCCAGTGGAGAACATGCCCAGGCTCCCAGGCCCTACCTGAGCGCCTGTTTGGCCGCTCAGACCAATCGCGATGCTGCAAATGCAGCTTCATGATTGGCTGGGAAAGGTAGGGAGCCTGGGTGCTTCCGGTTCTGTGGACGGAGGAGAGGCGGCTGCGATGGTGACAGGTAAGTTTATTTATCATTCTTTTTTTTATCCCCCTCCCACTTACCCCCACACTCGTTCAGAGGCAGCCACCACTGTCTTCAACTCTTCCTCGTCCGAACACTTCTGAAGTTAGGTGTGTCCCCCCTCCCTCAGACACCACATTCCCTGGCTAAAACAAAACAAATCTTCCCCACCCTCCTTTCTCTTACAGGCCCTAGTATTAGGGGAGGGGCCCGACTGCAGAAGGACGCAGGAAGTTAGGGAGGTTTTGATTTGTTTTGGGTAGGTGATCTGGTGTCTTGGGATGGTGAGCACAACTCATTTCAAAGGAGCTGGGATGAGGAAGGGAATTAGACTAATGAAATTTGCTATGAATAATCAACACATATCTCATGTTGTGGAATTCACCGTAATGACTGATAATTTCTGTGACTTTAATTTAAATTTACATAACTGCTGTATTAGGCCTGAACCGATAACATAAGCATTATCTAAATTTCCTATCTGGGCCTTTATTATCTCTCTAACTTGTGTATTGTCTCAGAATATTACTGCTTCATAATTTGACTTTACCACCAGCATCTTCCACATAAATTTGCCAAATTACATGATAGGTAGTCTCCAAAGAAGGGACAGGACCTTTTCGAACAATGTGCTGTATTTGTGAGATTGCGCTGAAAAAATGCACCATTTGATTCCAATTTTTTAAATGACCCCAGAGCACACCACTGAAAGAACACTGAGGAGTATCGGGTCATGCAGTATTGAAATATTTCACGATGCCCTGTTAGATGTGCCTATAAAATCTCCAGTATAGCTTTATTCCTAGATCTTCCAAAACCTCAAAACACCACCAGCATCTACAACCCATCTAGAAGCCATCAATCTGTCAATCAATCTGTACTTACTATCCTCAACTCTACTTTTGTATGACAGTGACATTTTTTGTAAAGGCTCAAATCCTTCAGAGCTGGAGACATTTTCATATTGGGACACAACTCACACACCATTCCTCAGTCCCCGTGCAAGGGTTTCATCACACTAAGGAAACATAACTTTTAGTGCCCCAAGTCTGCTGAAAATGGGGTAATTGCTTCTGAGTCTGGGGGCCTTCTGGTGGACACCTTTGGAAGCCTCCTTAGCAGCTATCTAGTATGTCCTTGTCCTTAATCCGGCCACTCCTGTCACCACGAATATTGTAAAATGTACTTCAGATAACTTTGTGCTTAATTTGAGCCGGTGGTTGCCGGGGGAGGCCAAAGGAACTCATTTTTGTGGACTGACACTATTTTTCTTCATGAGACATTTACAGAGATTAAAAGTGGAAAAAACAACAAAGCGGATAGATTGAAGAAGAGAAAGATGGAAACCTGTCATAAAAGAAGAATGCAAGAACCCGTGAAATTGGAATAAAGGGATAAGGAGTGTCCGGAGGTGGAATAAAGGGGCAGGAGGTTGATTCAATACTACACAGCCTGGTATTCCGCACGCCAACATTTAATTGCACTGACCGCGGGCTTCTGAGCAGAGTTTTGGGCACCAGCGCTCTTTATGTTACAAACTAAGCACTGGATAACCTTGTACACTAACTCTCTTCTGACCAGGTCTGTATGCCTTGAGATTATGTAGTTTCTAGTGTGTTTATTAAGAACTACAAATCAAATCAAATCAGGGTGTGCGCACAGTGAAAAACCAGAAAAAATAATAAAAAATAAATACATAACTTAGCATTTAAAAAACCGTACAAATGCACTAAAAAAACCATAGGTTTCACACACATTATAGTTAGGAATTATCATTTACAAAACCTTGCAAATTCACTTAAAAAACCATAGGTTTCACACATGTTATAGTTAGCTGTACATTTCACTCGTAAAAAACCAATGAAATTCCACGTTATAGTTAGATCAGGTAACTATAACGTGCGCGACCGCAATCCACAATGTGTAATTTCAGATGTCATGATTGATGTCATGAGTGATGTCACTGACCATGTCATGAGTGATGTAATATGTGACGTCATCAGCAGTTTATTGTGGGCGCGCAAGTTATAGTTACCTGATCTAACTATAACGTGGAATTTCATTGGTTTTTTACGAGTGAAATGTACAGCTAACTATAACATGTGTGAAACCTATGGTTTTTTAAGTGAATATATACATAGATATATATAGTGAATGATTATTTGTATATATTGCGTATAAGGGCAGTAGAGAATACAATCGCAGGGATAGGGGGTAACAAAATGTTTCCGAGGCATTTTCTACACTGTGCAGTCCTTACTTTTGTGTTTCAAGAACACAGCCAGAGTTTTACGTAAGAGTTTCCTGTGACATTGTAGCAATGTGACATCGTCCTCAACAAGCTTTTTCTCTTCCTCGTGAATAATTTGTGTTTTGACCACAATATTGACACTCACAATATTGATCCGCAGTTATATAGTGACCATTGACTCCATAAATATCTTAAATGCAAGTGTAGATTTACTTTTATCTCCTTTATCATATTTAGTGAGTCAATTATATGGTCTCTAAATATTAGTGGGTCGATATCTCAGCCACCATACTGTAGTAGAACACCGCTTTAAATTTTGCAGGGAACAGCCCGAGTCGCTGACACGTCAAATGGTTGTTGTAGGATTGGCCCAGGTGGAATCATTTTTTAGTTTATTTTTTTGCAGATTTATTTAGCGCGAACTTGACCAGAAGGTATTGGAGCGCTTTACATGAGCACTGGTTACGTTACACATTCATTTTTTTATTTTTTTTTGGTAGGCATGGGGAGATTAAGGGATTTTGCCCAGAATCGCAGGATGTGGACGCTACCCCGAGGCTCGAATCTTGGTTTCCAGCACCAAAGTCGGCAGCTCTAGCCGTCAGACCACATCCTCTCCCCTATCTATGCAATTGCCATAATAGGACTCAAATGATGTACAGGATTATGAGTTGCTGACAGCATGTATGCCGGTCGAACCACGTACCCTTGTGCAGGTGCACTGTGAATAGATCCTGGTGTGGTCTCTTTTGATCCTTGCTGTTGGGTTGTCATGGTTGGGTTTGCAATAATTCGGCTCGCGTGGAGAATAGCCATATTTACTTATATATATATTTCTGACATTACTTTTGCTGGTTCAATGAGGCATTATTGTGCAGGTGTGCTGTGACTGTGGCTTCATCTCCCGATAGCTAAGGATGGCTTGGCGCGGTTAGGGTTCCCATAATGAGGCTCACGTACTGTATAGCAAGATTTCAAGTTTTATTCCACAGGGAGTTTATGAACAAATGGTGTAACCAAGCAAAAACTAATCTCCAAACTGAAGATAACCGACATGCTGCCGTTGTCATGCCTTCCTCAGAGAGATGGGTAAAAATAGAAGCGGTAAGCTATCACTCTGTAGGGCGGCTTCCCCCCTGGGCTCTTTCTCTGTGTCAAACACCTGAAGTTATTTAGCACCTCCGGCAGAATCACCCAAGGACACCAGAAATAGAAGACATTTATGTGAGTGCGGTCACCCTTCACAAGGCTGCCTACCTTCATCTAGATTCTATTTATTGTCCAATGTTGAGGAGGACTCTGCGAAGTTGCAAAGTCCAGGACTTTACAATTCCGCAAAACATTTGATAAAGTTTGCCCGCTTAATATTTGCAAATCTGGTGAAGTATAAACATTAACAAAGAAAGAACTTGGGGCAGAAAATGGATGAGGTACTGCATCAGGGAATGTCCAGTTGCTGTGCAGGTCAGAAAGCCTGCAGCTAAATGTTTAGGTCTGATAGTAGCCAAGACCTTTTGATTTTACTAAAATTATATGCAAACTATAATTTGTAACATATACTTACTTATAGGGTGCTTTTAGCGAGCCCTCTTCATCCGTCACTATATAATTCACATTTTTTCTACCTGCTATAGCATACAGCATGGGGCAATGTGTCAGCCACTTCAGCCATAAGCTAGCTTCACTGTGAGTGAGGGCATTCTCCCATTTACAAGAGTTGCACCCACACCCAAACTGGTTCTTTTAAGTGCCTGGAACTATTGTCCCAATACGTGCTTTTTTAGACAAATATTTTTGTTTTCAGTCAATGTTTTTGTAGATTGACAAGGGCTGCGCAGCTCCCCCAATAAAGGTTTACAAAACCCACAACAAAACAAGCATTGACAAAGCCAAAAATCTAACAGCCAACAGTAGACCTGTTGACTTTACCTGTTCTTCAACAGTGATGAGCTCTGTCACCTTTTCCCACTGCCAGAAGTTCAAAGGTGTGACTTCTGGTCACAGGAATAGGACATAGAGCACAGCTGAGTGTCAGCTATTGTGTTTTCTTGTTGGAAATCAAGAGGTTGCAGGAACACAGTTTCCCTGCAGCTTCATTTGCATTCCTTCAAGCCTCAGAGAATGTTCAAATATGTTGGGCAAAGTAGACCACACCAGTCTCTGGCAAAGTCAGAGACTTCTTCAAAAAGTGTGATATTCTCCAGAGCCAACTTCCAGAACACCATGACAGACATCTTCACCTGGATGAAGGCCAACTGCTTATATCTCAAATCGGATTAAAAAAGGTCCTCATCTTCGGAAACAAACCCCCCCATGGGATGACACATGGTGGCCCATCGCACTTGTTCACACGCCTACCCCCACCGGCACTCACGCAACCTCAGAATCGTCCTGGACAGTCAACTGACAATGAAGCAGCAGATCATGCCGTCTCCTCTTCCTGCTTCCACACCCTCTGCATGCTCCGCAAGATCTTTCGATGGAGCCCTGTCTCAACCAGGAGGACAGTCACCTAGGCCCTCGTCTCCAGCCGATTAGAGTACAGCAACGCACACTATGCCAGAACCTCCAAGCTGCTTTTGAACCACCTCCAGAGAATTCATTAGTCAGCAGCACAACTCATCCTCGACCTTGCTAGCATCTCTTCCTCACCTCAGGGCCCTCCACTGGGTCCCTGTCTGGGAAAGATGCCTCTTCCAACTCCTCACACACACCTGCAAAGCCCTCCAAAAATCCCGACCCGCCTACATCAATAAACGCATGACTTTCCACCAAACAACCACTGAGCTCCGCTCCTCCACCCTCACTCTGGCTCACATTCCTCACATCCGTCGAAGCTGCTGTGGAGGTCACTCCTTCTCCTACCTCACAGCCAAGTCCTGGAGCGATCACCCCTCACCTCCCCTTCACCGTTGGACTTCAGGAAGAATTTCAAGACTTGGATCTTTGACCGCCAGAGTCATCTGACCTAGGCTCACAGAACCTCAGCACCTGGAGACCCCCTGGGGTGGCAAACCACACTTTACAAGACCTAATGATTGATTTAAAGTTACTTGACTGCCCAGGGAAATGTATGTCTCACAATAAATAGGAATAAAAGGACCTAAAAGACCAGTTGTACAGTCTGAAATAGCTCCCTTTTGCCTCAGGATGCTGTTTCCAGGCACTGTTTGGGCACGTTGAAAGATAAATTCATTAACTTGTCTCTACAACCAATGCTCCTTAGTCTTTTTCATATATTATTATAATTCCCAGTTCAGCACATATGTCATTCCTTGATAGCTTCTTTATTTCTCCTGTACCAACACGTTTCCAGGTATGCTGCTTTCTTCAGGGCTTGTGTGTTACAATGTTTATATCAGTTCATATTTAATTTTGCAATCAGTTATCTGCGCCCTTTCGTTCCAGCCCATGATAATAATGCGCCCATATCATGGCCTGGAATGTAAGAGTGCAGACAACTGATTTAAAAATGAAATACAGACTCAAGTAAACAATGGAAACCATAAACCCTGTAGAAGTGGGAATACAGTGAAACACATGCTGGCATGGGATGAATTAAGAAACTGTCAAAAATGATATGCATTGAACAAGAAACTTAAATAAAATTAAAAAAAGTTTAAGAAACATCGATTGTAAAGGCAAATTATTGAAAGTATCATTTGAGGAGCCTCAGAGAATTTGAATTTATAATTGCAACTTTGCCCACACCACCCATCCACAGATACAGAAACTAATGTTCAGTTTAAAAAAAAGATTAACGCCTTGGGTTTCCTATTTCTAAGTAATCTCGATGTTGGTAGTTAAGGAAAGTGAGGCACAGTAGGTAAAGTCCATCCCCTGGAATTACATAAATGAGTCAAGGGGACTGCCTGTATTTGAGCTCAAGTGTTTGTCTTCCAGATTTGATGCCTTTGCATTGGGCCACTTATCCTCCTTTTATGCACACATTCTCTCCTCGGGTAGAGCATTTAGGTATGAAACAGTGTTGCACTTTCCAACCTGTCCTGAGGCTCCTCTTCTTTGTACCCCTGCACTCGTTCCCTGCAGCCAGTAATATAAGTGGGCAGGTACTGTCCGCTACTGAGTACCGGCATTACTTTCATTTGAAATTGAGGGTACCTTCAAGTCCCAGCATGGTAGCAAACAAGTACCCTGGAACAGTGAGCATCTGCACTTCATTTTTTCCCCTTTAAAGTACTGCAGCCGCAGACATTCTAAAGCCATACTAAAGTATATGGGACTCATTTACAATGAGGCTGCACCACCGGAGTGTCACTTTTTGTGATGCTCTGTTGGCGCAGGGATCTGCTCCATATTTACCAGGCAGCACTAAGACACTTTGCATGGCTTAATGCGGCCTTGTAAATATTGTTCTCTTTAACACAGTTTTTTGCCTTAAAGTGGCATGCAATGGGTGTTACTGGGGCATTTACAGCAACACCCATGGGGGCTTATTTACAAGCCCATGTGCCCGTGGTACATCATTTTTGTTTACGCACTTGCGCCGCAGTGTGCTGCCCCATATCTACAAGGTCACACAAAGCCACCCTACGTGGCTTTTCATGCCCTTCTAAATATGGCCGCTTTTCACGCATCACTTTGTGTGAAAGGGGCGTGCCAAGGGTGTTTGTGGGTGTTCCCATGCAACACCATTGGATTCTGCTGCATTCCCAGATTTACAACATTTTGTAAATCTGGGAATGTTTTAGAATGCTGTGCCTCCTCAGGGGAGGCGTAAGGAGGACCAAAGAGGAGAAATGTTTCTATTTCTGCTAGTTTTTTACTCTTTCAATGCATGCTGCATTCTGCAGCACCCATAGATGCATTCTGTAGCACACATAGAAATGGGAAAAAGCTTATTGTGAGTGTTTTTGTGCAGGAAGGCGTCCCTTCCTCCACAAAAGCAATCATCCCCGCAATGCAGGCACCCTGGCACCATGGTGCCAGAGTGTCTGCATTGGTTCATGGCAGCCAATTGTGCACCGTTGCAGGGGTAAAGCACAGAGATGCGTCATATTGTTGTAAATATGTTGTATTCCTGTGTTTTTAAAATTACGCAGCTTGGTTTAGCAAAAGGCTTGTGGTACAGCGCTGTGTCATTTTGGTGTAAATAAGGCCCCTGGCTTTTTGACAGTGCCCGAGATTAATGAGGAATCGCAACTCTGAGGCAGCGCCAAAAACTTATGGCTCCCAAGGGGAGTCGTCAGGGAGGTGCAAGGAGGAGAAATACCTTAATTTCGCCTTGTTTTTCATTTTTCTATGTGTGCTAAACTCTGCAGCACACATAGAAAGAGGAAAAAGCCTCTTGTGATTGGTTTTGTGCTGGAAGGTTTCTCCCAAAAACAATCAACCCGGCAACGCAAGCACCCACCCTTGCACCGTGTGCAAAGGTGCCTGCGTTGGCGCATGGCAGCCCATTGTGCGCCAGTGCAGGGGAAAAGGACAGGAATGCGCCTTATCTGATAGGTAGGTCGCATTCCTGCCCATTTCCTTTGCCGTAGTGCAGCGCAGCAGGAAGACCTGCAGTGCTGCCCTATGGAAAAATCTTGTAAATAAGGCCTTTGGAGCTCATTTATAAGCCCATTGCGCCAATGGTTCGTCACTTTTATAGACGCACCGGCAGCGCAATGGGCTTCCCCATATTTACAAGGTCATGTAAAGCCACCCTGCGTGACTTTCCCTTCCACGCATAACTCCGCATGAAAGAAGTGTTGCATGAGTGTTGCTGTGGGTGTTTCCACGCAACATCTATGGAACTTGAAGCATTCTCAGATTTACCAAATTTTGTAAACCTGGGAATGTGTCAGAATTCTACGCCTTCCCAGGGGAGGAGTAAGATGCGCAACGAGGAGAAATATTTTAATTTTCCATTGTGTTTTCCTCTCTCTATGCATGCTGTAGAAAGAGGAAAATGCCTTTAATGATTGTTTTTGTGCAGGAAGGTACTCCCCTCAGTGCAGGCACCCTTGCAAAATGACGCAAGGGTGTCTGTGCTGGCACACGGCTGCTGTTTGTGTGCTGGTGCAGGGGATAAGGACAAGAATAAGCTGTATCTTGTAGACAGGGCGCATTCCTTCCCTTTAATTTTGATGCACAGCAGTGCTGCAGGAAAGCTTGCTGCGCTGTAGTGCATCAAAATATTGCACATGAGGCTCTATGCCTCTAGGCCTACACCACCCGTGAATCCTTTCAAAGATGCATCAATGTTTAAAGCATGTTATTTTCAGTAGGGCCACAATCTGTTATTGAAGCACCAGTCATCAGGATTTCATCACTGAGAGCTTACACAAAGATTTTCCATCCTACTTCGAATCTAGATTGTAGGAGACTATTGCTATGGAAGTTAGAGTCCGCTGCTGTTTTTTTTCCTTTTATCGCTGTTTTTCGCTTCCTCTTTTACTCATCTTTAATTGGAGAATATTTGCTTATTAAATCCTGTATACCATTTCTTTATCCTTTGATGTCCACACTGGATTAATATTCTACTGATTTTGTGAAAATTCTCAATTACAAATTATTGAAAGCTAGATGCTCCACCCTGAGCATGCCTCTAATGATCCCTCGCGCGCATGCGTGCATGTGCGAGCACGCAGGCGCGCTTCACAAGTCCCATCTTCTTAGTACTCAATTCAAGTCCACTCTGAAAGGCCGTTCGGAGGGAGACTGATACCCGCTGTTAAATATCTGGTGCGTCTCCCTCGAAGTCAGGCTGCAACTACATTTTAGGACGCATTTGGGGGAAATTATTTATTTCTTGCAGTAAAATCCAGGGCGCCGCTGTGTAAAACAGAAAACTTTTATGTCTTCGGCGATACAGAGTGTCATTGCAAAGTGCTCACAGCTCCTATCTGACTACCTAATTAGGTGTGAAGACAAGGGACTCTCAGGACGGGAAGATTGAGCGCAGAAGATATTGCGCTCCTTCAGCCGTGCAGGTATTTGAACTAAGCTCCCCCAGCGGTGTGCCTGCTTCCTCACGTCTGTCAGTGCCATCCATCAGGTAAATGCAGCGGAAGGCCTGAGACATCCAGTGAGACTGTCTTAAGCAGCAGGCGAGGGAGAGCAGGCAAAGTGGGAGGCGGCTGTGCGCAGTCTGCGGCCCGCGCATGGGCGATGGAGCAATGTGCTGAGAATTGTCAATCCCTGAGCGTGCTCTGGTGGGGTTTTGGTACATGTTCATTTCATGCTGCCATGTCCTGCTTGCAACCATATTGGAAAGTGCATGCGTTTGTGTTTTGTTCCACGTCTGTGGATGCCTATGCTTGAACAGATACCTGCAGCACTTACATGATCTTCAAGCCATGGTTTTTCTGGTAGTTATGCCCTAGTGCATTGTTTTACTTGTAGTCTTGCTCTAGTACAGGCCTTTACTTGTAGTCCTGCCCCATGTATTTCTTTACTTGTATTATTGATACAGTGCATGGCTTACTTTGTAGTCTTGCTCAGTGCAAGGCTTGACTTGCAGTTCTACTGCAGTGAATGGCCTGATTACTTACTAGTAATCTTCATTAGTCATGGTTCATCTCGTTCTCCTCCTAGCTAATATTTCATGAGGAACATAACTATTTCTAAGGACAGGAAATATAACAAGAAATTCTATTACTCCACCTATCCTCAGCTGGATACCATAAATAGGTTGGCATTACCTAGCACTTCCTGTAATCAAAAACTCTGTCAAAGGTCTTGAGCAGGGAGGGTGGGTGGTTCACAATAAATACATTTAGGACGAGCTGGACTAAGAGTAATGAAGATCACTGGTAAGTAATCACGTAATTTCCTCTACGTCCCTCATCTTCGTCCCATCATTACTTCATGAGATATGCCTTGAGTGAGTGAGGCATTGACACTGGTGTGTCGGAGTGAGAGAGCTTTTCCATGAGAGCTATACTGGAGGATGCTTAAGACAACCTCGCCAACCTCGGACTCAGACAGCTCGTCACAACGCCCACCCACTCCGCTGGCCACACACTCGACCCCATCTTCTCCGCAAGCTCACACGTCACCTTCAGCCACATCGCCGAATTCCACTGGACCGACCATCGCTGCATCCACTTCACCTTCCGGAAACCCACCACGCACCACCGCACCCAACAGATGCCCCACCGCAGCTGGAGCAAAATCACCGAAGAACAGCTAAACACCGCCCTCGCCCGAAGAACACCCGCCGAGCCCACCGACCCCGACATCGCCGCCAGCAACCTCAGGCGTTGGATCGACGACTGCGCCAACACTCTAGCCCCGATCAAGAAACCCTCCAACAGATGCACCAACAAGAATGCCAGGTGGTTCTCTGCGGACCTCCAGACCTCCAAACAAACCTGCTGAAAACTAGAGAAGAAATGGCTCCGCGAACAGACACCAGAGAACCATGCAGCCCACAAGAACACCATGGGCCAACACCATCACCTCGTCAGATCCACCAAAAGGACCTCCTTCAAGGACGCCTCGACAACAATGCACACAACAGCAAACAGCTCTTCAACATCGTGAAGGAACTCTCCAAACCCAGCTCCAACAGCAACGACATCCCACCATTGCAAGACCTGTGCAACTCCCTTGCCACCTTCTTCCATCGCAAGATCGCAGACATACACGACAGCTTCGACAGCCAGACCACCACGACAGCCAACTACACCTCAGACCCCACGGCCACCACCCACAGCGGCCACCTGCTCACCTGGACTAACATCGACGACGACAACACCATCAAAATCATGAACACCATCCACTCCAGCTCCCCATCAGACCCGAGCCCACACCAAATCTTCAGCAAAGCCAGCGCCACAATCACACCCCATCTCCGCAAGGCCATCCACATCTCATTCAAGACCGCGACCTTCCCGGAGAGCTGGAAGCATGCCGAGATTAACGCCTTGCTCAAGAAACCCAAGGCAGATCCGAGGGAACTCAAGAACTTCTGGCCCATCTTCCTGCTCCCGTTCCCGGCGAAGGTCATCGAGAAAACCTTCAACAAACAGCTGACCCGCTTCCTCGAAGAGAACAACATCCTGGACCCGTCCCAATCCGGGTTCCGCAGCAACCACAGCACCGAAACTGCCCTCATCGCCGCCACCGATGACATCAGGGCCCTGCTGGACAACGGCAAAACCGCGGCCCTCATCCTCCTGTACCTATCAGCCGCCTTAGGTACATCTGCCACCGCACCCTACGCACATGCCTCCACAACGCAGAGATCCGAGACAAGGCTCTGGAATGGACCACCTTCTTCCTGCAGAACCCAGCGCGTCCACCCCCCCACCTCCATTCCGAAGCTTCCAAGATCATCTGCGGCGTACCCCAAGGATCATCCCTCAGCAAGACTTTGTTCAACATCTAGATGGCCCCGCTCGCCCACGTCGCCAGACTGCACGACCTCAACATCATCTCCTACGCTGACGACACCGAGCTGATCCTCTCCCTCACCAAGAACCCCTTCACCGCCAAAACCAACCTCCACGAAGGAATGAAAGCCGTCACCAAATGGATGAAGAACAGCCGTCTGAAGCTGAACTCGGACAAGACGGAGGTCCTCATCACCGGCTCCACACCCTCAGCCTGGGACGACTCCTGGTGGCCCACCGCCCTGGGAGCAGCACCAACACCCATCGACCATGCACACAACCTGGGGTTTATCCTCGACTCAACGCTCTCCATGACCAAGCAAGTCAACGCCGTCTCATCCACCTGCTTCAACACCCTCTGCATGCTCTGCAAGATCTAGAGGTGGATCCCCACCGACACAAGAAGAACGGTCACCCAGGCCATCATCAGCAGCAGGCTGGACTACGGAAATGCCATCTATGTGGGAAGCCCAGACAAACTGCTCAAACGACTGCAACACATACAGAACGCCTCTGCCCGCATGATCCTCAACATCCCTCGACACAGCCACATCACACCCCACCTGAGAGACCTGCACTGGCTGCCCGTCAACAAGAGGATCACCTTCAAGTTCCTCATCCACGCACACAAGGTACTCCATGACACCAGACCAGCATACCTCAACAGACGACTCACCTTCTACACCCAGAACCGCCAGCTCCGCCGACCGCGCCCTCGCTACCGTCCCCCGCATCCGAAAAGCGACCTCCGGTGGCAGATCGTTCTCCTACCTCGCCTCCAAGACCTGGAACACCCTCCCCATCCTCCTACGGCAGACCCAAGACCTACTAACCTTCAGGAGGCTACTCAAGACCTGGCTATTCGAGCAGTAGCAGCACCCCCCAGCGCCTTTTGACCCTCACGGGTGAGTAGTGCACTCTTCAAATTTCCTGGATTGATTGATTGATTGACTTCATCTTCATATGAGGTGGCTTTGAGGTAATTGAATATGTTGGTGTGATCTGAGAGGGAGAGGGCTGTGAAGATTGACCACTGAGGGATGCTATGAAAAGGGGTGGCTATTAGGTGATATAGGCTTGGTGTTGCCAATGTGATGTCAAACAGTCTGTATTTGTTCACCAGAAAGAGGCTGATGGCATTACACTTGTCTGTGGAGAGTGGGACAGGCAGGTAAGGCAATAGGTTTATCTAGTGCTTCATTGTCCTGAAGAGTATTTTGTTACTGTTGGCACCTCCATTGCTGTCATTGGAATAATATTTGAGTTTGTTTGCTGTGATGAGTTGCCTGTATTGTGCGTGGAGAACATCTGTAGCATAACGTCATCAGGCATTGCCTTTTTGTTCAATTTTTTGCTGTTTATAGATGGAACACTTGTTGTTGGCAAACTCTTTAGAGTAGTAGGGTGCTAAAAGCTTCAACATGTATTTGTGAGTTTCACTTGGAGTGTGAGTGCTCTCATGGTTTTCTAGGAAATCAGTAAGGTAATTTAGAAGGATGTTGATGCCGGGCATAAAGTTTGCAGGGCAAGACAGGAGTTTGAGGTTTAGGTTGTCAAAGGAGAAGCTTTTGAAGGATCTGAAGGCTTGTTGGTCTCTTTTCTGATAACCTTGGTTTATAACTTGGACACTGAGTGGGCAGATGGGGGTGGCAAAGAGATAGGTCCAATTCAGCCATATGGGAGGTTTGCATTGGATGGTTGATGATGCCGAGAAGATGAGGTTTGTGGATGCAGCCTTTTAAGTATGTCGCTTAGTTGACAGGCTAGACCATGATTAGTGTGTCTGTGAGATTCAGAAGGATGTCCCTTGTTTTTTGTGCTTACATTATTGTGGAAGTTGACGTTTCCCAGGAGGGTGGCATGGGCCTGTCAAATGGGTGAAGCAGAGAGGAACTTTTGAGAATCAATCAATAATGCCCTTGTTCTGTCCAGGAGATCTGTGGATGAGGTGGAAGGAGGTGGAATGAGTTTTGGAAAGTTGAAAGTGACATACAAAGAGCACCACAGAGTTGTCATTTGCTAGGATGCAGGACCAAGAGGATGTATAGATGATAGAAAATTCCACTCCTTTCTTAGGACTATGGTCAGCCTGTGGGTTGCTGTAGAGGGTCGGAACAAGAATGTCTAAAATGTGTGAAGATATGGCCATGTCTGAACTGGGGTGGCAGAGTGGGCTAAAGAATGGTGATGGATTAAACCCAGATCAGTTGACTGGGGGTGAGTGCTTGCAATGTTCAACACTCCGTCCATCATTTACTTTGGATTTTGCTTTGTTCGCCATAAGTTGGCAGGGTATGCTCAGACGTGAGTCCCTTGCTCACTTTGCCACTGGATTCAAGCAAGCCTGGCTGAAGACGGCTGAAATGCCAGAAACCGGTCCTAGGAAGCTTGTTTCCGGTCCAGGGAAGACATGGCTTGGCAGTTCGGGCTGGACTGTTCCCATGAGGCACAGGGTCAGACTGATTTGCATATGGCCATGTCTGAACTGGGGTGGCAGAGTGGGCTAAAGAATGGTGATGGATTAAACCCAGATCAGGTGACTGGGGGTGAGTGCTTGCAATGTTCAACACTCCGTCCATCATTTACTTTGGATTTTGTTTAGGATATGGGGGAAGCCATGAGTCTGTGATGAAGAGTGTGTTAAGCTCATGATAATTTGAAACAAAGAAGTGGAAGTTTGTAATTGAGTAAAGTTTACTCTAAAACAATACAAACAATTTGGAGGTGCCTCGATGAATGTGGGGTAGCACTATTGCCCCACTAAGTAACTTATGTTATACTTTTGGTTTGTTAATGTAAAAAGCATGCAACAAAATGTGTTTTTTTAAAAAGCGTCGGATAGTTGATGTTGTTAGCAGTGTCTGGGGCATGCAGTGCTGCAGAGTGTGCATTAATGACCATGAGTAGGACCATGTGTTTGGTAGTGTTTGGGCATATGGTGGTTACTGTGATATGTATGAGGTATTGTCTATGTGTTGTGAGTAAGTGCTGTGAGTATGTGTATGGTTTTGATCTGGGTGTGAATTTAGTGGTGGGTAGTGTATGGTGCTAGAGAGTCATTGCTCCCAGTTAGTTGACTGTTATGGTTCAATGGAAATCCTATATTTATACTGGGCACTATTTTAAAAATCCACTGACTATTACTGAATTTTAGTGCCTAATCCTTTATATTCTCATTATTCTTCAATTTCAATGTTGTTATTTTGGAGAAGTACACATTTTTAATTCTATTCCACTTGAACTTTGTTGCAAATATGTTCATATGAATCATGATAAGATGCAAAAATATTAGTTCAAGTGTATTGCTGACTCAAGCGATTCTGTATTGCATTTATTACTGTGCAGGAACACATTTCGGCATTAAGATTAATTAATTCCCTTGGTCAACTGAGTGAGTCACAGCAATTAATTTATGATTGAGAAATGTATTTTGATCACAAATACAGTTGCCTGATTGCTTGAGAGGGAGATTTGTTCCTTGGAGAAATGAGTACATAGTTTGTGCTATGAAATTTGGCTCTGAGGGGGAGAGCGGAAACCAATATTAAATACGAAAAAACAATGTAGCTTAATAAGTTTGGGAAAGCACAGCTTTTTGTATTCAAAAATATTTTTCAAATATTTCCAAAAATATTATACACCTACTGGTTTCTCTGATGCAACTCGTAATAGAAAGCTTACGTTTATGCATGTTAAATAGGGGTTTGCTAGAGCTTCTTCATCCACCATCAGCTTAATGGGTTGAATGCTCAATAGGATTATCCATCATAATATCGACTCTACAAATATCATACTATCAACTACAATATCAGGAACAAAATATGCAGGACCAAAATATCTAGAAGGTAAGCACATAAATACGTGAGTATAGATTTACTCTTCACTCCAGCCACAAACCATGACACTATATATATAATCAAACCGATATATGTGGCGTTAATTAAAGTAAACCTATATTTATTTACACTGTTGACATTTTCGTTCTCAAAATTTGGCCACGATATTGTGGTTGTACACGATTACAAAGTCAATTCAAGTCAAGTCAAAAATACTTTATTCAGCCACTAAAAGCCATAAAATCAGACAGTTAAAAACATTCTGAAAAACTTTAGAAGACAATCAATAGATTAGGAGAGGGAAAGTGCACCTGTCCATTACTGAAAACCCCATCATACACATATTGTATATACTACAATTAATCACTTAATCAAATAGAAAATAAAATTGTAAAAAAATCAGACAGCAGGTATCAATACATGAATAAAAATACAGCAAATAAAATACCATAAAAATAAATACTTAATAAAAAAAACCTTAATTAGGCGTTTAAAAAGTACTCAGAAAAACATATGGTGCCATAACCATACTTAAATAGAAGTTACATAGCTACTGTATGGACATCTTCTTCCTGAATCTCATAGCCCCTAGCAGAAAGCTTGCGGCCCCAAAGCACACCACAAGGTAGGATAGCATTTGCAAAAATAGTATGGCAGGCCTTACTTGAAAAAAGTTAGCCTCTCTAAGTAATGGCAGTATATATTTTTTGCGGAAGGGGGCATAAAATTCACATAAGAAAATAAAATGGAAGATATCCTGTTCCAAAACATTGTCACAATGACACAGCTTTAGGGTACCTGGCAACTAATACCCCTTGCGGAAGGCTAAAATCTACAGTACCTGATTCAGCCGAAATCTAGTTAAAACAAAGCAATGTTGCACGTTGGGGACTAGTGACAAGTAGGGCTGTAACTGTGGGGTCAGACTTATGGTAACATACCTTCTCACTGAAGGCTTGGCTAATTCAAGGCCCTCTCTGATCGCCTGCTGCCTGGCCAAAAACGTCAAGTTAATATCCTTAATGGCTGCCGGGCCTAAGGGTCTAGGTTTGCTGTATATATCAGGGCAGCCCAGCCACATCATTTGTTCCCTAATGTATTTTAGCCAAGGAATATGAAGGGCCCCCTCAAGGGCAACACAGTCCACTATGACCAACTGATTCAGAGTAGTGGAGGTGCTCAACCAGATCCTCAGCCAGTGTATCAATGGTGCAGCAGCGATGTGGTCAGAAATATACCCCAAGCTCTTCATGCAGAATAAAGGCAGGGGTTCTTGAGGGGAGAGCGAGAAGGCCTTGCATGCATTTATTCTCGACCCCCTGAATATCCCTCACATCCTTATAGCCCCATACATCACACCCATATTTCGCCATAGGGATACACTTTTCTTTATAGACCTTGAGCAGGGCAGGCATAAGTTTGGACCCCAACCTTTTTGCAAAATCCCATACGGCCCCAACTGCTCTTGCCAATATGTTCTCTTTTAGTTGTCTTTGCACAGCCCAAGTCCGATGATCATCGAACAACACTCCAGATAAGGAAAGGTAGACACTTTCGACAGTTCTACCCCCTCCTGCAGAAATACTTGCTCTTAGCGGCCATTTTGCTACCCATTCTCATGGTATGAGATTTTGAGAAATTGGTTGCTAAGTCAAGTGACTCTATAAAATGAATAAAAACATTTAAAAGGTTTTGGAGGACTACAGCGCTCCTTGCAAACAGCACTGCATCATCTGCGTACAGTAGTGCAGGGACCAGTTTTGCCCTTGCTCTTGGGATTTTTTTAGTATTGACTGAGAGGAGGTCCCCAAGTTTATTTATAGTGTCAACAGCAGAGGGGCCAAAATGCACCCCTGACGTACCCCTCGCTTGACCACCCAGGGTTCAGTCAAACTGCCATCTTCCTTGAACCTTACCCCTGCAGTGGTGTATAATGCAAAAAGGATACCAGACTCGGGTCCATACCCAACTCCCCAGGATCTGCCACAGTTTAGATTGGTTGACTCAATCAAAAGCCAACGTTAAGTCCATAAATCCCATATGCAAGGTACCCCTCTTTGCTATAGTGTTCTTCCCGATCACCAGGTTCACGTTAATGCATGATCAAGCGTCCCTCTCCCTTGCCTGAAACCATACTGTAAATCACTAATAACGTTAACATTTTCTAACCACAATGATAGATGGTTCAAGATCGCCTTCCCCATAATTTTAGCAGCAGAATCCAAGAGTGAAATAGGTCTATAACAGGCAGGATCATCCCTTGAACCCTTTTTAAAATTGGGATAATAATAGCCTTCGCCCATGACGGTGGAAAACCACATGCGTCAGCAGCATTAAAGACCCGCGCCAATATTGTAGCCCAGACCTGAGGTTCTGCCTTATACAGGTCAGCTGGTACCCCATCCAGGCCCGTTGCCTGTACCCCAGCTGTAGCAAGGAAGGTTCAAACACTATCTTGCATGAAAATGCATGAAAATGTACTCCAAGGGCACATCTTGTTTTTAAAAGTCATTAGTGATACTAGCAAGCGGACTGGTTGGAAGAGAAAATCATCCCCACCCAGTAGCAGCTGGCATGGCTGGCGTGTGTTGAGGCAGGTGTGAGCGGAGGGGATTGTGTGGGGGAAGGTTATGCGGGTAGGGGGGTTGCACAGGGAGGGGGCCATCATAATTTTTAAAGAAACAAAAAAATATATACCTTTCCGCCGGGTCCCACGTCTTCTCTGCTCCTGCTGTCTTGCTTTTGACAGTAAGCAGGCAGCCAGGCTCCCTCCCCTAAGCCAATCACAACGCTGCAAGCAGCGTTGTGATTGATTGAGAGCACCCAGCCAGAGGCTAATAGGGTGGCCATGTTCTCCATGCAGTCTGCAATGCAAGGGCAGAGTGCCCAAGACTGGTTTGCGCACTCAGGAATGGCCAAACCACTCTTCTCCTGCCCTGCTCAAAGAGCAGAGCAGCCCCGCCCACCCGCCCGCAATGTGCAAAGAAAACACAAAATGGTAATAACCAAAAGTTATTACCATTTTATGTTTTGGATTTCCAAAATCCAAAACATAAAAAAATCCTCTGCCTCTGCCCTAGTGGAGGAGCCACCCTTGTCCCCACCGAGACATATTTCTGTGTCACCCAGTCTCCTTAACAAAACAATTATGCAGAATATTGCACCTGATGTTGCCGAATGTTACACCTGAGAAATTTCTCGAATTACCCTTAATGCAATTACATAAACATCTTCAATTTCACTGGTATAATACAAAATTCGCATGGGACTAGTGCAATGGTTTTTGCCAGCAAGGATCTGCAAAGTTCCAGATTTCCACTTTAAGAATTTTCCCTTCAATAGAATTAACTTTGTCTTCTCCCATGTTGTTTTTCTGTGCATTCCCATATAATTTACACAGCATTATACCGTAAACTGTACTTTAATCAAACCCAGCCGATATGGAAAATGTGCGCAGACTTTTTCCTCAAGAAAGTTACCTTTTCTACAGCTCTTCCATGCAGCACAGCAAATGTATGTAATGTGTTTCCTCTAAGTTTTCATTTTTCTAATGATATGATTTTCATGTAAATGTGGTAATGCATAAAACGTTGCAATCGTTACACTTTTCCATTGAATATGGATATTGAAGAAAAAAAAGGAATATTGCAGTTTTGCACTATTCCTTTGTTTTTTTACAGAGTTTTATAGCGCGAATTTGACCCAAAGGTATCAGGTATCAGAGCGCTTTACATGAGCACCAGTTACATTACACAATGACACATTCATTTTTGTTCGGCACGGGGAGAGTAAGTGATTTGCATGGAATCACAGGATTTTTAGCGTCACTGCCAAGACTCGAACGCGGTTACCCAGCTTTGAGATCAACCGCCCAAGCTGTTAGGCCAAATCCTCTCCCCCTCCTTAAGTAGCCCATTTTCTTAAAACCTTTTTTGTTACCTGAGACTTTCCAACTGTTTCCTATTAAACATATTTATCAATAATAACTTATGGTTTTATGTAGCATTCCATACTGCGCACCTCTCTCGTGTCTGTGTATAAGAAATACCAGCGGTTGCTAATTCTCGGTTTAATGGTACTCAATTTACCAACCTCAGCTTCTTCCATAAACCAGTGAGGTGATTTGTCGTCTTGGATTTTTGGTTTACTGCAGACAGCTTGGCACACATTGCCAAGAGAGTAGGCTTGGAAGCAACTAATTAGTCGCTGCCCTTCTATTCTTGAAGCAGAGCTGGTCATCTACCAGAATCATTTTCATATTATTCCTTATTTTAAAAGATCTCACATTTCGAGTAATGAATGAGGCATATCTTTCTGTCCCCCATGTTTTTTAAAGGTGTGCCCAATCAAGATTCCTGATAATATTGTGGAAAATGGTTATTGTTTGTTATGAGTGGCTCGCCTTGATTATAATATCCTTTCCGGCAGATACCTGGAATCCATTAAGCAGCGACAAATTCCTGAGGTTCATACTAGTTTGACTTTTGACGATTGCCTTTCCCCAGAAAAATCTCCCCTCTCCCACTTTTTCTTTGTATTTTATCTTGTTTTTTTGCATTTCTATATCTTCCTAAAGTGTGGGTTCATATTGGGAAAACATAACAAAGGTTGATATTATAGAAAAGTTAATCTTATTTTGAACATCAATTGTGGGGCCCACTAATACCATGAAAGCTGGTGTACATTTTATACAAGCTGCTTATCCCAAAATACATAAATGCATTGTGGTGTTTCTTAATTATCACTAGATGAGGTAGAATACATAGGATTAGAAACATATTAAAGATGTAGACTGTAGCCTCACTAAAGTAGTAATTTATTCAACACAAACAAGAAATCATAAGGGGAATAAGAAATACAACACAAAAAACATAAACAAGATAAACATTTCCCATCTCACGAGATATGCATTAGTATCAGAGGGATTTGAGATAATAATAAAGCAGATATTAGGTCAAACATAGGGGATCCTCTCAATTTAAGGAGTCTTGCCTGGCATGGATCTTTTGCAGAGCATTGAGAAAATGGTTCTGGCCCTAAGTGCGACAGAATGAGATGGGCTAACAAGGGATTCATTACTGCCGCAGCATCCGCCGGCCCAGGCGCTGTCCCTCCTGCAGCCTAATAGTGACATTCCTCATCTCTAAATGACGCTTCTGCAATTGCCCAGTGATTTACATCTCTTCGATGTCAACGGCGTAAAGATCATTGTGGGTTTTGGTTTCTTAAATTCAGCCTAGGGAGCAAATTCATTCAAATCCTCTAGGGCTTGTCCTTGCAGGCACTGGGCTGAATCATTGCAGCAAATACTTCAAAGGTCTCAGGCATCGGTATATGTGCAAACGTTCCTAAGAATTGTGGAAATGTCACAACTTTCCCTTAATACTATCACAAAAAGTCACCTTAATTTCAGACTTTCACACTTTTCCATTAAATGCACAGAGTTAACTGTAGTGTGGCAGAGGAAAGCATTCCTTTTTTTTTTTTATTTCAGTAAATTTTTATTAATAGTTTGGGTTTTTTTCCCCACAAACATCTGACAAAAAACATATAACATATCACATACATATGACATATAACATGCACTCTGCATCGCTTGTTGTTACAGGGCCGCCCACTTTGGCTATGTAAATTGTGTTATAATTTGACTATTATGGTTGCCCCCCACCCACTGTCCTCATATGGGTCATAGAAAGCACAGAGAGGGACAGGGAAAAAGGAGCCAAGAGCAGAGAGAGAGAGAAGAGGCATCTCATAAAGGGAGAAATTAGCGTGTTTGCTATTATCTAATGCAGGTTGCTATCCGGGTAGTTATACTAGGCCTTTTTAGGGCGGGTCATAAGGGTCTAGGTATTTGTCCAGCATTCCATCATAGTACTGAGGAAATAGAGATTCAGTCCCTGCCATGAAGTACAGAGTGAGTAAATGTAGATTTCGCTCATTAGGAATGTTTTGTATATTTGAAGATGTTTATGGCGAGCTAAAGCAGGTCAGGAGCCAAGAAGATGCTCAATGTTTGTGAAATTGCTACACAATTAGCCAAATCATGACAAGGCGTCATCAGAATAGACAGCCATGTTCAGCTTGATCAGATCACATCCCCTCTGGTGGTACTTGATCTGATCTCATTGGAAGAAGGCTTTGGTGAGGTGGAGAGTGCTAAGCATTATGTGCAGATGTTCGTGCATTCATTGAATCGCTAGGTCTATTCACACGCGTTCACGTAATATCCCGATCACGCATGGAATAATGATCTGAAAATCAGAGATTATGGAGTAGATGATCGCAGGCAATTCTGGCTCTCTTGCCACATCCCTCTCCCAGGCAACTAAAGCAATTAAGGGAAAGGAACACGCGATTCCTGCAATTTATAGAATATTCCACAGCTGCACAAAAAACACATACCTCATCAAGAACTTGGCAGCCTTCACTACGTGAAAGAAGCAACCTTACCAATAACACCATTAACTTCTGGGAACGCTGCCAGCTTTCTTTTATTTTTGTTAAACTATATGAACTCTGGCTCACACCTCTTTAGTTTAGCCTGGTTGTTCTGGCTCGGCTGTTACACCTCACAAAAAAAAATAATGAAAAGTACATCAATTTGGCAGCAATTTACATGGGCTTTGAAGTGTATGTTTAGGAAGCGAGACTATAAAAAGTTAAGGACTTTTGTGGGCACCTTCATGACTCAATGGAAGACTTGTTCACTGGTTTCCGCAGCTTTTTGAGCTTTTGTAGGAAATGGCTAATACTTTTGCTGACATATGAGCCCAGGATAAAGTAACAATGGGGAAAGGTGAGGTCTCAATCATTGAAGGTTGCAATCAAAGTTTCAAACATGTGAGATGACGAAAAAGCTAAACGCATCCTCAGGCAAGAACAGCAGTTATATGTTAAGGAATTCTCACCAAATATATTGGGCAATGGTAAAATCTGTTGCTTACAGGGCTTAAACCCAGCACAGGAGTGACATGTGGTGCTCTGTGAAAACATCATTATTGTCATGATTATTAGTAGCAGTAGCAGTAGTAGCAGTATCAGTAGTAGCAGTATCAGTAGTAGCAGTAGCAGTAGCAGTAGTAGCAGTAGCAGTAGTAGCAGTAGATCATAAATAAAGGAAGTAGGAAATAACTGGACAACTGACAACGGTCACAACTACAGCCACCAATGGCAATTTTACCCTAATTTCTCATCCTCCCCCCCCCCCCCCACCTCTTAGGAGAGTTAGCTCAGTATGACTGAGTTTGCACAAGAAATTCAGGAGGCCAAGTTAACCCGTGGGATCTAGTGAGATCACCAGAATCTTGACAATGTTAATGATTTGTTTAAAAAATCACCTTAACCAAGTAAAAAAATAAAATTAAAAACAAAAAACATCATGTTCCCAGGGCAAAGGTTTTGACAGACTTAGCACCTTCGGATTCCTGCAAAGGCGCTGCCCCCTGCTGGTGAAGCCCACCCAATGCCTTTTGTGTAAGGCAGCACAACATGAATCGAAATGGAGCAAAAACATGTTCTGTTCAACTTGCGGATGAACAGCAGAGAAGGATAAGAATAAAGAATAAAACCACGCTCATCACGCTTCTAAAGTGCTTACATCTTCCCTTACTAACATCAAGACATTTTGGACAAACGTGTGTAGCCCTTGCTTGCTGCTTCCCATTTCAAGTCAGAGTTTGCAAGATTCTCAGGCCCAAGTGTAAGTAGCCCATCCAAATCCAGGTTTTTATTTTGCATTCTGGGACATGTGGTTCAGATTTTATAATTGGATGATCTGTGCAACAAATCCTAAAATACAAAATAAAAAGCCTGCACTGAGTGACTCGCGCATGGAATTGTGAAAGCTAAGAGTTGTGTATCACACATCATAGACACACTACTTGACTAACCACCTCGAGGCTGCTAGGCTTAGACTGTAGTCACTGTGCCAGCATGAGAACTGACATATGACATATTTCGGAATCCTCTGTTTTAACAAGCTTAAGTTTATCACGCATTTTCAGCTAAATCAAGCCCTCATGATACCTAATCATTTTGTAGACGCAGGAGAATGCAAAAACAACCCAAATCTCAAGTTGTCCGACATCCGTCTGTCAACTAGTGCCATAGTAAGCTTGAAAATCATTGATAACGTAATTTCCTTTTGTACTTGAATCCAGATTTCCTTTGTATTGCAACAGTAATATTTTGCATACACTTAATTGTAAAACCATCCCGTTCGTCCAATGGTAGGAAAAACAATAAAGAAGAGAGAAAAGATAAAGAGAGCAAAGTAATGAGGCAGAGAGACGGGTACAAGAGAGTTGGGAAGAGTATGGAGAGATATGAGATTTAGAGAAAGAAGAAACTTTACAGAAACAGAGGTAGACAAAGGGAGGCTCAGTGATACAGTGGTAGAGAGAGGCTGAGGGAGAGAGACAGGTAGAGACAGAGGTGAGAAAGAGAGAGAAAGGGTACAGAGAGAGGTGAGCTATAGAGGGAAGTGAAATAGAGAAGGGGTCATAAAAAAGAAAGAGTGAAAGACCGAAAGGGAGGTGGTTAGTGAAAGGTAGACAGAAACTGGATAGGGAAGTACATGAAAAGTATAGATGGTAAGTGAGAATCAGAGAGATGAGGTGGTGAGAGATATGTGGGTAAAAGAGCGATACGAGGTAGACAGAGTTGAGGTAGAGTGATGATGTAGAGGGAGGGGCGAGGGAGGTAGTGATAGGTGAAGTATAGAAAGATGTTGAGAAAAAGAGAGGTGAGATAAAGAGAGATGAGACTGAGATATAGGTGAAG
This sequence comes from Triturus cristatus, assembly GCF_964204655.1. Taxonomy (NCBI): domain Eukaryota; kingdom Metazoa; phylum Chordata; class Amphibia; order Caudata; family Salamandridae; genus Triturus; species Triturus cristatus. The sequence continues at coordinate 48,149,302 of NC_140584.1, forward strand.
TAGATGGAAGACACACCCAGGAAGGCGAGATGGAAACAGAGCAGTGAAGTCTAGGGAGAGTGGACGGGCGGAGAAGGTTGAAGTAAACAGATGGAGTAGAGATGTAGAGGTAAGCTGACGGAGTCTAGAGAGAGTTGAGATTGTGTGAGACATGTAGAAAGAAGTGCAGTAGAAAGAGGAGTATTAAGAAGATGAACTGGACAGAGGTGAGGGAGAGAGAAAAAAGATATAGAGATGGGTAGGCATATACCAATAGATAGAGAGAGAAATACCGAGATGAAGAGATATGGGTAAGAGAAAAGAGGTCAGGAGAAGTAAGGAGAGCCCAATGGGAGAAAAAGATATTGGAGGCGGAGATAGAGGGTATTGGGGTAGAAGAGAGAGGTGACAAACAGTTACAGAGTGCAGTTGATAGAGAAGTGTGATAGAGAGAATTATAGTGATTTAGTGATTGACGAAGTAGAGAGGCATGCCATACAACAAGAGAAGGAGGTAGCCAGCACGATGTAGTATAGGAAGGAGATTTAGAAAGAGAGGAGGAAGTAAGGAGGGAAAGGCAACGTAGAGAAAGGGTAAGAATACATTCGAGGAAGTAGACAGAAGTTTAGAGAGAGGCAAGGAAGAGAATGCAATGCAGGGAGAGAGAAAGATGGAAGAGTGAAAGAGAGGTACCTAGAAACGTGGAGAATGAGGAGGTAAGGATGGGTAGTCAGCAGTAGATGCAGGCAGAGAGAGGGAGAAGGGTTGAGAGAGATGAGAGAGAGGCAGAGGGCAAACGGAGTCTTCTGACTTTCTGATAATTTTACCAGGAGGCCTCATGGAAGATGGACCCTCACTGAGGAGCAGCGGCGGTCCGTGGAGGGAGTTCAGTGGGGTGGAAAGGCGGGGCGGGGGAGGGGCAGGGTGGGGGGTACTAAACACTGGAACATGGATAATTGGAGTTAAGTAAACAATTAAATAAATAAAACAATTCGTGCCGCGGCGAAGGGGTTAAGATAAAAGTTCAACGCTTTAAGCCTCACCCATCAGAACAGCCATCACCAATACATTTGACATCTCACAGGTATGATCACAGAGCAGAAGAGTGTAAGAGAGCCCCCTCCCCAGCTAGATCTCAACCTCTCTCCTAATCCTCCAGTCTCTAACCCCTAGATTCACATGCCATACCGAATGGTCGATCCACTGTTGCAGACAGCATTAAATGGTTTGAAAGAATAATTTGATCCATAAAAATATCAATCAACCTGAAAATTAAATTATTACTGCCAACTAACTAAATTTATAGTTTGTGCCTCTTCCTTACACACGCCTCCTCCATCACACAGCCACAGGCTACATCCTAAACCACACATTGCAGCACAATGCTCCCCAATAACTTTTTCAACAAATACACCCTATTTCCAACCATGCACCCCCACCCATGCATAGTGTTCTATCTCTGGATGAGGCGCTCCAGCACCCCTCATGAAGCATGAAGTGTTGTGGTATGTATATCCTACAGAATAATGCAACACAACATTTTTAGACACCAGCCCACCTACTGGAGGAGGAAAGGTTTGCTACAAAAGAGCATACATGTTAAGATATCAGCTTTATACAGAGAAAGAGCAATGCAAATGCTAAACTGGTGAAAGGAACTAGTGAAAGCAAAGGAAATAATCAGCATGTTAGAACCATCAAGCACTGCAGAGGCTGACAGTTAAAGCTGGCTTTACAAAAGCTATTCAAGGTAATTTTGAATTGTAACATTTAGAATTGAAAGGGACTAAAAAACACCTAAGTGTACGCCCTGTGGGATGCTTTTGTAAATTGCAAAGAGTCACGAAAATAATCTGAAATTGAAACGTAAAGTATAATAATTAAAATTAAAATTGTTGTGCTCGTGTAGTTTATTAATTTTAGAACAGTGCCTGAAGGTCTGGTCACTGGACAGAGAATCAGGGATAGCGTTGTGGTGATTTACAATAAGTTCCACATATCAATCGTTGTTATAGTTTAACAGGTTGAAAAAGGTGATTTTTTTCTATACAGAAATAGGTAAGGGAAATAATTGATTTTTTGTTTTGTTTTTGTTAAACGCAAACTTCGAAATTTTGACAACTCTCAACATGTCGGTGTCTTTCAGCTGATTTAGATGTGTAAATTATGACTCTGTTCGTGCACAGGTGGACTTTTATTTAATAAGGAGGCCTTCTTGTTTCGAATAACGTTTATGATTGGCAATCTGTCATTGGGGCATTTCGCCATTTTATTCCGTTTAAGAATTAATTCGTGTTCTCACAAATTGCTTTTTCGTTAACAAATTGACTCATTTTGCAACTGTAGGAAGGTTAACTTTGAATTTGCTATGAAGCACATTTAGGGCCTCATGTAGGTAAATAAATGTTACCGTTTCTTAAATACCGAGCCGTACCGAATCGGTAAATTAGAATCGGTAAGTTATATGTAGGTAAAAATTCGGTAACAGTTACCGATTCGGTAACATTCGGTAATCACGAATCGGAATACACCGAATCGGAAAATACCGAGGTGGTATTTACCGAATCGGAAAATACCGAGGTGGTATTTACCGAATCGGAAAATACCGAATCGGTATGTACGGATTCGGTAAATAAAATCACATGACTTGACGAAACAGCTAATCCTGTGCAACCACAGCCCACCCAACCAGGAAGTGGCCACACCCAGGCAGGTGTACATAATAAGCCGACCCTGGAGAGGCTTGGAGTGCAGAGGAGAGGCAGGGAGCCGGTGCCTGTGCGAGCGGGAAAACGAACATCATGTCCAGCCAGAGAACACAGAGAGACGGAGGGGAAAGGAGGAGGAAGCTGAAATTCAGCCCCAAGGAACTCCAGGTGCTGGTGGAGGAGGTGGTGAAGCAGCACCAGAAGCTGTTTGGAAGGCAATCCCTGCAAGTGCCTGAGGCTGAAAAGCGCAACATATGGCTGGCCATCCAGGCCCAGGTGAATGCTGTGGGAGTGACCCACAGGGACATAGAGGTCCTAAAGAAGCGCTGGTATGACCTGAGGATTGTAACCAAGAGGAAGATGGGCGACATCCAGAAGGAGGCCAGCCAGACTGGAGGTGGAACCAACAGGGCACCTGCCCTCACCGAACTGGAGGAGCTGGTGACGGCCACAATCGAGCAAGAGAGCGTCGTGGGTCTTGGGGACGCCGACAGCTCTGCCAGAGCCGCCACACACCAAGGTAAGACGAAAGCACAGCAATGTAGCCCCCCCTACCCCTATCCCACATCCCCCATTGTGAAACGAGAATCACACTGCAGTCCACACGTGTCAGTGCAGACAGGCAATGCATTCCGGGAGATGTAGTCAGGGAAACACTAACCATGACGTAAATGTTACAGGGCAACAAGGCATGTCACGCACTCGAGGCACAAGGAGACAGAGGACATTTTGGAATGTGAAATGATTTATTGTGACGCTTTCAATGCAGCCCTTCGGGGACACTGAGCCAATGTTGTATTTCTGTCCACAGATGTGACATCATGCAGGACAGGGCATGCTGCAGGAGAGACGGCACACCGGCCACAAATATCACCTCTAGCCAGCACAAGTTCAGACCAGGGAGCAGGCCCACTGGCAGCCGCACCACCAACACAGGCAGCCTCGCCGCACCCAGAGCCAGCATCACCTCACCCAGAGCCAGCATCACCTCACCCAGAGCCAGCATCACCTCACCCAGAGCCAGCATCGCCACTCATGTTTGAATCACCGGCCACATCTCCGCTTGCAGGTGTGAGAATGAGGAGGCGTCCAGCAGCCAGGCTACGAGCCTTAGACACCTCGTCAGACGACAGCATGGGCCCTGAAGAACTCAACAGGCCCCAGGAAGGGAGCCATGCCACTGTGCCCCACACCTCACAGGCAGCACAGACGGGAGCAAGAGGGCGCCGCAGGTCGCGTGTCCAGAGTCCACCAGCACCCATTGACGGCCATGGTGTCTTCTTGGGTCTCGAGGGCCAAATGTTGAAACAACAGCGCCTGCAAACAAAGGCAGTCATGTCAGTCCAGAGGCACATGCGGGTGATGAAAACTACATTAGTCAACATGGACAACAACATCAGCGGCATGGCTGTGGGCATTCGGGACATGTCCCAGTCAATCCAGCAGTTGTGCAGCAAATTAGATGCTGACATCGAAGCACGGCGCCGGGAACGCCAGAGAAGGGACACTACCAACAGGGCACTCAACCGTCTGGCAACTGCGACTTCTCTACTGTGCCGGCGCTCTGTGACGATGCAGGAGGGCCTAACACACAGCTGCAGCGACCTGTCTCGGGGGATGGTGCAGGTGACAAGTGCACTAGGGGTGCTATTAACTAGTCAGGCGTCGACAACTGCTGCAGGGGATGCTGCGGAGAGCATCGACACCAGCAGCAGGAGCAGCATCACACCCCCCGTCCCAGAAGGACGCAGGTGCAGCAGGCGGCTTGGGGTTGGCCCTAGTGAGGATGCACAGGCCGTGCCATCCACCACTGCAGCGCGTATGCGCAAACATTGATGTGGCCCTGCTTAGCCACTTCCCAATGGGTGTCGTAACCCTGGACATACTCCTTGTATAGATGGTATATTGCCAGATTGGCTTGTTCATGTGTTCATGGCGTGGTGCCACATTGAAACTACGTCATGACTAATCACAACTGGCTGTGTCTCCTTACTTACTCAGAAATAGTTGCATGTGATCTCTGTCCGTCTCTCTCTCCCATCGATTGCAGTTGGCACTCTAGCTGCGTTGCCCTGTGGCTGGCCTGACTCATCCTCGTTGTCCTCAAAATATGTTAGTTCCACATCTGTACCTTTTTTCGTGGCAAAGTTGTGCAGCATTGCACAAGTGGCAATAATCTTGCAGCAGGTGATGGGTTTGTACTGGCGTGCGCCTCCGCTCTTGTGGAGGCAGCGGAACCTGCTCTTCAGTAGTCCAAACGTGCGCTCCACCACATTGCGTGTTGTTTTGTGTGCCACGTTGTATCGTCTCTCACTCTGGGTTGCTGGGTGTAGGTAGGGAGTGAGGATGAATGACCGGCATGCATATGCACTGTCGCCTGGATGAGTAAAAGGGAAACATCAGTCACATGCCTCTTTACACTATGATTTGCAGGTTGCAAGGGGCGTCACTGTTACTCACCTAGCAGGTATCCCTCTCCGAATTCTCCGGCACTCAGTCGTGTGTAGATCCCACTATTCTGGAAGATGTAAGAGTCGTGGGTGCTCCCAGGAAACTTTGCAACAATATCTGTGATGATGTTCCCTGCATCACAGATCACCTGCACATTGATGGAGTGGGTGGACTTCCTGTTCCTGTAGATGTGTTCTGTGTCAGCTGGTGGACAGATTGGGATGTGTGTGCCATCAATGCAGCCAATGACATGGGGGAACTGTGCCATGTGATAAAAGTCTGTTTTTGTTTTCTGCAGTGCAGCCTGTGTGTTGGGGAAGCTGATGTAGTGGTGCATTCTCTGCATCATGGCATCCAGGAACTTCCTGAAGAAACGGGACAGGCAACTCTGGGATACACCACCCACCGCTGCTGTCACCACCTGATAACTGCCGGATGCCAGCAGATGTAGGCTGCAGAGCACCTGCACATGTGGGGGTATGGCGTGCGCCCTTCTTATTGGCTGGTCCAGGAGTGGGTGAAGGTCCCTGATTAAGTCCATGATGATTTCGGGGTGTAGCCTGTACCTCTCATGTATCTCTGCATCAGTCAGCTGGAATAGTGTGATGCGCTGTCTGTAGATGCGTTCCTCCCGTCGCCAAACCCTCAGTCCTGCTGCCTGTAGACGTAGGCGCCTTGCAATGACATACATGGCGGCCATGTTGTCCACGCTGTTGCATTTTGGGATTGCTTATATGCACTGTTGATGGTTACCACCTGCTTTCAATCCGTGTTAATTACCGACTCTTATTTACCGATTTTCTTGGATTTCTTAATTACCGAGTGCTCCTACATGTCATTGTGATTTTTACCACTTCATATTTACCACTTCATATTTACCGATTCGTTAAGTATGTATTCGGTAAATCTGATTCGGTATTTTAGAATTCGGTAAATATGATTCGGTATTTACCGCCTCATGTTTACCGAAAAGTCGTTTTTGGACTCCTACATCTCACTTGTCTGAATACCGGTCGGTAACGGCATATTTACCGAAAATCGGCCGTTACCGACCGGTATTTGGCTACCTACATGAGGCCCTTAGTCTCAAAATTCACCTGATAATTGAGCCAAATGTACCCACTTATACCCCCAAAGAACAGGTTAAATTGTAAGTGAGTAGGTAAGTGGACACATACATAGGTGAACTTTGGAAAATAAGGATGAATTTGACTTTTTGGCACTGATTCTGTCATTGAAACTGAACTCGTTACATTTCAAGGCATAGAGGTAATAATTTGGAAAAATTAAAAGTCCTACTGTGTGTATCCTATTCTAGCATCCAAAGCTAGGAAACGCAAAAATATCGATTGCATATCCCTCTCTGTTTAGCAATTGTATTATTTTGGCCTTCACTGTCCACAGATGCATGTCTCCAACTACAACCTCATCCTGCTGGTTATATTTCTTGTACCATATTTTATTTCTACATCTCTACTGTATATCTTGCTCCCGACTGTAGCATCCTATTGTGAAAGTACATCACTTGCATGTTTAGCTCTCACTAAAGCACACAGTCATACTCCACGAGGTAAAGAAGCTCTACAGAGGAACCTTATAAAATAAAATAAAAAAATCTAATTTTCTCTGTTCCATACACGTTTGCAATTTGTGTTTGTGCTGAAGTTCAGATTTTCCTATATATTTTACTGCTAAAATGATAGAAACAACTACTCAGGTCCAAACGTCAGTCACTTGTTCCAAAGCACAGCCAGTTTCTTTGTGAACATTTTTCTCTCTTAACCCCAGTTTTTAAATTCAGGCATTTATTTATAGTTGAACAGAAGGAGACTCACAGGATCACAGGAGTTTGCAGAGCTTTGGCCAAGGGTCTATCATATTAGCACAGCAGGAGTAGTGAGATCTTTTGTGACTCCCTGAGGATCGAGGAAAGAGACAGACCCTGGCACCCAAGTGGCCTTGCAAATGCCTTAAAATGTCTCTGCTGTGGTTGTAGATGTACCCCTGGTATGGCAAACATTGTGCCTTTGCCATGCTGAAATCCATAATTGCCTGGCAATCTCCTAAATCAATGTTGTGGAAAGTGATGACTCCCGTGGGCAGTGGTGGTTGGTCTGGCTCTAAGATTAACCCTGGGCGTAGTTTGCTGATTAGCGCTACGCGTAGCTATGCGAGGTGCACTTCGCACTACGCGAGCTACGCGTAGCTTCGCAAACTGCGTAGTGCACTGTGCAGGTTGCTGTTCGCACTGATTGCACAGTGCCAGATGCTTGTCCGCACTGTGCAATCAGTGCAACCTGCATCTTACACAGTGCAAGTGGTCGTTTTCTGCCGCTCGAGTAGATTTCCACTCGAGCGGCAGCTTTCTCAACGCGGACTGGTAGTTTCTCATCGCGAGCGGTCGCGATCATACGGAACCACTCGCAATGAGAAACCTGACCTCCCAGCGTTGAGAAGCTCGCCGGGAGGTTTATTTTCCACGCTCTAGATCGGCAACTGGATGTTGCTGATCGCGAACGAGGAAAAGGTCTCGCCGGGATGTCATTTTGCTTGCTTGCAGTCGCCAACTTGACATTGAGGACCACGAGCAAGCAAAAAATGACCGCTGCACTACGCTACACTACGCGTCTTTGCACTGTGCTATGTGCAATTCGCGTAGTGCGAAGTAGCACAAACTTCGCAAACTACGCGAGCGTAGCGTAGTGCTTTGCCCAGGCTTATCTAAGATGCCTTCTTGGTTGAAGATGTAATTTCAAAGTCAAATTTGTTTTTGTAAAACAATTTATGTGAGCGAATTCAAGCAGCTAATTTACATCAAACAAATGGTTTTGAAGCAGTCTTTAAGGAGCTCTGAGACCAACACTACTGCCAGAGATAAGTAGGTGTTCTTTTCTGCTCCCCGTTGCCACACACAAGTCCATTTTGGTATTTATTGAAAGTACTTGCAAGAAATGATAAATGTGATACACATAACAGTTGCAGTTTTGTATGATAGGGTGGAGTTAGCGCTGGAGGAGGAGGGTGGCTTTTGATCGTGCATCGGCAGGACTGAAAAAAACATACAATACTTTGTGCCACATTATAAGAAGAAAGAGATGGCACTTGGGATTATTTCTATGGAGGAAACCATTGAGGGATGCCTAGCAACTGCATGGATGATGGTAGACTACCATCACTTTGGTGACAAGTGAGACTTATCATGCAATCAACTAACAGAAGATGACCATCATGTCAGCAACCATTGGGAGAAAACTGAGAAACATGGGACCAGCAAAAAATGGCAATCATGGAGGTATGCAGCAACATCTTGCCATCATGTTTGGGATCAAAGAGAAATGACCGTAACCCAGGCATCCATCTCCATCAAATGTAGTACAATAGAAGACCAGGGAGAGAGAGCCATCACCTAATCAACCAGTAAGAAACCTCCTTCAGCAATAGGAGCAACAAGAGATGGCCATCACCCAGGGTAGCAGCGAGTAACTGCCAGTCAACTAAATATAGTACATCTGTTGCATAGAAAAAAGACTTCACAGATCACAGGGACTGGGCCTAAAGCATAGGATATATATCCCATTTAGGTAGTAAGACAATATGGTTCAGTAGATCGACTGACGTACATAGAGACATGTATGTCTACGTAGGCTAGAGGATTAACACAGGGACGAGGAGCCTTTCACCCAGTGCTTAATTTGACCCCGTGGTTTCTGGTGCTCAGCGCCAGCACTTAATTATCAACACCAGCGTATTTCATAAGCAGTAGTTAAGAACACATTGATTTACTGGAAATTAAATGATTTGTCTGGATTAATAGGGTGTTGAGCTGACGCTGAGACTCGTATCTGGTTCCTCACCTCTGAAGTCGGCAACTATGACCATTATGCCACATCCTCTCTCCACTTTCCTGGTTAGTAGCTGATTCTGTTTTAGGCGATGCTAACAGGAGTAATGGGCTGGCGCAAGCTGCCTCCTGCCGAGAGGCCCAGCACTTTTTTTTTTTACAAATTAATCGCTGCTTTTACCACCAAAACTTCATTGCTTAGGGAGCATAAGGTACTTACTGTCTTTTACCTTTCAGAAACCAAGTACACTTAGAGGTGTAGGACGCGGCTTCTCGTTGCCAGTTCCTTTATCCATGCATCCTGAAAAGTACAAGGCTTTATAACTCAGTGAAAATATCCATGAGCATTGTAGATTTAGCGAGAAAACGCTCTCTGCTCCAGTACCAAATCCCATTGTGCTGTGTAGCCTTGGTGAACGGATCCATATCTCTGTGCAAATCCCCTAATGCCTACATTCTGAGGCGAAAGGCTGTGTGTCCTTTGGCCAATCTCTCTCAGTCATGTAGTCTCAGATATGAACTATTCTCTGCCCCACTTCCAACGTCGCTTAGCCATGAAGTCTTGGAGGTGAAAGGCTCTTTCCTCTGTGCCAATACTCTAACCCATGAAAGATGATACTTTTATGTCCACAGGTCAATAACCTTGCACCATATAGACTTAAAGGTAAAATAGTCTATGCTGGGTGCCAATCCCCAGAGCTCTGTGGCCTTAGTGGTGAAAGGCTCACTATTTCTATAAGGCCTTGGGGAAATTCTCATTATCTTTGCCATGCTTTTACTTTTTGTCCCTATCTTTTCAATGCGAAATGCATCCTTCCATCCAAAGCGGATGTCAGGTCACAATTTGCTGCAAAATGCAGCAACAAATGCCAATTTAGCTTTTTGCAGAATTAAATGTGATTTTGCATCACTTTGCTGAAATTATCACGTCGCGCAGAAGCAATTTACCAGAACTTCGCACACCTCTAGTCCTTATGTCAATGCTGTAACCCATTGAAAGAAGAAAGACCGTGTGCCCCTTGACCCTTAAACCTTAGTCGCGTTGCCGTAAGAGTGAAATTGTTTGTGCCCCAGTGTTACTGTCCATGTTATGCGCAGTAGCGTAGCAAAGGGGGCGGTCCACCCCAGGCGTAAAGAGTTTTAGGGGCGGCACCCCCCTTACCTGCGGCGGAATCGCTCCCCCATCCACCCCCTCTTACATTAGGCCCGCATGGCGGCAAACGCAGGGGCCGCCGTGGGCGGCATTAGGCGTAGCTACACCACTGGTTATGCGCAGTTACAGGTGAAAAGGCTCTTCTGCTAAACCCTAGAATCAGGCGTAATAACCTCACTTTATGATTGTATATGTGATAATTTTGCCTTAGATATCTTATGTTAACCCTGTTACAGGTTTTTTTCTGTCTTCCCTCTTGAAAATCAATAAAGTATTTTGAAATCAAAAGAAAAAAAAAAGATTGTCTATGCCGTCCTTACCCATCCCATGCACTGCATGGTCCTTACAGCCCCCCCTCACATATACACTAGTTCAAGTACTGCTTTCATGAGCGGTTGCGTTATTTCAAGATCTTAATGCTTTCACTGAAGTGATGCCAAAGACAGCACGATGCAAGCTAAACCAAAAAGCAAAATGAAATTGCCAATAAAGATTTTCCTCTCACTTACAGTGGATTTTTTCACTCGATTTAACACAAGCCCGTACAAGCTTCAACATTTGTAGGGCAACTGATGCCATTAACATAAATAGGAGCCAACGTGAATTACTCGCTGATATTTGCTCAGAGATGCTGTTAATCTAATTAGCTTTAATGGAAATTCCCAGCATAATGCCTGCAGCATGAGAGACCTTCATTCCAGGGCTGCACGGAGCCCGTGGTTAGCAGCAGGCCTGTTTATTTAAATCTTTCGCGAATGAGTCACCAGAGGTCATTTTAAGCATGCTGTGGACAGAGGTAATGGCTGCGGGGCTGCCAGTGCACATTATTTTTGACCTGCAATGTCCTTTGTTATCCAAGGGCTTACACAGGCCTGCCAAAGCACCTCACTTCAGACCTCCTGTGCCCCATTTTATCCCAGGACCTACACCGCTCATTCAGTGTGTCTCAGTTCAAGCCAGCAACCTCATTGGCTATCCTAGGACTAGTACGTGCCATAAATCTGCTAATGCATCTCAAATCGGTCCTTGTTAACCCAAATGGAAACACTACAGAAGCCTGCTGATACACCTCTAGTCCTACTGGCAGCACACGCTTCTCATTGGAGGAGCCGGTAAATGCGGGGAAGTCCGTGTACTGCACATGAGCGCTGTTGACTGTCTGGCTCCTGGGACTAAAGCAGCACGTCCAGGGTCGGACTGAAAAAAAACTAGGTCCGGCCACCAAGAGCCGCTCCTCCATTAGGGCGGAGGAGCATCGCCCCCACTAAAATGCCCCCAGAAAAGCCCTAGAGATGAAAAATAAAGTGGTAATAAAGCTAATTTATTACCATTTTATTTTTCACCAACCCGTCCTGAACTGAGTGTCGGGACAGGGCGGGCCATTGCTGGTAAGTGGCAGCAGCAGGGGGAGGAGTGTTGGACTGTGCACTTAAGTTTAACCCCTTCCATGCTTATGACGAGCCCAGCTCCTCATGAGGCACAGTGGAGCTGTGCTCATGACAAGCTGGGCTCGTCATAACGGCCGTGGCACTCCCACGTGCAATTGATTCCCCGCCTGTGCGGGAGAATCAATCAGTGGGCGGAGTCGTGACGAGTCCGGCTCGTCATGAGCACAGCTCCACTGTCCCTCATGACGAGCTGGGCTCGTCACGAGCACCGCGGCGCCGCGCCCCCCCACCCCCGTGCGCCGTGGGGGAATTACCCCCGCGGCGAAGAAGTTAACGTGGGCATGCAGTTTGGCCGGCTGTCTTGCGATGGCCAGCCAGACATGCATACTTTAAATCTCTCTAACTGAGTTGTCTTAGATAGCTGGTTGTGAGCAAGCACAGGCCTCTAGTGCCCTTGAGAGTGCTGAGAGATGCCACTGCCTCCAATCCTGGTGCTGCCCTGCGTGAGAGCAGCACCAGGATTGGTTAAGGTATTTGGTTGGGGCCCGCACTGGAGCCTGCAGAAGAAAAGAAGAACATCGGACCAGAGCAAGGAGGACAAGTCATGCAGCAAGCAAGGTAAGTGACTATTTATTTTATTTATTATAAATAAAGGCACCTTACATATAGCGCATGTGCATGCACCCACCCACCACCCATTTTCCTGCCCTACCATTCTCTGTAGTTGCCAGCTGCCACTGCTAAATAAAAGTGGCCCACGTTAGTGAACCAAATAGCTAAAAATGTGGCCCAGATTTGCAAATCAGGCCAGTTTGGAATTTGATTGGATGAGTAGTTTCCAAGGTTTGCATTCATATGTGTTCGCTGCAGGCAAAGTTTGTTTTAATATCAGAGGAATCAAGAGCAATAAAACGGCTCGTTTGGCCGTCATAAACGGCCTACAAAGTGCTAAAAATACTGATCTGTGCGACTGGCCCATTAGGCACTGCCTGGTTCCCCTGTAGCCCGGCCCACCCTTTAGCACGTCATGCACTCTAACAGAGACTGCTCCTTGCTGATGGGTCCCAAAAGCACAAACACATCTGTATGTGAAAACTATGAAACATTTGAGCACACTACATCTCTGTTGATGCGATTGCAGAGGACTGTTACAGGCTTGAAATCAGTGTGTGAATCTATTGTTGAAATCTGAACCACAGTGCCCCCCACAGCCCAATGTCATGAATCTCACACAACTCTACCAGTGGAAATCATGTCTGAAGCAGTATGCTTGTTATTGCTAGGGGTGAGTGGTAAACTCTCCTCCACCAGTGGAGGTTGCGGAGTTTTGACACTCTGCGCTATGCTTGGAGTGTGTAGTTCAGCTAAAACTCCGCCAACCGCTGTGTGGCAGAGTTTACCAGCGTCCACCCGTACAAAATTGCTAAGGCTGCACTGCTGCATAATAGTTTCGCTTTTCATCCAAGTTGGTTGCTCATAGTGACACGTTGATCAGCAGTGCATGTGCTGCATCGTGGCGTCCTATAAAACGGAAGTATATCAGCCACTCCCAGGTACTGCTCATAGATGCACAGGTGTCTTGTAGTACAGGGTAATTGCAGCAACAGGCACGAGGCTCCCAGTAGGATGGCTGAGGGGAGGACACACTGTTGTTGAAGCAGCTTTCTGATTTGAAGGTGACACCAGGCGCAGCAGTGACTTTCAAATAACTACCAAATAAGATCTCCTGTCTTTCCTCACACACAGACATGACTGACTGCGCCGAACTGTAGTGGGGAGATCCTCACAACCTGGGTCAGGGGCTCCTTTGTCGAGACATAGCCAGAGCTGGGCTGGTTCCCTTGAAAGTGTCTGCACTTCTGACTTAGGGAGCCTATGTCAGGCTCTCATATCCTAAGTGGCACTTTCCCAATAGAACCAGAAACCAATGGCAGTTCACCATGTCTACGGCACGAGGAGCAGTAGGGGGATGTTCCCCACCCGGCAGCTCCCTGGCTTCTGCGCTGTTGCAGGGTACCTTGCTGGCCTAGGGACCCTCCTGGGACACTGCCAAGCCCCTCAGGGACAGGAGGAGGAGGGAATCACCCCATGCCTGACCCTTCAATGCACTACCAGATGAGGCCCAAGTGTGTTTCTGTCTGAACTAGTTGTTTACCAGAACGTTTAATGTCAATCCTTGCCTTCCACCTACCTACCTGCATTTCCTCTATGAGCCCACCTACCAGTGTACCCTGATTGTACTGTCTGCATGCACCTCGCCAGTCTTCCTTCAACTATCTATACACGTATCCACAAATGCATATCTTTTCTAACCTGCAGTGTCCCCTGGGTTGGAACTTTATACACATCAGTGAATGCACCTCGAATCTGGTCTGCAGCATCACACACTTTGAAATGTGTGAGGCGTTGCAGAGGTCAATCAATGCTCCTCAATATTTGGGTGAAAAAGCAATTACAATTTCAAGAGGATATGCCATAGACCTTCTAATGCTCTTTGATAAGCAGCAACCCATGCAATTCTAGGGGAGGGGCATCATGCTGTCCCACTAGCGCATTTTACCTGTGGAAAAAACAGCAGTTTCAAGATAAATACTTCATGCAACTCCACCAGCGCACCCTTAATCCGCTCCGCAAGCATCTCTTGCTATTGCAGGAGGGATCTTCAACAGATTTCCATCAAGTAATCTCACTAGTGGTGTATACTGATGCAATAATATCAAGGATTTGGTCTTGCATGTGCTTTGATGTGCTTCTGTAAGAAATTGGGTTACTGGTTGAGGGGGGCGGGGGACCTTACTCAAGCAGAAATCACAATTCTTATCAAGGTGAAATACAAGCAAATCCCAAATTAACCTGTACTTAACACTCTGGTATCTTGGCACAAAAGCAATCAGGATTAGCTTAGAGGCAATGTGTAAAGTAGCTACGCAGCACTCAAACAGCAATAACAGGAAAAAACAAGACAATAAAAATTAGACACCAATTTAGGAAATTGAGCAACAGTTAATACAGTATTTGACCACAAAACAACAAAAATCCAATTAGTAGAACCGGAGACATGCAGTTGTAAAGATGTAGGTAACAATAGTGCTTATAAGCACAGATCATCAACTGTGGTAATCAGGTCACCCGAGACCTGGACAAAGTCACACATTCAGGACTGACCGTGGGCTGGATACAAGAACTACACTAGGCCCGCTGATCAAAGTGCCTTAAATCCTGGTTGCGGAGAGTTGCAAGGTCCCATGTCGAGGAGGCTCGTGCAGTGGTGATTCCAAGGGGCTGCTGGGCTGCAATGAAAGGTCCATTGTTGAGGATACAGCGTACAACAGTGGTTCAAGTAGCTGTGGGACTACGATGTGAGGTCCTGCATTGAGGATGCATCATCCAACAGTGGCCCCGAGGAGCTGTGGGGATGCGATGCAAAGCTTTGTATCGGGGAGGCATCTTGCAGTGGCGGATCCGATGTGGAACTAAGGGTTGATGCGATGCACTGCATTGGTTCTGCTAGGTCCACAGCTGGGCTGGCAGAGAGCCTTCAGGCCCACTTCCAAGGGTTCAGAACTGGGGTAGCACCACTTGGGGGACAGGACTCACAACAGGGAGAGTCCAGAAATGGGGTTTGTGGTGGTTGGAGCCTTTCTGTGCCTGGGGCTTTAATCAGGAGACGAGCCAACTAACCCTTGAATTCACTCTGGTGGTCCTGGGTTCAAGATGCGGGTCCAGTCCTCCTCAGTCAAGCAGCAGGGCAACAGAGTGGCAGTTCGTCTTGCAGGAGAGCAGCACAGCACTCATTCTGAGTCTTGCACAGGTCCAGATATGTACTGAAAAGTAGGGTCTGAGGGTCCACTACTTAAACCTGGTGCTCACTTTGAAGTGGGAGAAGCTTCTAGAGATGTCTGGAATTTCCTGCATCCCTTCCTTAGCCCAAGCATGCCTGGAGGCTGAAAGGGCTAAAGTGAAACCTTGTGTGAGTGTGCTGAGGCAGAGTATTTGTGACATGCAAGGGTGGTAGGTGACAGCACCACCCCTAACTATTCAGAGATGCCCATCCTGTCTACACCTATTGCCCCTTTGTCTCACTGTCTGGAAGCAAAACACAAAGAGCAACTGCCAGCTACACCTCGTCACGGGACCCAGGGTACAGGCTTCGGACATCAAATGGATGGGGCAAGAAAAAGCCAACTTTCTTAAAGTGGCTTTTTCAGAATTGTGACTTAAAATTCAACTTTACAATTAAAGAGGGTTTTAAATTAAAATTCTTTAAAGACCAAGCTTGACATTTCTACCTGCTCCGAATTGAAAGTTCAGCTTAGTAACAATGGGGTAACCCAGTATCCCTTAGAACCTGGGCAATAGTATACTAAAGTAACAATGGTTTTGTCGGGTGAAAAAATTCCTTGGACAATTGCACAAGTCATTCGTTATTCATAGAAAGCAATCAGTCATAAGCAACACACATATAAAAACATATAGGGTATTTAGAGTTTTTTTTATATAAATTACGTCATTCATATATATGCATTGACATGCATACTGACGAGCCAGGACTCACGCCTGCTGCCCGTGACCAACCTTTCATTCATTGATTCGCAACGGAGATCATGACCAGACGTATTTGACTAAACGCTTGAAGCACACTGCGCTAATGACCCCAACTTGAGAACTGCACTAGACGTCCCAAGACCTCCAAGGGTACCCCATCAGTTCAAATTCTGGACATTTTAACGAGCGAGGTCACTGTGGAAGATATCTACGCTCCCAAAAATTCAACGTCACTTTGAGTTGCCTAGAATAACTGTCTACAAGTCCATTTGGGCTTCTTTTAGGCTGTCACTCCCCTGTCCCTGTCCTGATGAAGACCCGCACTGACCATATAGTAATGCAGACCCTGGGTTGAAACGTCAACACTATCCCCTGGACCAGTTGCAGGAGTCTGCGAAAAACTAATTGACTCAGTTCGCAGAACCACAAAAAACATTTGCCTTCTCGACTCCCGAGTCCTCTAACCCCTTTTTTAGCCACTCTGTACATATTACGCACTATATCACTGAGCACCACTTGTCACCTTGTCACAAACTGTATTTCACTGTGTGCTTTGACGTCCTTTCAAATGTTTTTGGGTATATATATATATATGAATGACGTAATTAATATAAAAAACCTCTAAATACCCTATATGTTTTTATATGTGTTGCTTATGACTGATTGCTTTCTATGAATAACCAATGACTTGTGCAATTGTCTAAGGAATTTTTTCACCCGACAGAATCATTGTTACTTTAGTAAACCTAATTGAAAGTTATCACGTATTAAATGTAATAAGGTAACCCAATGTTATCCTATGGGAGAGGCAGCCCTTGCAGTAATGAAAAATGAATGTAAGCTTTACAC
Organism: Triturus cristatus; assembly: GCF_964204655.1. NCBI lineage: Eukaryota > Metazoa > Chordata > Amphibia > Caudata > Salamandridae > Triturus > Triturus cristatus. Next base: position 48,166,216 of record NC_140584.1, read on the forward strand.
TACTAGGATATATAAATGAAAAAAGAACATGTCCAACTTTGTAATTGCACTGCATCCAGCCCTATGGGCTGTTAAGGGCCTACCCTATGGGTGATTTATATGCAGTGGCAGCCGGCATGACTCGCCAGTGGTAAGGCAGGCGAGTGGTGAGGAGGGGTGCATGAGGGGTGCGGGATTGCACAATGGGGGGAAAATGATGCACTTACCTTGCTTCTGGGTCCCGGGTCTCTGCTTCTTGCTCCTGCTCTCCTCGTGGGACAGGAAGCCAGGAAGAACAGCCAGGCTCCCCTGACCAATCATAATGCTGCAATGCAGCATTGTGATTGGTTTTGAGCATCCTGGTTTGACGCTCAACCAGGGAATGGGGGCCTGGGCTTGTTCTCCATGCAGGCTGTAATGCAGCCTGCATGGAGAGCTTGCATGGAGAACGGGGAACTGCGCATTACTGGTTAGGGTGGCCCGAGAGGGCCAACCAAACAGTCATTGTGCACTTAGGAGTGGGCAAACCACTCCTCCCCTGTCCTGCTCCCTGAACAGAGCAGCCACGCCCATCCACCTGCAAAGGAAACATAAAATGGCAATGACTACAAGTTATTATCATTTTATATTTCCTTTCCTTTACACTACTGAAAAGCAGTAGGGCGACACTACTCGCCATAGCGAAGGAGCCGCCACTGCTTATATGTATCAAAAAGGAAGGTTTAGGCATGGAGAAAAGGTTTGTTTTGCCAGGTCGAATTTGCAATTTTAAAACTGCACAAACAGGTTGCAATGGTGGGCGTGGGACATGTGTAAAAGGGCTACTTAAGTGGGAGTCACAGTCAGTGCAGAAAGCCCACTTGTAGCATTTAATTTGTAGGCCCTGGGCACAGGTAGTACCCATTTACTTGGAACTTACAATAAATCAAGTGTATCAATAGGGGGAAGCCGATATTGCTATGTTTTTGGGAGAGAGCACACGCGCTTTGGCATTGGTCAGCAGTGGTAAAGTGTGCAGAGTCCCAAAGCCAGCAAAAACGATGTCAGCAAAAATAGTGGGATTGAAGGCAAAAAAGTTGAGGGAAAGCCACACAAAGGATGTCCGGTCCAACTGCTTCTCACTCTGCTTTTCAATCAAACATGCCACCAGCACCTTACCACATCAAATCAATCTTGATTTGAAGGATGGCTACATCTTCAGTCGAGAGCAAGACTATGTACATTTGTTGCAAAGCACCTTATCTTTGAAGTTTGTTCTGATGGCTGAAAAGCTTTGATCATTGGAGAAGGGTAGTGGCACCTACTGATTTGTAAGGGTGTGCCTTAGAGCTTGCAGAGTAAAAGGGCAGTGTATTCAGTAACCCCATTAAGCTTTGTGTAGTATCTTAAATCTCCCTTGGAGGTCAGGTGCAGGTGTGCAAATTCAATCACCGGATCCAGAGCTGCATTACGAGACTCTGTGTCCAGAATAACTCAAAGAGAGGATAGAGGAAGTTGTTCCTGGATGCCCCAGATGGCAGTGGGGTCTAGGAAGAGTCTTGTTCCCTCTGAAAGGCCCCTCATTGGAAAGGTGCAGATGCAAATTAGGTCACTTCTTTGTGTGAGCACATCCTTCACACTGTGGCATTGCCTTGGCCTAGCAGTATCCTGTAATAAAAGCATGCATGGACCAATGGTAACTGTAGCATTTGCCAGGGGGAGGGGACAAATATACATCAGATAACTCCACCTCTTTTAATGGATTGTCAGAAGACATCTCCTAATTTAGTGGGCAGGTGTCCAGAAGGGGGATTAGGAAGAGGCAGAAGCTACTTTCCGCAAAAACATTTTAAGCAAGATACCCAAACATTGCTGCAAATCAGTTACTTTTCTGGGACTCTTGTTCTTTCATAACAAACCCACCCTAGCTCTAGTATTCGGAAATATATTTTAATATCTCACGCATCTGGGACTGGTATGGTATTTCAGCGCTGGGAGGCCCGTCGGTAGCCAAGCGCTTTAGAAGTGCCATGAATAGAATAGAATAGAATTACGCGGCTCTTGATCAATGTATAGGTTAAGAGAGAACTGCTTTGTGAGTCTCCAACTTCGCAGCTCGAGCTCCAAGGACATGCACGACCCCAGCAGGGTGATTATTAGGGGGTCATGATACAGCAAAATAGTCTCCTTACGCCGGCCGCAGTTTGCAGAAACTCCGTCTGCAGAACACGGTTTTCAATCAGCGCCGGCTGTAAGATTTCAATCAGCTCTAATCTGCCACAATGCTGCACCTGCTCCCCTCTGATGTGTAGTGTTCTTCAATCACCGGCTCGCGCAGGAGGGCTGCATGCTCATTGTACGTCGGGTCTGTCAGGCCAGCGGCGCGGGGAGCGTCACCTTGGGACGCAGAGGGAGGCGAGGCTGAGGCGCAGGGCTCAGTGCCCTGCCTGTACGTGACGTGAGTGGCGATGGCACTCTCTCGACCACCTGGGGCACTCGTATCCCAGTCTTCGCCTCGGGGGCAGAGTACGTTACGGTTCAGCAACAGGAAGTATGGAGTTATCTGTGCTTGAGGGGCCAGGGGGTTAAAACAGACACCTGAAGCCCATGCAGCGTAAGGGCCCCCTTACCATTCATGGCCCCCCCATTCAGATCAAAGCCTAAGAATATTCGTGAGCAACTGGAGACTCGAGGGTCACATCCCCCATTTTTGCAGTGGGTGGGCATACTTTGGTCACTGCCTGAAGCAATGGTGAGGAAGTCTCCTTGGATGGAAAAGTGAGGTGAGGCTGACTTGTAAGAGGCAAGGCGGCATTGTTTGTGCTACTGGAACTCTACTATCCGTCCTTCTCTTGAGGACACCCAACAAGGCAGCATTTCAGTCCTGGGTCACTGGTACCCATGCCCTCTATTTCCGAGTCAGAGGATAGCTAGGCTGATGAACAACTGAAGAAGTGCGCTGTATGTGCCTATAGGGCACCGATACCCAGGCCGCCTTTGGAGACAGAGAAAGGTGAGCCCAGGAGCAACCTTTGATGTGACCATGTTTCATGTTGGCGCTCCTTGGGCAGTGGTTCTCTAAGCCTTGTCATTGGCAGGCAGAAGAAGGTGAGACTGGGCAAAAACAGAAGAAGTGCTGCTACTGATCCTAGGGCACTGGTCCCCAAATCACTAATTTAGGGGCACTGACCCAAGGCATATTTCTCAAAGATACCTTGGTACTGGTCGTGATTGGGCCGCAAATCTTGCCTTGGAAGAAAACTCCTTTTTGCAGATCAGAATGTGCTTGCTCTGGAGATTTGCAGCAGGTGAAACCTTGTGCAAATTGTGGAAGCAAATATTGAACATGTGCTATTTATGGACCCTGAACAACAGTGCCGGTGCAGATAAGCGCGGTTGGGTGGGGAGGATATCGACAGACAGAATAGGGAAAATTAAATAAATAAATACTATTCTGTCATCTGTCGACACCCCTCCACCATCCTGCCTCACAGAGCTTACCTGCACTGGCCGCTGCGGACCCTGACTTGACACTTACGCTTTTGGTATATTCTACTCCGTTCTGTGTCAAACTCGTAATTGGGCGCAAATTTCAAATTTGCTAATTTGCAAAACTTGAGCAATCACATAATAATGAGTGTACAACTTGAGCCTGATTTTTTCGGCCCAGTCATGATCGGTCTCCTAGTGCAGTTGGCTTAGTTTCACTCATTTGTGTCCAGGATATAGGTTCAGGAGAATGTCTTGAAGCATTTAAGTGATGCCCCTCAAGGAGAAACCTGTACCAAAGTGAAACCTAGCACTAGTATGCCTACATGACATCACATGAGAGATCCCGCAGCATTGGGCACCTAAGATATATTTCCAGCACTTCACTCATAGGGAACATAGGCATGTTCACTCCTTACTTTTCTATCCCTTGCTTGACTGTTTGATTTACTTTGCTGTTTTCACTGAGAGTTTGACTGTTGTGTGTTGTAAATATACACGTCTGAAATAAATTTCCGTGGTCTATCTCTAATGAGGTCGTTGTAATGGTGCTGATCATGATAATTTTTTGTGAATTATTACTTTTAAATTTGATTGGCTATCCTTTGTTATGTCCTTTGACCTCCGGCTCCACTGAAACTCGTAATTATGTACTGCAAACATTTTTAGATCTCGGTTATTCTCGTTGAGATGTGGTCTGCACCAATCAGTTTGCTGTAGTGTTTGGATGTTGCGTTTGGATGGGCTAAACACGGGCCCTCAGATCTCCTGAGGAGGGGTCCAGCTCGGGCAGACATTTTGTAGAGACACTGAAAAGTCAGAGACTTGGCTACAGACTAAGGGGAATATTTGCAAGCCCCTATCACCAACGGAGCAACACTTTTTTGGCGCTTCGGTGGTGCAGCGCCATTTTCAATATTTACATGGAGGCACCAAGCCACTTAGCGTGGCTTAACGCCACCTTGTAAACATGGCCCTTTCTGCCTCAATCCTCTGCGGCAAAGCAGCATACAATGGGTGTTGCTGTAGGTGACAACTACAAAACCCATTGCTTTTTTGCGCTGATCCAGATTTACAAGAGGGGTAAATTTATGGCAGCACCAAAAAGTAACACCATGAAAGAGAAAAAAGCCATTAATAAGTGTTTATGTGCAGGAAAGCGTCCCTACCTGCACATAAACAATCATTAAATAATGATGATTTGCTACTTCTATGTGTGCTGCAGAATGCAGCACACATAGATGTTACAAATAGCCATTATGGATTGTATATGAAGGAACACCTTCCTGCACATAAACAATCATTCCCTGCAACACAGGCACCCTTGCACCATGGTGCAAGGGTGTCTGTGTTGGCCCTAGGAAGCTAATTTTAGTGCTAGGGAAAATAGAAGGGTGTGCCGTATTGTAGTAAATATGGCGCATCCATCCTTTTTAAAAATGTCAGAGCACGGTGCTGCCAAATTTGGCACAGCTCCACGCCCTGATATTTTCTAGTAAATATGCCCCTAAGAGTGGTCACTCGCACGATGAGTCTCAAACAGAACGTACGGAGGAGGGGGAAGGATGAAGTGGACGGCAGCTGGTATATTAGATGAATACAGAAACATGGCAAAGGGATGAAGCAGATCATAAAAGATATGGGGGCAAATTTACTAGGAAATGTCGGAGCGCGGAGCTGCGCCAAACTTGCCAGTACCACGCTCTGACATTTTCAAAACTCAGGGATGTGCCATATTTACTACAATATGGTGCACCCCCCTGTATTTTCCCTAGAGCTGGCACTAAAATTAGCTGCCTAGAGCCAATACAGGCATCCATGCACCATAGTGCAAGGGTGCCTGTGTTGCAGAGAATAAGTGTTCATGTGCAGAAAGGGCTTTTTGCTCTTTCTACGTGTGAATGCAGCACACATAGAAAAAGCAAAAAATTAGGAGAAATGAAAGCATTTCTATTTGTGCACCATTCTCACGCCTTCTCTTGTACGACGTTAGTTTTTCATGCTGGCACAGATTTGCACCTCCTTGTAAATCTGGTTCAGTGTCAAAAAGCAACAGCTGTTGTGATGGAACATCCACAGCAACACCCATTGCACACCCCGTTGCCGCAGAGGACTGCGGCAGAGAGGGGCATATTTACATTGTGGTGTTAAGCCATGCTAAGTGGCTTAGCGCCACCTTACAAATATTGGAAATGGCGCTACACCAACAAAGCGTCAAAAGAATTGACGCTCCGGTGCGATAGGGGCTTGTAAATATGTCCCATGGTTGCATATAGTTGATGACGTAATTTGTAACAATGGGCGCAAGAGCTCTTAATTTTGGAAAATGGGACCTACTTTCATCATCAAACTTTAACCAAAAGAAAGACCGACAAAGGAACCAAAAGGAGAAAGAATGAGGAAGAAAAAATGAAGGAAACAGTGATGAAAACAGACAGAAGAAATGAAAAGAAACTGCGAGCATGAGATGGGAAGAGAAAGGTGATGAAAGAAAGACTAGGCAGCCTTGATTTCTTGGCAACTTGTGTATTCGTCAGCGGTATCGGCTGGCCCCTAAGAAAACCTTGGGCACCCTTGCAGTTATTCCTTTTTAACATGAAACATTCTATATCTGTATGTTTTTCTGATGCTAAATGCCTCGTTAATAGAGATGTTATCTTTAAAAAGATAACATGCTGATACTCCTTTGTGCATTATTTACTTTGATCCCACCAAAAATGATCATAGACAATTTAGGATCTAGTTTTATTTTGGCTGTGACCAGGGACAGTCACTACCATTGGTGCAGCAGATGCAGTGGCACCACGGCATAGAGCCCCGAGAGGCCCATTGTACCCTGATAATTGCTATATTTTTACCACCCCAACAGCAGTCAAAGGGGCCATTCTCCTTGCTTGCACCAGGGCCCATGACATCCTTGCTACGCTACTGCCTATGAGCTTGACCCTTCTCTGTTCAGTCAGTCTAACATCCACCTTACACCCTAAATAAGTACAGTCCATGATTGCTCTTGGAGGGCAAGGCCTTGCCATTTTTTAGGTCATCCTCATGGGATGAATTTACATCTACAATGATGGTACATGAAAGAAAAGAAAAAAATCTGGCAAAGAGACGCTCTCGTAGACCAACAGCACACATCCCAGCATTACAGCAATGGTGCTAAGTTTAATAACGCGCGGATAGTGAGCAAAAATGCCCATTTGGCTGGTACTGTCTCTGGCTCCATGGAATTCTAAGCAGCGTCTGTGGTCACTCTGCCTGCCCCCGCCTTCTTCTTGCCTCAGGTTTGGGCAGTTCTTTGAAGGACACCTTCCACACACCCCTGCCGGCATCCTGCCTTCTGCCTGCAGGTAATGGGCTCTGGAAAGAAGGTGCCTGGCTGCCTTCCCAGAAGCATTATTTCATATCAGGTTTGGCGGCATATTAATTATCTTCCAAACAGCTGGACCGAGGGATAAAGTCTCTGTCTCATCGCACACTGAACCAACCAAAATATCCGCCATTAAAGTGTGATTTCATCAGAGCAATGCAGCAAACAAAATTATCCTCCCAACCACCCGCGGGCTAAAGTAATAACATAAAAAAGCTGTCATCTCAGTTCAAGGTTGATGCAACCATATTTCATTAAAAGGGCTGCAAAGCATTCCCGCCAAATGAGGAATCTTTAAATTACCTAGGTAAGCAATCAGCCCCGGATCGTAATTGGCAATTTGCTGAATTTTCACCAACAATTAAGCAACATGGAATACAGTTCGCTGCAGAGAAGGGAATTTTGTCTCCTTCCTCGAACCATTCCACCTTTATTAGCTTCAAGGGAGCTTTGCATTGATTGGAATCATATAACATTCTCCCTCAGTTTTTGAACTGAGCTGGGAAAATAATAAAGGAAACGTAGGCAATAGGGGGCTAGCCAGTTGCAGTGCCCTCATGGCCAATATAATCGCCTTTGTAAAGCAGTAAATCCTCTCAGAGTGCCTTCTGGGGCTGACCAAGAAATTGATGGAAAAGGGAGACGACCTACTCAGTTTTAATGGAAAGGTTTTAACCATTCTTGAAATGTTGAGTTCTGAGTTCTTCTGCAGGTTTTCATGAGGACTCTAACGCAGATCTGCAGCATGGTAAACCACAGTTTTGAATTTAGCTCTGAAGCCTGTAGAAACGTTTCACAAACCTTCAGGTGCCACCCTTATATTACCACAGGGTGTCCAAAGTGGGTCCAGGAAAGCTGGATCCAGGCCATATTTTCGAAATCACCATGGATTTGTAAAGGAGTTTCTATGCAAATCATTCAACAAAAGTTGTATTTTACACAAAATCCTAAAAATCTGGCTCAGATCGGGCATTCATGAACCTATATTGGACACCAATGTAATACATGAGGATCCCTAGTACTCCCTTCAAAGTCAGTGCAGAGACTAATCGGCGCCAATACAGTTTGTGCAAAGGAGTCACATGCAGCCTCAGGGTTGGAGTCCGTTTCACCAGGGATTAAATCCGGTCTCTTTATAAGCGATGTAAACAACATGTATCACGAGTGAACTGCTTCGCAGAGTTTAGTGTCCCCATCATATGAGGCAGTCAAAGGCCTACAGGTCTCTTTAGTTTGCTGTCTTATAAGTACCAAAGGGATTGATGTACTAATGGGCCCCCAGTGACTTGAAACCCTCATCAAATCCAATCAAATCCTTGATTGACTGATTAATTCACAAAAAGTGGTTGCAAATTCCGCAACAACTTTTTTTGAAGGAACTCTGATTTCGGTTCACAAAATCACCATTTGCAGGGGTTCACAGAATCACCTACTTTATGAATATTAGACAGGTCACAATTTGCTACCCCTTGTCTTTGGCGTACAAATACAGGATTAGTGGCTTGCAAGGGAAAGCAGACCACCATCCTTGTGTTTGCATTCTCCAGCAGGAATACTTTTTTTTTCATTAGGCAGACTGAGTTCCTTAAAGGAACTAATGCAGCAGCTAGCTTTGGGAAAATATCATAGACAAAGGGCAGTGGTCTTTTAGACAACTGTCCTCTACCTGTGAACCTGCTAACATGCTCCCAAAAGCAGGGCCGGACTGGCCGTAGCGGGCACCGGGCAATCCCCCGGTGCGCCGCACGGGTGGGGGCTGGTTTTGGGCACCTGGGGGCCGTTTTTGTTACAGGGCCGTTTTTGCAGCATAGCCGCAAAATCGGCCCAGCAACAAAATTGGCCGAAAACCAGCCCTGGCAAAGAGCTTGGCAGCACCCCCAAGCCTGTGGGGGGAGGGGGTTGGGGTGGGCGCGGACGAGCACTTTCCAGGGCCGGTTTTGGTTCCCAGTCCGGCCCTGCCCAAAAGGGGACGGTGGCAACTGATTCCCTTTGTGAATCAGTTTCCACCTCCTTAAGGAGACGGAAGCTGGTCATTGATTTGAAACCGGAACTGCAGTTGCAAACCATTGACCCATACCATACCAAATCGCAATTTGGAGGGAGGCTCGCTTTCACGATCCTTCCACATTGCAGTTCGATATGGGTTGCAAAACCCATTTCACGGATCAGGAAAGCATCCTGTCATGTAAAATGGGTTCTGTACATTGGAAATAGCAATTTTGCAGCTTCCAGACTTGTGATTTTGCGAATCACAACGTTTGTGGTTGCAAACTTGCTTGGTACACATGCCCTTGGTTCTAATTCCTAGGAGTGGGTATTACCCTTGCTATGTCAATAAGTAAGAGTCTTGCTCAGATCTGATGCTTTCCGTCTTTGTTGCGTTGCTTGCTCTCTGCCCATCATTCTTCCTAGGGGCCTCCTATTCCTCTGGGCCTTGAAAGAGGTTTATATTCGTACAATATTTCTCCTGCTCTCCTTTTATTCAGTCTATAATTGGATCCATCTAAGTTCATTTTCACGTGCCACGCTTCTCAGCTCAGGGGTGGTGCTTTGAGTCTGCTGTGCGTTATTTGTGCAGTGTCTCTGTTATCAATGGAGCCCAGATAGGCCTCTATGTTTAGTTTCACAGAAGCAGATCTATTGGAAGCTCTGTGGGCCAATACAGTGGTGGGGATATGCGAACTTCAGCTTTCCACCTAGAGCATGTGTTGTATCATGGAATACATGATTCTTCCTTGGTGCTGCTTGTATGATCCGTGGTTCTTAAAGGTTTACACATATTTATCCTCAGTGAGGATTTCATCCTCATGTGCTTAAATCTCCACTGACTAACCTGTTCTCTCTCAGTTCAGCCATTTTAAGCGGTCTCAGCAGAGTTTTTGCTTGTATGAAACACTCGAGTTACCGGCATAATTTGACTCTTGAAAATGGGAAACCTATTTCCAGTACTTTTACCTCCATTTCTAAAAATGGTGAAAGGCTAGCTAGCTCAAACCTGGGCCCTTGTGTGCAAGGTGCAATAGATACATTCTTCCACTGGACTTTATTTGTCAAATTGGGTAAAGGTGCCTTGCATGGCTCTGGGGTGCTTTGAAAAGTTTACATTTTTTACCCCCTGCCCAGCACACATTACAATTATTCATGTGTGTTGGGGGCAATTGCAGAACAGATTGAGATCCAGAGTAGGGCTTTATGGTCTGAGAAGGCACACCATATGCTCCCTCATTACCCTGCGCAGCTACCGTCAGCCTACTAGACTGCAGAGAACTGAGACATGTGGCAGCAATACTATTTATAGTGCCACGACAGGCCTGTGTTTTACCTGCTTGCCGCTAGAAGAATCACCTAATGGCCTCTTCCATTATGTTTAAATTGGTCAACCAGCTCCATGCACCAGGACGTTTCACTCATCAAAATGGGACATAGATGTTTTATGTCTATACCTGTTCCGTGTACAAAAGTTGCATGCATGGAGCATATGTGATACATGTAGCCATAGTAGCTGGAATCAATTTTGCAGTTGCTACATCCAAGCGGTACATAAGAGAGAGGGTTAGAGATAGCTATGTGGCATATGTGAATTGCACGGCTCTTCCAGGACGTTCTAGGGGTGCTTTGCACTGGGTTAGAATTTTGAAGCTTGGGAGTTGCCCACTGCCCATTCCAGTCCCATTGTTCCCTGGAAGAATTAGCCACCACATGCTATTAGGTACTTTAGTGGCACAGTCTCCCTTGCTTTGCACCCTTCTTCTGCACTTCTCCTACCTGGAGACCCCCAGCTCGTGCTCAACATCCTGTGAACAGCTGAAGGCAAAGACATTGACTCAGACTGTATCAGACTCAGTAGCATAAGCAAAAGGGGCAGACCTGCCCAGAACTGTTCTCAGAAATGATGGAATACACAACTACTGTTTGGAACTTTAGTACAAAGATGTGGCCGCTAACTCTCTTTGCCAGTTTCAGAACTAGAAACTGGGGGTCATTGACAATGAATGCCAGGAAAGGCTGTCTGAACCCTGCTGTGAATGAAAGAGTTGAACAACTTCTGAAGAAAGGCCTTTGCATGAAATGCTGCTGAGTTAAAGAGGAGCAATGAATGGAGACCAGGCGGGATAATCCGAAGAAGCCTACTGTGCACTAAGAGAGGACCTACTCTACCAGCATGAGTCCCAGGAGTTGCCAAAGTGACTCCAAAGTGTGCAAAGACCTCTGACAGATAAAATGATGAGCTCAAGTCCTATGTGACAACTGAGCACCAAAAATCCATGAGGCACTGAAAGCAATCTGACCATAGTCAGTGGTCCCAGCAAAAAATAAGCCAGAGTGCTGGAGGAGACCCAAACCGCATCAGGATCCAAGTACTCTCCATGAGTGGGCATCTAGCTTGCTTGAGTGGTGTCTGGGCTGAGGAAATTCTGCTGAGGCGCTAGCACTATGACGACTTTGCACTTTCCTTGACTTATGCTGCCTCAAATCGCCTGACCACCACACCAGTGACATAGACGCAAAATACAATCCAGTCCACTCAGTCAGGACAGGGACCCTGTTTACTGTGACACAGCAGCTGTACAGTGCAAACTAGGGGCAGGCATAATTTGTTTAATTTGCTGTAGCGTAATGACATCACATCATAGTAAAATTACACATGGCTACGTGGAATTATGCGAGGAGTGTTAACCCAGCATTCTGCGTTAAGAAAATAGTACTCAATGCAACACAACATGAACTGCAGCAGCCTGCAGCCTTTTGCACTTTCTAAGTTCATGTTTCTTGGTCTCCTGCGGTAGGATTTTGTGCCAAATTACACATAATTATGCGAACTGGCATAATTGTGTAATTGTAGGTGATTTCACTCCAGAAGAGTAATGCAAATTACTGAAATTACTCCGGCACTATTAAAAATTCACCCAGGCCTAGTGCATAGCACACAAGCAGCATGGCCCAGACGGAAAGGCCTTACAACATAGCATGAGCATGAGCTATAATTGAACTGACAGTGACAGGGACTATGAAGCCATTGGGACGCCGCGTACGGGAGCAAAGTCCTTATGAACAAGCAGGCGAGAATCGACAGATCCACAATCTAGTCGACTGCACTTCAACCTGACCAGAAGGCCTGAGACTAATTTTGAAGGGCATTACTAATTCCCAATTTAATTTGTGTCTTCTGAAACTAATATGAACAATATTACTATCTGTGATTAAGTAAAGTGCTTTTTTCTTTTTCAAAAACTAAGTACTGATTGCACATTGAGTTATTGACTTGTACCACTTAGTTTATTGAGTTCTTCGATTCTCGACTTTACTACCCTGTACTTTGAGCGCAGTTTGGGCTCAACAGTAAATTGATGTCTATGACAATAGTGGTAAAAGGCTCCAAATGTCACAATTGGAGCCTAGCAAGTTATGCTTGCCTTGGGACTTCTGACCAAGTTCCCATGGTGAACCATCACTAAGCACTAAATAATATCCTACCCAACAAAAAGAAATTAGACTCTTGTGACTCTGGCCAGCTAGAAAGCCCACAATAGTACAAAAATCGTCCCCACTACCAAGGAAAATGAATGGGAGGAAGGATAGAAGTGTCAGAAATCTACAAGCCAACTGTAAATATCACAGTATACAACACAAAATAACAATAATTACAATACAAGGTTATTAACAATCCCTGAACCATCAATTACTAGCCATCATTCTCTTAACGCCTATTCTCCTAGTCTACTTAGCTAATACCACCTAAAAAGTCAATCGTGTAGCCCTCATAGTCCAAAGTCACTGCACCTCAATTTCAGACCCTCTCTGGCTATACCTGTGTCAGACTATCCTGTAGCAATATTAAACAGCATTGGGCTGCTCATCTTCAACACAAGTCAGCACAGATTGCACTTGAAGCAAATCAACAAACCATCACACTTTAGTGAACACTATGAGTCTTGAGACAGCTTATCCAAAGGCTGAACAAGAAGAGTGTAACGCAGGAGTAGGACAGGGCAGCTATAGGGCATAATACCTTGGATGAGAAGGAAAGTTCATCAAACCAGCAAGTCTTCTATCTCACTTTTCCAAACAAATGCATAAAGAGTGAACAATGTGGGACAGCCCTCGGAACCTCATGGATGAAACCAAACTCTTAGCCATATTGCATACAAGTAAGCACATACATACCTAACCATGTACGCTCCGACTGAGAATACGACAAAGACGTTGGAGGTCTTTGAGGGCCCATAGGGGGCAGCAGCACACTATGCAATAGTGGTTTACCAACACTCAAAGCTCTTCAAGCCAACACTGTTATTTATTTATTTATTTATTTTTATAGTTTTATAGAGCACGAACCAGACCCAAGCTAGGGTATTAGAGCGCTTTACATAAGGCGAATGGTGAACACATTCAAAGGGTGAACGTTGCGTATAAAGAGACAAGATCTGAAAGTAACAAAAAGTAACAACATTGCGAGGAATTGTTCTGAGCAGTAAAAAAACATTCAAAGTTCGTGTAGGTAGTGGTTGTGCGGAATTAAGGTAGGAATTTGTTCCGAAGACATTACTTCTCCAAGTAACATTTCTTATGCCTCAACGGGTTCTTGCTGCACGAGTTACCATCTTTATTGAGACCTCAAGAGCTTTAACAGTGATTTGTTTCTCTTGGGTCTTCCAGCATTGTGCAGGAGTAGCTTCGGCCCTGGGAATCGAATTGCCGCTCAGCAAACTCACACTCATAAGGGTTCATGAAGAGGGTTCCAGGAGGAATTTGTTTTGTTTTTTTAACGGCCAGAATCCAGCAGCATTAAGAAGTTGAACCAAGATTCTCACGGAACAGAATAGATTACATTTCACCACCCATGCCTTCAGCAGAAATGCCCACCACCCATGCCTTCAGCAGAAATGCCCACCACCCATACCTTCAGCAGAAATGCCCACCACCCATGCTTTCAGCAGAAATGCCCAGTCGCTGCCCACTGGGAAGAATACTAGCATCAGGAGGTCTTCAGAGGTGGTGTATATTGACGGTGGACAAACACTGAAGCTCTCGGCAGTAGCAGAGTGCTGGAGCAGTAGAAATCCACCAAGAGCTAAGTGCTCAGGCAAAAAAAACCATTGGAGCTCGGCACTCCCATCACTGAATTTAAAGTGCTGATTTCTGATAGTAGAAAATATTCAAAGCAGGGCACGGCTGGCAGAGGAGGCCCGCCTTCACAAGAACGCCTCCTGTCAGTAGAACATCGTGGACGCCTCTCGCTCCTGGCAGTAGAAAGTCATTAACAGTATGGTGTATGACACCAGAAAACAATAGAAGCACGCGCTCCCAGGTCATCAAGAGTATGGGCCATTCCCAGCAGGTTATTCAAATCTCGGTATTTCTATCAGTAAGAAAAAAGCAGAACATGACACTCCGGACAGAGCAGAATGCTTCAAGGTTTTGTTCCTGGCACAGAGGATGTCAGATAGAGAGGGAAGGGGGGAGGGAATGGGGAGTGAAGAAAGACCAGAGAACCGGAGGGGCACAGGGGAGTGAGAGATGAGGGAAATGGCAAGACAGAGCGCAAAGTTACAAAAAAAGAGAAACAAGGACACAAAGAGAGAGTGAGACAAAGACACCGAACGGAAGTGATAGAGAGGAACGAGGCAAAGAAATATAAACAACCTAAGGAAGCGAAAGAGAGAAAGTGAGACTGAGAGAGAGAGAAAGGGAGACAGAGAGACAAAGAGAAAGCGAGAGAAAGAGAGAGAAGGCGAGACAGAGAGAGAAAGAGAGAGAGAGAGAAAGCAAGAGAGAGAGAGAGAAAGCAAGAGAGAGAGAGAGAAAGCAAGAGACAGAAAGCGAGAGAGAAAAAGAGAGAGAGAAAGTGAGACAGAGAGAAAGAGAGAGAGAGAAAGTGAGAGAGAGAGAGAAAGTGAGACACAGAGAGAAAGAAAGCGAGACAGAGAGAGAGAGAGAGAAAGTGAGACAGAGAGAGAAAGTGAGACAGAGAGAGAGATAGAAAGCGAGACATAGAGACAGAAAGAGAAAGCGAGAGAGAGTTTAGAACGCGATGTGGCAACAGTAAACTGTAATAATCTGGTTGTTTCTAGATTAAAACAAAGTAAATAAACCCACCATTCCTCCAGCCCGCATTATATTATAATATGTGTAACAAAATATTGGTTATTCGAACCAAAGGCTCGAACCAAAGGGCAAGACCACAAAACAAGGGGCTGTGAATGGAATGTGCATTTCCGTTTACATTTCCATAAGGGAGACGCAGGTCTTTAAAGGTCACAGAGGTGAAGGCTGTAGTGACGCCTTTGGGAGTGATGGTGTGAGGGGTCAGTGGGGGTGATCCTCAGTGCTGATGAAAGCGGGGGATGTCCTTGAGGTGGAGAACGGTTGTTTGTGGTGATTGTGGTGGCAGTGGCGATGGTGGCTGGGGTGGCAGTGGCGATGGTGGCTGGGGTGGCACATTTAGCAGTGGCGGAGGAAGGACTGCACTGGATGCAGAATTGGCGATGGTGGTGGTAGCAGTGGAGACAGCCGTGACGCAGGTGGTGCTGCAGTGCTGTGGCGATGGTTGTACAATGGGGCTGTGAGAGGAGAATGAAGATGGTGTGAACTACTTGATGGTGCTCGCAGTGGTGCGGTGGTAACTCTGTAGGTGAGAGTGGAGGCGGTAGGGAGAGGATACGGTTTTACTGCATAGGTATCTTGACAGCTGCTGTTGGGCTGCAGACCGGGGAGGGGGTCTTTGGGAGTGGAACTAAACCCTGTCAGTGGTTATAAACCATCAATGAAGAGAGCTTTTTTGCGCCCTTGTAAAGGGTCATTAAGAATGCATGTACTAAGGCAATCAGAGAGCGGAGGAGGCTCGCGGAAGGCTCTCTCCAGGTCCTCATTACGCTCTTTATTCTTCTCCTCTGTGGGGTGATTTTCACTACGCCTCCAGCTTTTTGAGTCTACACTCTGATATGAGAACAGATTGGGAGACATCCCAGTACAATGGGAAGGCCGTATGTGAGCCAGTAACAAACGCACCTCCACCAATGGGAGATGCAACACAATTCACTTTCCTAATTGCTGCTTCTCTGCCAGTTGCTGCCACCACTCTCTGCTCCACATATGTTTGTGTATATACAATCCCATCCTTCCAAATTGCTGCCTTGCTGGAAGGGGGTGGGGACCTCTCTCTGTCATCGTTTGTCCTCTCGCCCCCCAGATGCGAATCACTAGGGTGGGACCAGGCTTCAGAATTCCCACTTCCCCGTCCACACTTCGACAAGCTGTGTGTCATGTTAGACTCGGATGGCAGTATTAACTGCTCGGATATGACGTGCTGGTGGAGCCGAGGGATGCTCATAGTGCTGCTAGATCTGGAGTGCATGCAGGCCCACGCCCCCCCTTCAATCTCTAACAATGCACTGACACTTTTCTCCATCCCACAGTGTAGTTATAGCTCACTGCAAGCCATAACAATGTGAATACAAAAAATCCATTCCCATCAGAAAGCACTTACACATCTCTCCATTCCAGAGCAATGCACTTACACTTCCTACTTATGACTCAAGAACACACTTAAACCTTTCTCCACCCCAAAATATATTTATAATCGCCCGGAAACAATGCACTTGCATCTCTCTCTCCATGCCATAACATGGCGCTTGCGGGTTTCTGCATCCAAACAACAGTGTAGTTACACTGCTCTCTATGCCAAAGTCCTCCACTTACGCGGATCACCATCTGGCAGTTCATTAATACTTTTCTTCAACTCCCAGCAACACATTTACTCCTCTGTACTTCTTAAACAATGCTCTCACGTCACTTTGTTCCACAAAAATGCACTTGCATGTCTCACCAACTCACATCAATGTGCGTAAACCAGCCAGTCTCACAGCAATAAACTTACACCTCTGTCCATACAACAACAATGCATTTACACCTCTCTCTGTTTCACTTGCACCTTTCTCCATCCAACAACATTTACACCTCTCTCTGTTTCACTTGCACCTTTCCCCATCCACCAATGCTACACTCATAGCTTCCATCATCTTACAGCAGTGTATTTGTAGTTGTCTCCAGCTTTTAACAATGCTGTAAGTATAACAATCCTATAGTGAACGATTGAGGGAGAACGTCTACCGATCAACAGAGGTAAAATGATTAGTCCATTTGACTCATTTTAAACTCAACAGGCGCAATATTGAATTTAAAAACAAAATATCCTATGGAAGTATTGAGAGACAGTAGTTTTTAGTTGAGGTGGATTGGTGTCCACCACAAGTATTAAAGTCACTATCTTGTCATGTTCAGTTAAAAGTTTCAGTAATATGAACCTGGGCTCAGCCCCTGTAAGCCATTGAACACAGCAGACAAGCTTAATTTAGAGAAAATGTATAAAGCAATTAGTAGAACCAAAACACTTAAAAAGTTGAAAACAGTTCACGTTAAAAATCACACTCCAATTTATAAAAATAAGGTAACGTTTAATGAACAAAATAGCACCAAAACCACAAGACTTCAACAAGGGTAACTAAAGACATGAATGTTTTAAAGTTTAAGAGAAAGTTGCGTCAATTGTGGTGAATGATCAAGGTAGCCCTGGCACGAGGTGTGATTTGAGGCCACCTGCAATGAAGCACAGTCGGATACCAAAAGTAGACTGGCCCCGCTAGGGTCTGGAAGTAGATGAGTTAAAACAAGTTCCTAAATCCGAATCTGAAAAGAGACTTTGTCATTTTTTCTGAGGAAATACTCTTCCTCTTGTGGAAGAAACCTGAAATTCAATCCTGAGGGTCAGATAGTTTTCACTCAGGGTCCTCTTGAAGCACTAGAGCAAAGTTTTGACAAAAGTTCCCAAGCTTCTTTTGGTGTCTAAAAGGGTGCACTTTCAAGGCCCAGGACATGAGGGGAGCACTTAGAGACTCTCGGAGTGTCAGGTCAAGGGCAACAGCAAAGTCCAGTCAAGGTCCAGTTGCCACTGGTCAGCTTGGATTCTTCATAGGAATGTCCTCTTCAGATATTTTATGTTCTTGGAGCCATCCAGGGGATTATCCTTATGATCTTTGGAGATCTTTCTGTCCTTGGATTTCAAGAGGAAGGAGGTCCAACCTCCTCAGGTACTTCTCATATGTCACACATATCAAGTGCAGTGGGTTCGGTCCACCTGGTATCCTTTTGCAAATTCAGCAGTGCTCTCATGAAGGCTGGGTGAGGGCCTAACTTCGTAAGGTTCACCAGCCTGTTGGTGGAGATACACTAAGACACTCCTAGTTCATACCTGACCAATAGAGTAACGTTTTCTGTACCCTGACCTACCTGCTTTAGCATTAGTTCATGTGTCCTTTACTCCAAACAGGTTTAAAATGCAATGTGTCAGGGCAAATGCAAGATAGCAAGGGTCTTCAACCACTCTATACTTGGACTCCGAGGCTGGGGATGTTAGTGGGGAGTGTACTATAGTAATCCTAGTGTCTTCCCATATCTAGCACTAAACTTCAGTTTAAAGCAGGTATTGCACGCACAACAAACCCAGAGATAGCTGTCTGTAAGGTCAGAAGCAGGGTCTTTCAGCAACCAGACAGAGGATACACATGAATTGTTCACTGTATTTGAAGTTGTTAAAACATCTACATGTGCTTCAGACAGACCTGCAATGCAAGATTTGACATAGGGGGTCAACAGTAGGGGCAAATCCCCACCCTGCATATTCTATTGAGCTAAGAGACTTATCTATGTCCATTCACATTAGAGTTTGTGTGCTCCTGTTTGTAATTTTACACCTCCTTCACTCTCTTATCACGCTGACACAGACTAAGAGTTGCCAGAGTCTAATCCTAATTAGCCTGTTGACAGTTAAGGCAGAAATATTAGAATGGCTATCTTTCGAAGAGTTTATCTAGCTGATCGCACTAGAAAGATACAGCATTGGGATTTTAATCTCTGATTTTCTACACAGGCTAAGTAGGCCTGCCACAATAAAAATAGCATGTTGTGTCCTTTCACAGTAGGGGCTTGGCAACATTCACTTTCTATATGTTGTGCTTTTTAATATCAGGCACCCTACTTTGTGGGGCATAAGGCCTACATAGGGGGGAATATTTCAAAGGGAAAGTTTTGCCTGTTAAAAAGATTTACTTTAACAGGTCGTGCTGCAAGTTTTACACTGCAGCAATCAGGCTATATTGGTAGGCCTTAAACCAGCGGTGGTTTCTGGGGGTGAGCAGAGGGGCCACGCCTTTCCAATTATTTTCCAAATGGATGGTAATTTCAAAAAGCAATTACCATCTGATTTACATTAGGTTTCATGCATTCTTTGCCTTGGCTTGCCCAGTCCGTTCTTCAAAATGGACGCCAGGCAGTTTTAAATAGTCACATGCAGAAGTGCGCATGTGCCAGTTGAGTGTTAAAGCAGATACGGGCTCACATACTGCCTGTTCAGTTCTGCATACTTGGGGGTCTTCTGGACCACCCACAAATGACGTGATAAAGTGTCACCCTCCGAAGCACTCCCGGACGTGTACAGCATCAGCCCTGTACTCCCAGTGCTGCTTGTCAATTATCAGATGCCTCTCACTACCCCTGCCTTTCCCAAGTCATCACAGGGAGACGAGATTGGAAAGGCAGGGGTTGCGGCATTTGCTATAAGAAGAAATCCTGCCGTCAGAGTCATGAGACTCAATTCATGGCTCTGTGAGGCAGAGTCACGTGCTGTGAACAGCAGAGAATCTAACCTGGTTCCCAAGTTCCAAAGTAAGTCCCTTTGGCTGTAACATAACATTCTGGGTAGAGAGAGGGCGGCAGGCTGAAGCCGGTAAAGGAATTGTAATTAGGGTCCATTTATAACAGAAATATTGTGAACATTTCACTAAAATACATCAGTTTTCATGGGTGGGTGACGCAAAAAAACCATATTAAACATCAGGCTCACTCACTTGTGCAATGTATTCATTGCTCTTATGCCACACCATTTTCAAATTCCACCAGCAGCCACTTCCTTAAGCCATGCTTTTCTTTGCCACAGTAATGGATGGCATAATAAGTGCTGCAGTCCACAGGTGACATTTTAACATTCTATGCCATTTGAATATTTTGTGCATCATATACTGTGGCCTCATAAGAAAGCTAAAGAAGCCAATTAGCCAATGTCTATGTTTTACAGGTCAGGGAACATATACGGCGCTGGACAGTATTGACCCAATATATAGAGTCTAAAACCCTGCAATAAAATGAACCAAAAAATGAAGATGGCCATGCAAAAAAAGACATTTTCTCACAAGTACCTTTTAGTACATTTTAGTATCTTTAATAATTTAATTACAAGTTATCTGGCGGAATGACATGGGTGAAATGTAATTTATCCCTCCTTCTTCATCAGGATTAATGTGTTTCACTGGGAAAGAATATTATAAGCATTGGAAATGTGCTTTATCAAAATGAATGAATGTTTTGATCTATAACTGATGATGAAATGAGCCAACCTCAGCTGTTGCATATCTTGCAGCCACAGAGCGCCCAGTCTCCAACATTTCAAAGTTTATCGTAGTAATGCCCCAAAAAAATAGTCACAATCAGGAGGCAGCCCTCGAATGTAAATGGGTGTTTTCTTTACACATTTCATACATTTGTATGACCGTACTCCTGTAAAGGGGCCCTGTAGACTCGCTGGAAGTGGCAAAATCGTGCTGATGTTTTTTTTTTACAGCACCCTGTGTTACAACTGAATTTCTTGTGCCCCTTGCTGTTGAGAACTGTAATATAAGAGTCCCAGTCCTGTTTGGGACATTTTTCGACTATCTAAAATCTTTGATTTTTCTTGATTGAATGTTTCACATTTGTGTCTATTTTTGTAATTATTATGCTATGTAATGATAATTCCATTTTTGTTTCGACCACTTGCCTCAGAGGAAATTACATTTATTATAATGTATACACGTTATAAACTAGGCTGAAATCCAATTTATCATCTAATATAATCAGACAGGAAAAATGTGATTCCCAAGATTATTTGTAAATGTTATCATGCACCAGGTAGAATCAATGAAGATTGCATCAATATGTTCCGGTTGCCTAGCAGTATAAATAGTGTACTTCCTGGCCCTAATATTTTAATCTCTTCTGCAAGTACAGTGCAATAATTACCCACTGCACTGCTATCCATCCTGCATTGAAAGTGCCAGCACTGGCCTTGTATCCCTATCTCTCCAGCAGGAACAGTGCCGTCGTTGCCTCTTGCATTCCTGCCTCTCTTGCCGTGACAGCATGCATCCTTCTCTCGAAGGGATGGGGCGCATCTTGCCCCTCTTATTCCTGCCTCTTTTGCTGTGAATCTTCAGTATAGTTCCCCTGTACTTCTAGTTCTCCTGTTGTGAAAGTGCACTGAGCATGAAGTTTTTGTTCCTTGCATTCTTTTCTCACCTACAATGGCCATGCAATCACTGTGACTTGTATCCACATCTCTCCTGTAGTGACAGCGTTTTTATTGTCCCGGTTTCCCAGCTCTCCTGCCGATACAGCACTATCATTGGTCCTTGCATTCCTATCTCTCCTGAAGGGAAGTGCGGTCGTCGTAACTTTCATTTATGCATTTCGTGTAGTGAATTGGATTTTTGTTCTGCCCTGCCGTGACAGTACAATCTTTTCCCCTTTTATTCCTATCTCTCCGGCAGTGACAGCGCAACTATCGTCCCTTATTCTCTGCCACTTCCATTCCAATCTGTTCCTACCCGGCAGCGTCATGGAGACATGCCTTGTATTGGGAAAACTCCTCAAATGAGAGGACAGCCGCTGACACTTGTACTCCTACCCCTTATTCATTGACGGTGCAGCCCTGGTCTCTGGTGGCCTTGATGGTGCAAGCCCTGTCTCTGATGTCCTTGACGGTGCAACCCCTGTCTCCGGTGCTCTTGACGGTGCAACTCCTGTCTCCGGTGCCCTTGAAGGTGCAACCCCTGTCTCCGGTGCACTTGATGGTGCAACCCCTGTCTCTGGTGCCCTTGACGGTGCAAGCCCTGTCTCTGGTGTCCTTGACGGTGCAACCCCTGTCTCTGGTGTCCTTGACGGTGCAACCCCTGTCTCTGGTGTCCTTGACGGTGCAAACCCTGTCTCCGGTGCCCTTGAAGGTGCAACCCCTGTCTCCGGTGCTCTTGACGGTGCAACTCCTGTCTCTGGTGCCCTTGATGGTGCAAGCCCTGTCTCCGGTGTCCTTGACGGTGCAACCCCTGTCTCCGGTGCCCTTGACGGTGCAACCCCTGTCTCTGGTGTCCTTGACGGTGCAACCCCTGTCTCCGGTGCACTTGACGGTGCAACCCCTGTCTCTGGTGTTCCTATCTCTCCTGTAACTACAGCGCAGTCACTCGACTCCAATCCACGCTTCGCCTTGCAGTGATATGAAATTCATACTCCTTCTACTACTACTATCACTACTGCAATGACGGTGTGGTCAATGACCCATGCGTTCCCATCTCTTCCGCTGTTCCAGTGAATGACGCGTTCCCTGTATCCCTGACTCTCCTGCAGTGACCGTGCAATCATTCTCCTATAGTCCCTGCGCTATAGTCTACTCCCCCTTGCAGTGGCAATGCAGCAATTCCTCTTTCTGCTGCAGTGGCAGCAACATCTGTTCCCTGTATTACCATCTCTTGTACAGTACAGTGTTATCCATGTCTCTGGCATCCCTGCCTTACATGGCAATCCCTCCTTTTGAATCATTATCCCGCCATATCAAGACATTAAAACCGCTGGCCCTTGTAGTCCTATTTCTATTGCAATGAAGTCGCAATCGGTGTCCCTAGTATGCCCATCTTTTCTGCAGTACAAGAAGAATCCCTGTCCCAGGGCATCGTATTTCTCTTGTAAACACGGAGCAGTGACTCCTTTTAAATCACTGCGCCTCCGCGTATTGACAGCGCAATGGTCCTTTAACCCCTTCCCCGCTCATGACGGAGCCGCTCCGTCATGAGCCACGGTTGCCGTGTGCTCATGACGGAACGGTTCCGTCATGACACGCCCGTTGGCGGCCGCTCCGCCTACGCGGCGCTGTTTCCCCGCCTGTGCGGGGGGACAACGCAACTGGGCGGAGTCATGACGGAACCGTTCCGTCATGAGCACAGCCCAACCGTGGCTCATGACGGAGCGGCTCCGTCATGAGCACAGCGCCACCGCGCTGCCCCCCCGCACCCCCCAGCACTGCGGCGGAATGTCCGCCGCAGCGAAGGGGTTAATGCAGCCCGACTCTCCCAGAGGTGTTATCAAACCCCCCACCACCACCACCACTTCTTTGTTTAGGAACAGAAACCCCATCTGAAGAGCTACAATAACATATGATACTGTAATCACAACATTGCCTCCCACACACTCTTCTCCTAAGTAGAGATAGCATCATCACGCGGGGAGACGGCATCATGAACTCCCCCTTCATAGAATAATATCAATCTCCCTCTGCAGTGAAAAAAAGCACCCACCCACCACCTGTCACCGTCCTTCCTGTAAATAACACCATATTTACCCCACTGCAACACTGGTATACCCTTTTGGCCCTTTCCTATAGTACTGTGATATTCCCCTGGACTATCTTCAGGGATGCTTCAAAACCCTTCCCTAGGCTGTGATGCCATAATAGACTTTCGCATTTCTCTCTCTCCCTTCCCTTCTTTCCCATCTTCCAACATTGGTCTGTTTTCCTCCCACCCCTCTCTTTATCCTTGCCTTTACCTCAATCGCTCGCTCGTCTCACTCTGTCTCCATTTCTCTCTATTCCTCTCGCCCTCTCTATTCCCTACTCTGAGACTTTCTCCCTCTTCCTTCGATATTACTCTCTCTTCCCCCTCTCCCATTCCTGTTTTTATGTTTTAGATCTCGAGTTCTAATCACTGTCTCTTCTCCCCTCCCCTGAAAGGCATCTTGAACAGACGCAAACTCAGCATGTAAATCAACCCCAGAGCTACGTTGGAACTGCTGTATAATGTACTGTACTGCCTCAGTTACAAGGAACCCAACCCCACCGTCACATCGTGATGTCTGTAACCCTCTGTCAATTGGAACCACCGCCCCCACACACCATTCCTTTCTGTGTACAGCAATCCATGTTCGAGACTCTCCCATTACAGCGAAAATGTTTTCTGAAATGCGTGCAGGCGTACAGCGTGCTCCCTGTATGCTATGTCAAAACATCATACAGTATAAAAACAAACGAGTGCAGTTGTGCAACAACATACATGGCGGTGCTATGATTCTTGATAATCTTTGAGTTTCGTGGTACTTTTGAGGGAAACACCACCTTTTTTCCAAACTATAGAAGTCAGGTATTTCATTTTCAAAGTATTGGTGGTCAATAATGGGAAGATATTGACGGACTTGGCCAATTTTACCAGGTGATAATCACTGTTATTGACCTTGAGTCCCACACTAACAGCTCTTGAAGGCTATATGAGGGCATCCTATAATCAAACCTTGCATTAGAACCAACCTCTCAA
The DNA here is from genome assembly GCF_964204655.1 of Triturus cristatus. Lineage (NCBI taxonomy): Eukaryota > Metazoa > Chordata > Amphibia > Caudata > Salamandridae > Triturus > Triturus cristatus. The sequence goes on from NC_140584.1 coordinate 48,190,474, forward strand.
CACTCTCCACGGCTTAGAATCAGGGCATGCTGTCTCTTGCAGGTAATCATCTGCATTTATCTTTCACTCTCCGCAGCCAGTTCCACCACAGTACATGTACACTAAAAGTTATATTAGTTGCTCCAAGACGGTGGACAAAATTTTGCATTTCAAAACCGCACACAACATAAGAATCACATAATTATCTCAATACAAGATGGCACCTAGAAGCCAACCCCGGTTTGAATAGGTGTGTTACCTTAATTCTAAACCTGGGCGGAGTTCGCTGAGTTTTACTCTGCGGAACTCCGCGAAGTGCAAGAAAAACTAGGCCGCACTCCGCGGAGTTCCGCCAGCAGCAGAGTCTGTTATGCTGCATTTCTCTCACTGATTTTTAGTGCCAGGAGTTTGTCCCGCCACTTTAAAATTAACGTGAATGGCACTACGCGTTGTGCCAGAGGGTGCTGCTGCTTTTGCTACTCAAGTAGACATTTTACTCGAGCGGCAGCTTCCTCAACGCAAATGGCAGACTTCTCAATGCGAGCGGTCGCGACCTGTCGTGACCGCCATTGATAAAAAATCTCGCCAGGAGGAGGTGTAGCGCGTTATTTTTTCTTGAAAGCGCTCGCCAACTTACCATTGGCGAGCCGCTTGAGAAAAAATACTTTCCTCCGCATCACTTCACGTAGTATTTTGGAACACTGCACGGAGCACAGACTGGGCAAAACTCTGCAAACACCAGCAGAGCGGAATTCTTCACCCACCCCTATTTAATTCATTTACAGCAGAATAAACAGGCTAGTTGTACATAGTTCTTTGTCTCCTCAACTTATATCAGGCCCTCATTTAAATATTGTTGTAAGGTTTGCAAAAGGGTGCTAATTATGTATTTAGATAAGTATTACTGCTTAAAAACATAATAATACAACTTTTCCTTTCTGCATTTGAAAACCATATGCTCAAGTACAAGCAACAATCTTGTGCTGACTTAAGTTCTTCAAATGTGGAAAGTCATGAAAGAACACTGTTTCTGCAAATTATTCCTCATTTAATTTAGATTTGTGTTAACATTATTACTCATGAATGCGCAGGCAAAGCACTGCCTAGATCTCCTTTTAACTGGGGCTGCGTGGAGACTGCCGCAGCTCCACATGACACCAGGTGACATTCTGCTCCTGCTTAACACAATAGCTACAGAAATGCCTCCCAGTGGGCACCATCTTGAAACAACAGTCAGCGGCAAACCAACCTATTAGAGATGTGGTGGCAGAACAGAAGATACCACTACAACTGTGGAAGCACATATTTGTAGAAAAACTAGACCATGACCTGCCGGTCAGTACACTGTTCTCCTCACAATATTCCACAATTTTTGTTTTGTCAGAGAGTGTGGCAGTACCTCTTTTTCTCTACCACATAAGAGACACCAATTTTCGGAGTGACACATGGGTGTGTTGGGATTCACTGCCACTCGCTGACATCCTGTCTGCTTAATTGAGGGAGTTCTTCTAATCAGGGGCTTATTTGTTCGAGTTGAATGTGAATCTAGCAAATTACATTATCACACGTATGATTTATTCCCTTTACATTCTTCAAGGTTCCACTCGTCCCCACCATTAACCTCTCCCTGAGCGCGAGAAGGAATAATTATACTCATTTGTCTAAACGCCACCAAGATGGCCGCCTTTCAATTAACCTTCGGAGAACGGCAGAGAGTTAGGATGATATAACGCTTGTTCCTCAACTTCGCCTTGGTTTCCTTTTAATTGAAACATCCAGGGAGTAAAATTGCTTGCTAGTATTTTAACAGGTAAGAGGGTTAGAGGTCCCTGCAAGGCAATGTCTGCCCAGAATGAAGCTTCAACAACGGATCCATGTTGAGGCATGATGTGCCATGTGAGCAGTCTGTCGAACAAAGGATATTTTTTAATGTACCATTTCAAGATGGACTCACCAGGACAGATGTCAATCTCCTGAGATGATGACTAGGTAACACCAAAGAGTTTTACCTCAGAGTAGCTTCCACTACAGAGAACATAGAGTTTGTGTATTACCCTGGTGGGTATTTCATGCTGGAGAGAAATAATATCAAATAGCCTCTATTTCAGTTCAGGCAGGTTAGAAAATGGAAGATGAGACAGTTTTCCTGCAAGTCCGGCCGTTTCCCATCAGCGGTCGTCTAGATTGCCTATTGGAAATATCAGCTGTGGACAGAATGGCAACCATGTGATCTTCTTAAAAGAAGATTGCTGTTGGTGTGATCTTTACGAAGAGGAAGCAGGATCAGGCGAACATAAGTCTGGTCTAATCCTCGTGGTGTAAGCCTTTTTACCTGTGTGTCTTGTGATGTCATTTGATATTTAAAATCCTAAAGTTGTACGATAATGATGACGATGATAAATATAATGCTTACAACAATATTATTTTTATTATTATTATTATTAATATTATTAAAACTGACGCAGTATTTAAAAAATGTGGCGTTTTCTGACTTTGCCCACTTCGGCTCATCGTCCTGTGCTTTAAATCATGATTATGTGTAATTTGAAACTAAAACAAAAGCACGCTGTGGAGACTCGCAATCTAAGCTCCACCCCTATACGTCACAGAAGCACAATACTTTTGTGCATTAGCCTCATATATTTAATGTGCGTTTTAATCTTATTACATGAAGTGAAGCACTAAATATATGATTGAAGTGTATTCATCGTAGAACTTAGACATTCACATGAGTATGTATACTAATATTTCATTTATACATAAAGAGTTGTAGTTCTCATGCACATTTACATCTGTGTAATTTGAAGTTATGTCATATTTACCAAAAGTATACTTTCTGTGTAATACTATATTAATGGACGTCTTACATTTTGTTGTAACTGTACGTGCACAACAGTGAGGGATATCTCGTCTGCCGAAATATAAATCCCATAGGATTTAATGGAATTTATATTTTGGAGGATGGGATATCTGTCACTGTTGTGATAGAGTAACCCTTCCCCCGATATCTAAATCAGGCCCATAGTCATGTATCTAAAGTGCACATTGACTGCCTTATTACGTTAGCCGAACCAAAGGCTGTAAGCATTTGGTTTTCAGTGATTAACCTTCAACGTGAAAGTTTGCTTGGATTGCAATGTTCTTTCCTTTGCAGGTGCGTTCACATGATCTCGTAGCTAATGAAAGGCATACTGTGTATTAGAGATAGTGAGACTCGAGAGGAGAACTTTTGGCAAGGACAAGAGACGCTAACGAACCATGAGGGAGGACACCTATTCATGTCCTATCTGAAAATGGGAGACATTCAAGGACAACTTGATTTTTGATCCGTGGCACGAGGAGGATTGAGGGGGGAGCCAATTCCTACTGTTTGTAGGTGGAAAACGACTGGGGTTGATGATATGATATGATGTAAGATTTACAAAGTGGATGGATACTCAGCTGCGTGTCCTGGCACTGGCACGTGGAACTGATCACGTGGAACAATCGAATGTTCTGTGGGTTTAACCGGCGTTTACACTTCAGTTTAGGTAACAGATTCCCGAGAACTTTGAGGGGAACAGACCTCTCTGCTATGTTCTTATTGTTTTGCTTCAGGCGATGCAATTTTCTTGATTAAGAGAACTTCTACTGAAGTCTCTTCAATACTGGCATCTTCCTGTTTTACCTGGGTTCCTAACTTTCCAAAGTTAAGCTTAGGGTTAGTTTAGGTGATTTTAGATTTGTATGTCTTATGCTGTATCAATGTAATTTCATTAGATATTTTGGGTATCCTCAGGTGATCTTGTATCTTTTGGAGATTTATATACATCAGTCTGACTCTTAGTTTGAATTAAACCTTATTTAACCTTATTGGCCGATTCCTGGTCCTTAATGTGTGGCCAAATGGGCTACACTGTGGATTCAATTTATTGAAATGTCGTTAACTCCTTTTTACCTCTGAGGCATCTAGAAAGGTTAATCGCAGTGTAAGGGGAAAGATTGTCCCAGTGCTCCAGCAACTGCATCGTCTCAATAAAATGACACCCCCTAACATTCTACTTTCAATAACACTGTCTCATCCTTACTTGTCGTGTCCTGTCTACATGACGTCATGATTGAGATTCTGCTGCCACAGTTAAAATGTTTTCATCAGGGTTAGTCGGACTTGGACAGGAAATATACCCGGACACCATAATAAAAGTGTCTCCATTAGTGAATAAGATAGCAAAAAAAGTGGCCCATGTTTGCAAATTGGGGCAGTTTTAAACTTGTATCAAAACGCTTTATACGTTTTTAGCAAGGAACTGAAGACTGCATGGATTTGAGCTTGTTTGGGGCAATGTTAATTTTTTTTAACATAGGGAAAATTAAGAGTAAAAACCGGGCCAGGAGAACAAAATAGAGGCTTACAAACAGTAAAAAAAAAACAAGCATTGGCATAGCCAATAGGTCTCGCCTTTGGGACCTTATAAGTGTTTAGCCATGCAACAGTTGCATAACTAAATACTTATAAGGTCCCAAAAGTGAGACCTATTGGCTATGCAAAGCGGCCGCGAAAGTAAAAGTGATTGGGATCACAATCAAATATCAAAGCGGCCGTTAAACTGAAAGTAATCGCGGTAAAGCGAGGGGCGCGCGCACGCCCGCGCACATGCACTGTAGCTCTAGGCTGGCCTGGTAGCACTTTTTGGAGCCCTCTCAATAAGTCTCGCCAGACCAGCGCATGCGCTGGGTCAGGCGAGACCTAAAAACTGCCTGCACACTGACCTGTGTGACCAGCCCATCAGGCACTGCCTGATTGCTGTATAGACCAGTACGGGACTAGCTCTCGGTAAAGGAATCCACGGCCCCTTGGAGCTGGACCAAAGCTACTTCAAAACACCTTAAACAAAATCAATACAGAAGAACCGATGATGCGAGCTGAAAGTGTTAAAGCAAAGACCTTGCTGCACCCATCAAGTTATTCATAAGCAGGTGTGCTGGTGGTGAGCAGGTACTTGTATAAAGTGCAAATAAAGAAGAGACTTGCTTCAAACATGCAAGGAAACGGAAGAGGATGCAAAAGTACTCCTTCTGTGACAAAGCCAGAATCAAGAGGATTTTGCCCAAAGATGTTACCACTCTTAATGACGGATGACCAGAGTGATAATCTGCTAAAAACCCAATAGGCCACAAGCACTTAATGTTATATGCTGAAAACAATGCAGAGAAGAGTCCGTAACACGCTGAGAAAATAAGGAAATTGGATATTGATATGTCGTATATCGCAAAAGTTTGTTTGCCTTTCATCTTGTTTATGTACAAATAAGCTCTCTGTTGGTAAAATATGTGAGATACCTGTTCTCCGGGTGAGGGAGAGGGGGGGGGGGGGGGGGTGTTAATGTGTTGTTTTGAAAAAATAATAAAAATATTAAAAAAAAAAAAAAAAAGAGAAAATAAGGAAAAAAGGAGACTACAGTTCAGGGGTGTTCAACATAAGTGGATACATTTTTAGTATATTAGTTTATATTTTGCGGACATATATGAAATGAGTCATGGATCCAGTTAACCTTGGCCTACACTGGACACCTCTGTTAGTGACACTAACCTTTTGGTCACACTAATGCTTAGGATGCATCTGATTTTGATTGTATAAATTTGTTTATTAATGTTTTGTGACGGGAGGGTCTTGGCGAAGGTGCATAAGGATATATGAATGAGTCCATACACAGAGTATGGGAAGTACTGAGCCAAGTCAGCCACTATATCATCGAACCAGGTGAAAAGAATCAAGGGACTAGCTATGTAGATTTTTTTTTTCCCTTTCCAAAGCACCGCAATGAACCACCAAGGGTGTCAATGAGGTCCACACGCAACGCCCTGTTGATTGACACTAGTCTGCCAGCATCATCTGAAGCTGCAAACCCCCTTCGAGGAATCCTACTGAAGTCTCAGCTCTAGACCTTTGAAGGCACACTCGTTCGAAATGAAAGGAAGAGATACCATGTGAACTTCGCATGTCCTTGAAACGGCGCTTTCAAGGGAAGATCCAACTATCAAAAGAAGGAAGTCGAAGGAAGTTGGATTTAAGTGCAGAGGTAGTGTTACAAATACTGAGGTCAGCATTTTCATCCCTCAAGAAAGTGAAAGATGCAGCACTGTGTGATCATCCCCACCAGCGCGAGTTGAATCTGCAGACAGAAGTACATTTTACTATTCACAGCTCTACAAGAGGCAGCAGACAGGTGCTGAAATTCTGCTTAACGCCATGTTTTTTTGTAAAACATAACAAAGGAGGGAGTCTGAGAACTCAATGCAGCGCTCACAGTATTGCTCCTGTCCAGACATATTTCTAATTTAAACTCCCTCAAAATTATTCTTGCAGATGGAATTTCCCGCCAAAACAGGAAAACTTTCCCACCAAAAACGTGGCTTAATTGGCCAGCTAAAAGCATACCTTTAGTAAATGTTTTTGCTACTATTTTTCCTTTGTAGCTTTTTCTGACCGTAATTTTAGTGAAACGTTTGCACAAACCAGTTCATTTAATGTTCAGCGAATACTGTAGATGCTCTAAGAGAGAGGAACGAACTAGAAAGTAAGCCGGACCCAAATTTGTGTCATGTCCTTTGTGGAAATTAAAACTAAATGCCTGAGACAATTATGCAAAATTATGCGTTAATTCGCGAAATACAGATATAGTGTTTTGTGCTGGTTTTTAGCATGAAATGTATCCCTGCGCCCAGTTCAGACTGCAATCACAATTAGGCTAATAAAAGTGCAAAATTGTGCGTGATGGGAACAACCGCCACTTGCTTTTGGGTTGTTCGTGTGGTTCCTGTGCTTCATGGAAGGATTTTTGCCAAAGAGTATTCTCAATTACGTTATGTGATGTGCAGTGGCGTAACGAAACTTGAGGGGGCTCCCCTGCAAAGTACATGGAGGGGCCCCATTCTGGACTTACTCAGGAGCATTCAGGTCAGGGTACAGCCCTGAGGGAGCCCAGTGGAGCTCAAGGGCACCCCTGCACTGCAGGGGCTGCGGAGAGAGGGGGGTGGGGGGCTTTTTTAAACCACTGGTGTTGTAATGGTTTAATCTTGGGCTTTTTGCCTCATGATTGTTACATGAAATGCAAGAAATTAGACAAGACTAACCGGGTGAAAACAAAATGTTGACACACCATAGCAGTAAATTGCCCTCTTCTGACAATTTACCAAGTTTGTGAGTAGAAGATGAGGTTCTCAGGATGTAGTCTGCTTATGCCTTTCACAATCTATCCTTTCTAACCTTGTTTGATTGTATAACTACAGTTTTGTCATAACCCACTGCCACTAACTGAAGCAAATATAATCTAAATCCCCCATGCATTCCTCTCTCTGAATTTATAAACGATGGCATAAGCCAGGCTACATAATATGTATCGGGTTATGTGAGTTCTTTCTTCTGAGAACATAACTTTTCATAGATCGAAATTGCTGGCCTATTGGTAGTTCAGCTTTTACTCCACTTATGCCCTGGTATGGTCCTTTTTGGAACTTTCCGCAGGGTCACCTCAGATTTTTGTCTTCTTATGCTCAATCTGTTTTTTATTAGTTTCAGTGTGCAATAAGGTCCAGCATTCCCTTCCTGTTAAGAAATACCCACATTCCTTGAGGTTTGAACCTACTTACCCTCTATGTAGGAAAATTGGTAGAAGAAGATTGAGTGTATCTACCCATTAGGTTGCAAGAAATCTCAAGGTCATGACGTGTTTCACCCCCTGCATGGCTAGGTAGTCTGTGACTTTTTCAAGGCTCACCAAATAAGCTTCAGTTCATGAAAATACTTTTTCTTGCACTCAAATGATCAGAATCAGACACGTGTTTTGCACCCTGGATGGCCAGGTAGCCTGGGGCTTTTTCAAGGCTCATTAAAAAAGCTTTAGTTCAGGTAAACACCTACAAACCATGTATACTGGGATTCAGCCCACGATGGAGGACATTTCGGAATTGTAAGAACCTGTATGATTCTGATTATTTGAGTGCCAAGAAAAAGTATTTACGTGATTTAAAGCTAATTTATTGAACCTTGTAAAAGTTCTAGGCTGCCTAGCCACGCAGGGGACAAAACGTGTTACAATCTTGAATTTTCTTGCAACCTAATGGATAGAGACACTCATTCTTTTTCTACCAATCAACCCGAGTTTTTGTTGGTCTTAGGACTCTGTGCACTTTACCCCTGCTAATCAATGGTAAAGTACTTGTGCCCTCCCCGTCAAGCATGTTAAAATTGGTATACACCTGATTGGCACCTTCAATTTATTTCTACATCCCTAGTATATTGTATTACCTTTACCCAGGGCTGGTAAATTAAATGGTATTAGTGGGCTGCATCCAGTGCTTCATTTGCAAAAAATATGTGCCAGGGCCCTTTGTCAGGAGGTAATTGCAGCTTGCACCACCCCTTGTCCATTCCAGTGATGCCAATGACAGTCCCAACACAACAACTAACCATCACACTCTTACAAGTGTGACAGTTCAGACTTTTAGTATACATTAGGCATGACTAATACATGCCACCCGAGCTATTCTTAAGCTTTAGGTGGTAAGTATTAGTCATTTTAATGCATATTGTATTATTAAAGAACTGCTGTGCTCATCACAAAATTAGACAAACAGTGCCACCATGTTGCCAACCGTCTAAAGTGCTAGTATTGACAATGAAGTGCCAGTGCCGAGCTCCGAAAACCACTGGCAGATATTTAGGACTGTCTGCAGCACTCATTGTGCCAACCACTAAAGTAGCACTGTAGAACATATCTCCCGCTTTGCCATTTCAGCCCCGAACTGGTTTAGGGGTTGGACAAAGTCTTGCCCTCCTCGCACAGTCTGCCACTGGGCATAATAGTGGATCCCACAGACCTCTTCTCTCAATACTTCTGTGCCTGTGAAGACTCAGAAGAAGGAGTGCCCAGCTGCGAGAAGAACCTAAAGGAAAACTGGACCTGCTTGACCTGAACCCAGGAGTTCCGAAGTGACCCTAAGAGTCAATTGTCTGGCTTTCTGTTTGAGCTAGAGGGACACAGTAAGCTTCCAGAGGCCTCTCTCCCTGCAACTGCCCAGCTGACCAGTACCACCTGGACATGCCCTGGAACCCGCAGCTGGCCATGCTGGAGTGAGTCCCAACCCTTAAGTGGTGCCCCCCAGGTCACCTACCCTTGGTTGGTGTTTGTACTCATACTGTCTCAAAGCTGCAAGATCTGGCATGCAGGAACTTTTTGCCACCTTTCTGCCTGAAGAACCGTTGGAGATTGGGGCCACCATTGAAGCCGCAGCCATGAACATTGAATCACCTGGTGGCCTTTCTGGTTTGCCCCACTGAAGGAGATCTGACTTCCAGAAACAATTCCAAGTCAGAACGTAGAGGGCTTTACTGGGTGCTAAGCTAAGCATCAACCCACCAACATGGTAGTCTTCCTGGATACAGATTTTCAGACTTTGCCTGCTTGAAGCATTCATGCCTTTATTGACGAACGCACCAGGACCCCATTCTTCAGCAACACACCTTTGCCGAGCCACTTCGGACCCTACTTGCAGCTTGCCACGACGATGACTCATCAACGGCCAGTTTTTCTCCATAAAGACTTCTACCTCGGAAGGCAAATTTTTCACCGGGACAAACCTGGTTCCTGTATCTGACCCACGCTCCATTGCACTGGGCCTTAACTTTTGGCTTTTAACTGCTCTAGTGTGATCAGAAACCATAGTTGGCACTTTGGGATTTTTGCCACTATGTTTAATTCAAACTTTTTAATTAAAAAATTAAAAATAAATATCTCCAGTTCTATTTATTGGACTGTTGACATTTTGGTGTCATTTTATTTAATATTAGTAAAATGTACGCTATTATTCTAAAATGGTATGTGATTTTTCTTGTTTTGTGTTTTACTTTATTTTCTGTTTCAGTACTGCATACATACTTTACATATTGCCTCTAAGTTACGCCTGGTGGCTTTGTGCCAGGCTAACAAAGAGTCAAGCACTGCTTTAGTGGTGCACGCTGACAAAGACTATATGATTATTTGAGGTGGCTCGAACCTCCACAACTAATACTGTGAATTTCTTAGAGTCCATCCCTACAAATTAGCATATTTCCTTATGAGTGTTAGTTGGCTGTGAAAACCTATGTGTAGTTTTCACATGAGGAAATTAAAAGGGGATCGATTCTGTTTATTTTATATCCAAGGGAAAATGTTCTTATAGACAGCTATCTGCCCACAACCCGGAGGACAGCATCATTAAAGCATATTTCGTATCAGAATAAACAAACATCTCATGAAAGAGCTCCCCACACCCCTGACTCTTCTGAAAGGGAAGTTGCAGTGATCTAGGATGGCAGTGTAATAGTTGGAGGTGCAGGTTTATGTGGATGATTGTCGGATTGGAACACCTAGGGCAGTGTTGCAGCGTCCGGTGTCTCTGTCATGGGTTGCAAGCGCAGCATTTAAGATAAGTCGCACAAGTCAGCTCCTCAAATTCGGAGGATAGAATGGCAATGAATGATGCCCATAAATGGGGTATAATTCACTTTTCTGATCGACAGCTAGGGAGCATTTTTGCATCCCCAGATTGAACCACAATTTATGGAGCCACGCTGTGAAGTCGGGAGCCCTGTCAGAGCCCCATGTGGCGAGAATGACTTGGTGGGCAGCCCCAAAGGTTAATGCCATTTGTGTCCCCCTGAGTAAAAATAGGGGATAGGTTAGAGTGTTGGGGATGGTGTAGACAGGGAACCCTGGAATCGTGTTAGTGAAGGCCTTGTCAATATCATCTAAGATTTGCTCCAGTAGTAGAACCGTTTTGGGCAGTGCCAGAGAAGATGGATCAAGGTGCTTGTTCCCCAACAACCCCTCCAGCAGTCTTTCGTATGCCCTGGGCTCCACGAGTGGAGCCGAGCAGGGGTGAGTTACCAGTAGGAGACTATTTTAAATGCCGTCTCCGTGCTTGCCATATTATGAGCAGTGTGGCGGGCACAATAGTAGATGTCCTCCCAATCTTCGATGGGCAGGGCTCTGCCCAGTTCTGCCTTCCACCTCTTCTGTCCCACTGTTTTAGCTGGTGAAGGCCTCCCACCCAGTAGTGCGTAAATCTCTGTGATAAGACACCTCTTTTTTTTTTTTTAGGAAAACCCATTTTTCAAAGTACGTATGAGGTCATTCCACAGAAGGTCTAATGGTGAGGTGAAGAGCCCAAGTCTTACTTGTAGATATTGGATGCGGTCTACTTCCTCTAAGGTGTACTTGGCACTTCAGTTGAACATGATTATCCATTGCGTGTCACACAGTCAACCTATGTGCTTTTAGCCTCCTTCCTCCCAGCACCGGAAACCCTCTTTGTGCATCCGTGGTTTAAAGTTAGGATTAGAAAATATTGGCATCATGGGGAAGGGGAAAGAGGTCAATCCGGCTCTAGTCACCACTGTGTCCCAAACCTCATGGTGGAGCCAGTCAATGGGGAGGAGTAAAGTCCCCACACCCTATGTTTACGTGGGAACCACAGTTCTTTCCAGATGTGGGAGCCTGCCACAGCCTGCTCCATAAAGCACCAATGCTTCTCGGAGGCATGGTGTTGCGAGCCCTCCCTCACGTGTTGTACGGTAGAGTAATTGCCTGTGGAGATGTGGCCTTAGCCCATCCCAGATAAAGTTGTTGATTCCTAGCTGCAGAGCTCAAAGTGTCTGGCATGGTGGAGTGAGAGGAAAAGCTTGAGAAATATAGAGGATTCGGGGAAGAATAGCCATTTTAACAGAGAATATCGTGCCTAGCCAGGACAGGTGTAGGCAAAGCCAAAAGGCCAGGTCTGATAGGACCTGAGAGTTGAGGGCCATGTAGTTAAGTGTTACTGCCTTAGCCACCCAGCAGACCAGCTTAATGCTGAGATTTGGTATGAGTTCTTCTGCCCAATCGAAAGTGAACAGAGAAAGGAGACAGGCCTCTTGGGCGGGGACAGCGATAGTCCCACATTCCTAAATATTTACCTTAAACCCGGACACCTACCAAAAGGAATGGAGCTCTGCCACAAGAGCAGGGAGGGACGACACTGGGTTGGTGAGGGAGAGAATCACATCATCTGCGTATAGGCTAATGAGGTGATGAACACCTCCAAAAGGGGTGCCTGTGATCACTGGGTTAGCCCTAATTCTTTGTGCAAAAGGCTCCATATCCAGGGCAAATAGGCGATGGGAGAGCGGACAGCACTGCCAGGTGCCCCTCTGGAGGGGGAAAGGTTGGGAAAGTCCAGCTTTGACTATCATGGACACCCTTGGGGTGCTGTAGACACTGCTGATCTATTGTTGAAATCTGTCCCCAAGGTCGAATTGTTTCAGAGTCTCAAAGAGGTACGGACAATATACCCTGTTGAACGCCTTCTCAGCGTTGATGGAAAGGAGAAGGGCTTCACTCTGGGAACGCTGCATCTTGTCCATTAGATGGAAAATACATTGATGCATGTCTTACTAGGCTTATTAAAGGTTTCCCCGTGCTTATCAATGTTAATGGTGTGCTCCAGTACGTCAAATGCGAGATCTTACTAAAACATTGTTAAAATTCTGCTGCAGTGATGATAAAGGATTGCTTTCTGTATTCAAAGACTGTTTTACATAAAGAAATTAATGTGTGATGATTTAGTGTTCTTTTGGGGTGTAAATGAGTCCCTAGTGCACGGCAATGGAAAGCCTCCATTGGAGGTGGAATGAAACACCAAGGAACCAATGGCGTGAGGGGAGGGAGAGAGAGACGTGCCCTCCTGGGTGTTGTCAAAGCAGACGCTATGTACATATTAAATAATTGGTAACAATAGGTCTACAATGATGGCCCCTTGACCGACCCCCCCCCCCCCCCCCCCCAGCACTAGTGATTCCATTCTGTCAGAGCGCCTGGATACCCGTAGGGTCACAGTTGCGCTATATACATTTTAATACAATACAATACAATACAACAGATCTATCAAGCCAGACCAAATGAAATATCTGAACTGCTACAAGCACACAATCTTAATATTTAATGGTTAGTTTCGGTAAATGACTTACAGAATTGTGGGTACCTACTCATCTGTGCCAGCGAAACACGTTTGAAGAGCCATAAAAGCCTGCGTGACAACGGTGCCAGAACTTCAAAGGATGCTCGGAAAGAATACACCGAGGAAGCTAACAATGCGCTGCATAGACAGATCCGCGCCTGCATAATTACACTGCATTCAACAGAACTGCTTAATTTAGATTCTTTAGATCCATTTACTTGTATGGCTTCTTTCATGCGAAGGAAAGGCATTGTAAGCAGGAGTAATGTCTCATGCTATGCCTTTGCTTCCCATAATCCCCTTGATCATGACACGGTAAGAAGGTGAAAAGATAGACCTGCTGAGATAACGTTCAATGAGCGCCATCGAGGGGGTGGGCGGGGCTTCGTGGTTTGACCGAAGCGACGTAGGACAGCGTGGATCACAATGGCCCTGTGAGGTAAGCTCTCAGTGGCGTAACGCAAAATGATGCCCCCCATGCAGAAAGAAGGTGATGAGGGGCCCCTGAGTCTCCCATATCTCGATGATATTCATTGACCTTGGCCTGAATGAGGGTCGCCTGAAAGGCTGGCCCCCATCTGGACTGCAGGGGATGCAGAGGCTTGTGTCACACCCATGTAAGTGCTCACTGCTGACACCTGCTGTGATCTGTGGGACATTACAATGAATCAACTCAGCAGTAGATAAACTGAGTACCATTAACATGGGTACTAATTGCACCTAAGATTTACCCCACTGGCACATAGCAAACTCGAGAACAATGTATTGATATTGGAACCAAAAAAGAGATTTCATTAACCTTGAGGGTCTAGAGCACATCTTTCATCCCATCTCATGCATAAGTGTGAGTTAAATGGCATTCAACCCTGCACCATGCAGCAGTATAAAATATGGGCACAGAGCAAAAACTTGGGTTTGTGGCAGCATTGAGGCACACAAAGTAAGTACAGCATTTTGATAAGAAAAGATTGAACAAATGGGCATATTTCTTAAAAGTAAGGTGAAAGATTCAATCTCCAGCCGAGCCCTTGAATTTGGAGATAGAAAGGGGTGCTGGTAATTCTTGGGTCAAGCTGGCGACCAGGGGACATATTTACATGGAAATGTCAGAGCACGGAGCTGGGCTACATTTGGCAGTGCCACTCTCTGACATTTCCAAAACACAGGGATGCGCTGTATTGACAATACGGTGCACTCCTGTGTGATTCCTAGAGCTGCACCTAAAATTAGCTGCCTAGCGCCAATGAAGACACCCTTGCACCATATTGCAAGGGTGTGGTGCAAGGGTGCACCCTAGTGGAGTTACAGGGAATGATTGTTTATGTGCAGGAAGGTGTCCCTTTTTGCACATAAACAATCACTAATGGTGTTTTGTGCTACAGCACACAAAGAAGTAGCAAATCATCATTATTTAATGATGTTTGTGTGCAGGAAGGGACACCATCCTGCACATAAACAATCATTAATGGCGTTTTGCTCTTAGCAAAAACAAGGAGAAATAGAAGTATTTCTTCTCATCGAGCCAGTCTAATGACCTGCTATTGCATGGTGTTCGGTTTTGACGCTGCCTCAAATTTACACATCCTTGTAAATCTGGGGCAACATCAAAATGCAATTGCTGCTACAATGGAATGCCCACAGCAACACCCATTGGACGCCACTGTCATGCAAAGTGATGCGTGTAAAGGGGCTGTATTTACAAGGCGGTGTTAAGCCACTCAAAGTGGCTTAGCGCCACTTTGTAAATATGGAGAAGGGCATAGCGCCATTAGAACGTTGCTAAAAGTGACGTTCCGAAGGCGCTATCCTCTTGTAAATATACCCTCATGCGTGTATTCTGTGTGGCGGTTGCAGGTTAGAAATGGGCAGGTAGGATTGGACTGACCGGCCTTCAATGGCATCAGATTCCATGCTTACATGTTACAAAGCACCACGACGTGGAGATCTTCAATGTGGTACTCTAAAGCGGCTATGAAGTGACATTTGCTGTTCCTCTCAATAGTATCAAATACATGGATAAAATAAAGCTTTTGGGTGCGATTATTTAGCTCACTCAGCATGATCTCCGCTTTCACTTCTTCTGGGCTCCACAAGGTGTAGACGCTCTCTTGCTTGCCACAAGCGCGCATCTCTGCTTACCCTGGGCTGAGTCATCTGCCTATTTCTGTAGGGCTGCGGCACAGCTCCATTTCCAGACCCCGCTAAGGTGGGACAAGCAGCGGGTCAGGTATCTCAGAGATCTCAGGGACTGGGAAGAAACTCAATACGAGCTCCTCGAAGACGTCACTGAGCGATGGGACGCAATCTTGTCACGGCCAGTCCCTGAACAATACCTCAACAAACTCAAATTGCTCCAGATTTTGGCAAATTTGAGAGATCCTCATCCTTTTTACCTATCAAAGTTGATATTATTTCATGCATAATTGTGTGTTCATAGGTCTGAAGGAAAACAAAATAATTGTTTTTTTGCTACATGCACTATGGGAAATGCAAATTTGAGATTTCCATAAAATGATATTAAATTCTATGTGAGATGCAAGTTGCTATGTATAATGAAATCCAGGTGTAACTTTCTTAAAAGGGTTTGATCCATGGGCCCAGTCATATTTTCACATTTCTTCTAACGTTTCGACGTGTCCTGAAGTCATTTAAAACAAATTAAACATACATAAATAAATTAGCTCAACACGATTCCAAGCTTTTAATTAAGAGCTTAAGGCCTGTTGTCAGAATGTGTGCTGCTCAAAGCATGCGGGCAGACGAGGTTTTCTTATCATTAAGTCAGCAATTAAAATCAGAGTGTGGTATCTAAGATTAGAAGAGGTGATAAAAGGAGCACTTTATTGACTCGAAAATTGCGTGGCTTGCCCTGATTGAAGTATACCAGTGTCACCACTAAACAGGTCATCAGGAAGCGGCATGGTCTATGATGTAGAGCTTTCTACACCTGCATTATTTCCAAATCTTTTATATGACTGGGTCTGACCAAGAGATTGTTTAAAAATTCACAAATACTTATTTGTCATTTAGTTAATTTGTACGACTTTGTGCATGTCACACCATCACTATCTTCCTATATGAGCACAAGTGAGAAAAAAAATAGTAGACTCAAAAATACAAAGAGGCAAAATCTCAGCATATGTCGTAAGCATCTCTCCAAAAATAGTGATCTGTTCATAATCCGCCTATCAGCCATTAGGATAGCCCTGAAAGAGAGTTTCCGAGACTCACACTCCATCTGGATATGACCAGAAGTATCACGACTGTCTGACTTGGATGAAGGCAGCACACCAAATGGAGGCGCACTCTAGAAATCTTTTGTGGGGAGAGTCCAGAAGGACTGACTAAAGAGTTTCCACTCTGTTCTCCAGAATTTTGCATGACCATCTAAGGCTACACCCACTAGGGAGTCGGAGGGCTTCTGTGATCCAGGGCTTTCTGATCACTAGCCGCCCAATGGCACATCCGACCATCACCCCAGAAGACTTCAACCTGCTGCTGAGTTGCCTTGGAAAGAGGGGTGCCTTGAGTCGTCCCTGCCAAAGATCTACCCAGAGGAAATACCCAGAGACATTAGTTTGCTGTGGGGTGTGCCTGAGATCTGTCCGGCGGTGGAGTGCTGGAAGAACATGAAGAACGGAGGCCTAGAAAAGTGGGCCTCAGTGTGACTGCCCGTGAGATCAGAATACTGAACGTCACTGTGACCCAGCGCAGAGTGCCCACTTCGAGTAGAACCTGAAGAGCAACTACGTGCTCAGAATCCTCTCTGTCTGCATCAGTGTGTGCACCAACATGCTCTGCGACCTCCACCTTTACCTGAACAGATCGCTTCACTATTGCCAATCAAAGGCACCTCGGAAGGGGATGGTGCTGGGAGTGAGGCTAGTAAAGCATGGAGAACAGCCGGTGGGAGTGAACTGCATCTGTAGCCCAGGTAAAGATATCTCTGCTCCCTTTGACAAGTTGGATGAATACGCAAAGGTGAGGACTGAACTCTCTGTTCATTGATATCAAAGACTGACAAGATGGTCACCAAACAGGTGGTGGGCTAGCCTAAGCACCTGATATATTTGTATGATGCATGAGCCTGTTATTTCCCATGTATGCACTGTTGGAACTTGCACTTTCTGGTTGGCTAAGGCGATACCCCAGGCAGGCAGAACCTACCACTCAGGTCAGAGGCGGGTGATTACACACACTGTATAACCTGCGCTCACCCTTAGGTTGCTTGGCACTGAGCAGTCAGGCTTACCACAGAGGCAATGTGTAAAGCACTGGCACAGCACACACTAACAATAAATAACTTGAGTGTCACAAAAGAGACATCACATGTGATGTATGTAAATAAAGTTTGTATTCAACACACATAATAATCAATACAACATAAACGTCATGTATTTCTTGGCATAAATCATGTTTGGAATTATTACTAGCAGTACTAGGCTCTTAGTACTAAGACGATGGCTCTCCATGAAGAGGTCGCCTACCTTGAGCACCGAATGATCGGTCCAGACCCCCAGCTGCCTGGCAGTATAGTGGTCTTGGCCATGGGGAATGCCCACCAGTGGCAGATTTGAGTCATAGCGTGGAGTCTTTCTGGTAAGCAGTGTATCCTGGTCATGCAAGTCCTCGCCAAGGTTTCTTGCAATGGCCAGGTGGTTGCAGGTTGTGCTCTTGGGAGGGGCAGGTGTCAGATTGTAGACATCAGTATAGACCTACAGTCTGAGCTGGCCTCGTCCAACTAGTGCCCAGCCGTCCAACCATTGAAGCTGTGCTGCCAGGAAGTATGCTTCAAAAGGTGGAGCCCCTAAGCCACCACGGTCCGTTGACAACTGTAATTTAGTTAGGGCGACTCACCGATGACCGTCTTCCCGTATGAGAGTGCAGTGGAGTGTGTTTAGTTCCCTGAAAGAGGAATGGGGAGGTATAACTGGAAGATTTGCAAAATAATATAATATAGAAGACGGGGAAGGATAACCATTTTCACCCAGGCGATTTTGCTGATGGGAGCCAGGATCAAAGACACCAACATTGTAATCGGGATCGAATGCCTGCCAAAGCCCTGCAGAGGTTCCCCTCATAGAGGTCCGAGAGGCTGTGATAAAGTTGAATCCCTAAGTAACGCAACACTTGTGTGTGCCATGTGAGACGAGAGTCCCCTAGATTAATATACTGAAGTGACTGCTCAGGATAGAGCAGGTAGGTCATTGACTTTGTCCAATTAATGCATAACCCAGCCACAGCAGCGCGGTCCATCTATATTTCCAGAAGGGGCATGAGATCAGACGTTAAGTCGCATACATATAGAAGCAGGCCATCTACATATAAGGACACATGTTATATGTGTGCGACTCATCAGCGGAATGCTCCCCTCTCAATCCCCTCACAAAGTCGCACGGTCAGAGGCTCCATGGCGAGAGTAAACAAGAGTGGGGAGAGAGGACACCCCTGTTGTGACCCTCAGCCCACCGGAAAGGAGGCAGAGAACAGGCAGGCCAAACGAATCTGGGACTTTGTGTTTGAGTGCAATAATGTTGTATAGGCCAGTAGCCTGGGTCCTATCCCCATGTGGGTGAGCACCTTGAACTGGTCATGCCAATTCAGGGATTCAAATGCCTTCTCTATGTCAAGTATGAGACAGGCCGCCCAAGAAAACTGCCCCCTTGCCTGGTCCTGCACATGGAAAATGCGGCAAATATTTTGGGAATTGCTACAGCCTGGAACAAAGCCATTTTGATTGGGGTGGACCAACTCCAGAAGGATTTGGGCATATCGAGCTGCCATGATTTTGCCTAGGATTTTGTAATCTGCCAAGAGTATAGCAATGGGCCTGTGGAAACCAACTGTAAGGGGTATCTGTCTGGTTTAGGGAGGGAGACTAGGAGGGACTCATGAAGAGAGTGGGGAAGTTTTACCCTGCCGAACACATCCTCATATATGTTCAACAGCCGGGGCAGGAGGATAGATGAGAAGATGCTGTAATAATCCAGGGGCATATCATCCAGGCCCAGCGTTTTGTTCCGAGTGATGTCACGGATCACCTGCTTTATGTCTGCTGGTGTAATTTCTGCTTCTAAGGAGAGTTGTGTGGGGGTCTAGATGCGGGGGAGGGTAATTCCAGCTAAAAACCCACCCATTTGATGTGGAAGAATGCCATGAGGTACTTTGGCTATTGCGGCATAATAGTCTTAAAAAGCCTGCAATATATCAATTTGTGTGTGAACCGTAACTCCTGCGATATCAACCACTTCAGATATGGGATGGGCCACCGACTCCTGGTGGATTAGCCATGCCAAGAGTCTGCCTGGCTTGTCACCCTCCCAGTGGACCCTAGCAGCATAGGCTGTAAAGTTGTAGCCTGCAGGCTTTCCAGGAGTGCAATATACTCTGTTTTCACGTCAGACAGTCGGGTGAATGAGGGGTCCCTATCTGCTGCTTTTCTCAGGTCCGCTAGAGCCCGCACAGCCACTTCTATGTCACTCTCCATAATACTATGCCCTTCCTATTTTTGCTGGATACAGGCTCCTCTTGCAAACACCCTGAAGGCGTCCTATTCCGGTGTCCTACTGGATGCTGTGTTATTGTTTTTCGAGAAGTACTGCCGGATGCAGACTTCTTCCTGCTGCCAGAAACCAAGATGCATGTCCTGTGGAACCTGCATGGAACGCCTGGTGCGAGGCAGCAGTGCTAATCACCATGTGTGTAAGCAGAGTGTCGTGGTGAGGAGGACCAAGGCAGGCCTTTCTTATCACTCATCTGCGCTGCATGTCATCTTAAACCAATTTTTAACAATCGATAGACTAGAGAATAAATCAACAGTTCAAGTTCAGATAAGAGTGTCTGCCGTCTGCGGGGTCACCAGCAGGGAGTTTGAGAATTGCTTCGGGAATCATCAGATTGGAGAGTTTCTTCTTCTAAGGAGAATATGTGAGGGCCACTCTCGCCGTCAGTTGCAGAAGTGTTGGGCCCCAATCACGTGACTGCCTGTATGGCCCACTGTTGGTCAGTGATAATTTGCTCCAGGTTGGGTGAGCTGGCAGAGGAGACTGAGGACCGCGGTCGTTTGTGCAGGTTGTCTCACTGCCGAGAACGCCACCCGTCGTTGTCACCTGTCAGTCCAGACCCATCAGCTGTGACCGCCGATAGGTGGAGGTTCGCCCAGTCCCTGGCCTCCCAATTGTCTGTAAAGAAAACAGTGTTCCCGTTGTAGTTAACCTTGACTGATGAAGATGCAAATCGTCAGTTCGCACTGCCGTGGTTGCTGCAATCACTCGTTCTAGTACTAGGGAAGACAGAGACATCATGGTGGCCGTAAATGTTGCTATCAATGACGCACACCTGCTGAAAGGCATTCCACTCATGTACTTCTAAAAGTTAGATGCACAAAATACACCTTATGCTCAGATTCCAGGAGTGAGGGTAGAGTAGCACCAAACAGTGATCGCAGACTGGGGTTAATTCTAGCTGCACATGAGGGTCTGCTCCTGCACATGCAGCGGTGGCTGCTACAATTTAATTATTGCAGCAATGCTATTGGTAGCATGGCCTTTACATACAGACCAAAGACTTTGTACTTAGATGTGACGTCTGTCAGCAGATGAAAGGTTCCACCACGGAGCGTCTACCAAAGACACTCTTCTGATTTCAAACAAGCCATTGACTTGTGTGTACTTGGACCATTGCGGCCCTCTATCATCAGACTGAACTTACAAGTATATCTTTATTGCAGTGGATTCCTGCTCTTGGATCCTTTGGCTCTGGACACACTGATCGGCTGATGCCCGAACTGTTATAAAGGATCAGCGAGTCTTTATCAGGGCATACGCAGTTGGCACATTACTTTTCGACCAGGACCCAGCGTTTAGATCTAGGGCATACAAAGAGGCCATGAGAAGTTTGGGTGTGACCCTGAATTTCTTGTCTCCCTACCATCCCAAGAGAACTGGGATAGTGGAGAGGAAAAAGAGACTTAAAGCAGTCTTTAACAGCGAGGGTCCTAGGCACAGATCGCTGTTGGGTCCATCACCTTTACGAGGTCCAGAGGGCGTTCAATAACATGCCAAGAAAATCCCTGGGTTGTCGGGCTCACTAAGAAAACCTGTTTGGGGTTAAGATATGGGTCCCTGACCTCAAAAATGCCAGCACAGTGGCTGCGGAAACACCATTTGACATCAACGAGTATTTGGCTGTTTTATAGGAACTTAATGCTTTTCGGGGTGAACAAAGCAACGCCCAAGTAAAAGGCACCATCACTGGAGCAGTGAAGGTAGTTCTGGCAATGCCTGGCTGCATCACAAAGGTTGTGGATCTGGTCAGAGAACAAATAGTGGACATGAAAGAGTTTCGCCCATCCTACAGAGCACCTGTGCCTTTCCTGGCTGTTGAAGGTACAAGAACTGTACTACTTCCGCTCCTTGCCGGCCATTGAGACAAGAAGTTTGTCTCTATTGATCTGGTCATACCACAGTATGTGGCCAGTTCTCAACAGTAAGCCACATGGACTCCTGGGTGGATACCAGTCTACTCTCGCTACCGTACAGAAGGTTCAGATGGAAGCTGTAATCACAAATAAAGCATGCTCTCTCCAATGAGAGACAACAGTAAACAACAACAAAGTATGTCTTCTACCTGCTGCAAAACCTACAACAACTTTACAGTCAACCAGTGCAGAAACACAAATTTCAATTTGAAATCCTGAAAAGAACAAGGTTTACATCCACCTATCGAGTCTCATCTCCATCAAGTTCAACACAACCTGCTGAGCTTCTAAGGATAGACTAGATGGCTTCTGGCTACCTCATTGAGTTTGAATACTTTTCTTCCGACACATTGGAACAACCTCTGTCTCTACCACTCCTACCTTTTTCGGATGAAAAGAACATACTTTTTCTCTCCATGGTTACACCTTTGGATTACAATCAAATTACTTTTCCTGGTCCTTTGGATTGGTTTTGTTACAGTGTTCTTTCTCCTTCTGAATGGACATTTCATCCCAGAACACTCTGCAGTACAAGTAGAGAAACTTGATTCTGAAACCACATGCATCAACAGACCGTGGGCAAAGGGACCTTTCCCTAGTGAACATTTCAGCTGTTCCAGTTCCTGATGGAATTAAGTATCATTTGATGTTCATGGTCCCACCTAACTTTGGCAAATTCCACATTTGTTTAAAATTTCTTTAAATAATATCATCATTACTAGTACTATTTCTGATGATAGGGACATTATGCAGTACATGAAATGCTAGAAGATCTACAGTATTCAACTGTGTTTCCTTCTGATGAGTTACATGATGGTACAGCTAGCTGTGATGAGGTGTTTTGTTTTCAACATTACAGACATCATTTTCTAAACAAAGCGCATATTTTTGTGAAATATTTAACTTTAAACAATGTGAACATTGCCCTATCCATCACGTGTTAGTTCAAAGGCTTTTGCATAAAAGGTTAATTACTTTTCTGGGTATGAAATCACTGACCCGGCCTCTTTCTATTATATGATTGCACAGTCACCTGTAAAGAAAAATATATCAACAGACACAAATCTGCTTCTTTCCTTTCCCAGCTCTCTGTACAAGGTTTCAACTTTTGGAGGGACAGAAGAGATGTAAAGTCTATCTAGGGAACTAGAGATTGGCAGGTCCAGGGAACTGAGGCTTTATTTAGAGTCAGTTTAATACCACAACAAATGATTTTCCTGAATAAAACTGCAATAGACAACACGTCTTGGCCTTGCCAAGATAAAAGATTTGAACACACCGCAGGTTCCTACTCCCACACGATTTTGAGAATTTGCAACAATCAGACTCCAGTTGGAAGCGATGGTTAGTCTGGCCATTAGACACAAACAAATGTCAGGCTTGTTTCCTGGGTAACAGAAAGGGATTTACAACTAATAGGCCTGACATTTGATATGTGCAGACTGAACATTCGGGGGTGGTGACAACTTACAGTTTTGGGAAATTGTGCCACATTTGGCTAAAGACCTCCACACTGTCTTAGGTACAACAGCACTTGTCTCTTTTATCTGATGACCTGGAACTACTGGACCTTTTATAAGGTCTTCAAAAATGACGTCAAAAATGCTTTCCTTATGCCATCTATATTGAGATGTGAAAAATATGGTGGCCTTTTGTGTTGTTCACCATCTTGATACTTTATTATACCTTTCATCTGTTTCAGTTATGTCTATTGATCATTGCAGCACATATATGCCATACACGAATCACGTTGGTTCAATTTGATTCAGGCATTCTTTTAGTGTGTGTCTATGTCATAGGACCCAAAATGCCTCACTGGGTACTGGTTCAAATAGGTCATGTAGTATAGGAAATGACTTAAGGAAGCATGTCCTCACCAGTGGACCAGGGATAAACAAACTGTAAACTGAAAACATGTAAACGTTCTCTAAATGTAAAGAGATTTGAAATTGAAGCCTAAAAATGAAAGGCAGTGTCCTCCCATTGATTCATAGCGCAGTGCAAGTGCATCAAACTAAATCTAGTATGGACAATCGGTGGCCTCAATTGAATTTAGAAAAGCCCTAACCTTCTCATTTAAATTGAAATGTAGGTTTTTCTATATTTATTTGTGTATTTGTTTGATGAATGTTTGTGTCTGTATTTTGTGTATTATTTTGTTGTTAAAATCATTGAAATTGCTCGGGTCAGGGTCTCCAGTAATGACTCAGAGGGGGGTCCTCAGATTTCAATGATTCTTTGAGGATGCCTCCGTTCCAGTAATGATTAAGTGGGAGTCCACGGAAATCAAAACGTTAATAACCACTGACTTTTAGCCTTTCCAACCTGGCGCATGCAGTTATAACCAGTAACATTAGTGGAATCAATAAACTTTTTTCATATTAAAATTCAGACTAATATGTCAATGGCATTTTGATACATTTACCCAGCCTCGACTTCCTGCACATGCTCTAATATTTAACTTTGTCTCAGAGAGGGCACTTTTGACAATTAATAGAAAGATAAAGATGTATGGGGCTTCCATCTTCATCAACCAGCTTTTTTTTTTTTTTTTAAATAGTTTTTATTCGTCAATATACACATAAATTGCAGGCCCCTGAAATCCCCGGAGGTACCTGCCGAAGCATTACAAACATATCGTAGAGCTTTTTTATTTTTAATTGCTTATATTCCTAATTTCCCCCAATTATAAACCAATGTTTATGTCAAGAATTAACATGAGTCAAACGACCTTAAAACAAGCATATATAACTATATATAAATACACATAGACTTGAGAACAACAAAAAATGGAGCAAAACGCCTGAGAAGTAGTTACTTTTGCATAGGATGTCTGAAGTCATTTTAAAATGGTATTTTTTTTGTATTTGAATGTTATAATATTTTGATAAATTACGACGAAAAATGGCTTGTTCTAAAGGACGTCGAGTACGACAAAAATGGCAAGTGCATGAAATCAACATGATCAAAATGCCATGCGGAATAGATGAAGGACTGCGGCTGCTGATGGACGTTTATAGCAAACAGGGCAGACCGAGCCCCAGGCTAGAGCTGCATACTAAAAAAATCATTTTTCAGTTACCCTGCGACGGAAGGGCTTCTGCTAATGCAGACGCACTGGAGGTTTGATTGGCATTTCTATTATAAACTCACTTTTCAGGGAAGCTCGTAAAAAGAAACCGAACCACCCTAAATTCAGCTTCTGGGTCAGCGAGGCAATGGGAGTAAGTGGATTACACTTGAAAGGAATGCTTTGCACCGCTTTGCAAAGATTGCAGGAGAGAGCAAATTGATTGTTTTTCTGCAACATCCGGATGAAATAGAGATATTTTCAGTAGTGAAACGACTACACAATTGCCCAGTTATTGGTGCAAGCGTTTAACACCAGTGTTCAAACCCTTTTGAAATGCTCCCCATTTTTCCAGGTATGAAAATTGAATTAGAAGAAGATTTGATTTGCTAAGTATCACACCCTGAAGTGGGTCTAGGTCCCCAAACACTGCAGCAAATTAAAACACAAAAGATTGATTTGATGTAAACATTTTCAAGAATTGTGTCTTGAAAGTGTGTGCTAGAAAAATTTGAAATCAATTTTTGTGGAAAATATCTAAACGCCTCCACTTTCTGCAAGATGCACTAAAAAACTGACTCACTGATTGTACTACAGACATAGATGTCGTTTTATGACACCGACTGGTACCATGTACAACATGTTCTGCAAGTGTCCTTCGCTAAAAATGATTAGGAGTTGGGTGTTTCAGGGATTAAGCAGAGATGGTGGGTTTTACTATCTTTGTAAATGTGGTTTGTGTAACGTAGGATCAAATTGAAGAGGACACAACCAGCATTTTTAGGTCTTGCCTAAACAAATGCTGTCTGTTGTGAGGAATATTGTGGGCTGCCAAGGAAATACAGGCGCTTGGAGCAGTGGCATTGCTAGGCCTTAGGCCGCCCATGGCAGCCACCTCCGGTGGCCGAATCTAAGAGTGGGAGGATGCTAACGGTCTCTGCGGCTGCCGCCCCACGACAGCCACAGGTAAGGGGGGTGCCTCCTCCAAAACTAGTGTGGTCTGGGACGTACCACAACCCCTGCCCCCCACTATGCCACTGGCTTGGAGCCTGTCCATTGCTTACCATTGGTTGACATTCTTGTAACTTTTATATGCCCTGCTGCCTATTCATGTCCCTCCCATGGACCCTTGCCTCGTTACCGTCAAGTTTGAATTGGCTGCTCCTCACACCTTCCCTGC
Source organism: Triturus cristatus (assembly GCF_964204655.1). NCBI lineage: Eukaryota > Metazoa > Chordata > Amphibia > Caudata > Salamandridae > Triturus > Triturus cristatus. Next base: position 48,216,196 of record NC_140584.1, read on the forward strand.
ATGTACCCTCCATGTTGATTCCCCCTACCAGGCCCTCCTCTCTCACCTGTTGCTTCTCCTCCCCACCCAGGTAGTTCCCCATTATTCGCTCTCCTGTGTGCTTCTCCTCCACTAGCCTCCCTTCTTCAACTCTTGCTGTCCATGTTGCTTCTGCACCTATCCCCCTGTTGCTTCCACTCACATGGTTGCTTCCAGCTCCCCCATTGCTTCTCCCCACCTGCATTTTTTAAAGAACAAAAACACTTTCATACTCAAAGCAGTAACCAAACCATAAAAAAAAAAAACTCCTGTCAGTTTGTTGGTCATGTAATTACATCCGGGGGTTTAATGAACAGTGGTTACAACACAGTAACATCAGAAGATCGAGAGGTCTGCCTTTGCAGCCTTTTACGGTGTACACTACCTTCGGAAGAGGGATTTCATTGACAGAGAAGACGTCTCTCACACCACAATACCAATGAATGAGGGGAGACATATATTCACGTACAGGATCTGGGCGACATTGACACACGCATATCAATCATAACTGAGCACTTGTTGGTTTCAATCAGAAAGGAGTGGTGGTAGATCATATGGAGTGTACACTCCAACCAGTCAGACAACCGTCAGCACACTAGGACACCAAAAAATGCCAAAAGTCTCCAAGTATGTTGTAAATCCTTAACATAAAATATCATTCCAAGCATCTTTTCTCAATCAAGTGCGCACACCACGGGGTAATTCTGCAGAAGGTGGAACATGTGCCTGAGGAAACGTCGGACAATGGAGACAGTGAAACAAGAAATATGAAATCACAGGAAAAGGGGTGATTGGTTTAGGTATACTCAGACACAGTGTGGCTCCAGGTCAAGAAACACAAGACAAAGGGCTCAATAGCAAAGGACTACAGCACAGCAATAGAAATGGGATTAGAGGAGAACGTATCTTAGGTAACAATAAAAGAATAACAAATGCTGCACTGCATAGGCTTAGAAATGCACCACGTATATAGTCCTCTCCATATCCCTGTAGCGAAAACTAGGATCTTCCAAACTACTTCATGCACAAAGCCACCACAAGGTGGACATAGTTTGATGAGATGGAAGTAGATGTTTACACTCTCTACTTATTAAGATTAAGAAGATGTTTCAGAACTCAGAAACTTGGCTGAGGATAATTTTAGGGTCGATTTTAAATTGCCCTATCTTGCATGAACATCAGAAAGTATATGGGCAATTCAATTGAGGCTGGTGAGAATGGAAATTTTACCACCACCCCTTCTCCAGGCATCTATGTCTGGTGGAAATTGTACAGGAGAGACAGTGGGCACCAAGGATAGAGGACCTGTACTTCAGAGGCACAGCCGTGTAATCTCTTGAGGCCATGTTGTGGCACATCAACGTGAAACAGGGCAGGATGCAGTCTTCAAACCATTGACCCTACAGTACACTAAACCGATTGAGATGCAGGTTTCCATGGACCATGCGCCATGGGTGTTCATGCGGACGGACCTGACCCTAGCAGGGAATGTAATTATATGAAACCACATTGTATACATTAACTCAGACCTGTGTCTAATTTGTAAGCTTGAGGACGGCTGCAGCCTATAATATTTCAAAGCTATGTTGTGGAATTTTTGCTACATCTGTGTCCAGGTTATTTTATGTGTCCAAACCTGAGCATGAAGTACATTGCTCTCATGATATTGTTTATGGTTCAGATTGATGTAGTTTATTTAATAAATCCAGTGTTCAAAGTAGAGTGCATTGGAAATCTACCATGGTTATGTATTTTGTTAGCCAATGGAAACAACACTAAGTCTCTGGCATGAGTTTTACTGCAGTCTCTTTTCTCAGCGACTGGCACAGTACTGCCCATACCCAGGCACCTTCCTAAAGCAATGACTTCGATGCCTTGGCACGGATGACATGGCACTCAGCAAACTTCATCATTAATTGTTTTGTCTCATATATTCAGGCCTGAGTTATCACTCCTAGTTCATTGCTACTTTGGGGATTGTGTCCTTCATATGGTTATAGATAAAAATACTATCCACTACACCCCAGTCCTGCTATTCCCATGCCTAATCTAAGTTGTGTATGACATTACATCAAGACCAGTAATACTGGACTTCCAGCATATAGCATGAACTACATTGTCTGCCCCATTATCATCAAGCTATGTATTGAATTGGAAATAGCAATCACCACCAAGTGGAATATAGTGGAATATCCTATTCTCTTGTCAACCATCACTTTCAATGCAGCTCAGCAACTCCTTGATTCCTTATACAAGACTGGTCCTATATTGAGGGCCAATGTAGGCAGCTGCCAGAGGACATCGACATAAATGCAGCATGAGAGCACCAAGCTGCAACAAATATTTTCTTTTTTACTATCAAAAATACCAATTTACCAGGGGCTTAGAAAATTGTTCCTATGGAAATGACCCCTTCCCCAAGGCTCTGAGATGTCAACTCAGTAGAATGCTGAGCTCTGAAAAGAATAAATATAAATAATCTCTCAGCCTCCTGCATAGTTTCTGAATCAGCCCCAACATTGCTGTTCCATCCAATAGCTCAGTGACACGCCTGTAAGTGTGTTCAGGCTGTTGTTACATTGCATTACTCAGCATGCAGCTAACAGCCAGTGGCGGCTGCTAACTACCGAGAGTGGTGAGACGGGCAAATTCGACTAGTAGAGGGACTAACTTTTGTGCAAGGCCTTGCCTGCAAGGATGAGGTTTGTGATAGAGCCTTTTTTACGTGTAAGAATATTTGATTGGTAAAAAAATGTAATTCTTTGAGAAATATTTCCTTTAACCAGTGGTCCTGATTCCTTTTTTTTTCCCTAAGTTACTGATGAATAAATTGTCATGCGGGAGGAGCAGTTCATCGTCCACAAATTCGAGAAAATAATCAGTGTAAGCATTATTTCCAGCAGGGCAATAGAGGAAGGCATATGTGATAGATTTACACGCAGTGTTTCTTCCTTTTCCTAAGTTTGTAATTGCAACTCCCAGAAGCTAATAAAAATTGGAATTACGAGGCATATTTACAATGAAATGTCGGAGCGCGGAGCTGCGCCAAATTTGGCAGCACATTTCCGAAACGCAAGGTTTCACCATCTTTACAACAATACGACATACCCCTGTATTTTCCCCAGCGCTGAAATTAGGTGCCTAGCAGCAAGGCAGGGAGCCTTGCACTGTAGTGCAAGGGTGTCTGCTTTGCAGGGAATGATTGTTTATGTGCAGGAAGATGTCCCTTCCTGCACATAAACAATCCATAGTGTCTATATGTGACTTCTATGTGTGGTGCAGCACAGATGGAAGTAGCAAATAGTCATTATCTAATTCATGGTGTTTTGCTCTTTTAATGTGTGCTGCAGAATGCAGCACACATAGAACAAGCATTGGCATAGCCAATAGGTCTCGCCTTTGGGACCTTATAAGTGTTTAGCCATGCAACAGTTGCATAACTAAATACTTATAAGGTCCCAAAAGCGAGACCTATTGGCTATGCCAAGCGACCGTGCGGCCGCATAAGTGAAAGGGATCGCGATCAAACTTCAAAGCGGCCATGCGGCCGTGAAAGTAATCGTGATAAAGTGTGGCGCACGCGCCCGCGCACATGCACAGTAGCTCTAGGCTGGGCTGGTAGCACTTTTTGGAGCCCTCTCAATAAGTCTCGCCAGACCAGCGCATGCGCTGGGTCAGGTGAGACCTAAAAAGCAAAAACAAGGAGAAATAAAAGTTTTTTTTCCCTCATTTTGCCATTCTAATGCCTGCTCTTACGTGCCATTAGTTTTGGGCGCTGCCTCAGATTTACACATCCTTGAAAATCTGGGACAGCATCAAAAAGCAATGGGTGTTGCGGTGGAATGCACACAGCAACACCTATTGCACGCTCCTTTCACGCAGATACCTGCGTGAAAGGTTATCCCATTTACAAAGCGTGTTAAGCCACAAAAAGTGGCTTAACACCACTTTGTAAATGAGAGAAGGGCATAGGGCCACCAGAACATCGCTAAAAGTGACATCCTGGTGGCGCTATCCCCTTGTAAATATGCCCCTTAGTTTAATCACACACACAGGCACAATTTGTGCTTAGATGTAAATTGTCCTAGTGATTAAATAGCGTCAAATAACATATGTGACAATTTTAGCACTTCGGCCAGAGTCTAAATAAGCCTTAACCGATTAACTATGAGAGACTGGAAGACGCCACACGAAGAAGGACGTCACCCGTCCCACTTCCAATTGCCAAAGCATTCGCAATTTTGCATATCTTGTTAATGAAAGGATACCTGAAAGCAAGAGTGAGTGTGACTCACCAACAAGACTGCTGGGGAAATAGAAAACGTGAAAAACAACTCGAGAAGCATTCTGCATATCAGGCTGAAACATGACGTATCACCTCGACTCCATTTCCTTCCCACTGTCAGGAGATTTCCCAATTTACACAAAAGCATTCTCTAGCACAAAATCTCCCTAACCTTTCCTTTAATGCAATATATGAATTTATATTTTTATTTTAATCAAAGGAACCTTAAGTGTGACTTAGTGGTGGGTGGGTGCATGCCACGCAAAATTACATTAAATTGCCGACATGCATTACATTATCGTTTTAAAGTTGAAAGGTTTAACTCTAAAACGGTAATGTAATGAATGTTGCTGATATAATGCACACAATCACATAAAAAAGAAAATAAATTAAAAAAAGAAAATTCACTTACCTCTCTGCATGTCCTCACTGCGTTGTCCTTCTCTCCTACAGCGCATAATAGGCCCCAGGCAACTCCCCTATCCAATCCTGGTGTTACTCTCATGATATAGATCAGCATGAGAACAGCGCCAGGATTGGATACACCGCTCTCTCTTAGTCTTAGCGCTCCAAAGCGCACTGGAGGCCTTTGCATGCTCTCAAACCAGCTGTCTAAAATAGCTGGATTGAGAGGTTTGAAGTGCACGTCTGGCTGGCCGTCTCAAGAAAGCAAGCCGAAAAGACATGCGCATTTTAAACTGACCCAGCCAGCCCACCACTTCTCCCTGCCTGCTGCTGCCACTCAGCAGTGGCCTCGCCCCATTCTCACACTCGGCTCAGGACGCGGGTAATTGGAAAATAAATTGGTAATCAATTACCTTTAGTACCATTTTATTTTTCAATTCTGGGGCATGGGAGGGGGGGGGTTTAACTAGTGGGGCGAGGCTCCTCCGCTCAAATGGAGGAGCCGCCCTGATCAAACACTGTGCATTTTACTGCTAAAGCAGCACTGACAGCTTTTAACGGAGAAAATTGAAAATACCACCAACATAATTTTAATCCATACACAATAGTTTGTAACACAGCTGGCACATTTGCACATTAAAAGGCACCAGAAATTGACTTTTGCTCTTATTGTTCTAGCTGGAACTGCTGAGTTGAAAAATGTGTGCTAAAATGTTTACTTTGCTAAACAAACGTATTGTTTTTATCAGCATGGATGCTATCTGCTTTCATACTGCAGATAAGTAGATATATGCAACAAAGAACACAGCAGAACAGAAACATAGAGAACAAGATTTAGATAGGTCGGGTACAAGAATATAAAGACATGTCATTCGGAGTAGAGAAATATTTTAGTTTATTTTTGTTTTTGTGTTGCTACAAGCGCAACTCTAGAAAGAAGGAATCAATCTACTGACAAATCACCAGAAACTTTTGTTGCATGCAGCCGCGGACGGCACTGGTAAGCGCGGTGGGCGGTGGGACAGGATGGGAGGGGGAGTCAACAGACGACCGAATAGGTATAATTAAATAAATAAATAATACATATTCCGTTGTCTGTCAACTTCCCCCCCTGCCGTGCCCTGCCCAAACGCGCTTTCCTGTGCCGGCCGTGGCTTGCAGGGCCCGTTTTAGCGTTGGTGGCTCCCCGTGCAACAGTCCGTTTTGGCGCCCCCACCCCCATGACCACCTCCTCAAATTCTCTCACTACCACCGGGCAAAACTGCCCCTTATCTTTCAAATCATAAGTTATTGCTAAACACAGTAGACACCCTGATGTCAGCGGCCGCATCCGTCACACTGCCCTAAAGCCGGCCCTGGCGACTGGGTGCATGGAATAAACAACTCATATACCACGACAACAATCTTTAAACAAATATGAAATTCACTGTATTTGTCAACGTAGTGTTTCAGATGGGATTATGGTCCTCATTGTTGTGTTTTGGGGAAAAATGAACAGGAAAAAGAGGAAAAGGAGTGTTATTTGTAAAGATGCTGACTGGTGGAGATAGCAAGCATAAATGAAGTAGTAGAGGAGGTAGAAGAGGAGGCGAAAGTAAGAAATTGAAGATAAAAGAGTGAATAGGAAGACTCAACCTGCTTATAGGAGAGGAAGAAGTAGTTAAGTGATGCATTGCTTACTTTATGCAGAGTTTAAATTACTTAGGGCCTGATTCACAAAGGTCCTCCGCACTCGTGTCAGAGGCCCGCACTCGTGTCAGAGGCCCGCACTCGTGTCAGAGGCCCGCACTCGAGTCAGAGGCCCGCACTCGAGTCAGAGGCCCGCACTCGAGTCAGAGGCCCGCACTCGTGTCTGAGGCCCGCACTCGTGTCAGAGGCCCGCACTCGTGGGGGATGTCTCCGAAGTTATGGGTAAATCTCCACAATGAGAAGTCCCATTGAGGAGATTCCACCCCGAATGTGAAAACTCCTCCATGGCTACAAGGCCTCCACAATGAGCACAGAGGACCTTTGTGAATCAGGCCATTAGCTCACAATATTTTTTGCAGAACTGCATTAAGGTCTATGAACATCCTAAATAGACTGGAAGGGAGTTCAAACAGGAGGGGATGCTCCAGAAAACATTGTGTCACTCGTTAGTGAGTTCTGATTTCTTTTTTTGTAATTTTTAGTATGTGGTTGTTTTAGGATTGTCACATTTGTCTTGGCGCTAGGTGTAGTGTTCTAAAGTGGATGCACACGTATTACACTTTATTCAGGATTCTAGGAGGAGCTAATGGGCATACAGGAGATAGAACTGGAGATATATGGTCACATTTTCTCCTGCCAGATATCAACCTTGCCGCCAAGTGAAGTATAGCTTTGTTTGGCATTAAATATGAAAGTCAAGATGGCATTCCCTAATTCATTTAGATTAACACTAGGGCCTACATTACATGAGGGAATTCTCTGGGCTGGAAAAAGGAATTAAGTTTCTATAAAGGATCAAATGTGTCTGCACTTGCTTATTTCATACATATTCAATTTGTGAATAAATGAACATACAAGAGCGCAGTCATCTTGTCAAGCCGTTTTACTTCATTGGCCAATGAGGGGAAGATGCAATCAATGTACATGATTGAATGGGGAAGCCCATTTCATCCATTGGCTAACTTCACTGTGTTTGACAACATGCTGCTCTTTCACAAGGAGCACATCCAACCATAAACTGGTTTCCTTATACATCAGGAACTACTGTGGCATTTTGAGATCAAAAAACTATTTTTGCTTTTATCCAAATTCTTGACTTTTAGTTTTATGATCGCCGAGCAGCTTCCACAATGATAAAGTTTGCAAAAAAAATGACAAAACAAGCACAGACAAAGCTAAAAGGCTGATGGCCAATGAAGACCTAATGGCATTGCCAGGACTCTTTAAAGAATGAATTAAGCATTTATTTCAATGCATCTATGCATTGTCTGCATATTAAAGTCACCGCTGAATATCTGGCTTAAATTATTAGCATTACTGGAAAATTTAAATCTACATAGCATACGTAGCATTTAGCACAGGAATTTAAGTTGACATACCATAGGTATATGAAACCCATCTGTTGCCCAACCCAGCAAGAATTCAAAAATAAACTCAACCATTTGAGTTAAGTAATGGAGGCTATGAGCACATTATCTTGGAGGCTTTCTTATTACTTTTAAAAGTTTGCTAAAGTTGACTGAACAATTTATTTAACGACAAAACATCTACTTGTTCTCTGTACTTAAAGCACACAGCAATCATGCTGCATGCAGGATATATATATATATATATATATATATATATATATATATATATATATATATATATATATATACACGTTAGGTCTGTGCATACAACTGCAACGCAGAGCCCCCTCCCCCCCCCCCCGGTACTGTTTATCTCCACTCGGATGTTACAGCTACATGGGGAGAGAGGAGGCAATACTGATTGCCTGAGAAGGGGGACTCAAAATGGCTTTGGCTCTTCTAAGCAACTGCAGTGGTGTAGGGCCCACCAGCCAACAAATAGTGGGACATCACCTGATGTTTGAAAAGCCCCATCACTGAATGGGCTTTCACGGAGGACTCCAACTCCCAGCATGCACCGGCTTGGTAGGAGGAGCGCGAGGTGCCTTGCATCTTAGAGGCGAGGATGGGCAAGTGACCACCTGACTGGGAGTGGTCACAGTTAAAACATCGCACCAGCTGACCCCCAGGGATAATGAGAAGCCATTTGAAACGGGCACTGATGAAAGCCATTGGAGGCCGAAACGCGTCTGCCTAGCGTTTTAAAGACTTTTAATGCCGAGCGCAAGACATCTAATAAAGCCATTTTAAAGTTTATCTCGGAGCTGTGTCGCATTCTGTCCTTACCTGGGAGGGAACTTAGTCTATATATGTATATACATATATATACACGCATATATAGATTTTTTTTAAACAACGCTATATTTAGAGTGTTGAAGCCTGCTGCTTTGGAGAAAACCAACACTATGAACAAAATGTCTGCTATTAGCGCGATTGCTTCCAAAACTAATAGCAGAAAGTTTGGTAATTGCGACTTTACTAGCTCCCAATTCCGTGTGTACATTTTGAAATTGTGAATAATGCTGTACAGATGAATACTTGTTTCTCCTTAAAAATCTCTTCAGGCCTTGCTTTTTGCAATCTTTTGTTACAAAGCATTTGGAAAATGACCCCTTGAAAGGAAATGCAGTATTTCATTCCTTCAAGGCCGCTATGCCCCGCTACTCCACCACAGGATACATCTACAAAAAACAAGAGGGATAGAGAGGGAGGCTGCTTTAGGAGATTTCATGGAGGGTAATATTGGAATCAGTCACCGAACAATCTCTAGCACTTTTTGTTTCAGGTTTCACATGGCTGTTCACTTTGTCATGGGACATATCTGATTCGAAGTAGTTTGTTAAGATCTCTTTCCTTTTCTGTCTGGTTTTTCTTAAGATGTGCCATCTTGATTCTAGAAAATCAAAAATGAAATTTGTCAACCCTGCTATAGAACCATATAATAAAGTAAGCAAAATCGCACACATGCAGGAATCCCTTTCCATCGAGGGAAGATTATCTCATAATTTTGTGGGAATCAACTCCATCATCTAGATGCATTAAGGGTTAAATCTAAAATCACTTTTTGTGGGAGGAGGGATCAAATTTAGACAGTCAAGCTCTAATAGTTGACAGAAAGGGATAGGCTTCCCAAAGTCCTCTGAGAAGCTATTGTGAATTCAATGAACATGTGACACAATATGTGGATGGGCAGTAGGTTAACTCTTGACAGACTTCCAATGCCCATGCCTCTGTAGAAGTGTGATGTTGGCACTAGAATGATCAACATTGATTGGACAGCTAAAATAGTTGAATTAATTAACAATTACGGATGTTCTTAGTTCAGATTCTGGTCCACCAGCCCTGCAGCCAGGTATGTAGCTTACTTTACTTACAGAGATCCTCTAACTGAATGGCAATTAGTATGTGTACCAGTCTGTTGGCACCATTACAGAGAATATTAAACCTTCTACTCATTGTAGTTATGCAACTATCCTGTGATGAAGATAGAATATCTGGAAGTCCCAATGAGCAGTGTTTTTCAACCCTTTTGGCCAGTCCTTCTATTTGATAGGCGATAAAGAAATGGCAGATTCAAACTGGAGAGTCGTTTGGCAACATCAGTGTTAGAGGTCCTTAAATTGAGATATTTTACATTTAGGAGGTGAAGGGTGGATCCAATGTGTCGAGTGGAGGGTGGGAACTCTGGTAAACTTTATAATTTGTCATTAAACTAATGAGCATTTTTGTGCTACAGCTCCAACAATTGAATTATTTTCTACTGTGCTGCATCTCAAGAACCAGACTTATACAAACAACTTCTTCTTTTTCAAATGTCTTCTCTTGCAGCTCAGGTTGAGTTGATTTGATAGTATCCAGAACTATAGCTGAACATCCCATATTTTGAAGAAGCGACCTCAGATTATACAATAGCATCATATTCTCTTTCAATCCCTGGCAGGCTCATGCAGACATCAGTTTTCACAACTTTAAGACCCTTCTGTGCATGGACATGCTAAGTAAATCCATGACTAAGGAGCCTTCTTTGGGTGATGCTTGCATAACACTCATTGGAATAAACTTTGCAAAGGATATTGGCCAACAGAGAAGCAAGTCAAGTCAAGTCAAGAAAACTTTATTTCGGACAAAATGTCCTAAAAAGTACATCGTAAACTAACAAATGGATAAAAACAATACAATTGTACATACAATTTCAAATTTATAAATTCATAGAACTTTGGGATATAAGATTTGGACAAGGGATAGCACAGTTAGATTGGAAAGTGCCTGGTGCAATAAATATATAAATTACCTAAAAACAGATCCTCAATAAAATAAGGAAACAAAGTTCCTATATATAAAAACGTATACATGAGCAATAAGCGGGAAATAGTTTTGCAACAATTACTAACCGGCAATCTATTTTTCATTGTGAGATCTCAGATAGGCCCTTCTGGTACACCATATTGAAAACAAAAAACCAGCCACCGAGTAAACTATTGGGATACCCGAGTCAGCTTTCAGTATCCTAAAGGTTTCAAGACAGGACCTACTGCCCAGATTCCTACAGATCTGAGCCAACCAGCGACTCCTTGCCTTCTGATATCCGGAGCAACAAAAGAAGACATGGAGCTCTGTTTCCTCGGAGTGATCACACACCGGACAATGGGTCAGGTTTTGATTTCTCCATTTAGATGTAAAACAGCGAAGTGGGAGTACCCCATATCTAAATTGTAAATAGAGCTTCCTGGCCGCTGGTGGTGTGATGAGATCTATTGCCGGTTCAAAACAAGGAAATGCTTTTATTTCTAAGAAGGCACTAGTGCATTTCCCAATCCCAGAAAAATTGTTAAGTTGGGTTAGTTTGTAATCACTATAGCAGAAGCAAACTGGAGTAACACTTAACAGATCTGGCATCTACCACTCTCCTTTAGCTTCTGGGGAGGCCTTGTTCCTCAGGGATCTTGCTTATCAATCAACCCTGATGGGAGGCAGCCATGCAACGCCCATTGGGCTCAAAGGGATTTAGCCCCCCCTCCCCCATCGTGTGTGTCAGCCCGGCCTGAGACAGCTTCCCAGTCACACACAAAGACAGTTTTTGAGCTGTTGTGGTCTGGCATCCATGTTACTGCAGCCACACCCCAGTACTTCACAGGTCTTTAAAAGACCAATTACTTGTTAACAAGGCTTTATTGTCCTTTCAACCCTTCTTAGAGCCTCTGCTTCTTCACTCTGCGGATTGCTGGAAGAATTAGGCCCCCCCCGAAATTTTTATGAGCCCTCCCCCCCCGAAATGTGACTCTAGTTGTGCCTCTAATGGGAGGAAATGTGGCCTTATGGCCAGAGTTAGTGACTTTGGAACCGGGGAACAGGTTTGAGCCCTGAAATTGGCTTAATATCCAGTGATTCTTGGCAAATCACTTAATCTTCTGATGCCTAAAAATAATTATTCTGAACATGTTTATTCTTGTGCTCATGTAAAGCACTCCAGTGCCCTTGGGCCTAGTCCATACTATACAAAACTGCAGGTAATAAAATGTGTCCTCACTGAGCCAATCTGATTTCCAGCGGCTCGCTTCTATTGTCTTTAATGACCTGCTTACACTTGAGTGGAATCAACTTCATAATTTCTTTAACATCCTAATGCAAAACTTTCTAAAAGACAGTTCCCCTGCAAACCTCCAAATGGGCTGCCCCCGTACCATTTGAACATTGCTATTCTCCCATAGGGTTTGAAACGTCCAAATTCATAAAATGTAGTTCGGCGCCGTAAGCAAAAATCAGTTTTTTTTAATGTTCTCCTTTTTCACCCTTTAATTATTGTCTCTGTTCTATAGCTATTGGTATTTTTTTCTCCTTTTGCCAGGCATTGCTATGTATATATTTCCCATATTTAATAATACATGGTGATTCTTGATTCCCCAACTGACTCTGAAGGAGTTGCAGTTTGAGGTCGGTCAAGCTGCCTTAATGGAGAGCTAAAAGGCACTCAGATGAGAGTTGGCCTCTGCTGACACTTCATGTCTTACTAAAGGTGCGCCGCATGCGCAGCTGAAGCCACTCAACCCGCTAGGCTCTTACGCCACTTCTATTCTGCCACTATGTTCCCGGAAGTAAAACGAATGTTTAGTTTTTACACGCTCAGCAACATACACTGAGCACAGGGATGTGTGTGATAGACGTACAAAGCTGCGGCCTACAAAGATTGCTTCTACCTGAAACGTGAATGTTGCCTATGCCATACTTTGCCTATGCCATACTTTGCCTATGCCATACTTTGCCTACGAGAACAACGTTACTCTAAAAACAAACATTCAATCCAACTACAACCCGCAGAGTGAGATGCACAGTATGTGCTTGAGTGGAACATAAGTCCATCCAGGGATGTGTATGGAGAATTGCTGCACGTTTACGTCATGCACGTGACAGAGGCAAAACATTTTGCAAACTACTTGAACGTTTACAATTACCTGTGCAAAGGTGCAATTAAAAATAACTGAAAGTTTCCATACCCCTAGAAGAAAGATGAAGTTTCAGGGGGAGGAAAAATATCCAGGGAGTTATCCAGGGCTTTAAGTGGGCCGGGTCTGTCCGGGTCTGAGCACCGGCAGGTTTTTTTTGGGGCCCTCGAAACGGGTCTCTATCGGGCTCTATTTTCCTGGCTACTAAAGGTAGTCCGTTCTTTATTTTTTTTTTTTTTCGGACCCGTTTTGAGGGCCTAAAAAAAAACTGCCGGTGCTCAGACTGGTAACCTGACCCCGTCTCCCTTCGCCATCCTCCACTTTGCTGAACTAACTTGCTCAGTGGTCACGGCCTGACGTCCACGGCACGACGGCATGACGTCATGCCAGGTGAGCTTTGTTGGAGGAAGGGAAATCCTTTAAGAGAGCCATTTTCTCTCGGGATTTCCCTTCTCTTCTGTTTTTCGTGCGGGAGAGCAACGTCGTGGTGGTGCCAGCGCGGCCGCGGGACAAATCCAGGACCAGGAGCATGAGAAGTTGTGTGGCTTAGTCCAGCTGTGTAGCGTGGGTTACCAGCCCCTGGGGCAAGGCAAGTATCCTTCCACTTTTATTTTAAAACTGTGCCCTTGTACTGCGCACTGTTATTACTGGTTCCAGGAAATGTATAGTTTAGCCGCCCCCTTCTCCAGCTCTGCCAATGAACCTCAATCATGCTGGACAGTAGCAGGAACACCCCGCTATTCACATATAGAGAGCGGTGTCTGTGCACCTCAAACCTAAACCGCAGCTCGACTTGGTACTTCGGCCTCATGGGTGGGACAGACAGGGCGAGGGGTGGGTGGAGAGTATTCAGTTGCACTTGCGGCGAGGACCGCGCCATCTAAAGAACTAAAATAAATATACATCTTATGAGGGCTTGGGAGGGGGGGGGCACTACGCCACTGGTCTCTTACGTAGAGGTACAAAAATATTCAAGCAACCGCAAATCGGGGCCTATTTGCCCATTCTCTCCTCGGCCCCTCTTCGTTGCCAACTCCTCGCGTCTGCATCAGTTGCATAGCCGGAGACAACACGGCTCAGGGGCGAGGAGAATACAAAGGGACGTGCACAGAGCGGGCTTGTTGGTGGGGTGCTGGGGTAGAAGAAGATATCTGCGAGGGGAGAAACGAACGCAGGGAGTGGTGAGGGAAATCGAGAATGCAGACAACTGAGGGGCAGAGGTTACACGCGGGGCTCGTAGGTGGACAATAGGGGTTCAACCAGCGATCTGTAAGGGAAGAGAGGTTCGGGCAGGACCGCGAGAGGAAGAGGTGGGGACAGAGTTCAGTGAGAGAACACAGAGCACTCGGGGGGGGAAGGGGGGGAGACACACAAGGTAACAATGGCGTAACACAAAATGGTGGTGGCTCTCTGCAGATGGGATGCGGGCCACTGTAACTCACTGCTAGTTAATTATCACGAGGCATTAGACTGAATTGCCCCCACCCATCCTCGCAATACCCCTCTGCAGTACGCCTCGAGAAGTACATTTTCATCATGCAAGAGAAAGAGTTGCACTGAGGGGTCCTGGAAAAACAGAACCTAATTTCTGTAAGGAACCCACCCAGTGCATCCCCAAAAAACGTGTTGAATTCTGGTCTACTGCCCATACCAATGGCTGGCTCCTAATAGTAACTTGAACATACTCCATGTGCCATATTGGGCCTACAGCCTCAGCAGGGGTTGTACCGAAGATTCCTTGGTTTATTGTATTGCAACATTTATGTAGGCTTACTATCCCTATGTGGGGCGCTGAAGTGCTTGTCAACATGAACAGTATGCTACACCATGTATGGTTTTGGGGTACCTCAAAAAGGTGGCTAAAATATGTTTCATATGATGATGTATAGAAACATTTGCATTTGCAAGGTACTGTGACATGTTTGGTGCCGTTAGTTTACATCAAAAGTACATTTTCTTTGTTTTAAAAACCTTTATATTGTCAGAACGAAAGTTCAAAACAAGCATTTGCAATGCATTAGGTCTCGCATTTACTAGAGTTTGAGCCATTGGCATTGTAGATTACAATGCCTTTTATTAATGTGTTGGTTTTTGAAACAAATATATAAATGCCAATAGCGAGGTAGGAAGAGAGCAGTGCCTACGGGTACTCTTTATTCCATGCAGTGACGCAGTATGATGGTAGTGCCTCTGGATATTATTTATTCCATGCAGTGTTGCAGTAGTCTATTCTTGCTTTGTGGGTTTGTTCTGTGGGTTTAGTATTGTATGGGTTCTGGGGTAGCGTGCTACTCGCCGAAAAAGCAATTCAACACCTCGGGGGTAGCAAGTGCTATATAAATGCATACCTTTTCCCTATTCTATCCCTCCAGGATTTGGGGAATCCTGCAATAGATTTCTAAGTAATATAAATATTCTTTACATGTTTTTTAAAGTGTTTGGTATTTTTATGGGTTATACTTAATAAATATACCTTTTTGCCTATTTTATTATCCTTTGCTGGATGCGACTTCATGATTTTCTTAAGCACACAGTGCTAGTTATTTTGATTTAGACCACGCCCCTACTCGGATAGGCCACGCCCCTTCAAGACATTAACCACGCCCCTTTTAGAGCACCCCCAGTTTTTTTTCCCCACTTAAAGCACTGGAGTTATCCAGTGCCAAACATTTTTGCAACGCAGCACCGCACGTTTATTCAGTATCGCAGAGACAATTAAATCGTGATAGAATGAAAAGTCATTATTTTTTCAGGGCAAAAAAGCACTGCGTATCAGGTCTAACTATGGCGCGTCATGGAGGGCAGTGGCCAAGGGAAGTATTCAACAGAGGCATAGAGGGAATCCCTGCATTGGGTAACCAGGCGCCCCGAATTTGCCGGGACACTCCCGGGTGTCCACCAACTGTCCCAGCAGATTTGGGCAATTTCGGTTAAGGTCTCAGTTTCCAGGGTGGGTCACTTGAAAACAGTCAAGGCACGTTTGTATGTGTTACCAATAAAGTAGTTAGCAGCTATTATTAGAAAGCTGTGTACATACCATGTATGATACTAGGTTTAAAAAACTGACTTTTTAGTTATTTCACTAGTCTCTGGTTTTCTATTGATGAGTGCTGTCATGCTGTGCCCCTCGGATATCGAATAGAGTCCTTCTTCTATTTTTGCCAAATGTCCCGGTTTTTGGTTTCAAACTCTGGTCACCCTCCCCGCAGCATTCTGAGGATGAGGATGTTGTTGATCAGAACATGAAGCAATGAAAATATAACTTTCGCTTTAGGAGCACTCTGATCGATTCCAATACACACACACCTCCCCCACCCCCCGCATGAATCTAACGGAGAGATTCTCCGTTGGGTGCATGTGTTGCCGGACAGGTGCCTTGGAAACAAAGTGCCAGCGAGCACTGTATTGCGAACCTGTCACGGATGGAGCGCAGATTGGCTTTTTAATAAGTAAAGTTAATGGAGAAAGCATCAGATGTGCCCCAGCTCGTCCTTTCTAATAACAGACAGCAGGGTCAGGGGAAAGGACGCCGCGACGCAAGATTAAAAGTAAACAGGGAAGGGGGGACGCGGAAACTGCCGCTGGAAGATGCAACCTGCCTGTACCATTTCTGGAGTTCATTACGATTTCTGGGCTGACAAGCATGTCTTTCCAATTCATCTCCCGGACCCGTCTCCCCTCAGCATGAAATCTGGCCCACGAGAAAAAGTAATTTCAGCCAGTATTTTCCCGCGCCTCTTCCTGTTTGATGTGCAGTGGCCATGCCAGCCCAAGCCCGCGCCGAGGCGGGAGGAAGTCGTGCACAGCTCACGGAGCGGTAGCTCAGCGTCCCTGCCGTGCTGCTGATCCGTTCCTGTAATCACAGAAAGAGATATCATCGCCCCCGACAGCCCGCACCGCGGCCCAGTGCGCTTCTAATTTCCTTTTCTCTTCTTACCACAAATTTCCTCTGTAAGATTGACCCTGCCTGGGAGTGTGCATGTGACAGAGGGTCACGTGCTGCACATACGTATGTACAGTGCTTAATTTGTAAAATAATTAGTGTCAGGACCAGGAGGCCACTGCAGCTTGCACCACCCATTGCCCCGTCATCGCTACCAATGACACCACCAAAACAACTACTAACCATCTCTCACCTGCAAGTACAACAGTTCAGAACATTCCAGATATCCAAAGCTAAGGGAATGGCTGGGGAGGCAGGTACTAGTATATTTTCTTGTATATTGTATTCATAAACAACGTTGTTCTGCTCATCTCCAAGTTGGATGAGCAGCGCCACCATGTGGCTGAGTGTTATAAGTGCGGTGATGACAAGTGCTGGTACTGAGCCCCGGAAACCACCAGCTCAAATTAGGCACTGGTACAGACAGTTTAGATATCCCACGTAAAGTAAGTTTCTTGAACAGAGATGCACATGCACTGTAATTGTAGCAGGAAAGTCGGGAAGTCATGAGTGTGGAGTGATATTGTGACCATTGAGGGAAATTCATGCAAACTACTAATGCAAGGGAAATGTGAGATCAGAGCTATCACGTGCAAGTCTACAAGGGTGGAGGAAGAGGTTGTATTTTTATATTTTAAGTGATTCCCAAATCCTCACAGCAGGGGAAAAACAAAAGATCTTCTAATATACCAATTAAGTAAGTGCTTATCACTTAAGTTGAGTCCGGAGTGCGTAGTGTGGTTCCAGCGGAATGCATTTTCTTTTTTTAACATTTTGGCTTCAGATGGATGGGTAGACATGGGGACAGTGTCCCTGAGTTCTATAATGACCCCACAACATGTTTCTCTGGGTTGTGGTCAGCCAATCTGGTTGCAGAACTGTACAGAAACGTTGACAGGAGAAAGAAGTTAAATTAGCCAATCAGAGGCCCCTATTCGTTTAATTTTCGATACCGCTGGAGCTTTGGGGGACCAACCATCCAGACATACCCAACTTCATGATCAGTCTGAGAGCCTCTGTAAATTTCTCGAAAACAGCCAAAATGTTTCACTCAAACTAATGAAAATAATGCTCTCGTTGTAAACTTCTAACGTTTTGCCAAATTTGGTGTGATTCCAGTCAGTAATTTTTTTTTTATCAGAGAACACAGTTTCCTATGGGAATTAATATGCAAAATCAAAATTTTGCAAACCTCTTTGTCCTTGGCCCCTGCTAGATGTATTATCGTGACATTTTTCAGGAAGAAGGTGGTGTATCAAGTTGGTTTTGGATATTTTGTGAATATTCGATAAATTAGCAGTAAAACAAATGCTCTACCTATGAAACTCTGGCATAACTATAACTACACAATGGCGACTGCCACTGTGAAGCATATATGTATATTCACTGAAAAACAATGGTGAAAGAGATGTTATAAATAGGAGAAAATGTAAATTAACGATTAATATTTTAAACGGAAAAAAACACTGAAATTCACCACTTATAGTTAAATGAAGTACCTCTAACTTGTGCACTCGCCGTGCACAGTGATGTCATGAATGATGCTATTTTTGATGTCATCAGTGATGTCCTCGCCATCCACAGCTAATTATCCCACATATTACATTACCCATGACATATTCTATAACATCATTTATAACATCACTGCAACATTTGAAATGACATAATTGATGACAAAAATGTGCACACCAGGAGTGCGAGTTATAGTTGCCTCAGTGCACAAGCTATAGTTACTTGAGGTCAACCAATAGAAAGAAATACCTGCCCCAATGTATTAAAAAAAGGCCCTATAAAGGCTCCAGGTATTAATAACCACACACCGTAGCAAACCAGGACAAAATTAAAAAATTAATCCAACAATGATGTCGTTTAATCACAATAATAGATCGAATTCATTTTTCTGTATTGTCAGCATCATTTAGTTATATCTATTATAAAACAACATTTCAAGATTCACATTACTATAATGACTCAGTCCCACACACCTCATTCTGAAACCACAATCATACTATCACACATTCCACAATGACATCATCCTATATACAACACACAAGTTTGGTTCATATAAATAAAAGAACATCAGGATCATAGTTGCAGAGACAAATCCCTAGCTGCACGGAAGCTCGTCTAAAATCGAGGTATCCATTTTGCCCATTTCGGAAGATTGGCAACAAGCTCCCATCGTCGACCGCTAATGCTCGACATGATAGTCCTTACTTTTTCCTCTGCATCCTGGACCCCTACTATCCCCGATTCTGGGTCAGGACCATATTTGGCTCTGATAGATACATATCATGGGTTATCTACCTTTCCTGGAGCCCATTAAATAGGCTGTGGAAAAGCTGGTACCTGATCTCCTTTAAAAGAATCCGACCTTCAGGTGTGTTTGTCCCACACCACCTGTCCATCCTCGCCCTGATGAAGATGTAGCCCCGGCTGGGGCTTGACACCGAAACGCGCGTTGGTGTTTTTTAGGCTGCTGGTAGTCAAAACTTCACTACCCATATTCTGTGGATGTTAACTGTCAACTTGTTATTCAACCATTATATGGCAGCTCTATGATCCTGATGTTCTTTTATGTATATGAAGGAGGAGAGAAATGTAGTCAATAAAATCTAATTGACTATTCCAGCGCGAGTGCAGCGTTTTCTTCCAAATTTCTCTGAAATACTTTGTGGGGACAAGTCCTTTCCTCGCCGCCGGCACCAGCAACAAGTTGTTCCCCCCATAAGGACATTTTTGCTTGGAATATATATATATATATATATATATATATATATATATATATATACACACATACATATACACACATAGATATATATATATATTTTAGAGTAAGCGTTGTTCTGCGAGATTGTTTCCTATCACTCTTCCTTTTACAATTCGTATCATAGAAGAAATGCACCTTTCATTACAAGAAATGTGGTCCTCTAAGTTTCTCTTAGTCTCATTGTAATAGTGCATGTTTTATATAAAATATTTTTCTTTTGGAGGTACAAACAGTAGAATCAATAATGAAGTGTTTCTCCATTTCCAGGTACGACAAAAATCATTATTTTGAGTGTGTATCATTTTTAATAGTATCTGCAGGATACACTTACATTTTCGTGTCAGGAAAAACATTATATGGAAAAAAAAGTTTTCACCTTTGTTTATCAACTCTTCTCTTTTGAAAATGTTGTGAATAATTGATAATACTTAACTGAGGGTTTGACTAAATAGAGAGCCAGAAATAATTGAACTAATTGTGAGAAAATCCAAAATGGAAACATCCTAAAATTGTTCACCAGATAAAAAATATGGTTTACCATGCTGGCAATCTATGGACGCGCAGTATGTCTAGAGTCCAGAAGAACTGTTAGGTTCTTAATCCGCAGCTCTAAAAAAGTGCTATACCTGGTTTAACAATCGGAGTAGTCTTGGATGACTTTCAATTTATTATGACACATCCAGTTATTAACACCTAACAGAAAGTATTTTGATTAGCTTAAAAAATAGTATTAGTTTAAAGAGTAGGTGGGCATTTTCAGCTTTGCTAAGGAAATGCTCAACACAAAAGAGAATACATTTCACGAGGGCAAGACAAATTGTGCATTCAAAAAATCTGAGAGTGCATAACTTAGCAGTATTCTAGAAGTGATCTGTTCGGCTTTCTTGAGGTAAGGAAGGGAACCAAAGTGTGATATGTTAGAAAGGAAGGGCGCACTGAACTTGTGTTCTGTAATTTCAAGGACACAGTCAATTACTGTTCCTAGTAAAGTCTGGTTAGCAAAGCTATCGAGGGGCACAAAGAGGACTTGAACCTCCGATCTGAGATAATCGGAGATGACTTTCATAATGGACTCTATGTTATGCTTTAGTCTGAATTTTCCCTGCCAGGTCAAGCAGGCAGCGATCTTTGAGTTAACACACACATAGAAATGGGACTATGCAAGGTATGTCGTTATTTTACAGAGGTAAGTTGACAAGACACACATGTTGTCAAAACTGCCCTCCACCACAGAAATTTGTGGCATGCTTCATCATATGGCTGCTAACACACCTCCACGCAAGCCAACGTCAGAGGTGGAGCAATAGGGGGGGGGGGGGGGAGACGTGACAAACAAAGAAAAACTGTGCGGGATCAAGAAGAGGGTGCAGAGAAGATAATGTTAAAATTGACACTGGGATCTCCGACATTTCCCTTTATTGGTGGACTCCCTGGTCAGTTTAAATAGGTTATTATATAACCAGTGGATGGTGGTTTTATGGGCTATGATGAACCCAATACGCCTCCAATCTGCAAACTGTTGACATGTTTCAGCCGGCTTATGCGTTGTCCCCGGCTTTTATCAGGACTATGAAAATCGATCCCTTTAACACTCTCCCTACCTCCTACCTTCTAGAGGACAGAGCGAAGTCACAGTCTGAGTTAATGCTCAGGTCAAATGGGTTGAGTAACTTACTCCCAGTTAAATTCCGAGCTTCATTGAAAACAATGCTGGAACTGGCGGGGGAGTGAAGACAGCTCCCTAAAGTCACCCTTTCGTCAAGGTGAGCTCGTCTCCTGACAACTCGTCCCTCCCGGCACCACGAGGGACGCATAGTCCTGATGAAAACTGGGGACAATGCATAAGCCGGCTGAAACATGTAGATGCTACGTTGCATAGCCCCATTTCTATGTGTGTGTTGAGTTGTATCTCAGGAGGTAGGAGTGGGGCTTCTCCTCCTACCCCTTACTTACTGTGTGTGTGAAGCGATCTTTGAGTGACAGACTCAATTGTTCTATTAATTCACTAAAAAAGGAGCGTAGAACGGCATAGTAAAATTAAAGACAGGCTGAGCGTTGCACCAATGTAACTTTATCAGCAGGAGGCCCATGACTTCCATTTTGTAATGGAAGCCTGGTTGGTGGGAGTCAGAGAGGGTAATATTTTCTTGTGGCCCTGTAGTTGGTTTGCCATAGTCTTCTCTAGGACTAACGCGTCTATGGGAGGCTGGCTATCAGCCAATAGGGCTTCGGATCAGCTGAGTCCAGAGTGTTCCAGGAGTGTGAGATTGATGCTTTTCAGGTACAAACGTAATACAAAACTTATGTACAAACTTTACACATCCTTGTCTCACCCCCACAGCTGATACCAAGTCAAGGCCCTTCCTCCCTTTTTTCTATGTTCTATCCCAATGTCATCCTGCTGCACTGCTTGCATGTGATATACCTATTGCTAATCCTAGAACAGCTGAGCATGGTGCCCCTCTTGACCTTGTCTGATAAGGCCGGGTCCTGGAATTGCTTTCGCCTCATAATCAGGAATCTGGTACCTCTCTGCAACTGGGTCAACACATGAAAAGGTGTAAATGAACAGCTGTTCCTCCCTGGTGTAAATGCAACCACCACTCTTCCCCTTAGAATTTGTACCTGCTGCTCATCTCTGAGGCCCAAGACCTGTGACAGACTTTGTAACCACTCCCTCTCGCCAAGGAAGATGGTATTTGGAGCATGTATAAGATGTTCAGTATACATACAGATGCCTTTTTTTTAACTTAAGAGCATACGTGCCTGAATTGCATTAAAACATTTTTTGCATGTTTTGTTTGTGCCCTACTTTGGATCACAGTGTTCCCACCCTGTTTGCAGTGTATTTAAATATGCAGCGGTTCCACGGTTAGCAACACCACTCCCCAATCCAACAACCCACAACTCCAACAATCATTTCATAAGGGATTTATATAAATACCATCTTGACTAAATTCTTTCTACTTTAGAAGTGAATAGCGAATTTAACAGATGAAATACGATCAGTTAACATTTACAAAAATAGCTTGAGAATAATCTGATTCCGTATGTGGGAGTCATAGTAGGGATGTGCACATTTTAATCTTAATTCTGCTAGTTTAATTGGGCAAATCTCAAGTGCACGATTTCACGAAATACATTTAAAAAAAAAAAACTATTACTACGATGACAAAACCCTTCTGATAAAAATAATAATAATAATAGCAGATTTTTTCTTATTACTTTACTTCAATGTCCAGGTTTACATAGAATTTTCCTTAGTTATTAGAACATTTTGATGTGTCTGAAGTAAAACAATGTTTATCTTTGTAATCTATGAAAGCGATCGAGGATTGCATGAAAAATTAATATACTTCATAATTATAATGAAAACACGTTAGCCGAGGAGTTATTCAGTTCGGGTGCCAACTGTATGCCATATTTAATCAGATAAACAATGTCTTGCTATTCATTAGCTCATACAGAAGACATGAACCTTTATTACATTTTTACATACATTGCAAAATAATTTCTTCTGGGCTGTGGAAGTGGGCAAATCCGATCCCTTAGCTGGGGGAAGCAGGAGGTATATTTGCAAATCATCACTGTATCAAATTAATAGATTAATTAAAGCATTCTTTGCAGAATGGTGCACTTTGTGCCCACATCACTATTGTATCAGGTGATGGGGGAGGGGGCACCTCCTACCGAAGGCAGCCTTCCCTGACCAAAACCCTATTAATTTGTTAGGGTAGCTTGTATTATTGCTTTCGGCTACTTACATTTTCAAAAACAGCATATTCAGACATTAGACATTCAGTTAATAGGGGAGCAGAAAAGGAAACAAAACAAAATAATACATACAAAATAATTAAATGTAAATAATAATAACAGCAACAATGAAAACAATCATAATAATAATAATAATAATAATAATATTAATAATAATAATAAGATGAAGAAGAAGAAGAAGAATGATGATGAAGAGGATGATGATGATGATAATACATAAATAATATTAGGATTTTTAAAGCTCAGAGTTGAAATGTACTTATCATTTCGGAGAAGTGGATCCATTGTCATATGACTAGTTTTATTGTAGATTAGACATGCATTAGTTGTCGACATCTTTTAACCCCTTGCGTGCGCATGACGGAACCACGCCGTCATAAACCACGGGCGGCGTGTGCTCATGACGGCGTGGTTCCGTCATGCTGCGGCCGCTCCTCCCACGCGGCACTGATTCCCCGCCTGTGTGGGCGAAATAGAGAGTGGGCGGAGTCGTGACGGAACCACGCCGTCATGAGCACAGCTCGCCAATGACTCATGGCGGCGTGGTTCTGTCACGAGCATGGCGGCGCCGCGCTCACCCCGCACCCCCCCAGCACCGCGGCGGAATTCGCGCCGCAGCGAAGGGGTTAAAGAAAAGTTGAGTACAATGGGACTGAAGGCAAAACAGGAGAAAAACCCATAGTGCTGCCTGCCATCTTTTCAGTCTTCAAATTTATCCTTTTTTGTCACTGTGGGATTCATGGTGGTAACACTGGCAGCAATGACAACACTTTATATCAGCAAAGAGTCAAAAAGTAAGAAAGGAACAGCTGTGCAGTTCTTAGTGGAAATAGACCAAACACCATGCTGGCTGAGGAGCAAGGTGTCCTACACAATCTACAATATGAACCTATTGGAGGTGGAAATGCGCAGTAAATGTCCATGGGAACCTCAGAGAGCTCCCCGAGAACCATCAAGTGGTTTAAATGCAAAACTATAAAGAGGTTATTCCAGAGTAAGAGAGATTGACACTTATCATCTACTTATTACGTCACCATCTTTCATAGGCAGAACTCTGAGTAGGAATCAATGACTCGAAACAGTGAAACACCAAGCAACCAGTTCTGCCAGGCTGGCAGACACACTACACGCCTCCGGCAACTGCTCAAAGAGTGGGACTAGAAAAGCCAGGACTCAGGAGCACACATCCTTTGTGCCCCGTCCGAGCATGCTGACTCTAAGATAAGGCAGGCATGGTGCCAGGCACATCACAGAGGGAATGATCCAGTGAGGGTGGGGAATTAAAAAACCTCCATATAATAGCCCTAATAAAACAGTGAAAAGCTGCAGAAGCCACAGAACGCCAACTGGCTGGTTACATCCCAGAAGCATCATGCCCACCTCTGTAAGCAGTAGACCCTTTAGGCTCTTCATGGTTAGCGCATAAGACGCCTTGCACCATGATCTTCTAATACCATAGATGCCCATCTGGAAAAGACACATCATTTCACCAATATCTATTGGTAAATGCAGACTATAATTCTATGCACCCACACAGATACTTGAATCACAATCATGACACAGATACTTCATCAGCTCTGAGCTACACAACAGCGCCATTTCACGTTAATTATTACTTTCGCATCACTCTCAATAGGTACCTTTCAAAAAGCAGAACTAGAACATACTTTTTGTAAAATAAGCCAAGCTGAAGATTTATGACACCTTCAAACATCACCATATGTTAGAGGGAAATACAATGTGACAAACCATGATGTATTATGAATAGAGTTTTTTTCCTAATAATATGTCATAAAAATGACAAACAGTTTAAGGGGTCAATTCTCAAGACTCTTGGCAAAAAAAGATTAATTTGTGCAAGATGAACATAATACTAAAATCACGTGCCTAAGCGAGGGAAAAGCCAATGTGATTATGTAGCAGTGGAGGACCAACGATGCGTCCAGGTTGTATACATTATGTGAAAAGAGAAGACACATCATGTGACACCTCTTCCCATCTAAAAACCTGCTCCACAAACCAGTATAGAACATCTTCTTATTTAATAGTTACATGCCTCCTTTGGCAGTACTTCACATTTATGATATGTTACATTAATAAAGAGATGCATCATATGTTTGTGAGTCACCTAAAGTCTGAGCACCTTTTGGAATAACCACAGTTTTGAGAACTCTCTCTCTGGAAGCCATACTTCAAGACGATTCCAGCATTCCAGCAACAACCATGACCTGCTGGCTAACAAACAGCCACATGGAAACTGCCACCATGCACGCCATACATTTCAGAAGCCCCATCGGACCTTTACCCACTCTTTGTCTTTGCCAGATGACTTGAGTCCATCTGCACTGCCATCACCCTGATCCTCAATGGCTGCCTAACAATAGCTACCTTCCTAGACTCCTGGAAACATTCCACCATCTTGCCACTATACTATTGAAGAAACATCCTAAATGACAACCACCTCCTGGAACCATCTCAATCAGATTTCAGACTTAACCACAGCACCAAAACCACCCTCATCTCTGCCACCAACAACATTAGGACCATCATGGAGAAAGGTTTTCTCAGTGGCTTTCATAACTGTCGCCTATCCAATCCTCATCCAGTGTCTTTGTTAGTGATGAATTTGTGGAACAAAATTTCAATAGATCAGCTCTGACTTCACAGGATGCATGCAGAAAGTCAGACTTGCACTCTATACCTCTGAACCTGCCGAGGTGATCTGAAGAGTCCTCTCAGAGATCTCCACTCAGCCCCTCGGTCTTTAAAGTCTACATGGCCCCACTCCAAACATCGTCTCACACACCAATAGCACACAACTGATCGTGCCCTGCTCCAGGGACACCACCTGCACACCAGCAAAAATGTATCGAATGTATGTCAGAAGTTGCCTTATGGATGAAACCCAACTGCCTAAAAATCAACTCAAGTAACATGGAGGTGATACTTTTTGGGAAGTGCGCAATAATCGGCTCCTCGTTCTGGTGGCCATCTGAACTGGGATCCACTCTGACCTCGACAGGAAAATGAAGATCGCCGTCAACAACCAACTATTGATGTCCAGCCAAGTCAACTCAATTATGTCTTCTTGCTTTCACAGGCTGAAAATCCTTAGGAAAATCTTCAGGGGGCTTCTTCCGATTATCCACTGAACAATCATCCAGGACTTATTACCAGCAAGCTAGCCTATGAAAACCGAGTCTATGTCGGACTCTCCACCCAACTCATCGAGCGGCTCCAGATCATTCAGACCATGGTGGCAAGCCTCACACTCAACCTCCCACCTCGCACCCACATATCTATTCACCTCAAAGACACCACTGGCTCCCCATCCACAAGCACACCCTGTTCAATAACTCACAGACACATCCAAAGCACTGCACTGCCTAAGTCCCACCTATCTGAACAGCCACATCAGCTTCAACACCACACCAGACACCTCCAGTCAGCCAACCTAGTGCTTGTAGCAGCCCCCCGCATCTGTAGAGCCAGTACCGATGGCTGCACTTTCTCGGAGCTAGCTCCTAATGCCTGGAATGAACTCCGCTGCCAGCTCAGTCCTAGAAGCCAAGAAGAAACTGAAAACTTGGCTCTTCTAATAAGTCTATATCAAACTGGGAGGGTACCCCTATAGCCTCGATTACCCACGGCATGTTACTGTGAGGATGCACACTCCCTACATGTAATCAATGTTATCATGCTGTAACACCCCGCCAGTACTATGCAATGACGAGTAAACCCCCCCCCCCCCTAAAATGGAGAATAACTGTGCAGACAAATAATTACCAGAGGCAGTATTATGCACGCTATTTCATATTCTGAGGGTTTTAATGCATACATTTGCCTCCTGTCATGAGCAGGTGGCAAATGTATGTGGGGTATTCAATGTGGGATGGATGTGGAAAGTGGTGAGTAAGGAGGGTAAGGAGGGTAAGGTAGGGAATTAAAGGGGGAGGAAAGTTCTGGCAGAGTTTAGCATCACATGCTTACCCTTTGCCGGACAAAAAGTTAAGATGAGGCTGGGCACCAAGGCCTGGCCAATGTTGCAGCCATAGCCAAGCTATTTTACCAGCCAGAATTTCCAGCCACTAAAATCCTGGTCAGTGTTCCCGCACACGGGAATCCCGGACTTGAGAACAGAAGAATTCCACTGGAGCTGTAAATAGGGCCTAAAGGCCAACATTGTCTCCACCTTAAAAGGCAAAATGGATCAAACAGCAGCTGTAGATGTCAGTTTATTTAATTATTTTAGTAATGTGTCTCGAGAAGCATTGCACCCCATGAGCGGCAAATGTATTATCATTTCAGCTGAAAAAAATTTTAAAATCTGCTTTTATGCAGAGATGATGGATTGTGTTGCAAGTCTGGCAAATTCAGTTGCACATGGAAAATAATAGACTACAATTTTTCAGTGGTCCCATTGCTTTTGAAATGTAATGCTTAGCTCATTTATTAAGGTACATGTTGTACGCGTTATGCACCACATGAAAGGTAATTTCCAAATTGCGCTTGGTCAATTTGTACGATGACAAGTAGTTCTGCAGCAGTCTTGAACAGACATTGGACTGACCTACAGGTGAAAAATGTTAATTTTAAATGGCCATTCATTAAAAATATAATTTTCACACCAGTCATCAAATCTAATGTAACTTCAAAATTGCGCAGAGCCTGCCCAATGCTGCCTGCCTGGCAAAAGGCTAATGTTTAAAGCTATTTCATCATAACCAGAAAGAGCATATTTGAACTCCTTACTAAAAAGGCAAATCCATGATTTGGGAAATGTTAATTCAACACGTTCATTTTGTTCAAGGATTGAAGCTGTCTTAATATCCTGTTATTTCTCGAATTGTTCTGCTTTTTGTACTTCCATATAAACTATATGCATTGAGACAAAGATCTTAAAAGCACACAGTTTATTCAATTGAGTTTGCTCTACATAAAATGGCCTTCATTGATTTAAACTGCCTATTGATAGTTCAAGGAATGTAATTAAATGACTCTTTCAGCACTTCTGGTAGCTCAAGGCTTGGACATATTTGTGGTATTTATATGAGCCTATTATCTCAATAAGCTACTGCAATTATTACTTTAGAGTGAACCCTTGCATTGCATGTCCTTGGCCACAAAGTTATAGCTCTTCTTGTTATGAATGTCTTTGCATACCAGTCAGAAATGCCATCTGTACAAATAATTTTCAGAATATTTTGATGTAGAACATGGCTGTCTCTTATTAATTATGCAGTTTTTTACCCTCAGAGCATATAACTGGCTAGGTGCAATGTGACTTGAGCCAAGCCACTTTTTAAGCAGTACTCTGTCAACTGTCACATGGTTGTTGCCCCTACACTGTTGGTGCGGGTGTTGGTAAGCTGTTTGTGCACACTTGGTGGAGCAGTTGAGCCTGAGGAACAACTACCAGTCAATTCCAGCCTGCGGATGCAACCATAACTGGATACCACCACTTGAGTGACCATTGCGCTTGAACTATTAGGGTGGCGTGTGGGAAAGTGTGAAAGGCGGTGTGGGAAAGTGTACTGCATAGTTAAAGAGTATCAATAAAATGGGAAATGAAGAGAAAGTATTCTGAATTCACTCATGGTTGTTTGACCCAATCTGTTATATGGTTCCCGCTAGAAAAGGTAGAAAAGGTAGGACAGCGCATTAGGACAACGCATTAGGACATCCGAGTGCAGGAACTGAGTCCATCTATACCATCAGAGGCTGTTGGCCCAACTCCTAGCTAGCTCACAGTGCCTCACCCGGATCCCTAACCCTTTTGGTGTGGCACCCTCTAACATGACACTCTGATCCCCGAGCGAATAGTGGAAAAAGATCTTACCTTTTTGTAGTTTACTGATGCATGCCCTTAGTAGACATAAGAAGGATATGAAGGATGTTTTTAATGCATTTATTAAAACAATCATATTCTTACATAGAAAGAGTGAGCTGTTATTATTAGGCAGATAAAACAAAGCAACGTAACCAGCATTATAAACATGGTAAACAGAATAAACAGTCCAACCATGACAGCCTGATTTCTATATATATCTGTATATCCTTACTAATCACTGCCCCTTGGTAGAAATGAGGTTACTGGTTGGCTGGGGTATGCACCTAAGCCAGGCTGAACCCACCACTCTTGTCAGGGTAAGGGTGGATAACCCCTGCTCACCCCTTCGGTAGCTTGGCAGAGCAGTCAGGATTATTGCAGAGGCAATGTGTAAAGCTTTTGTGCAATACACATGCACACCAGTGACACACAGGCACACCACAAAATGAGACTCCACACAAGGGTATATAAAAATATCCTTTGTATTATACATAAAAACACATTAGACCACAATCACATAATTGACTTTGCCACTAGGTAATTATCATAAAACTACATAGATCACAAATGACTTTGCCAACCAGGCAATTGTCATACCACATTTCGTGCAATAAGGTAACTCCCCACAAGTTGCACATGTACAAAGAGCATAAAAAACCTCTCAAGCATAATACTTGTCCCTGCAATGCATGAAAACATACTCAGTTTGCCAATTAGGCAATCGTCATAAACGTAACTTCTCAGGGCGAGACAGTAAATACTTTTTTTTAGGTTTGCAGTTATCATAAACTACTTCCCCTGCAACTTAGGTTCAGTTAAAATGCATTTGCCACTCTGCGATCAGAAGACACAGTAAACAATCATTACCCCTTACTGAACCCACATGTCGCATGTGAGTGAAGACAACATGTACCCAAACACCAGGGAACAAATGCAGCTGTTAGGTGGGAAGGACAAACACATAGGCCCCCCCTCGAGATTGTAAGTAGAGGCCGTCCTGACCCATAGGCCACAGGAGCACCTGTGCGCCTACTACGGGTCTTACGGTAGTTCCAAGATCAAAGAGAAAAAAAGAAAAGATGTGCCCTGTTTCTTCTAGGCCACCGGGAGCCTCTGTTGGAGTTGTGCTCTGTGTCACAACACTCCTGCAATAGCCCCCCAGGTAGGTGTCTGGATGGGGGGGCACACACACAATGCCACAATTGGTGGGGAGACCTCGCTGGGCCCCCTGCAGGCAAAATTAGCTAATGGGGCTACCCACGAACACGTGGTGCAGCCCTCACCAGCCAATTTTGTGGGCCCTCAGCACCTGCCGCTACAATGTCGGAGACCTCCTCTGGTCTCTAGTGGCCGTGCAGATTCACCCCAATGCTTGAGACCAGCTGCTGGTGCGAGGGACCTCCCTTAGTCTCTCAAGGCGGCTCTGCGTTGAAGGCCTCTTCCCCCTCCTGTCACTGCGGGAACGTTCGCTGCCTCCAGAGGTGTTGCCGGCGCCATGGGAGGCTTTGCCGCGGTGCTGGTTTCTAGGTAATGGTTGGCAGTTCCTTTGTGCTCTCCCAGTTGGGGTGCAGCTGCACATTGGTTCTTGAGGTCTGTCCAAGCTCGGAGACCTCACAGCACGGATCGGCAGGCAACCGTGGAAGTGCTGAAAAATACATTTATGAGCTTCCCACAGTTAAGTTGCTATATTGTGGCCCGCAGGTTGCATCCCAGCTGGATGCTCACCTTTGTGCTGCTAGTGGTGTACATCAGTCTCTAGGGATAGTCTTCTGGGCTCCCCTAGTCCCCAGTCAAAGGGAACTCTATCTTTCAGGGTAACTAGCTGACGCAACCAGCCCTGAACAGAGTCCACAACGTCTAGAGTACAAGCCAAAAGCCTCCCCACTGCAGACAAGTTTGCATCAACCTAGGCTAGCTCTTTCTCATATCTTGCAAGCACATTCTCAGCCCTAAAATCCCCAGTGAAGACTTAATGATGGAGTTGGAATTTCCTATGATTGATGAAGCACCCACACTACTGGGTTGTGCCACATAATCCCTCCACCACTTTCTCTCGCTATCATGGATTAGTCCGACTGTCCATCTCTGTGCTGCTCTCTGGGAAGAATTAAATTAAGATGACATTTCTCTCCACATTTATGGCACATCTCAATTTGGAGTCAAACTCAGTCAACCATGGCCTAGTATATTCCCTCTAAAAATTCAAATTAGCTTCCTGTGCTGCATTGTGCTGGAGTTCTGCCTGTCCCCTCTTTGCCCCATATGGGAACATTTTCTGAGAAAAGTAACATGAACCTCAAGCTAATAGCTCTTGAGATATCACCTCTAACCATTACTCCAGCAGCCGAATTTGGACCTGAAGAATGGACCTACACTGTTCAAGGTTCTTTGATCGGCCAGCCAGTGCAACAACACAATCAACACTCACAGCAGGGCAGCACAAAGCGAGACTCTGATTAGGGCTGTCTCTGAGAAATGTGACAAGTTATGAATTATGTAAGCAATCCAAACCTGTCAAACCTGACTTTATATTAGAGTTATGGGTCCAACAATTTAAAGACAATGACAGTAAAACTGACATTTGCAGCAATAGCCTGTCTGTAGACACTGTAAAGTAGAATGAACAAACATAGTGCGTAGTGAACACTCTCTATATGTTAAAATAGCCTCAAAATGGGGTGTGCCGTCCCCTTTGGTCTCAAATTAAATCATATTAATTGCAATCTGGGCCACCACTCTCCAGTGGATTCTAGGCAGAGTCAGAAAACAGCCTTCCTCGCTCAGCAGACAAAGACGCACAAATATTTATCAATGTTCCTGCGTAACCTGCATAAAGACTAGGGGCCAGAGGTACGACCGTTTGCTTTTGTGACTCGTAAATTGCAAAAAATTGCGAGTCGCAAAAGCAAATGTACAACAGTGTCAGAGACACTGTTAGCAATTCTCAATGGGGTCGCAAAATGTGAGACTCATGAATATTAATGAGCCACTCGCAATTTGCGACCCCATTGGGAATGGCTGACCCTCCCAGGGATGGTGGCCTGCTGGGCTCAGCAGACCAACCTGTTTGGGACTGCTTTTAAATAAATAAGTTTTTGAAAAAAAAAATTCCAGACCATTTTCCTTAAAGGAAAGCAGGATGCATTTAAAAAAAAGAAAATGAAACGTTTTTGTTTCATTTTTTAAGGGCAGGCAGTGGGTCCCTGAGATCGCTGCGTGCCCCTAAAAAATATTTTCCCCTGGATTTGCAAAGGGGAAGGGGTCCCCTGGGGACCACTTCCGTTTTGCGAGTGCATTACTACCCTCTTGAAGAGGGTGTTAATTTGTGAGTGTTTTGCGACCACAATTGCGGTCACAAAACATTCATACATGGTTTTGGGGTCCCTATTAGGAAGGGAACGCCCCTTCCTAATAGCGACTCGCAATTTCTAAATAGCGAGTCGCAATTAAATTGCGACTCACTCTTTAGGATTTGTACATGGCCATGTGACATTTTGCATGCTCAAACGGGTCGCAAACACGTCTTTTCTGAAAATCATATGACATATCCAAAATTGTCCAAGAACATACTATTTAAAATCCTGGCCAGATAGGATTGGCCCTAAAATCATTATTTCATTCTGCTGCGTGTTTTATTCTTACAGTACCTTTGGCCTCCTGCGGCTATTGGACCACTTGTCTGAAAGACAAGTCAAATATGTTGGTGTTTTCTAAACTGGATGAGTCTACAGAATAAACTCAAGTAGATGATGGTTAGTTTAAATCAGATAGAGCCCACTGAATATATCCCTTCCCCGCCCTCCTTTCATCTCAAAGCAGAGACCTGGAGATATTCTGGTTATCATCTGGTATATTCTGGTTATCACCTGGTATATTCTGGTTATCATCTGGTATATTCTGGTTATCATCTGGCATATTCTGGTTATCATCTGGTATATTCTGGTTATCATCTGGCATATTCTGGTTATCATCTGGCATATTCTGGTTATCATCTGGCATATTCTGGTTATCACCTGGTATATTCTGGTTATCACCTGGTATATTCTGGTTATCATCTGGCATATTCTGGTTATCATCTGGCATATTCTGGTTATCATCTGGCATATTCTGGTTATCACCTGGTATATTCTGGTTATCACCTGGTATATTCTGGTTATCACCTGGTATATTCTGGTTATCATCTGGTATATTCTGGTTATCATCTGGCATATTCTGGTTATCATCTGGTATATTCTGGTTATCATCTGGTATATTCTGGTTATCATCTGGTATATCCAGTTCTGATACACAAGAAGTATATGATGATTGCCTTTGAGGGGTGAGCCCAATTATATTAGACGTAGTGTAGGTACATCCCCCACATTTATTTTCAAATGTTCCCCATCAATACGTTCCAACATAATTTTAAAACAAAGGCATCTATGAATTGTGTGCAATAAAAACCGCATTGGGTAGCACCCACACAAGAACACTCCCAGCAACCAATGCCCAGTACAGGGAAAATGAAACACAATGAAAAATAAAGGTAAAAAGATACAAATGTGGGGAAAAGAGATAATGCATCAGGCACTACGTTATTGAAATACAAGTATATCATTTGTTTGGGCTCTGATATCATGGCTGATGGGCGGCAGGGGCGTACCAGGCCCCTGCAGCCCTTGCGGCGTCACCACACACCTCTCAAAAAATCTATCTTCAAGGGGTCTCCATTTAAGCCCAAGGCCAAGCAATGACTGTGAGATATGGGAGACCCGGGGCCCCCTCATCACATTCTGCAGGAGGGCCCATTATTTTGTGTTATGCCCCTGCTGGACGGAAGTCTTCGATTGTTTGTTGCACCGTGGAGTCTTTGGTCAAAGGTCAATGAAGGCGCGTCTACTTCCACTCTATTGACGTGTCTTGCACTGTGGAAGCTGCTCAGGGCTGGCTAGCCATAAGCTGGTTTCTGGGAGAAAAACGGTCACTGCGGGTGTAGCGTTGCCATCCAGCAGCATTTGTCTTCCCCAAGACAGAGCTCCACAACTAAAGCATGTTTCTCCCCCCTTCAGGGTTGATCCTGAGGCGACATAATTAAAATGCGCGCAGAGTCCAAAAATGCGTCAATAAATCTTTGCCTTTTGGCTGCAGCTCATGACAGGAAACCGATGCTGGGGACAGATTTTCTGCAGACTGATAGAATACCGACACCGCACACCTGGCTGTAGGCTGGCTGGTGCGACGGTGGCGTGGTGCGTGGTGCATGCTACAGTGCAGAAAAATGTAACCCGCGTTTCACCAGTGGTTTTTTTCCTCACTGTTTTAGCTGGCACAGTTCAGAGGGATTCCTCCCGCGGTTAACTCAGTTTTATGTCTGACCTTTGAGACATGGAAGTCAATTCACCAAAGTTCCAGGGGTAGCGGAAGTGACTTCACATGCCCATGGCCTTCACTTTCATTTTCACTCACACATACTTGTGCTTATACACACGCATTCACACACACACACACACTCATACATACAGGCACACTCTGCCTACACATGCACCCACATTCACATATATACACACTCACACACATAAAATACATACATTTAAAAGCATTTTTTGTACTTACCTCAGCTGGCAGGAAAAGCCATGTTTCAGCTATTAGCACTCCATTTTTTTTTTCAAACTAATAGCGAATAATGTAATATTATTCACAATTAGTATAATAAAAAATTGACAAAAAACGAGGTGAGTGAAGCCCCCACCAACATCCATAAGGAAGTGTGGCTTCTGTTTCAGCCACTGATTTTTCCAATGCTGATGCTACGGGTCGGAAGGGGCATGCCAGGGGTCGCAGCAGTGAACCCTGGCGACCCCCTAAATGACATCCATGCTTTGAGACACAGCTTTAAATTACTCACCTGCCTAAGGATTTACCTCAAAATCATGCATAACATGCATACATAGACTTCTGGTCACCATGCTTCATCCATTGGTCTAACAACAGAATGGGCATGGGGCAATGGGTCAGCCCACTTTACCCATTGGCTCCCTTCAGTTTGAGTGGCAGCACACAGCCTGTGCACATTGTTCACATATACCTAAACACAGTTCCTTTCTCTTCAGTTGCAAAGATGGTTAAAAGTATGTATTTTTTCTTAAATCATGTTTGGGGTGTTTAGACTTTAAATTGTGGATCTTTTTTTTGCCTGCACTCCTTTTTAAAGGTTATGCATGCTATAAATACGTTAAGTTAGATCACGACACTGTAGCTGCCTGCAAGTTGAGTGCTAGGTAAGTTGGTCATTTAGTCCTATAACTTTAACAATTAATAATAACATAATAGATAGTGCACCTGAAAGGCTTGTTGTTAGGTAATATAGTAAAACAACCACATCACAGAATGTTTTACAAATGTTTAATTTTCATTGCAAGCATAAGGCAAGACAGCCTATTCTCTTTTTTCCTTTCAATTTTTGTGATATGTGCTTGCAATATAGACTAAAATTAAACATTAAATCAGCTTGCCAAGGACAGACCTATTAGCATTGCCAAAACTTCGTTTAATCACGAGCTCACACCAGGGGTCATTTTACACAAACGGTTTTGCCGGTTATGATGCAATCTTTGATGCTGTGTGCTCTTCGTTTTAACGTGTCCTGATGATGTGTATGTCATCTCAAGAAACTTTTTCATCCAACTTGAGGTATATTTTTTGCCTCTCCTGCCACATTTCATCATGTGAGCTACACCAATACTACTACAGAACACTAAACATCTTTTGTAGTTTTCATTGTAAATATCTCAGTATAATTCATTGTAAATGAACATGCTCAAGTGAGATGCGATTATGCATAGTTCCCCCAGTTTTTATCTAGTTCAGTGCAATGATTGCCCATCGTTTACACGTTCACAAATGTCGCAGGCACTTCAGAAACACCCGGTATGAAAGTGCACTTAATACATGATTCATGTATGGTTTAACAAATTGATGTAAGTGTTACACTTCACTGTACGGTTAGAGAAAGTTACATGCGTTTCCTTTAATTTAATATGATTAATAAAGAATTATCTTTGTCCAGTAGAAAAAGTATTCACCATAGTGATAAAATTTGACTTTCTAAATGTGTGTTCTCTTCATGTGAATAACAAGTAACAAATTGCCACTGTGATTAAATACTTCTTTACACATGTAGAATGTAATTGAGCTAGAAACGAAAATTAATGCATGCAATGTGTGCATTAATAATTCACATATTTGATTTAAATGTAGTTTTCATTCATAATTATTACCAAATTTTATGATGACCGATTGAATATTACATGTTGTATGAAACTTAATGCATTTAAAATATGTATTCGCTTGTGCTTAAATGAGCAGAACTATATTACATATGCACCACTGAAGTTAATGTTACTAAACCTAACATGAGTTGGACGGTATTTCACCATGCTGCATAAAGCGGATTTAATTTTTCTTCTAACTCGACATTTCTTGTAGGTATTCACATGCATTGTTAGTTTCGAATAGATACACTACTGCACTAGAGATAGGGTGGACAGGAGCCTGAGGAAAGGACCTTGACAAAAGGTACACAGAGAAACAGAGTGCTAACTGAATGAACCATTGGCCAAAAGTTGCAACCTATATAGGTTTGGAAGAAAGATGTTGTTCCTATGGCTAGTGTGGGAGGAAAATGTTGCAGTCTGCAAAGTTATGATTCGTTGATTTTCATAGACCCCCGATGGTGTGATTGAGGGAGTGTCACCAATTGGACTTTATACGTCATGATATACAATTACCCTAGGACTTTTACTTACATACCCTTCCAAACCCCTTCCATACTCTGCGCAGGTTCCCTCACAGATCTTTTCCGATGCTGATCAGACTCCTTTACAGACACCTTTCCATGACTCCCTCCTTCCTTGAAACATTGCTAGTCTAATGGACTTTGAGAGGCTTTACGTCTCAATACTTTCCTTGATTTTTGCCTTAGTGTGGCGTAGGTTGACACGTACACTTGACCCATTGAAGACTCTTGACCAAGCTTGTGAGATGCTAATGCTATCCTATTTAGATTTTTTTTTGTCTTGACCTGACTTCCTTTTTTGAATTTCCTCGATTGCTAGAACCATTTTGCCCCAAACCCTCCTCTGACTCTGAATTTTAGATTAATAATGTATTGGAGAGAGAACCTTAGATTGTTATCTGAGAACCAGATTTTGATGTCATTGTTGTGTATCACAGTTACAAAATTGCTTGTCTGTTTGATACTAATTGATCTTATTTTTTTCGTCGTCTGGGTATCCCTGTGGTTATTCTGTACCTCTAACAGCATGGTGCTGAGAATAGTGTATTTGAACTTGATTATTAACTTATAATACAACCTTTAGAGCCCGGCTACTGATTCCTCGTCCTCATTGTGTAGACAAATGGGTTTCACAGTTAATTGTAATTTTGATAGACTGTTAATACTTACTCCCATCACCTCTAAAATGGATAAAAAAAAGTTTAATCAGAGGACACATGGAAATAAAGTGGGCCTCGAAAATGCTGAATCGCATCCACCTTTCTGACCTCACCATTATCTTTGGAAAGACTTGATTCGGGAAGCTTGAAAACTCACTGACCTTTGAGCTGCCTAGTTGGCCTTGTCTCAATCGTAACGCTATAGGATAATTTGCTATAATGGGTTGAGTACTGTAAAATCGAACACGGACAAAGTCACAAAGGGAACTACAGAAGATGTTACTTATGGGAAAGAGATGAATGAAGTCTTTCCAGCAGAACTTTTATTTTCAAAAGGTCAGTCCTGCTATCCCTACTCTACTACCTGTTTAATGGTCTGCCAATCTCCCTCTCTGTCACTAATTCTAGACATTCTCTTTTATTTCCCATTGCCAATTATCTGTTTCGCCCTACCCCATTCCTAAAGAACTGATCTAGCCCCTCTTCCAATCCTCATACCATCAGGCACTCCACATGCCTTTTACCCTGAGTACCAATGGGTGGAGGAGTGGGACTGTGGGCATGAATCAGCTACTAGCCCCTTGTTAGCCCAAAACCCCAAACCGGTGATATGTCAATTGAATGGTGTTTGCCTTCTTTAGCAAATCTCTGAATCAAATGTATGGAAATTCGCAGATGGGCCCCAGAACTATTAAATAATTTCCTTTCCCCTCCAGAGTCCCATCCACTCTTTATTGTGCTAAAAATGAATCATTCTCACACGGTTTAATGTACATTTACTTAATTTGTCCCTTAAAAACTGAAAAGGGTTACCTTCAATCAGTAATAAGTCCACTCCCTCTTTGCATCAAATCTTGGGAAATATATTTTTGACAGAATACTGGAATGGTGGGAGCTTCATTGAAAAACATAGAGTGAAAGTGGGACGATAATGTCTAGCTTAGACTTCTGCATCAACATTCTGCTGTTTGGCAGTATGCAAGCCTCACTGGTATTTTTCCTGATCTTACTAGCATGAAGGCAAAAAGTGGGTCGCTACAGACTCTTCAACCACAGAGGGATGGCTTAGATCTGTTTATTATATGTGTGGTTTAGAGATATGCCGTAAAAAGGCCACAGTCGATGAAAGATGGGACCCCTTTCTGGCTTGGCAGGCCAAATGCTGAGTGTCCGATGATTACCCCAAATCCCATTGCTGAAAATGAGGCAAGCTCTATCTCTCGTAGGTCACTGGGAAGGACAAAGAGACATTCAGCAAATGGTCACACCAGACATAGAAATAGAGGTGGTATAGCCTCAGACTACATTGTCTGGGTGGTGATGTGAAGACAAAAGGAAAAAAAAATCTGTTTGACTTTTTGTTTCTCACAGGTTTAATTTTGAACTTTTTACCCTTAGTGGGTGGGATGTTCTAATAGCATTATAGTCCATATGCCCCATGGCTGACCGGTTGTTAAAGCACCTCTGACTCATTATAGGCCATCATTTACAGCTTGGGTCTAGAACTAAGAGAGAGGCCCTCAAACAGCCTGTATAGCCCTCATCAGCAGACTATAAACCTATACTAATCCACAGTCCCCAATAATTATCGTTGTACATCATTGTCCATAGTCACGTTGACAATACTGCAATAGGTAGGTCTAGAAATGTTTATGATTTTTCTCATCCTGCAGTCGGTCAGTTGCTCTTCAGCAAGAACCTCCCTCTGCTCGGGCATGTCTTGAGGAGTGGTCTATTATGCCTCAGGGTGTCTGTGCATCTCCCCTCACCTCCTCCTGCTTTGATGTAACGTCACCAGCTACAATCAACGCACTCAAAACACTACCTTTTCATTGGTGCTTACAAAATTACATTATCAGAAATCTGATGAGTCTTTTTTGGACCTTAATTTTCCGCTCTCCAAAGGCAAAACACCCCCATCGCCAAATAAATCAACTTGTGAAAATAATATAAACAAAACAATGCGTTAAAGATAAATCAATGTGCTACCAACACCAATTGATTTGTGACTAAAACTA
The DNA here is from genome assembly GCF_964204655.1 of Triturus cristatus. NCBI lineage: Eukaryota > Metazoa > Chordata > Amphibia > Caudata > Salamandridae > Triturus > Triturus cristatus. The sequence continues at coordinate 48,255,710 of NC_140584.1, forward strand.
ATAAATTACTGAAAATAAACAAAGTTGCTTCGTGAAAAAATGAATCAATTACTGACAAAAACGATGTGATTCCTGGAAAAAATAATTGATTTGTAATTCTAAATCTGACAGAAATATTTCCCTAATGAATAAAGTGACAAGTCAGCAGATCCAGGTTCGCAAATTAACGAAAAACCCAACCCTACCTTTTACCCCATTTAGTCAGAGTCTGACTCTCTAAAATTGAACTCTTTAGCACTAATCTTACAACAGAACAACCTTTACTGCAGATAAACGCACTACACTGTGTTTGACTGAAATCAATCTCACTGTTCTGGGCAGTTGAAAAAGTTTGACAAAACAGTCACTGTCATGTACAAGTGAAAAGAAACAGGCCGGATCATAACATATTTTTGCCTGGTGCTAATTTGTGTACTTGGAGTAGTTCTTAATACAAACACCTTTCATCACCGCTTTACGAAAGCAGATTTATGGATGTGGTAACCAGTAGCGTTGCAAGGGGGGTGGTCCAACTCAGGCGGCACGAGTTTTGGGGCAGCGGTCTCTTCCCGCTCTTATCTGCTGTCTCGGGGGCGGCACCCCCTCTACATTGCGGCCCTACATTATGCCCGAATCTGGCCAGCACCCCCCGCCCCCGCTCTTCGATGCGGCCGCCGCAGGGTGGCAAACACAGGGACCGCAATGGGCAGCCATAGGGCTATGGCTCGAGTCGGGGTACCACGTGGGTGGACGGCGTCCCCCCACTTATTTTCCTGGGAGCTCGATAACTGGAGCAAATGGAGCCACACATTCAATCTTTGGCCTCTCTGGGGCGAGATCGAAGTTAATTCAGCACGCTGCTCACGCGCTGGCTCCTCTGATGCAATCGCATCTAAGGGGTGAGCGAGGGGAGGCAATGAGTCTCATGGTGCAAGCCACCTTTTGTGACATCACTTCCTGTCGTGACGTCAGCGTCCCACCACTTCTTTTTTAGGTCTCGCCTGACCCAGCGCATGCGCTGGACTGGCAAGACTTTTTGAGAGGGCTCCAAAAAGTGCCACCAGGCCAGCCTAGAGCTACAGTGCATGTGCGCGGGCGCGCGCGCCACTCTTGAGCGCGATTACTTTCACTTTCACGGCCGCTTTGATGTTTGATCCCGATCACTTTCGTGGCCGCACGGCCGCTTGGCATGGCCAATAGGTCTCGCTTTTGGGACCTTATAAGTATTTAGTTATGCAAGTGTTGCATGGCTAAACACTTATAAGGTCCCAAAGGCGAGACCTATTGGCTATGCCAATGCTTGTTTAGGACTTGTGCCCTGCATAGGGCTAGCTACGCCACTGGTGGTAACGTGTAACAAGAATGTTTGTGTTAATCTTTGTCTGGTAACTTGTCTGGATAGGGATGTGTGGTATTTTTTTGTGCTCTTGTGCAGCATTATTGCAATGTGATAGCATTGCGTTTTTACACTGGCTGCGTTCTATTTTTGTTGTGTTACTATGTTGCTTTTGGTACGTTACTGCAGCATGTTCCGTTGTTACCTTTATTGATGCCAACAAAGGCTACTATATTTCCAGCCTACAGCAGCGCGTGCCTTTGAAGCCCCTGTGACAAGCAGCGATTGCACAGGCACCTGCAGTGCTCGCTTTATGTGCTCTGGCCCTTGTGGTTCTGCTTCTCTCAGAGTGACTGTAATGGGGCCTGACACGATGGAGACAGAAGGGAATTAGGATGTGTACCTGACATACTAATTGTGTCCGGACTCTCTGACACTGCTGTTGGGGACTTTTGGGCACCCACACTTAGCAGGAGTCATGCCAAAAAGGGTAGGACAAAAGTGCAACATTAGGGGGCAGCACAGTATGCTAGAGGACATAGGCCCCCTGAGTAGGCTCTGTAGCACCAGACAAATGTCAGATTTTAAAGTATACTCAGTGAGCTCCATGAGGGATCATTGGATGTAAATTCATCATCTGGGTCACTTGGAAACCTGCATTGAATCCAGCCTTCCTGGCATATACTCCCAGGCTCCATGATGAAAGCAAAATGCGGAAAGAGCATATGTGTAGAATGAAATCAATAACACCGAAAGAGAAAACAACATGACAAGTGCATCCTGCAGGAAGGTAGGACAAGGCATGAGTGGATCTAAATGCAGCAGTAGAGTCCAATGTTCCTTCAACATTTATGTGAACCATCATATTTGAGCAAAAAAAAAGGTTTCTAGAACATGACTGACAAGATATGATCTCTGAGATGTCATGAAATATGTTTCATGTCACTGAAGTGTATTTAGAAAAGTCAGAAATGCACCCTTGAGGGTCACATTTTTAGATAATTTTTTTTCAGCAACTCATGAAGAATTCCAAGTAGCTGCCACTGTTGCAGATTCTGAGGAACGGTGACATACGCATCTACTTAGGTACCCGTACATATAACCATGCTTGTGAAAATGTGATGCTTGAATGTATTTGCAGATTGTAATTATTTTTTGCTTCTCCCTGGGAATGTGTTTTCCCCTATTGAGAAACCTCTTGTCCTACAGCCTTATAAACGTTGGGAGTATTCCCTCCTCATTCCCATGCTAGAAACCTATTTGTTAATACCATTAACAAGAGTAAATCTTCAACTAATTTCAGAGTAGAACATTTCATGCCACTGTTTGTGAAAAAACACAACCTCATGAGATCAATGTTGTTCTCCAACTTGTGCAGGTAAACCCACCACCTGAAAACAAGCACAAACCCAGCTTTAAAAACACTGGATCCACACTCCCCCCCATTGTAAATTACAAATGTATCCATGAAGACAAATACAAGACGTTACTCAACAGGTACAACACAGTTGTCGCCAGCCGTAGTAGTACAAGCACAGAGCATGTAACAACACCCTACCAGGAACGAGATCAGATTCATGCTCAGCAACCTTCAATCAGAGTTCTTAGTCCAACAGAACACTTCACATTTTATGACATCACATCTCAAGATACAGCATGATAAACATGAACACTAAACACCCAACCACAATACATAACAACAGCCTTAGAACTTTCAGGATATGTTCAAATAGACTCTAAAATAGGAAAATGTCATCATAATAGTTTTTGGAACAATTTGGACTAAAATCTGAGCTCAAGCCACTACCTCGTCAGCAATAATATAAAGGTTGCACTATTTACACATTTTGGGATTTATAGCTCAACACAACTGGATCCCTGCTATCAATGCAGCGAGACTGAGCCCAATGGTCTCCACCAGTTGATTCATCATACCACAATGTTGACTACAATCACAAAGCTTTCCGTAAGGGGCTTGTAAAGCTTAATCTCCAAACCCATCATCAATAGAATGTGAAATGTGAAGCATGTTACCTATAAGCATGACTGACATCATATGAGTGTGACACACCATGGAAAGTAGATGAAATAGCACACCATAGAAAGCATGATGCTGGATGCTGACTTTTACAGAACGTCCTAAATCAATATAAAAATAATGTCAGTCAGCCTTTTTCATGGCTTGTAATCTCCTCCAGTTCATAATTGTTTCCACTGCAACGCTTTATCATTAATCATTCTCTATCTGCTGATTATAAAGACAATTTTCTAGCCGTCCTGGCTAGACAGTCAGTGGTGTCTCTTGGAGGAAGATAGAGCTGGCTAGTGGGCACCACCTAGTGGTGGCTCCTCCGCAATGGCGAAAGAGCACCGCCCCCCACCTGGTGCAGAGCCAGCAGATGAAAAATAAACCGATGCTCTAGTATCATTTCATTTTTCATTTGCCAGATTGTGCCTGGAGGGGTGGGGTATCGGAGTGGAAGGAGGATCGTTTGGGCACTCCCTAGTCCATAAGTGCTCATGTGTGTTTGGCCGGCCGTCTCAGGCCGACCAAAACACACATGCGCACTTAGGTTTCTCCAGCCTGGCTACATTCAGCAGCTGGAGACACTCCCACAGACAATACGGTCTGAGCAGGGCGTAATTTCCGCCCACTCAGACCAATCCCCACGCTGCTCTGCAGCACAGGGATTGGCTGGGAGTCTGACTCAGGGGCTGCTGGGACCCAGGAAATGGCCAGCAGGAGCAACGTGGTGCAAGAATTGCCGGCGGCATCAGGTACGTTTTTTTTTTTTTAATTAGCCCCCCTCCTCTGCTATCCCTCTTCCCTCCCCTCCCCGTGCTCCCCCCACCCACCCTACCATCCTTGGTTACTAGCGGCCGCCACTGGCACCACCTTCTAAGTTATTCACAGACTTTATGTATGGATCTCCTTAAATATTTGTATTTTAAATTTTTATCAGGAAATGTAAGAATGTGTATAATGCATCAACTCTATTGGTTCCCTTTGCCTGCCTGTAACATCTTCAAAATCAGCTGCATTATTTATAAAGCCACCATGACCAGCACACCTGTTTATCTTGCAGGTAAGCTCACTATCTGTGGTGGCGCTCGGCACATCACAGCCAGGACACCATTGTAATATTGACTAAGAAGTGTAACAAAAAACAATGCAGCAGGACATATCGATTCATGAGCCCAGGATCTGGAACAACATTACTGTATACATTAGGAGCACCCCCCCCCCCCCCAGCACTTCTCAAATTTGGGAAAGAGTTGAAGAGTCACCTCTTTTGAATAACATAATAATACAATACATTAAACATCCTCTCCTATTACTCAATGACTTCCTGCTTATATTTGATCATGTTCGGAGCGCTGCTATCTTTTCACTAGTTTTGTGCTATAGAAATACCATACACATACATATATGTGTGATGAGTCACTGATTAGTTTTACTGCAGGTAAAGTGATTTGTTGACCATCCAGACTCTGTGATGTTATTTTCTTTGGCACAAAGAAGGTTATTAATGAGGATAAGAGCCATATAATTAAGAATAGAGGGATTTTTCAATTTTTTAATTTTGTATTCACTGTTGCAATATATCATTCTTGCTGGTTTGTTGTTATGTAACAACCTTGCAGTGAAGGATATCACAGAATTTTCAAATGCTACTGCCCTGCAAACCATATTATTCTGTTGTCTACGACCCATTTTATGCTTATTTTTCATGAGCTATATATTCATGTCAGACATTTACTAGAACAAAGACTTGGAATGCTCTCTATAAATCACAGCCGTGCAGGATGAGGCAGCTTCCAGTCGTTCTTGAGGTGGGCTATTTGATGACGAAAAATTCATGAATAATATAATCCCGTGCAAGGAAATGGCCTCTCCAGAAATGCTGCCTCTGCATGAAGGGCCATAAAGGGCTGATGACGAGCTCTTCTGCTTTATGGCGATCTATCGTATTGGCTGTCGCTCACCACGGAGCTGGCACGTTATGACTTCTATCGATCTCCATTCGGATGTCACATTTATGGAAGGCTGTTATAACAGAGTGTGATCTCAAGGAGGGAGGCCGCAGAGTACCAGCCAACAGAAGGGATGAGTGGAATAAGAGAACAGGTGAATCATTGTGAGAGTTGCCTCTAGCTCCTGGACACACAACCTTTCTCAAACAACCAAAAAGTGGGAGGGATGAGCGAAAGCCTCTTTCGATGCAATTTTGTGTGGACTTTAGTACTGCTCTGAAAAAGCTGTAGACAATCAACAAAAGTAAGCATATATATGTGGATGGATGGATGGATGGATGGATAGATAGATAGATAACAGGCCCTATAGTGACATTATAGATAGGTGTGGTAGGAAGAATGGCCAGCTAATGGGCTTGGGTGTCTGGCAGTAATGGGTTATCCATGGAGAGTTGTTTACAGGGCAAAGACTGTGGGCAGTAGGGGCTTGCCCACCCATGTCTGGCTTATTGCCCACATTGAGGTCTCCTCTCCACAAAGTCTTCTGTACAGGTCAAAGGCTGTGAGTAGGAGAAGATTGGTTCACCGGAGGGGGCTTGCTTTAGTCTGAAGGGTAATTTATCCTTTACATCATTCTGCGTTACTTAATACTTACTTTCATATCTGTAATGCTGTACTAGTTTATAGAGCTATTGTTTATTGAGTTATAGAGTTATTTGAAGATAGGTTGTATGATTTAATCAGTGATTAAATTATAGTTAGCGCTGTGAACTATTACTGGTGAATTTCAGTGAGTTTTGTTTGTTTTAAGACAATAGTTTTCATAATATTTCAAGACCTAACTATAACAGCACATTAACCTTTGTTTTGTCAGTGAATTTCTAGTTTTTTTAAAATATAAAGTTAGGTATTATTCCTATTCCTGGCTATAACATCACATTAATATTTGTTTTTTTGCAGTGATATTTCGAGGTTATTTTAACGTAAAGTGAGATCTTAATACAATACCTAACTATAATGTCAGTTTACCCCATGGATTTTTGTCAGTGAATTTCTAAGTTGTTTTTGTTTTTACAAAAAGTAAGATTTTAAAGTCATATCTAACTCCAATATCTCTTTAACCTTTAGCTTTTTTATTGAATGTCTGTGTTTTTATCATATTCACCCAATTGCCTCACTCACCATACCTTTAGGATGTATGCAGCATGGGATTGGCTGAAGGGCCTGACCAGCGGCCAGGCCCTACATCCAACCTGTGCGATCAGACAGCCCTCAGCATGTGGTCTACCCAATACACCTTCACACAAAACTTTTCATTGGTTGACCATATAATTATTTTTTCCAGTGTCCCACAGGACCACAGGGGTGTCCATGCTGGGCCTCACCAGAGTCTTATGGGACTACACAAGAAAGCCTATGGCATGAATTTTTTTTTTTTTTTGGCCCAAGGGTTGTCCCTCTGGTACAACACAACAAAGACCAGGGTGTCAAGGTAGCCCTGGACTTCCCCCTTGAGGTTAATTTATTATTTTACTCAGGACACGAGGACCTAGTTCCCGAGTCCCTAAAAGAGTTGAGCCAGTCAGATTCTTCAGTCCTGCTGGACCTTATCGTTCCTGCTGTACTGAATTAGGTGGTGAGAAAAAAGGCCTATTGGCCAATCAAAATACTATAACTTTCAATTTGCAGTATCATGGTATTTCCATAGGGAGAGTTCACTAACAAGTTTGGTTGTGTTTGACAAATAAGTTCACACTCCTTGACTCCTTCATAGAAAGTTTCATGCTTCTCCATCGAGCGGGCCAAGAAAAAATGGTGAGATTTCCCATGTTGATTTCCTCAGGAAACTTTGCTCTCTGATACAGAAAAATGGGTGAATGAAATTACACCAAATTTGGAAAAAAGGTATATCTTGGAAACAGGGCTCGGATTTGGCATGTAGGTGTTAAAAAGTTAGGCATATCTGGACCTTCGGTATCCAGATATGCTCTGACTGGCCAATTTAAAGGGACGTGCCGGTCCTGATTAGCTGGCTACAGAATTAACAATAGGCTGTGGCAGCCAATACAGAAATCAGGTTCATGGTCCCTGTGTCCTGAAAATGAATTCAAATAAAAATGTAAGGGACGTAGAGTGAGCACACTCTGGCCCACAGGGGCATATGGAGAGCCCAAACCGACACCTCCTTCCCCTGGATTGACTGACTCCAACATGAATAACATGTTGTGACAGCCATGACAGGACTCCGTGGCATGATCCTTAACAAAATGCATTGTAGTGAATGCTGGTTTTTGAGAGTCCCATAAAGGAGCACATATGCAAGGAGATAACAGATTTTACTCACAAAATAAATCATTTATTGTGATTGTTATATTCACTTTAGGAATTTTGGTGAGTTATGAGAGGATTTTACCCTGTGAATAATGGTGGCCTACAGCTGAGATTTGATTAACTTTGTTTGAGAGGATATTATTTTCTCTCATTTTTGCAGAGAGATTATAGAAGGTGCTCCAGAAGCTAGACTGAGAGCATATTTGTATAAGTTAACACCATCTTCCTTAGCCATGTGAGAGTAAAGTCTAATATCCTAAATAAAACATGTAATTCTAGTAGCAGCAGCCTGCCGGTTTCCCCGGTGCTCTACTGCAGCCTCTCACTGTATTCTACTGAACAACTAGAATGCCAACAGCCTGTAGTTATGACAAAAGTGCAGTACATCAGACTGCCATCTTGATGGAATCAAAGCTATGATTATATATATATGGATGTATTTGAATGTTAAAGTGTTAAAGTCCCCTGCATGGCGACACAGGTGTGCACCACTGTCTTGAATGCCCCAGCTGCAATGATATCTGGATTCCAGAGCTGCAGAGATCTTCTGTAGAACATGTCCCAATTGCCAAGTGAGAGGAAACCGAGGAGGGAGAACTAAGACAACATTAGTGCCTCTAACAGTTTTAGGTGTTCCATTTGAGTGGTTGGGTATAGACACATTAGGCCCATTGACCCCCCCTTCGCAGTCTGGCAACAAATATATTTTGGTTGTGGAGGATCCCGCCACATCACTAAATACCCTAAGACAATATGTCTGAGGAGCATGACTGTAGATGTGGTAGCAAGAGCTCACCTGGGGATGTTTTCTAGGGTTGGATTACCAAGGGCAGTAATTTCTGACTGGAGAAACAACGTTATCTCCTCATACACGAGATAAATATGGGAGCAAGTGGGGTGTCATACCAGTTTTCCATAGTGTACCAACCACTAACAAATGTTTTGATGGACGGTTCAACAAGACACTGAAGAGCATGATAGGAACTCTATTGGGGAACCTAAGGAGGAAGGAGGATTTTCTCCTGCCATGTCTTTTGTTTGCTTACTGTGAGTGTCCAAAGATGGGGCAAACTTTAGTACTTTCAGTTTCTGTATGGACACCTGGTGTGGAGTTTACTCAATCTGGCCAGAGAAGGGTCAGAAGGAACCTCAAAGTATCAAAATAAGGATATGGTGGACTATGTGATTGGCCTCAGAAGTGTGATGGAGCAGTACATGAATCAAGCGAAGGAAAAACCTTCATTTGAGCCAAGTGCTCATCAAGAACTGGTATAACCAGAAGGTTCGCCTATCTAGGTATCAGGAGGGCCAGGCGATGTTGGTGCTGAAGCCTAACCATCTCCAGGCTTTGGAGGAATAATAGTGTGGGCTGTACAAGATAGTTAAGTAGATTTCTAATTTCAAACTACTTGGTGGACACAGATGCCACATGGGAACTCAAGAGGGTGTTCATTGTGAATAGGCTGAAGCCATGCACCTTGCTGGATTACACAATGAATGTCATGGCTATGGTAGAAGACAGTGAGCCTTTTCCAGTCCTGCTACATAGTGACAGAAAGAATGGAACTGTGGGAGGAGTTCAAATACCTACTGTGTTAACATCTGAGTAGCATAGAGAGTGTTGAAAGGGGCTTGGACAGTTTCTTAACCTCTTCTTGCTGGCTCCAGGGTTAAAGCCTGCCTGTGTTCATGACATATCCACAGAAGACAGCCTGTCAGTGGAGGATATAATTCTACAAGATGCCAGACCAGGCTCAAGAATGCATCAAGATGGAAGTGGCCAAAATGGGAAGGGTGTACCAATGAAGACGTAGTTACCATTGAGAGATCTCATAGTCCTTGGTCTAGTCCTGTGGTTCTAGCACACAAGCAAATATCTACTGACTTGTGGTTCTGTTTGGACTACTGCGTCCTCAATGAGGTGACAAAGACCAATGCCCATCCTATCCCAAGAGAGTATAAGCTTGTGGATCGGTTAGGTTATGTAGGGTACTTGAGCACCTTTGATCTGACCAGTGGGCACTGGCAGATCATCTAAGCACCAAGTGCCAATGACAGGATTGCATCTTCCATTCCAGAGGGATTATTTCAGATTAAAGTAATGCTCTTGGCACTGAAGAATGCCCTTCCCACTTTCCAGCACCCGGTGAACCAGGTTCTTGCAGGGTTAGAGTTGGCCTGTGTAGCTGACCTGGATAGCATTGCAGTGTTCAGCAATTTATGGCAGGGCCACCTGAGACACCTAGGACATGTGTTTGTTAGGGTACAGAAGGGGAACATGACCTCGGGCATGAGGTGCATAAAAGGCAGTTTCAATCGTTAGATGAAGTGGGCGCTATCCACTACCTAGACTGATGTAAGTGCCTTTTTAGGACCCACCAGATATTACAGGAACTTTGTGGTGAACTATGGAAATATAGTTGCTCCATTGACTCCATTAACCTCCAAGAGGCAGCGCAGGAAGGTGATCTGGACTAAAGAGTGTGAAAGGGTGTTTGAAGAATTGAAGAAGGCACTATGCAATGCACCTGTACTGAAAGCACCTGACTACCGCACGGATGGATGTCTCTGACCAAGGAGCTGGACCTGATCGAGCTCAACTGAATGACAGGCGTCTGGTGGCCTTTTTTAGAAGGACATTACTGCCCAGAAAGAGGAAATGGTGGTTACTGAAAAGGAGTGCTTTGCGATAGTGTGGGCCTTTTTAGAAGTTCTGGCTGTACTTGTTTGGAACTAGGTTTGGAGTGTAAACGGGTCATAGAACATTGAGGTAGTTAATTGCTGTGAAGGGAAAGAATCCCAAGTTATTGAGATAGTCAATATGACTGCAAGGGTTGGATTTTGTGGTAGAGCACAATGCTGTGATAAACCATGGGAAGGCAGATGGACTTTCCTATAGGTTTTGCCAATCTGATGCTCCAACCTCTCCAGGTTGAAAGTTATTGTGGAGTAAAAAACACACAAAAGGTGATGGAAGGAATGTCTGCAATAAATGTTACCACTGGCAATCATTCTGGGTAGCATTCCAACCCATTATTCTTTTATCCACAATGCCACCTCAGTTTGGACCCAGACGTATATGCAGATCAGTCTTGAACCTGCTCCACTAGGAACAGCACAGTCGGAACTGCCTAGCCAGGCTTATCCTGAACCGGACCACAAGTAACCCAAGTTTTTACCCTGACTGGGGCTCATCATTTGAGTGTAGCTTGATTCTTGTGGCACAGTAAGAACGAGACCCATGTCTGGGCATACTCCTGGCTAGTTACTGCATTATGAAGACACACAAAAGGTGCTGGGAGGAATGATTGCAATAAGTTTAACCACTGGTGATCGCTCAAGCGAACATCTCAACCTATTGTTTTTTTTACCCACCATGTCATATTATTTTGGACCCATCCATATGCAAATCAGTCTTGACCCAGCTCCAATAAGAACAGTCCAGCCTGAACTGCCAGGTCAGGTCCTCCCTGAACCAGAACAGAATCAACCCAGGCCCGGTTTTGCCCTGATTGAGCCTCGTCAGCTGTGTGTAGCTTAATTCGAATAGCACCCTGGCAACTCACTTCTGGGCATGCCCTTGACCACTGAAGGTGTTACATCAAACACAGAAAAGATGACACAAAAGGTGACGGAAGGAATGCGTGAAAAAAATTGTAACCACTGGCAACCTGTAGGGGTAGCATACCAACCCATCACTTCCTCCCGTTTATCTGCTTCCAGCAGCCACGCTTTGTATTGTTTGACCCGATCTATTGTCAAATTCCTTTGGTGTAACTCTTGTATTAAAGATTTCATTGGTTAGACATCATCATGCCTTGCAATGCGACTGGAGAGGATCCATTCAAGCAAGAGGTCAACCTGTTGCAAAACATTTCTTGTGTATTCTGCTGTAACTTGGAGAGTAGATCTAAAGAAGATTGTGCAACTAATTCCGTGAAGGCTGTCAGCAAACTGATCCAGGAGATCACAGCTTCAGCAAACGTGGAAGTCACTCTGCAGAATGAATTTCTTCGGATTGCTTCCAGGTTTTAGTCTTAGTGAAACCCCCTACCAATGAAGCATTGAAGGCCTTAATTAAATGTTGCTTTCACAATTTGTGGATTACCCTTTATTATAAGACAAGCCAGCCGGGAAATGGTCTAAAAACAAAAGTTTTATGCAGGATCCCCAAGGAGCTGAAAGATGTGATCTTATCACCCCAGTCTAAAAAATCTTACCCAATTCCCCCAAGAAAAATAGTCCATGTTGCTGCAACACAATGGAAACTCACAAAGAAATGAACATTTAGGCTCACATGATGAGATGGCTGGTCACTGGAGTGGAGAAATCGGGGCTGAGGTTATTGATAGCCATGTTATCACCATCACAGTTACCGGGCATCACAAGTTACCAGACGCAGAATCGGAAGAAACATGTCGCTACCAGAATTTCAGGTCCATTCCCACATGGCTATCACCAATTCATTGCGGCATATATTTTCCACCTGCAGAGACACTGAATCTTGAGGAGCAGTATCTCTGGCAGAGGCACCCCACTGTATGACTCAGAATGATGGCCCTAATGAGAATCCATCTCATTAAAGGAACAAAACCTCGCTCATACAATAGGCATTCAACCAATCCTTCTCCACTCCTTGAGAGGACACAGTGAGCCTCCCAGATCCATTGCATGGATGCGGTCCAGCAGCGCTGGCTCCTCGTGTAGGCGACTCGACCCCTTCGAAGGGCTTTGCTGGCGTGATTAGCATGCACCCCGACGGTGCCGCCACCGAAGTGCTGGGTAAGTGAATAAACAATGCCTCCCACTTTGCTCCAGGTGCTAGCGATGATGTGACATTATTTAGAATATTCTGCGCCTGCCCTGCTCGGGCGGCAGCAGGTCCCATAAATCATTCTTTTTCCACGCTTCATCACTCTGTCAGGCAGAATGTCAGCTCGCCTGGGACTTTGACGTCCTCTCACTGGAGCTGAAGACATGTTTAGGGAGCACAGAGCAAGGCAGGGGGAAGAGAGGGAGAGAGAGCAGCAGCAGAGACAGGTGGACGGGCGACAGACATGCGGCGGGAAGGGAAGCGAAGAAGTGAGGAAGAGAATGGAGAACTGTGGAGGAGAGACACTTGGATATGAGGGAAGACATAACGTCTTAATGAGACACAACCAGGGACAGACACAGCGGTGCGAAAGTAGAGAAGAGGGAAGGATAAAAAGTGAAATTAATATATGGATTGGTAGTTATAAATCAAAACAGTGGATAGCAGCAGGGAAAAACAGTCACAGGTGGACAAGGTTAGATTAATATTGTGCGATTCCATACAGGTTAGTGATAATGCATATGTGGTCTGCAGGGCTGGGGCAACGTCGGTCACATCACCAGCTACACCTGATTTTCCTGTTGACTCCTCCACCTCCGGGAAAGAAGGGAACATCGGTGTCCAATGCGAACGCTGAGGGCCGGATCAATAATGCTTATGGAATCCACAAGGGGAGATCTTACAAAGGATGCATCCAACTGGGGGTGTTAGTTATTGGTGTTTCTGGAAAACTGCCAGGACATTCTTTCCAGGAATGCATGAAGGATGCACCACCCCCTTGGAATAAATGAGGCAAGAATGAAAGGCTGTTCTCAGATCTTTCCTTTGTAAGATTTGGAGATAAGAATGCACAAATTTGTGTGAGCTAATTAGGCAAATTTAGATGAATGTTACTTTGGCATTTCTGAATTAACATACATATGTACATACTAACATCCTTATGCAATTAACACTGAAGAACACATAGTGTTCGGTATTATCCATGAATATTGAAATTCTCTTCAGTGGACTGCATTTTGTTCCACTCGCTCACGGATGTGGAAAGGAGGCCTTCCATTAGCATGCTTCGAGAATGCTTCTGAGGTGCATAAATTAGTGAATAACACTGTACAACGATGCACTGCCATGTATTTAATATGTTTAGATTATAACAAGAAATCTTTTTCTTCTTAGACTCAATCCTGCCTTTATTTTGAACCAATTTGTATTGATTCTCGTCACAGCAGCACAGAAGCAAGTTGCAAGCAAAGTGAATTTGGGTTACAGGGCCAGGTGCAATAACCCCAGCGTGGTAACTGCGCATTTATGACAGAATAACAAATTCGACAGGAGTATTAGGTCCAAAGCTTAAACTGGTGGATAAAGAAACTTGACTTTTAGGTCATATCAATTTCAATTACTGAAAAAAGAAAAACAATATTTTCGTCTTCCCTTCAGTAGTCACTTCCCCAGCCGTGCACACTCCTGTCCCATGGGGCTGACGGTGCATTCGCCAGGTGTCAGCTCCTATTCCTATATTTCTATTATGTTTCTAGGTCTCAGTTTCTGGAGGCAGAGACAGTGAAATGGTCCAGTACATAGAGCTTAGTAACAACTAGTAGGCAAAAAAAGAAGAAGTCTCTCTTCAGTTGGGGAGATCTTTCATGAGCTCTTGTAACTCGCGAAGCAGTGTTTCCCATTCTGCGCAACCCTCAAGTCCTCTCCCTGTGGAGCACACAGACTCAGCTCTACCCCATTTAAGTGTCGCTGCAAGCCAATGTTTCAGTCTCAGAACTGTGTTAGCTTTCTATTGCATAACAAGGGACCGGCGTACTATAAGCACTGCCAGGTCTGTGAACTGGTTGTTTGCATTCCCTGCCTTCTTATGTTTGAACAGGCTTAGGTCTCCACTCTCGATGGTGCAAAGACCTCTTGCCCTGTGGTGTGCTTCGGTGTGTCTGTGAACGCCATTCATAGTGTCACAGCCATGGGACAGTCCCAAAACATGGGAGCCATGCCAGCCCCTGGCACTTGGAGTCAAATCCAAATATCCTATGTAATCGTGCTGAAGTCAAATCAGAGCCATGCAATGTAGTGTTATGTGTGGAATAACTGCACCAATGTTGTGTTAGCAAGACCTCTCCTACAAATCTGACATGTTCCATCTGTCTCCAAGGCTGCTCTTAGCCCATTTAATCACTGGAACAATAATAATGTCTCTGTCCATCCCAGCACCTTCCATCCAAACTATTACCTGTCCATCCTTTCTCTTCCTTCTTCAACTAACTAAACATTCGCTTTCGCCTCTTTGAGCATCTTGGCACTGAATAACAGATGTTTACTGGTGCTAAATAAAACTCGTTTGCTGGTACCCAATTCAGTGGTAGTCGTTTCATCAACCTCGGGAAAGTGAAAGGCTGAGTAGGCCCATATGGATTGGAACCCATGACCATTAGCTCAAAAAGAGACTCCAGGAGCAGGTGCGTTAGTCCAATGAGTCACCAAACCCAGCAACCACCTCTTTACCTTCTCATCTGGCTGCCCCTGACTTTAATAATAGCTTTAAATCTACACACTGACATAAGTTGCTTTGAAAAGAGTTACCTATTTTCATCCTATTGATGCACATGTACCCGTAATGTCTTGTGCATTTGTACATGTACCTACAGGCATGATGCATGTGGATTCAGGCATGCCACCCATTTTGTCCCTCTTTATGACATTTGTTGCACTTGACTGTGGTATATCTACCCTTGGAAATACCAACCTCACACAGTGCAATTTTTCCCTGTTGTGGTTGTATCTCTCTAACCTGAATCTAAGAGGTTTGAATTGGGGATAAATAAAGGAACGCTGCACATTTTCCTTTGAGAGTATCCAACATCATACAGCTTTGTGCCACTAAATTTCACCTAGCTCTACCAACCAGTGGAAAGTATGCACAACATGTGATGTTAAATCGGTCTGAGAACAGTTTGTGGTAGATTTAACATTACCAGTTGAATTTCAGTGGAAGCTCAAATGTTGTCTGTGTTTCTTTTAGGATGTGCTGTGTGTCATGGTGTTTGCCTCTAGCAATTTCTGTGATTCTGTGGGTATGCGCTGAAGCAAGCCTTGGCCACTGGCAAAGCCTATAGATGTGTCATTGATTACCTGGCACAATGGTTAATTTGGTGTTATATTTATTGCACCAATAAGACACCAAAATAAACAGAAAACAATAAATAAATGCTGCTGATGGAACGTGGCAGCCATATTCTTGCAATTAAAAATATGACATTAAAAATACATTAAAACAAATAGTATTATTCTAATAGAAAAGCACTTGCAATCCCTGGTAGGCATGTGTACTAAGAACAGTCAAATAAACACCTTTTAGTTTTCATGAACATCAAAGGAAAATAGATTCTTACTGGCCAAAAGACTCAGATTTTGAATTACTGTACCCTAAAGACATAGTTTAGGCTCAAAACTATGACTGAAAATAAAAAAGGATAAACTTTATAAAGAAAAGGGCATTTGTAAAGTTTCAGCTCACCAGCTCTGATTCTGACCTGCACTTCTTTTTAAGTGGATGTGCTCTTGTGATCAGACAAAATGTGGCACACAGTGCAAGAGCCAATGGCTGAATTGGATTGACCCCTTGACCCAATCCGCGTGCTGTGGTGGACAGAAGGAAAACGTGAATAACAGGATTTTTTTGCAGCTTTTTATATGGTGTGAACGTGCCCAAGGGCCTTAGAGCACCTTACATGAGCACCTGACTAAATTACACAAGGTCAGATTTATATATTTATTTATTTTAGGCATGGGGAGATTAGGTGATTTGTTCAAAATCGCAAGATGTTGACTTGTACCTGATTCTCCAGTTCCAAAGTCTGTAGATCTGGCCTGTGATTCTGAGCAATTTACCTACTCTCCCCATGCAAAAATAAAAAAAATCTGACCTTGTGTAATATTATGTGTGTTCATGTTGAACAAATACATGGATGAAGAGATCAGGCCCAAAGCCCCTCTGTGTATTTTTTTTACTACACAAAGGTGGTGAGCAAGCTGAAGCTTTCCATAAACAGACCTAAAAATGCTAGCTCTATAATTATGGTATGAAGTATTATGCAAGTTATATGTGGGGCGTCAAGTCACTTTTGCTTTGGACACGAACCACATTGAACTATTTTTCCAACCTTAAAGCCACGAATGACTTTTACATAAAACTTTAGGCTGCACTGTACCCGCCGTGGAACAAATTAGCATTATGGCAAAACATTATGCGGTTGAACTGAAAAAGACTGCCTGCAACCACATGACAGCGCTAGATTTCAAGAAACTGGGCATGCCTTAACTGTTCTTGTGATGGACGGGAAACATCCTTTACTCAGCATGCGTTACAACGCATGTCCTTACCACGCATTTTTTGCTCCGAAAAACTTTTACAACGCAGGGCTTTACATCGCAAACCATTACAACCCATTCCCCATTTCAATGCCTCGGTGGAGTTAGAATAGTAAATTGCGTTGTAATGGACAATGCGTTGTAATGGATTGTGTTGTAAAGCCCTGCGTTGTAAAAGTTTTTGCGGAGTAAAAAATGGAGGGTAATGGCACTCGTTGTAAATGCGTGCGGAGTAAAGTGTCCTAGTCGTGATGGACAGATAACAAATTGCACCTAGCACTGTCCTGAGTCTCTACTATAGGTGGCGATTGATGTGGCTTTGGGCAAAGGCAGCAATGAGCCCTGAGCTTGGTCACTTGCTAAGCCACCTTCTATAGTGCAGAGTTAGCTGGGCCCCATAGCAAGTCCAAGAGGCTCTGTCATATTATTGACTTTGCCAATGCTTTTTTTCAGCTCACAGTACCTCATCAGCAGCCATTTCGGCTCTTTGCAGCGCCTCGCGAAGCATGGCAACAGCAGCATTTCAAAAGTGCTGGCCACGGTGAACTCTGCTCCTTTGTCGCAGTCATCGGAATGGTAGAAAGTGCAGATGTGACATTTCAAAGGCCACGGACGTTCCAGCTCTGTTTTTTGTCGGGAGCGAAGCGCAGCTGCGGCACCTCAGAGCCTTTGGCCACCATGAACTCTTCTTCCTTTGCACGCGTTGTCAGAACAGCTCCAAGAGCACCTGTGGCCATTCCTGTCCGCCATTAGCATTGTGAGTCTGTCTGGGTCTTTCCTCCACCCTCATTTACTGAAATACGTTTCATTGTCGGCCCAACCTTCATATATATATATAGCCAAACTCGCATACAATGTGCTATAGTCTGTGCGGTAAGAAAAGCCTTTTTCCGTTAGATATTTGATATAGAACAGGTCGTGCTCCAAGAAGCAGTGAAGCACTTTCGATGTAATATTTTTTTATTGTAGCAGTAGCATCTCAAAGGCGAGCTTCTCTGCATAGAACTGTATGGACTAAGGTCCAGTCAAGGCAGGGTCACAGGCAATGTTCCCTCTATTTTCTTTCCTCTGTGTGCGGCAGTAAAGGATCTCTGTGCACTGCAACCAAGCCTGTGTGCGCTGAGGACATGCAACAACTCACTATGTAAGTATGTGCAGCGGGCAGGCTACCAAAATCATTGTTTGTCACTCAAAATAAGGCCAAGGAGGAATGGTCTTTGATAGGGTTATCGGTTACATCAACAATTCTTTATATCCAAATATAAAACAAGTAAGATGCTTCAAATAACTTTCACCAGCTCTCATAGGGGACAGGGCGCAATGCACTGGCATGTCCGAGACGACCCCTCCCAGAGAGCCCACTTGTGCCATCTACTGTGCAGGAAACACTAGAAAACGGAATTGTACACCAATCCTTTCTTAGCAGGGCATTCCAAATGACCATGTATACCTTTAAACTCTAGAACGGATCATTTTCTGGCATGCCAAGGCACTTACTGCCAGGCACTTTCAACACTTTTCATGTGACACCAGTGCGTAATTTGAGCCGGAGCTTTCTGGTGCTGAACACCGGCACTTAATTGGTTTCCAGTGCTCCGCACTGGCACCTAATTGTCAACACCACACTTAAGGTGGCGCTGCTCATGTAATTTAGAGATGAGCAGTATAACAGTTGTTTAGGAAAACAATGTACATAAAAAAAATTGCTCATACCTGCCTCCCCAGCCATTTCTTTAGCTTTGGGGACCTGGAATATTCTGAGCTGTCGCATTTACATGCGCGAGAGATGGTTAGAAGTTGTTTTGGCAGCAATGACAAGGGCGATGGGTGGTGCAAGCTGCAGTGGCCTCATGGTCAGAGCCCTGGCACTTAATATTTTACAAATTAAGCACTGTGTGACACCATGAACAACTTGCCAAAAGACCCTGGAACTGTATCATCTACAACATTTCTATGAATATTCAAAACTTCACACGCTGACATATAGATCAAATCAACTACTTTCTGTTCTAAACACATCTTTAAATGGACATGAGGAGCTACGCTTCGCACAGGTGGCAATCGGGGAAATCTCTCCTTTGTTCTTACTGCAGTTCCTTGGTGCATGTCTACTAACTTTTTCAAGTTAAATCCCTCCATATGTGAAATCCTTTTGACTTGAGAAGTTTCTCTTTGTCGGACGCCAAACTCTGACCCGCATCTTGGATAACCTATCCTACATCTGTCTTGCAGTCAGGACCTTTGGAGCCTTTGTGGACTCTGGTCTCTCTTTTGCATTTAATTCTGTCCTTTTTAAGTTTTCCTCATTGTGGACCTGCAGTTAATGACTAAGTTGCTCTTATGCAGTAGTATGGAAAGAATATTTTTGATGAACTTTTTTGCATCTTTCAACATAGTTTAAAATCTGAAGTATGAGGGCGTTCTGTCCCTTGAAACATTTGAATATTTTGCACTGTTATTTTACTGACTTCTGAGCCTGCAGCACATTCAGTTAAAGACTTATGGATGGAGTTTATTTTTTTTTATATAGGGCGCAAATTAATCTCCACAACCGCCCCCCGCGGCGGGATGCCTGGCTTTCACCTTGGGGATGCCCAGTACGGGTTATCTTACAGGGAAAAACCAGGACGGGTTCCCAATGCAAGCGCCAAGATGCCCGTAGGGTGATAGCTGCGCTCTATAAGTACATCAATCAATCAATCAATTGACCCGATGGTATCAGAGCGCTTTACATTAGCACAGTTGTATAACAGATGGACACATTTATGTTACTAGGCACAGGGATATTAAATGATTTTCCCAGAATCACAGGATGTTGAGCGTTCCTTGCCGAGACTCAAACCCGGTTCCCCAGCTTTGAGGTTGACCACTCTAGCCATTAGGCTACATCCTCTCCCATATGGACAATACTGCCATCTAAATTAAGGCCTCTGTCTCTTGGTTTTCCTGAAATATTCACCACATTTCTTGTAGTTGGTGGTTGTGGTGTAGTACAAAGCACTCACTACCAAGTAGTACCCAGAAAATGGAAATACTCACCACTTTGAACTGAAGCTCTGATCAATCAATCAGGAATTTATATAGTGTGACTACTCACTCTGAAGGGTCTCCAAGCTTTGGGTAGAGGGGAGGCTGCTGATCCATCTGAAGGCACCAAGCATGTGGAGCAAGTGAGCCCGACCCTCTATGCAAGAGCTCCTTTGTCTCTTCCGTCCAAGCATCTATCCACTCATTCTTTCACCCTTTCATCCACATCTGATATCCACCATTTTACCTTTACATTGTCATCCATTCATTATATCATTGGCCATTCATTCTGTCACCATTCCATCCATCTGGGCATTCCATCCATTCATTCATCCATCCCCTTATATCCACCATTTCACCATTCCATTATGAAATTAATTTGTTCTTTCATTCCTCATTAAATCTTTCACCATCACCATTTCCACCATCAATCCAGTGGCAATTCTATCCATTCACTCATATATGCATCTATGCATTAATCTATTCCTATATCCATCTACATCCATCCTTTGACTTACCCATTTATTAATCAAGCCTTTTATCCATCAGTTCGTCCTTTTGTTCATTTATCCAGATTTCCATTTACTTTGCCATCCATTCACCTGTACATTCACTAAGCAATTCACCCAGCCATGCATCCACCCTCTAATCCATTCTCATCTATCTACCTTCTCCTCCATCCATACTTCCTATCACCCTTCCTTACTTTTAGTCTTCCATCCTTCTTTCAATTATCCATCAATCCTTCTTTACTTCTTACCTGAATTATGAATTCGTGTCTGTCCCTCCCCACTATTGTTGCAAAGGGGCGGGAGGGTTCACGGCGCCCACTCTTGCTACCACTTCAGTAATAGGAGTCTATAAAAAAAGCTGCCCTGCGTGGGCCTGTTTATGCCACGCAGCAGGGTTCAGCAGAAGCCTCAGCCTGGATCCATGGACCCTGCTTTCCTCTCCACGTACCGCTTTGGTGTAAATAAACGTGCAAGCTGCTCCTTGCTGAGATTCAGCTTTGTATAGTTTCCAAAATTAAATTTCTCACTTTTCCATGAAGCAGCCAGACCCGCTAGCTAGTCATCCTGGCTCTCGTCTGCTCTGTTGCCAACTGAGAAGTAACAGAGTTTTTTTCCACACATAAGCTGCAGAGCAGGGGGCATTGACAGAGCTGGCTGTTCCAGTTCTCGTACATCTCCTTGATTGGCCCCACACTTCTGAGACTAAGTGTGATGCAGATGGCGCTGGAAAGAACCCTTGCTTGAGCCCTCACAAATCCCCCCTGAGTGGCCCTGATCACAAGCCAGCCTCCTCTGTCTCCGTTCCCCGTCGAGTTCAATGCTCTTCCGAGCAGTGCCGCACAGCAAGAGGGACACTAGCTTTAATGCCAAAGCTTCTCTCCTGGGACCTATATCAGCCTGCACACTCCCAAAATGATTTTGGGTGCTAGGAAATGATGCGCATGCATGCCTGGGCACAACCTGCAGAGAACACAGGTCAAAGGAGTCTGCTCTGGTCTATGGTGGAAAACTGGAAAATTCCTCGTCAGCACGCTACACAGATTTCTTTTAAACCCCGCACTTTGCCCACTCCCCAATTTCCAACATTGTATTCCTTACCATAAATAAGCCAACCTACACTCTCGTCTTGTGGTGGTCATTTGTTGGCCGCAGTTTTATTAGGAATACACGTATATATATTGCAGGCCTTTGCGTGTCATGCCATAAATCATTATTGGTGAACTGTCATATATGCGTCATGCCTTATTTGCATCTCATCACACACCGCATTTGCATAAAACATATGTACATTGCCCAATAGAAGGTCAGCCTGACAGTTTGTATAGGTTATTTGCAGCTTGCATTGTCTCTTGGCCCCCACGGGGTCGTTGCTTCATTTGGCTGGGTTTTCTTTCTCTTTGCGTGGGGGATGTAGCTTCTGTCCCGGAGTTAGGCCATAACTCGCTACCTTGTCCGACTCTTGTTGTGCCCTGCCATCAGGCCTGGGCTGGGCAGCGAGAGCCGTCTCCATTTGCTACCCCTTTGTGGTAGGCCAACTCACCCAGCCGTAAGGCATCCCAAAGTGAGTGGTCCTACACACCGCCCATGGGCCAACTCACCCAGCCGTAAGGCATCCCAAGGTGAGTGGTCCTATTCCGGCACACCGCACTCCGGTGTGCCTACGTACCAACCATTATCCCCATAGTTTCTTGCCAATTGCCTTGCCTGTACCTCAGCACTGCGACATAGCTGTTCCTTAGGTGTGGGTGGGATAAAGATTCTCGCCGCTGCTGCTCCCCCCGCTCCGACAGATAGGAGCTTACATGGGGAAGCAGCACTTATATCTCCCCCAGCGTTTTCCCGTCTTGTACCTGGCCTTCCCCTATTAGGGGTTTGTATTGCGCTCAAGCCCCCATTCGGCCAGGGTGGCCGGCACCTCTGTGGCTGTCGCTGCGGGGGGGGGGGGGGGTGTAACTGGCGTGGTAAACCGGTTTTGTCCGGGGGCTCGGCATGGATTATGGCGCCGGCCCTGAGGCCCCCTTCGGTGGCGGCCTCTGAACAAATATTTC
This sequence comes from Triturus cristatus, assembly GCF_964204655.1. Lineage (NCBI taxonomy): Eukaryota > Metazoa > Chordata > Amphibia > Caudata > Salamandridae > Triturus > Triturus cristatus. Next base: position 48,278,102 of record NC_140584.1, read on the forward strand.
CAATTAACGCAAATGAAGATACTGCTATTGCTCCGAATTATATGGTGAGGTTGGACAAGTTAAATAGGAAAGCTAAGATTAGAGATCTAAGGTCAGCAGCGTTCATGGTTAACTAGGCACACAGTTTCAACACACATTGGCAAAGTCAGGAGGCCTGGCATTGGCCACCAGCCTTTACTCTTTCTTTCAATGTTTATTTTGTTTTGTCATGTTTTTTCCCAAAGCTTTATTACTGGGGTAAGCAACCAAGCCTTAATCTATCTCAATCTATCTTAACAAACAAAACATTGACTAAAAGCAAAAAGATGTTTTGACTCAAAAAGCACATATTGCTATAGTAACCCCTGGCACTTAAAGGCACAACTTTGTGTGTAGATGTGCATCTCGGTAAAGGGGAAAAGGCAGCCACCCGCAATGAAGTTAGCCATTGGCTGCAGTGAGCTAGTCCACTGTCCACTCCCCAATGCTTCAAGCAGTAGTAGAAGGAGAAAAATGTGAAAAACACAACATGAAAAAGGTACCTGGTAGTAGGGGTGTCAAAGCAAGACACCCTGCAAACGAGAAGGTGTTTCCGATTAGCGTACAACTCAGTTTTAGCCTTAAATGTTCATAACATTCATTAGAAAACAAATAGTCTAAATTGTTCCTCGAATGTTAAAAAATTTGTACTCAACCCAAACTTGTTGGAATCTCTTGGGTTTCCCTGCATTAAACTTTATTTTGCATAGCTCTTTGTCCATTTCTGTGTTTACATTTTAACTATAAATTGTAAATAATTAAAGTAACACACCTTTACTGTTCTCTTAATACACACTGTATGGTTTCCATATCTAATCCAATGCTCCAAGCCATCTAGTATTATAAAAAAAACAGTAAAACCAATAAGAAGTCACTCCTGTTACAAAAGGCATAACATTGCTGTATTTCAAATACCCCAAGATTGAAGATAGTCCTTGGTGGCAATTCACATAAACATTTCCACCTCAAATACATATACTCATGTGCGAATGTAGTCCAGTCATACCTGTGATAATACCTTAAAGAGGAGGTGAAAGGGCCATGGAGGACCATGCGTTTTTTGGTTATAAGCTGCATGCACCCCTGAACCTATTACTCACTGTGCACAATAGCAACCACATATTATTTGTGCTCCTACTATAGCTAAAGACTCGATGGGGATAACCATCTGACTTTGACGCCAATCTGACCATAAGCCCATCCCACTTCACGTCCTTTCATGTCCTTGAGCGCTGAGTCTCCTCAGCGCATCCACCATTTCCCACGCACGTCAACATCTTAACATCTCATAGCCATAACCCTAGACTGGATGCAACAGTGATGCTCCGAGACGTGGCAAAATGTCTTTTTTCCAATGCCATTAGTAAGTCCACAAATCAACACACATACTTAGTATGTTTTGACCTAGGTAATTGCCTCAAAATGCACACTAATGGAGTTAGTGTTATTTGCTTTTTCCGTTATTTCTATCACCACTGCCGCAACAGCAGTCCAGTGGGTCGCAATATAAGGACAGATCCACACCACATGATATAAGTTGACTTCCCTATGTCTGATTTAAATGATTATATTGAGTATATTTAAAGGGTGGATTACTTGAAACTTCCTTTGTGTATTCTAGTTAATTCACCAATTAGGCATCCGCGTGGGGTACCAAATCTGTGTAACCCGGGGTACCCAATCTTTGTATCCCATGTTACGCTTAACTCCTGGCTATCGTGTATATAACCTGGTAGCAGTATATTATAAAGTGCAGAAATAGCTTTCCTCGCTGTACCATGAGTAAGCAACACATTCAGGGTCGGCAACACCGCCAGTTCAGAGTCATCCATTGCCTGTGTTCATTCAATTACTCTTGCAATGGCTCCATGTGTTAAAAGATGCCCTTCCTTCATCTGACATGCTTCCTGATGCTCCGGAAATATACATAGTGTGACAAGATAAATAGATAGCCCCCGTTCGTTATTCCAGCTTCAGCCCAAAGTTTGCAGTTATGCGATGTTGCAACTGATTCAAGTACAGAAGGTACTATAACGACATCAGGGGCGCATATAGCGTTAACGTACTTCTCCTTTTCAGGTACTTGAGTCAACACGCCCTGGCCACCCTTAGTAATAATGGAATTGAAGAGGGGAGCCTATCCCTGCCTAAAATCCATGACCAGACACACCCCACTGGTAACACAGTCTGTAGATCTTCAATTTCGGACACGGCCACGTTACCAGTCAGCCGTCTCATCGCCACTGCAGTTGACAAGCCAATCAGTAAACTTGATAATGTCCGCCAGTATCCTTAATTCTGAGTTTGACTCCAATAACGTATTGAAATGGGTGGTATTACAGCAAATGTATAAAAGTAGGCTTTGAAAAATCTCAAGTGCTACCGACCTTCTGGAACAACCCCTTTATAACTTTAGAGAGGGTCACCTGGATGCTGGCATTGAGCAGATGGTTCTGTACTTGGATGTTGGGGGACACATGGCTTCCTTGGATCCTGGATTATGAACCCACTAGGGATGACAGAGCTTGTACTGACTGGAAATGAGACATAAGCTGCATATTCATTTGTCACTTGTCCAAAATGCATTGCGATCAACGTCCCCGGTTCCAGATATGAACAGCTGATGCATTCCTGATATTGCTTTGCATTCTGGAGTTTGTCACTTTAAAGTATAAAGAGGACTGCAAGTGCTAAAATGCATATTTGAAGCTTGGAATTTTCCATCTACTGAGACTAGTAATGGAGAAACTTAAGATCGACTTACATGGACTGTGTGTCACCGAGAGACCAATTGGTATCACACTTAACAATGCATTCCTTAAATGGTTGTATGATACTCTATTAAGGACTCAATGCTTAATTTGTAAAAGAAAGAGTGCTGGTGCCGAAGCTCTACTCAGTCGGCCCACCGCCAGTGCAATTTATTGATGGTGCACCTAATACCAACGCTGGTAGTCTTAAATCCACCTCATGCTTCTTCAATCCACCACCAAACACTCCCTTCCCCTTATCTTACTCTTGCAGGTTCTGGCTCTCTCAGTGGCGATTTTTCCGCCTTTCTTTTCCTCAGTTTTTGCGATTTGTGTGCTTTTCCTCTCTTGCTCTTGGTAAATATCTGAGGTTGGAAAAATAAGTACTGATCCCCGAAAATAGGTGCCAGTGCCCCCACCAGCAACCACGGCTCAAATTAAGCATTGCAAGGACTACAGTAGAGCCCTACAGCAATGTTACATTCACTGCTACATCATCATGGTGACTTCATAATTACTATTCCTAAATCCACATCCCTTTACCTGTTGTAGTTGCTAGGTTGATTCGGTGGATATGAAATTAGTGTCATCAAAAACGCATACATTTTTGTGAACAGCAAACTGCATGTCAGGTTAGGTATTTTCCCAAAATCATACATTTGTCAAAATGTTTAAAAAAAAAAAATGTATTAAGCAGTTCCAGAATATACATATATATGAAATAGCAAACAGTGGTAAACCAGCGATAAATTACAAAAGGTTAAAAAAAGAGTCTTATGAATAATACAGTACGTCAATTATTAAAAATAACCAGATCCAATAAACAGATAAGTAGCCACAAATGCACAGTACTTTTGAAGATATTTACAAACAGATCAGATCATTGGAGCCTATCTCCGATAGTGCTGACCATTATTTCTGTTAGTTCCTTCCTATGGCCACCTTACATTTCTAGTCCAAGCGGCGATAAATGACCAAGCCTTCTGACCCCGGATTCTGGCCTGTCTACCCCTACTGGCATAAATAGCCTTTTCTTGATTGTAGATTCCCAAGAGCCTGGCAAGCCACATCTGGAAAGTAGGAGGTTCAGTATCTTTCCATCTTGCTGCAAGTATTATCCTATATACAGCTGTCCCCAAGAATAGACAAAATTCCTCCTCTACACTTAGCCCCAGTGAACCATCATAGCCAAGAATCAACAGAGTGGGGGATAATTCCACTCTATGACCATATACTTCCTCCCAGTACCCTGATAGGCCTTCTTTTAACAAGTTAGTTTGTCACAATCATAAAACATATGAATCAGGGTAGCTGGCCCTAGCCCACATATAGGACAGTGATCATCTATCCTTTTCCCCAGGTAAACAATTTAGCTGGTGTAAAGTATAGGTTAAAAATAGTCTTATACAGTTGAGCTTTTAGGCTTGAGGACAAAAGTATTTTAGAAGTTAAAGAAAGACTCGTATAAATGTCAAAATCAGGATTAACAAGCTTCAATGCCCAAGATGATTCCGTTTTTTCCAAATCATCTGGGATCTTATCAAGGAGTAGGCTATACAGGTTCCTAATTCTAGTGGATTTCTTAAATATGGTATCTAAAAGTGGAATCTTATCACGCTTAATCTTAGGGGTGTTTAAGGTGAGGATGCATTTTGGGGGCGTTGATTTGTCTTCATGAATCAATTTTTTTGTGTCACGTGTTCTTCTTTCTAGTTGTGATTCACTTCTGTGTGAAATATTTTTGTTTCAGTTCGAGATAATTTATTGTCATCTTCTTGGGCCAGTTGTTGGGGCTGTTTATTTACCACACCCTCCTTTATACAGTGTACATTGTTCCAATGTTACTTTTTCATAGCTCCAATTGTATTTGTATCCGATTTTCTCCACGTCTTGAAAGGGTCGCCCCTAATCCGAGAACTGTAACTTGAACTTTTCCATTAGCCATTGTTTTATTGTGAGATATGGTATATGCAATGCGTTAATAGAGAAACTTTTTATCTCAAGTGTGGTTTAAGAAAGGACACTAAAGCGTGTCACCAAATCTAGGCTTAGAGCAGCCCTTTATCAAAAAACTTTCCATAAAATAAATCGGTGTAATACACAGTTCACGAGAGAGTGACTTGTGATCAAAAATTCAAACAATTCGCTTTTGGGTGAATTGAATTCGCTGCTCGGTGAATTTATTCAATTTCCACCAACACCTATACAGACATTGCTTCTACGAGTATTTCAGGCAGCCCACAAAACCAACATCCCAGATTACACTACAAATCGCCTCTTCCAAGCACTTCATTTTAATATGGGTTGCTCAATATACAGTAAAAACAGTGAACTTTCGGTTGGGCTCAGCTATAATTAAAAAAGATTTAAACATTGCCTTAAATGTTGGAGACAATGCTGTGAAATGTTTTCACTGAACAGTTCCTCCTGTCATTCACCACCTTCCTCCTGCCACACATAGCCAGTAATTATTCACCAGGTGGTGCAGAGGAGGCAGATGGTTGCACCCTGGTGGCAGCACCAGATAAACCTTTTGAGACTGAGCTGCTCATTGTGAGAGGAGGGAGACATGGATACTGTTGTCCCGGGCAACGAGCTAGGAGAGTGTCACGGAGTGACTTGTGCTCAACATACCCATGTAGATGTATCTGCTCTGTCAGTGATGCAACAACAATTAGACTATGAGGCATGGGATGTCTAATAGAGTCAGGATGGAAACCAGACCGAAAAATTAGATAGAAGAACGACAACTACTGTTGGAAAGTTCTCAGTATCTTCTAAGTTTTCAAATACTGCTCAGATGAAGAAAGCTTGCTAACAAAATGCTGAGTTTATGTTAAACCTCTTTGAAGGACACAGAGTTTTTTCTATATAAGCATTCATTCAAATTGATGGAAGTCAGGAAGGGTTAAAGATAGGGAAGGTGGGGCAAGGAAATTAAACATCTTTTTTGGACATACAGAAAAAGCTCTTTAAACCCTTCTGTCTTCTGTATAGAGATGTTATGCTTTAATCTTATAGGCATAGAGGGGGAAGTAGAGGAGAAATCAGGCTTTGAGAGGACATTGTCTCTGACATTTTACCTCAAATATTCAAGTGACAACAATGACAGGCTTTCAACAGTTCCCACAAAAGCCGTGCAAAGTTCAGTGTAATGCTTTTAAATGGGCTCAACATATACAAAGGGCAGATACCTGAGTACTTGTGAAAGTGCTGGAATGCTCTGGAAAGGTATGATGGTCACCATTTGCACAAGAGGAATGATTATTCGTCATTTCTGCCCGTAGTTTGCCTGCACTTTACAGTGAATGCCTCTCTATCTGTTACTGCGGATCACAATGCCAATCCACTGCCCACTACCCGCAAAATGGCTGCCCATGAGTGACCGCCAATGCAATATTTGCTCACTATGCAGCCTAACACCAACCTTTTCCATTCTCCTGCCTTCCCTACAATCTCAGCCCTGCCTTTGCTTCCAAGTCATGAAAATTACATTGCTGCCTACATCCCGCTGCACTATGTGACGACTGTGATGCAGAAAGGAACCGACAATCCAGCATAGGAAACATACAATAAGAAACACTTCAAACCATGTACACAGTTTACCTCTAGCACCACTTCAAAACAATGTTTGGCTTGATCCACTGACACACAACGCAGCAGTTACACCTACATACACACACTAAGTATAATGCAGTCAGCAGCAGCGAATGCTTGTTTGCACTCGCAGTACAAGTACTGCAGAGGCAGCAGAAGTTTAGGCTTCCCTCAGGTGTAAACATCCAGCACGGTACAGTCAGCAAAAGTGCAGATTTATAACCATACACACCTGCGAGCGGGAGCAAACGAGTGAGTCAAGTGCTATGCATGCGATAATGTGAGTATGTGAATTAGAACTCCGTGTCCATCCATGTTTCTGGCTAGTGCATCCTTTGTGCTCATGATTAGACGGCAATATAATATGTGATTTTGATCAGATATAATTGTCCTTCCTTCATGTTCGCAACTATAGCCTGGTTAGTTCTCCATCCCTGTCATTAGTCACACTTAGATATCAGTGCCACATATATGAGAAGCACTCAAGCACAGAGGGAATCATGCAATGCCTTGCTGGCCCCAGAGATGGCCTCTTTTCGATGGGTCATGGGTAAAGCCATCTTCCCAAATCATCTCACTTTCCTCTTACACATATGTCAGCTAGTGATTCTCCAGGTCTGTTGTAATTGGCAAAGTCATGCACTCATGTTGTCACTCATTGGCTGTCTTCCACTATCGGCTACAAGTCTTGGTGAGCAGAACACCTGCGTTAACTACACACCGACCCCACAGACTGTTCAAAGCTTAGCATCAAATGAGATTTCTCTCTGAAACCACCTGCTTGCAGTGTAATACCCAGACCACCCTTTGTGGTGGTGCTCATCTCAGGTATTCAATATTAAGAGCGGAAAAATCAATTTTGCAAACAGCATGGCTGTGCTCCTACATTTATGCTGATGCAGATTGATGAACCTGTGCCTGACCTTAATATGGCCATCTTTAAAGCGAAATCACTGTACTGCATTTACAACGTTGTCGCCTCATTACCAACCTTGTGCTGCTGTCAAACAGTTGAGGTATAGCCAGAACTTAAGAAGGTAATTTGCTGCCCATGAAGTGAGACACCATGCCAACCTTGCATCGCTAGAATCTACAGCCTCCATGGGCACACAGACCTCCCTCTTTCACAGGATAGAGGGCGTGTCAAAAGAAACACATGGTGACGTGTTTTGCCAAATCAGATCCTTCTGTCCCTTCTTAATGAAATTTGACTACAATACTTTAGTCTCTTTTTGGACCCACCCCGCCCACACCCCTCCAGCTAAGTCTGTGCTATAAACATTTCATTAAAAGCATACTAAAAAGGAGGGAATGAAAAGCAGAAAAGAATTAAAAGATTGTAGATTCAAAAAGTGATGGTCATCCGATTGCAGGAGATAGGAGAGGAGGCAAAACAAAGCAAAGGAGACATGGAAAGCATGCAAGGTCAAAGAGATGTGGGCAGGCAAGAAAGGCGCAGTGCATTAGGAGAGACGTTTGTGGAGCGTGTCTGGTGAAGAGGTAGACAGGGACGTAGATTGTGACTGAGAAAGGAATAGAAAGAAATACAAATGAGAAAGAGAAAATATGAAGATTAATGAAGCATGGTTGAGAACAGGCAGGTTTCACCTGGGAGGTAAAGTGGAAGAGATTTCTATTAAAGCCACTCAGCCCCCGGCAAGGGGAGCCAGCTTCCTGAGTCACTGACAAATGGTATCTGACTGAAGAGCGGCACGCGAAAAGCAGGCAAGAAAATGATGGTGCCAGGAGCCACACGAGACTAGAATCAAACCCCGGAGGGCTTGTTGTGATAGTTGGCAACTAGTGAATTATAGTCCAGTTGCCAATGATGTTCCCATATAATATTAAGCTTTTGAAGGCTCTAGGGATACTCCCCCCACAGATCAGGAGTGACGCAGACCACTTACTAGGGCTTCAATCCTGAAAAGCTCTTTGCAGTTGGTTTGAACAATTTTCACAGGAAGGGGTTTCATCCGGTAGCAGCTTACTCGCATGCGGCACAATACGCACTTCAGTTGTCCTTTAGTCATGAAAAAATGACTGTGTATCTCTCCTAGCAGCATGCCGACAATGTCTGATAAAATCTCCTGTCAACACAGGAGCAACAAGGAACTTAAGGGAAGCAGAGTGGTGCCGCAGCTCACAATATCAAAGTGTCTTCCAACCTTACGCATACCTTACAGATTATTCCTCATTGGCCAAAACGGCCAACTCATTGGACGAAAAGTCACAGTTTCAACTAAGACTCCTTTGAGGAATCAAACTGTCCATCATGATGCTAATTTCAAACAAGGTCAATCCCCTTTGTGTTTCAATTTAGACAATGGTAATTTTCTTTTTAGGTCTCGCCTGACACAGCGCATGCGCTGGTCTAGCGAGACTTATTGAGAGGGCTCCAAAAAGTGCTACCAGGCCAGCCTAGAGCTACAGTGCATGTGCGCGGCCGCGCGCAATGCGTTTTACCGCGATTACTTTCACTTTCGGCCGCACGGCCACTTTGATGTTTGATCGCGATTGCGATCACTTTCACCTTCGCGGCCGCACGGCCGCTTTGCATAGCCAATAGGTTTCGCTTTTGGGACCTTATAAGTATTTAGTTACGCAACTGTTGCATGGCTAAACACTTATAAGGTCCCTAAGGCGAGACCTATTGGCTATGCCAAGGCTTGTTTGCAATGGTCCCCAGCTCTACATCAAAGCATCCATGCATGCAGCACACAGACTGTCAACGGCATGAGAACTGCCCCCTTGGCCATTCAATATCACTGAAGTGACAATCAGAGAAGCAAGGATCATCATCATCAACCCACTGTAAATCCCATAAAATGCCCAAGAACCTCAAGCTTCCCAGCTCAAAATCTTGCCATCACCACCTTGAGAGTTCTGACGCTTCTTGAAACTCAACTCTTTATGAAAACTAAAACCCTGAAGCACTCTTTATCAGAAGGTTCATTTAGAGAGCAGGACTCCATTTCACCAGTCGATGGGACCAACCACCCCCTATGAACCATTTCAAAAGGAACCAGAAAGCTATGTATTACACTGCTACTTCCACCTATAAACGTAGTGTGCCTCGTGGTTGGATTATCGACCGGTTATGCCACCACTCCCAAAAGGTGACGTGGTGACAAGCTATCAAAGTATGACAGGCCAGCACACTGTGTATCGATAAAATAAAGAAAACAATGGTTCCCTCAGATTGATACAGTCAACTCTTTCTACCATGGTAGCTAGTTGCTGTTATTTACCTTCTGATGTTCATCTATAAATATATTTTTATTACTAACATTTTTAAAACTGTTTCGTTTTTTGGGCATGTGCACTATTTTTTACCTTCTGGGTTTTTATATTTTATCAGTGTAACAATACAATTTCATGTTCTCTATATTTAATTGCATCATGTTTGATTTCAATCTTGTGAAACTGAACGTATGTTTAGCACCATGATGCTACAGGTCTGGTCCATGGTAAAAATAACTTCTAATAAAATACCTCCCTCGCACTTCAATATTAACACCCCTTCTCGTCTCCATTGGGTTTCCTCATTAGAGGCATAGCATTCTCAAGCGGTAGCTTTCACAGCACAACAGGGTCCAAGCAGACATTTTGTTAAAATATCCTAAGAGAGTTCTGAGGCAAACATCTCGAATTTAGTATCCTCATATGTCGACCATGCTTCGCACATAAAAGACAATGGGGCTCATGCATCAAGCAAGCTACAGGTCGCAAACGGGCTGATTCGCAGAATCGTACCCTTTGTGACCTGTATTTTGCCATTTGGGATGCATCAAGCCCAAACCCAATTGCAAAATCGGTAATCACAAATTTAGCGACTACCTATTTTGCTAATGCATTTAGGGAATCGCAATTTGTAATTCCCTAAATGCAATGCAGGAAGCATGGAAAAATTGCGACCCTGCTTTAAGGAATCGCAATTTGTGAATCGCTATTAAGGAATATGTAGGAACCACAATTTTTTTGCGAAACCTACATGTATAGGTAATTGCGACATCTTCATAGCGATTTCTTAATAATCACTATTAAGGAATCGCAATTCCTACCTTTGATGCGTGTGCACCAAAATTCACTTTCTACATAAAAATTAAGGTAGAAATTGAGCTTTGGATTGTGTTGTTGTTTAAGAAACGTTCTCAAATGTATCCTATGTGTTGGAAATGGACCTGGTTAACCCTGCTAGTCAAGTTGTGTTGCTTGATCCTGCGTCTTTGGCTGATTCTGCCTACAGAACAGCACCATAAAAATCTGAAAATTTGCACAAACCTGTGCAATTGCTCTTGAACTATAGTACTTCCAACAAAGAGACCTTTCCATTTAAATTTATGTAATCTGAAAAACAGCCATATGAAACATATGCCACCAAAACATATTAATCTGCTCGTGAATGCAACTGGCAGTTGTAAGCATTTCACATTATGACTGATGCCTGTCATTAAGGGAGAAAGTAGTCAACGACCTGGCTACTGTGTAACCAAATGCAACGTCCTGGTTCAAAGTTGCAATGTTATTCTCAGGTATCTTGTTTAACAATGTATCATAGGTCACACAGTGTAGCGCATCTCATCGCCAAAATTGAGCGCCTTGCACCTTGGCTGGCAATGAATAAACACTGCATCTCACATGGAGTCGCAACTCTAGCTTACACTTGGATCAAGATATTCTTAAGTCCATCTCACATGTCTACTGTGCTGTTCATTTCTAACCTCATATTTTTAATTTATCACTCTTCCACCTCACAACCAGCCGTGTTTGAAGTGGGCGGTATCTATTGAGAAGCAGTGCGGTTTGCACAGGTAAAAGCGGTTTTGCGGTGGGGCGGGGGAGGGGTAGTGGAAGTTGACAGACAATGGGATAAGTAATATTTAAATAAATAAAACCACTTACTTTGCATTCGCAGCATCGCTGACATGGCTATGTGGCAAGCGCAAAGTAAGTGGTTTTATTTATTTAATATGACTTATCCCCTCATCTGTCGACTTCCACCACCCCCACCCCACCCCGCCCTACCGCTCTTACCTGTGTGAGCCGCTACTGTTGGGATGGACCTCCTCACTCTTTTTTTAACTTTACAAATACAAACACCTACTTTTTGTTAGAAGAAAAAGAAAATGTTCCTGGAAGGTTAAGGCCTTTGGGTGCCCCTTGCTGAAAGGGAATGGAGGGGTCTTCTGTTCTGTGGAGACACAGAGAGGCAATATGGTAAAAGAAAAAAGCCATTTCGCCACAGTGCCCGATACCAGACAGATATGTAAATGTGTGCAATTGGTCAATCTGCAAATGGAAAGGCTGCATGCGAGCGTATATATGGCTTTAATATGTGAGACTTCATAGTGACAAAAATGTATTCTTTTTTAAAGATAAGGGTGCTACCAACTACGTTCTAAAGTTCATTCTGTTGGAAACTTAGGGAAAAAAGAGGTTGCATTAGTTACAGTCTAATTATCACTAAAATATATGTTTGAAATCCTCTTGTTTTATCTAAAACAAAATCATTATTTGCACATTTTGCAGCAGCCTTTCTCATGCTGCGTGCAATACATTTTTTTTAATGACTTGCATTGTCACAACACTTTCAGGCACTGACTGGGTCTTCGGAATACTATAAACAGGTCACTATTTCCCTCTGTGCCAACTTTCATAATGTAAAAGAGGGACATTCCCATGGATTACTTTAGGTGGCGTTTATTTTTCATTTACGGTCCGCGTTACCATGGACGTCACTTGGGGGAAGTCAGGGGTCGCAGCTGTGACATCCAGCGTGCTCCCGGCTACTCATGGAACTTCCATTGCGACCCCTGACCTCAGAGGGGGAATAACGTTTGCCTCCTCTGAAGCCAGGGGTCACAAACTAAGTGCCAGGAGTATAGCAGGGAGCAAGATGGAGGTCACAGCTGCGACCCCTGAAAGATGCTCCCATTTTAGGTAGCCTCCGCAGGAACTGATTGAGGCCAAAGGGAGAACATGCCGTGATGCTTTTGTGATCATGTGGCTGTTAGACAGCAGAGGAAATCAGAGTAAGCCAGTCCTAGTTCATTTCTTTTAAAATCATCAGATAAAACTGCATAGCTGTCCGCCCTTACTTTCATCAATTTATCCACTGAAAAAACTCTCTTTGCCTGTACCTAGAGGGCACTGTTAGAAGGGGCCAGTAGGATACTAAATGGTTTCCTCTTATAAGGAAGAAAGGAAACAAAGAAGTGTGCAAGAAGTGCCCTCAATGAACAAGTATGGATGTGTGGTCACTTCTGGACTCTTTCTATGACGCCTCAGGGGTAAGGTCTGCTGAGACACCGCCCCACCGCACACTTGTAAATCCAAGGATTCAACTACCATCATGTGCTTCCTCTCCTCCTACCTCGGGGGTGCTGGGAAAATGACAACACTAAATATGTGTGCACTATACAAAGGTGTCAGTGCCTGCAGGTTGGTTGCTAGGCAGGACCCCCTCCACAGGCTTTTCCTCTGTTAAGAAACCTGAAAATCCTTTGTCTGAGTTGGGCTACGGATTTTGGAAGCTTCTTTTCCAGCCGTCCCACATTTGCTTGACATTCACTTGCATATATTTTCCACCCAAACAATGGATTGAGCGTCCTGTTCAATTCTCATTGTCCTTAATAAATACCATTCACCAAGAACCAGAGCTTACACTGTCACCTCAACAAGTTACAGGTGGCACCTGGGTGCTTCATGAATATACAGACCTGAATTCTATCAGTTGCCCCAAAGATGCGTCCAACTCAGGAGCGCTCTGCCCGACCCGTGAGTCAAGACAGCGCAGACCTGCAGTGACTGCCAGTGATGAGAACATGCATGTTACTAGTCCACGAGAGAAGTTGTTTACTTGAAAGGATGTTTAAAAGTCTCAGCCGATGAGGCCTTCAACTAGTTACTTCCATCCACAAGAAATGGTATCATCACAGTAATATCCCTTGGGTGAAATTGGCTTTTTAAGATTTCAAGGCATGTGTTAACTATCTAAATGGGGTTTAGTCTCACTCTGATGCGTCATTCTGCCGTGATGCATTTATTTTTCAAACAAAAAACACACATTCACTGACGCAGGAAAGAGCTCAGATTATAGCAGATTTCTGTGCACCTTTGTCTGAAAGACAGAGAGGACTACAGGGAGGAACCGGTTTCATTCATCACTGCAATGCTAGCTACATCGCATAGTTTGGTTTACTCGCAGTATGGACTCAATCTGATGGTGCAAACTCTGACCTAAAATGATCGTTTTATTTGGTTCATTTCTTTTTTAAGGTTTTTTTTTTTTTTTAATCCTGAACATAGCCTCAAAGGGCACCAGCTCACTGTACATAGAGGCAAGTTAGCAGTCAAGATGATAAAAAAAATAGAGACGCATACAGGTATGTTTAAAATGAGAATGCGTAACAATAGACGTATACAGCAAAGACCAGAAGCCCTGCATTGCTTTTGCGGTGAGAGTGGGCGGGGAAGGGACACAGTCTAGAATGATGCAAAGGTTGTGAAGAGATGGACTTTGCAATTTTAAGATTTGCATCAATGAAGAAGGAAATCTGTGGTGCAAAAATAAGTCAATCTTGGTCCATACTCGGTGATTGCCAATTGGCATGTGCGTTCTGTTTTTGGTCGTTTGTATGTCAGGCTTGGCCAGAAATGTTCTCCTACTCCTAGTACTGTGGGCATGACTCAGTGTGTAGGGTTAAGAAGCTGGGACTACCCATGATTACCTTTTAAATCGCAAAACTGACTCTGAAGTTGGTACTGGTGGGTGAGGGCGCCGATGGTGTTCTTACAAGGTAGGGCCTTTGCGTTCAGGCTTCTTTGGCTCGTTGTTGCTGAAGGTCTTTACCACTCTGAAAGGTTGGAAAGTAGTGCACAGCCTCCATCAGTGCATGACTGTAAATGAGGAGTGCAACAATGGGAACAGTGGAAGGATTCCTAATACTCTTAGATATTTGACCGTTTATCAACAATGCCGTTGAAGAAGCTTAAATCTGAAGTCATTGCTTTAAGGCGCAGGAAATTGTAGACTTCACCGCCACAGAAAAAACTGTCCAAAATCTAGAACACCAGGGCATGAAAAAATCAAATGAGGACTCATCATTTTGTAATATCCTAGTGAGGATTTACCTGAGAAAAATGAACATCTTTCACTATATGATTGTAGTTAAAATAAATATTCAGCCCTCACACAAATCCTATCGCTTTCTCAGTTCCCTAAATAAATTATTTCCCTGAACCTTAGGCCGTTACACAAGAGAATGATGTGTTTATCAGCTCTGAGGTTAAACATAATCATCAGATGCACACGGACTCACTCTGGCCATTCAGTGGACTCATCGGGTCTCTGTTAGTGTCCCTCGTATACGACAGTTACAACTTGTAAATGGGACCACTCAAAAAGGAAAATATGATAATGAAATCACTCCACTGGCTGATGGTGAACTACAGTGTAACATTTCTGAAGCAAGAGTATCATCCTGCTCCTAGAGCACTAGACTTAACCAAAATATCGGATACAGGACCCTCTTTTCCATATGCTAACCTAAGTGTAGATTTACTAATTGTGGAGAAATTGCATCTATTACAAGGCACTCAACTCTGATATGAACTTGACTTATCAATGGGATCCTAAGTGGGCTCCCCAACCTTGCAGGAGGACCCATAGCAAGGACACTTAACGGAGTTCTTCGGATCCACGATTGTCGCGATAAAAGGACCACGAACCAACATTTCAGTACAAGGTAGCCAGTTTCATGTACAAAGCAAACACAAGATATCCAACCTGCAGAACACAGACCCATGTTCACCTCATCAACAATCCATACTTTTTATGTATGTCCAGGGCTGAGGCTCTTTTGGGACGCAGTCTTTTTTGATATTAGGCAAGCAATTCGAAAGAATGTCTTGTTCGAGGCTGAGGCAGCCATGTTTGGAGAAGGAACGATCCTACCCGAGGCCGAAAAAGCCTTTGTATTTATTTCTTGTATGGTAGCTCGCTCTCTAATTCTGCAAAATTGGAAATCTAGTGAAGCTCCCTCTCACTTGAAATGGTTCAATAAAATGAAAAGAACCCGTAAATTTGAAGAAGCTTACGCTAGACGTGTGGGGGCCACTGGGAAGTTTGAAAAAAATTGGAAGTTTTTTTGTGAATTAGAAAAGCTTAAAGAGGGATCTTAACACTCGGTTGGTAAATGGATGTAGCAGTTTTTACTATGAGGCATTTGCACTTTTCTTTATGGCACTTTAGAAGCACTAATACTTTGTTAGTTGTTGCATTTTATAGAATGACGTATTCTGCATACTGTTTTATTAGCCAACGATGTTATCAGTCGTCATAGTCATAGTTTCTTCTTTTTAATAAAATGTTGTAGTTAGGACGGCTTTTTGACGATAAGAAGGCATTAGCACTTTATAGGTATTGCACTTTAGATGCACAAGAAACTTTTTTTCAATATTGCTGCTCTTTAAGATAAAATTGCACATTGTTAACTTGTGAATGAGTATATGAGTAGCTGCTCTTTATTATTGTGTATTGAGAGGCTGTCACTTGAGTTTCTGTATCAACTGTTTTTTTATGATGATTCTAATATTGTAAGAACCGAATGCTCTGCTCAATAAAAAATTTATAATAAAAAAAAAATAACTATCCCATGTTTATTTGGACATTGAGTAACCTCTTCTAGGCCGACAGCTCTTCGGTATGAATTGACATGAAAACGATCTACTATAGCCATTCAATCGATCTTATAATAGTATTCTTTAGTGGCTAGAGGGGAGCATGTTGATGCTCAACAAAATAAAGAAGCCCATTCCTGTTTTCCCCCTCCCATATGTTACATGCATAGGAAATCAACAATTCTCAATCACTTGGGAATGCATTATGTATTTATAATATGTTAATAACATGTCTTAAAGTGGATGCATGCTGGATCAAAGTCAATAAAAAACAATAAAGGGACGGGTGTGCAGCAGAAGAGGTTAGGCTGCCGCATGGCGGTATCTTGAAAAGGCCTCGCTAACATCTGTGAATACTATAATGGAAGCAGTGTGCTGAAAGCTGCGGAAATCCAGTGGACAGGTGTGCATATTCTACTGAAAGCTGTGGGCATTGTCATAACAGCTGGAAGCCTTCCAATGGCAGCTGAAAACATTCCAATGGCAACAGAATACATTCCAGAGGCAGCAGGAACACTGCCTTGGTGCCATGAAACATTCTGATGGCGCCAGGTAACATTCTAGCGGTGACATCGAACGATCTCATAGCAACGTCTACCATTGTAACTGCGACAGGAACCCCTCTAATCCTAGCCGGAGACCTATAAATGGCAACATGAAAAACACCAATGGCTTTGGGAAGCGTTCTATACGGTCCTGGAAACACTTTCACTGCAACAGAATGAGTGCTAATGGCACCAGGTGTCAACTAGACTAATTCTAATGGTAACTGGAAACTTCTAGGAGGTTCAGCTGGAAACATTCTGGGCAATTTGAAAAGGTTTACGGGAAATTGTACATTTTAGGGAGTGAAATGGAAATGTATATGTATTGGATAATGTCCATGACTTATTCACAGCGTTATGGAGGCAATTTAAGTCTCGATGTGGTCTACATGGAAACTAAATGTTTGTAATATTGAACTTTCCGAAATCAATTGAAAGTTTCTATTGACAAAGTGAAATTTCCCAGGGGTAGATGGAAGCCACCTTAAAAATCAAAGCACGTTCCACAGGCTACTGGAAATGTTCTGCATTAAGCTGTGGGCACGTTAATGTCAGCGGGAAAACTAGAAGAGGCAACTCTGAACTTTGCAATGGCGCCTGAAATCGCTTTAGTGCTGCCACATCTCTCTGAATTGTCTGTGGCAAAATTGGGATGGTCAATTGAGTCAAATGTTTCCTGTTTTTCGGAGATCTATCCTTCATGATGTTTGAATTGAGCATAAAAGGAAACTAAGGGGTCTATTAGTATGTCGGGCGGATCGCCACCGCCCGCATGGCAGTGGCGATCTGCCCGACATTTCCCACTGCCCGCATCCCATTTCCACCCTGCCATATTACGATGGCAGGGGGGGACCCCGGCGGACGGAAAGCCCATCCGCATGTTTTCTGCCGGTCGAAGAGTCAACCAGGCAGAAAAGGGGTTGTATATAGTGGCGGTGTCTGCAAGACACCGCCATCCATATTACAATGCAGGCACGAAAGTGCCTTTCCATGGCAGTGTTGTCGCCATGGAAAGGCATGAGGTTATTGACTGGGGGGGCTTGTTGCGGGCCCCCAAGGTGTTTGGGGGTTGCACATGGGGGATACAATGGTGCTCCCCTGCATTTGCATGCACAACGTGGCAGGCACCGCGCGGTGCCTGCCACGTTGTGCATGCAAATACACAACGTGCATACACAGCATTGTGGTGGGCGGAGCTGTGAGCACCGCCCACCACAATGTTGTGGATGGGGGATGCCACCATGGCGGTGGCATCCTAATTGCCGGTGTGGGACCGCTGCACCACTGGCGGCCGGTCCCAGCACCGCTAGGGTTTCGTCCGCTCACCATCCTAATAGGCCCCCTAAGTGAGGATGTAAAGTTGCAGTGAGCTGCAAGGCAGTCCAACCCCAGCACTACTCCACATATTCTTCACCTGAACCATATTCCACGCCTCATGCTTCACACATGTTCAACCCTGCCACAGGTTCACAAACCAACACACAATCCCTTACTTGAACCCCCTTCACACCCAGCAATTCACCCACTACTTCAGATTCCCCCAGATGTTGAATTCCACCAAATTGAATAGGGAGGTATTCACTTCTGTTGTGAAAACGATAACGGTTGCATACTTCAGCCTTGATGAAGTCAGGTGAAGATTTCCTACTTCGCTTGACTCACTCGAGGCAACGTTTTGTCACCCAACCTAGCTGCAGAGATAATTTTCTGCAGCACATTGTCTGGTCGAAAAGACATCCCACATAAGGGAATCCCAATGTCTTGAGACTGTATCTCTTCAGACAGTGAAAAAAATTTGAGGTACTAGGACAAAAGGGCAAGGAAAAATGTGAGGCGATAGTGTGGGGAATCTTGATTGGAGGCAGAAGGAACGCCACAAACAAAACAGCACAGGTTCAGGGCATAACAGGCAAAAAAACGGTGTGTGAGGGAAGCTGGGTAAGGAATGAGAGACTTTTCCAGTTGGCGTGGGCTAATAGATGAGTTTGGGAGATAGCTGCAAATTGGCACCAATTAATCCACAGAAATGTTTCAGGCTGCCATAAAAGTTCCATTAAAAAAAAGAGAAGGAAGCTTAGCACTTTACAAAATTTGCTGGTTAAAAAAAAGTGTGAAGTGTAAAGTCAGAAGAATTTTCAACTTCTCAAATCCCCCCACAGGTCTACAAATTCCTATAGCCATGTCCCTCTTTATCCTAATGAGTTTTAAATATTGGGGTATCCTCCAGGCTTACCATGCTATCAGAAATTGTTTGTTGTTCCCCATCTGTGGAAACTTCCACCCAGGAATAGCTTGGAATATATTTCTAACATTGCAAGACATCCTCCAGCATCTCCACACACTTCACAATTGATCTTGCACAGTTCACCTAATGTTTCAATCAGTTCATGAAGCTCTAAACGTTTTAACAAATAACCAAATATCAGCCATCAACTTCAAAGTGAAAAAGACTGAAATCAAAATGCAGTCTGTCAACAGATATTAACATTTCACTGGAATCTTCAACATTCTAGCCTAAGAAATCAATATTTCAGTGGAAATGTGTCAACACTACTGGAGTCTGTAAACATCCTGTAGTCACAATGAACGTTCTTACTCAATCACGGGCATTCCAATTTCCAAATGTCTACATTGTATCAAAACGGTATAATTCTTCCACCAGCTGGCAACATACTAAGAAATTCTTCAAACAATTAGTAATTACCTAGCTTCTGTACCATAAAAGTACACATAGCCTTCTTGACTAAAGCGACTTGGCTATCTGTAGAGTAAGTACTTTCAATATTTGACCAGGGTTGTTGGATTCTTTCCTTGGAACCTAAAGACTTGGGCTCTAATTATAGATTTGATGTTTTACCAAAATGCCTAACGTGGTTTTGCACAAATTAAAATCTTTCTATTTTTCAAATAGTATATTTGTGCGATGAAATACAATTATGCATTGTGAATTACATAAAACTCTACTTCATATGACCTTGGTTCGCCTCCTAACTCCAGAGATGCGCACTATTTTTTGCTTCCAATCTAGGTTCACCCACCATCAATGCCTAAGACCACAAACACTAGCTTGTCAAATTCAAGTTCATGTCTAGCAATTTATTAAAATGCCATACCTGAGTATCAGTATTATTGAAGTTGTGAATTAAACACCACATATATTGTAATTTTTTTCTTTGAATCAAATAAAAAATTCTAACTCGGTGTCATCCTCAACAATATATATTACAAAATTTGATCAGACGAGCACTAGCAATAATCACCTGAAAAAGAAATGAAATGCCTCTCCATGCTTCTGGGGGTGATAGTGTTCAATTGATTTTTTTTAGGCTATTTCAAAAGGTATTAATATACCTGCCATATAGTTTGTAGGCATAAATATTCGATTTTTTAGAAATAATCGCCAAATCCACAGGCCTATGCTCAAACATATTCAATACATTACCATCTATCAAAGGACTCAGTTTACAAAAGTTTGTGTACACATCAAATTACTGTTCAGGATGCATCAATGCATAGATTATTTTTATGAGCCAAAGTTTATATAAACTTAGTTGGATGCAATTGTGACAAATATTTTTACATATCTATGGATAAATAAACAAAGTGCTTGAAAAAGAGCAACATTACAGATTTTTCAGTTACAAACTAATGCGTCCCGTTGTCCTCTACTGCTGTTTTTAAAGAGCCAGATTTTTGGCTAACATGAGAACATTTGTCTATCCTTGTAATCACAGCTCTCATGATAAATTTGCAAGTCGTACATAGGGGATCAGCCAATCCCCACTGTGAGACAGTTACGCGGAGTGTCTGAGGAACTCGCATTCTTTTGCAGCTGTAGATATTTGATTGTTAAAGTCAGATGATGAGGCTACAGCTTGGATTGTGCACAGTACTAACTTCCACTTGAGGACATACAGTCACTATCAGAGTCAGGAAATCAGAAGAAGGTTAAGTGGTTTACTTTTCTTCAGACTCCCAGCATTTCTTGATAGAACATTTTGCCCTCCTTGAGGAAGGGGGATGCTCTAATTGAAAGAGAAAGCTTAAATTTGAGCCTCTTGCCTGGATAATTGGCCAGCAAGTCTGGGATGCTCTGTGTCCCATAAGAACATTCGCAATACTCCAGGGCAATTGATTCATGGTTGGGCTGGAACTAAAGGCTAGATACACAGTTTGTTTTCCACGCGATGCCTGTCAAGGAGGGCAGGGTAAGACTGGTTCCAAAAAAGACAATCGTTTTCTTCAATTAGAATCAATTTTGTGGGAGTCTGTCGACAGAAAGAAAAATGTTCCCTACAGGTAAGGTTGCATGGTCTAGTTCAGATAGCTCTTAACTTTTTATATGGCAATAGATCCCTAATATTTTATATGGGAAAGGATTCGAAATAAATTCCCAGTGCAGTCCCTGTGCCCAGGAATGGCTAGACAGTTGTTCCCAAATTCAAAATGTACAAGTCACCCTCAGATATGATGTGTACTTTGACATATTTTGCTTGAATAACACGTCTTGCTTCTCCTTTGCAGCCTCTGGTCAAAGCTGCTGCCAAAAACACAATAACACGGAATAATACAACAATTGACGTCCCAAGGTTTGCGGCCCTTCCTGTCTGGCATGGGACAGGTGTGATGGATAGCTGGCACAATGGAAAATAATGTGACAGGAGATATCAGGAGAGCGCATTATTTAGAGCTGCCAAGAGAGCCAATCAGAGGCCGCTCAGCCAAAATCAAAATTGAAAGGCTAAAAATGAGATTTGTATGTGTGGCCTGTATGTTTATGAAACTCGGGATAGCCTGACAAGCGATTTCATTGTTGGCAAAGATGACTGACAGGGTGTGTTGCAAGACAAAGACAAGGCTCGTCAAAGGTCTTTGTGCATTGCATAGGAAGGATCAAAACTGGAATAGCTGAGGGTGGCGTAGCACAGAGATAAGATGCAACAGCACACTGCAATGTCGGCCTCAGTGCTGCATTGCAGGATTTCCTACAGGAAGGGACACAAATACAATGGTAAAGCTAAATATGGGGTTCCCTGTAGAAGAAAAGAATGGGACCTTTCAGATGCGCATTGGGGGCAAGTGACGCGTTAAACCTGATGCTCAAAGTTGGGATAAGTAGCTAAACTTCATATTTTGCGCCATTTTTGAAGTTTGCCGAGATTCTCAATATTGCCCAACTTCTCCTGGGAGAGAGATTTTAGAAACAAAAATAATGTATGGGAAGCATTTGGCAAATCTAGTTTGCAAGAGAATTTTCACACTAATAGTGTGTTGATTGTTGGATTTTCTTGCACAAAAATATTCCCCCGCGATTTTTTCCCAAGATCGCGAAGGGCAAAATGATTAGTAGTTGCGCACTATTTCTTTATGTTTGCATTTATTTGTCAGGATTCAGCTCTGGTTTATTAAGGGGCTTTTGTATGGCACCTATAAATATGACCTCAAAGTCACATCATAGAACAGAATGGTTGCCCAACCTAACCTTTATGGGGGTTACTCTTGATGTCATGGGATTAAAACCAGTGGGTGTTATCAATTTGTCTGACGTTCCTCAAGTACCTGCAATGTGTAGGTCAGGTATTTATTGATATGTGTGTATATCTATGTATATTTTGGCAATTAAATGACACAAAACCATTTTGGGCAGTAAAGTTCACTTAACATCAAATGAGGTTTGACGGATGATACGAGACTGTGTACATTAATTGGTGCATTCTACATTTGCTCTCTACATTTTCACATAGCATAATCAAATTTCACATATGTTCCATCTGAGAAACAGGGAGAACAAATGATTTCCCCAAATCATATACCTTTTGTCCAAATGCCAAATTTGAGAGACGTTGTCATATTATAGTTTTGATACCCACAACAATCAATATTATTTAATTAACCTCCTGTCTATATATGTCTATCTATGTATCCTGCAAGGATGTTACCCAGCCACTCATCTGCCTATTAAAATGACTTACCTTTGATGTGAACTCCTTTGTCCCCTATATGCCAATAAATGTAAACATTGGGTATTCCCTCTCTTCCACTGCTTTGAGATAAAGACTACTCAAGCTGCATTTCTGGTCTTGAGCCACTGGCCCAGGGCCTCATTACAAGAATTACGGTGATCCTGATTCAGCCTCGAACGTGTATTTGTGACCAAATTAGGATTCTGAGATGTGAGGAGAACTTTCACTTATAGCGTTCCTTTCTTTCCTCGTGTATCCTTCACGAGGAAAAAATATTGAGAAACGTGATGGGGGAAAGGGTCCAGAAGGGGTGAGCAGGATTCAGAATATGGTGAGTAAACAGCAATTTCCAAATAATTCCCCATTTCCAGAGCAAAAAGAAACGAGACTATTCCAGAAATCCCGAAATTTGTAATGAATGCACCCCATGGTGTCATCAATTCTGCCCACTGTCTTCTGAACTCTGTCTGCTATCTTCCACGCAGCACGGTTCTAACCTCCAGGAGGACCGTCCTCTACGGAGCAAGGAGGGGTGATGTCAGGGGAAGCAAGCCTTTTCTTCCTAACTTTTTGAACAGGTCAGGTCTAACAGCAGCTTCGGGACCATGTCCCATGACCATTTCGGACACCTGGGTGAACTGTTAGCATTACAATCACGTCAGCCACACACACAGCAGAATCATCACTGTTCTGGAGGAAGAACATCAGTCCTTCTTTTATTTTCAGCACGGTTGTGGAAATGGAATAAGGGTTGCCAATGCATTGGATGTTGAAAGGTTACAGTCCTGGCTGTCCTTCTACGCCTCTAAGCTTTTGTGGAGCAGACCGGCACACAACAGAAATAAGCAAGTGCTGATAAGCACACATTGAGTACTGTTAGAAGTGGGGGTCTCTAGTTGGCAGAGGTAGGTCCCTTTGACCAAGAACCTTGCTTCTAGTCAGGGTAAAGGGGCTACACTCCTAAAACAACCCCTGCTCACGCCCTTGGTAGCTTGGCACAAGCAGGCAGGCTTATCTCAGAGGCAGTGTGTAAAGCATTTGTGAACACATACAGTAATACAGAGAAAACACTACAAATGGACACCACACAAGTTTAGAAAAAAAAGTAATCTTTACTAGACTTAACACAAGACCAAATGACAAAAAATCCACAATACACTATCAAGAATATGACTTTCAGATGGTAGAAATAGCTTAGTTCAATGTAGATGGTAAATGCAACATTTTACTCTCAAAGTACCTTGGATGCATCACGCAAAACAAACAAAAGGGTGTCAGGGGAGGTGATGCGTTGGTTACTTACTGCAACACAGGGGAGGTGATGTGTTGATTCCTTACCGGAAAGGAGGTGATGCGTCGGTTTCTTACTGCGTTCCAGTAATGATGCGACAAGATGGTGCCTCGATGCGATGCGCCGATCCGGTGCGAGAAAATGGTGTCTTTGATGCGATGCGACAATGTGGATGCGATGCGTGCACGCCCGACAGCCGTGCGGTGAAATCGATGGTTTCTTGAGACGCGACAGGCCCTGCGACACGCTTCTCCGCTGATGTGACTGCAGCCTCTGCGGCTTCAGAACGCTTCTCTGATGATGCGACCCACTTCTTCGGCGATGTGATGGCAGTTGCTGAGGCGGCGACACTCTTCTTTCTTGTTGCGTCGTGCTTCCAGCTCCCAGCAACACGCAGTCTCCAGAGGGCCCAAAACAACAGCAGGCACCTCTCTGCAGGTAGAATTCCCAGCAAGGAAATTCAGGGGAAGCTGGTGGTGAAGTCTTTGTGTCCCTGAGACTTCAGAACAGGAGGCAAGCTCAACTTCAAGCCCTTGGAGATCTTCCTTAAGATAGTTAAAGTACACACAAAGTTCCTTTTCTCCTTTCCTTGGCCATACGTAACCACTGCAGGCCAACCCCAAACAGCAAAACAGCACAGGGGCAGTCTCCTCCTTCAGTTTCCTTGGTTTCTCTCCTTGGCAAAGGTTTGTCTTGATTCCCAGAAGTGATCTAAAGTTCTGGGGGTCTGGGCCCCAATATTTATACTGCAAAATATTTTGTTCTCTGTAGGCAGAGAGTGTCCGTGCCCAGCCAAAACCAGTTCTATCCTTCCTGGTGCAGCTTCCTGGTAGGAAGTGGAGACAGCATTGTTGAAAGCAGACTTGGCCCAGGTAGCTGAAAGGAAATCTACTCCCCCTACTCTTTATTCTAGGAAGGCTCAGTCAAGTGAAAGGAAATCTCCTCCCCCTACTCTTTATTCAATGCAGGTCCTATTCAGCTTAGCCCTGACCCATCAGACTCCTGGAGCCAAAGCCCTATGCAGCCCCTTGTCACTCACAAACCAGACATGGAATACACAAACCTAGCAGAGGCATACTGGATGATTAGGCAAGAAAATATCTACTTTCTAAAAGTGGTATTTTCAAACACAGATTATAAAAATCACCCACAATAAAAGATGTAATTTAACATTCTGAGTTCATGCATACTAAACTTTATTTTCCTGTATTGTTTCTAGGGTCAGTTAGGATTATATAAGATGTTATAATCAAACTGCCTATTCTGTTCTATGGGAACAGATAGCCTTGCAATAGTGAAAAACGAAATTGGCTGTAATTCACTATCAGGACATGCCACACACACCAGGCCATGTCCTACCTTTCACCTACAATGCACCCTGCCCTCGGGCCTACCTTAGGGGTGGCTAAGATGTAGCAAAGGATAGGTTTAGGGACTGGCCAGTGTGTGCACTTGCCAAGTCGACATGGCAGTCCCAGACTGCACTCAGGCACTCCAATGGCATGCCTGAGCCATATTTTACAGTCTTCTTCTGTGGGTGGCACAATCCATGATGCAAGCCCAACAGCAGCATTTGATTTAAAGGCCCTGGGCATACATGGTGCGCTGTACTAGGGTCTGACAAGTAAATCAAATAAGCCAATCACGGAGTCACTAATCCAATACAACAATTTACAATAGGGAGCACTTGCACTTTGGCACTGAATAGCAGTGGCAAAGTGCACAAAGCATCTAGACCAACAAAAACACAGGAGGCAACAGCCAAAAAATGGAAGAGGGACCCACGCCAATGGTGCCAGGTCTAACAAGTACTGTTTCTTGAATGTCCATTATTGTTTTTGGCATGTCTTCCTAACTTCTTCAATCTTTTTTAACAAAAGAAATGTGCTCTGTTAACTTGAGAAACTCTTGTCATACTCTGACTTTTTAGATGTAGCTATATTTTTAGGGAATTGTTTACGGGCAATTAAGACAATGGCAATTTAATTATCATATTGTGGTGGCATGTGGGATTCCAGTGGCGTAGCTATGGCTTTTGACGCCCGGGGTGATGAACCCATAGTTTGCTGCCCAGTGCCGGTAAAAGCGGGGAAGGCTGGCGAAAGACCACGATGAGAAGGGAGGAGTGGGTGAGAGACAACAGCAAGCGGCGGGGCATCAGAATAAAAAAAAAACTAAACTTACCTTCCACTCGTGGCTCACTGCTGCCCGCAAAAAAGTGTCTCTGTTGGTTTATTATATTGATATACTTGATCTTTTACATTGTTGAGTAAAGGAAATTGATCTAATAAAAATGCAAGTATTCAGTATTATTATTATTAGTAGTAGTAGTAGAAGAAATAATATTATATGTGTACGTGCCATGTCAAATAATTCATTACATAGCCTTTCCCAATGGCAGGCTACTATCACATGAAGTAACACATCGCGTTGACTGCTGCATTGCCTTTTCCATTTGCACTCAATAATGTGTAATGTCATTTCACTGACTTCGCCACACACTTTGTCTCTGCTGAAATCTTTAAAAGACTTAAACCTGCTGCAGTCTATTCCATGAGGATGTAAGTCTTCGCCTATGATAGGAGGAAAGTAATTTTCTTTTCAGGCATTCCCACTAGTCAGTAAAACGTTCTCGTTTCTGAAACATTGGTGGGTGGCTCAGTACACCAAGCGGGTGGACTATTAGCATCACTGTACTTCTGTGTTTTGCTATGATTTAATTACTTTGTCTCTCTTCTTAACATTGTTGTAAGACCTAGGACGTGACTGTTTAAACGTTAGACATTGCTTCCTTATCAAACTGTTTGGGTCTTGCATGGGTACTTGTTGGTTGGGTGCTTGACATACTTTCCTCATATAGCCTTGAGGTTTCTATTTGTTAGTGATCAAATTCTCTGTCTTTGGTTTGCATGCATCTTTCCCTTGACTTCTCATATAGTGACTTATTGGTCTTCATGCTAAGTGCTTGGCCATCCACCAATGAATATTCTAAATTAACAACCTAACTATACTATGTATGTCTAACTACGTATCCTGCAGGGCTTTTACCTAACCACCCATTTGTCTACTAAATTACATACCTTAGAAATCTCGTATCCATCCATTGATCCATCCATATATACAGTAAGATTTGTTTGATCCATCCATATATGGTATGAATGTATGTATACATCATTCCACCAATCCATACATTCTTTAAACCCTCTCACCCATTCTTCCATCTATTTATGCAAATAATCTACTCATACATATTGTATATAGTTAAAATTAAGGTCGCATAATTAAGCCTCACATCTGACCAAAGCTGATTCACATAGCTTCCATACTATACAGCAATTAACATTACATTCATTGTATATATATCCACTCATCAGTCTTTCTCATCGTTCATCATCCGTCTTCTCAGTTCCACCTCTCTCATCTGTTGCCGGGGATGCCATCCTCCAAAGCTACTTTGCCACTGGATTAGATCTATGTGGGTTATGAGCATATTGTCTGTGAACCCCATGGAACAAATGTGGGCATGTGAATATAATTTCCCGCCTACTATTGACTGTCTATTTTTCCCCAAGGGTATTTTTACTGTAAACGTCTAGTAGTAATTTTACATATCAACAACAGCAAGGAGAAGTTTAGATAGGATGGCTGTCTGCAAGAAGAAGTAATCTAGAACTCAGGTGTGTAAGAAATGTACTTATATTATATTAGTAGAAAAGGTTACTCCTCCTTCTCTGTCACAAACGTAGTCTGGTACTGTTTAGATAAGTAATCAGAGTGCCTTTGTACAGTTAGCCCGATTTCTGTTAGACACTTAGGAAACTCAAAGCTCATTCACCAAATATCCTGTTTCTACCTAGTTGGAACAGAGTATATTTTTAATATGTGCCTGGCCTGGATCTGAATGTAGTTTTTTACAGTTTGTGCTGGTTTTATGTTCTTTTCATGTCTTATATTTTTAGGTTTCCTACGTTTGAGATATCTGACAACCTGGGTTCTTTTGGTCTGTGGTCCACCCATCCTCATCAATGCCAGTTTCTGAAATTCCTAGCTGTTGGAAATTCTGATTTTTGGTTGAGAGGGCTGAAAGGCTTACTCAGGCAACAGCCACAATTCTTGTCACGGTGAATCTCAAAAGTCACTAAATTAACCTATGCTTAACCCTCTGGTAGCTTGGCACACAAGCAGTCAGGCTTAACTTAGAGGCACTGGGTAAAGTGGTTATGCAGTATACATCAGTAGCAAAGTGAAAACAAGACACAAGAAAAATGAGGCCAAAATTAAAAAAAATCGAATTAGTAGAACCGGAGATATGCAATTTTAAAGGTTTACCTAAAAACATCGCCAAGAAGCTGAACGCACTAACTCTGGGTAGATGATCACGCTAGATGGGACAAAGTCACAAGTTGAGGCTGACCACAATGGGAAAACAGTATTTACAACGCTGTCATTACATCGTGCTCCTATTACAACGCGGTTGTTACAACGACCGCATTGTTAGTACTCGATGCATTTACAACGCATGTCATTACAATGACTTGCACTAGGGGGCGTTGAGGTATTGGAAATGAATTTCAACACCTTCCCTACTGTTGCACAAACTGGAGTAGGAATAGTAATTAATGCTATTCCTAAGTCCAGCGCACCCCCTAGTGCAAGTCGTTGTAATGACTTGCGATGTAAATGCATCACGTACTAACAACTCAGTCATTGAAACAACCGCGTTGTAAAAGCACACAATGTAATACATCGTGATGTAATGAGCCATATTCACCACAGTGGAGTGTGGGACAGATACAGGGACCAGGGTAGTACTGCTGTAAATGTTGTCTTCCCAAAGTGTGATGCACAGAGTTCAAATCTTAAGGATTTCACAGGAAGAGCTCAACTGATGCCAACCAAGGATCTAGGATGTGGGGAGGCACCTCTTGGGGATAAGGAACTCACTCCAGCAGAGACCAAGAGGGCTCAGGCAGGTCCAGTTGCAGGTCCAGGCAAGTCCAGTTGCAGGTCTAGGCAAGTCCTGTTGCTGCAGGTCAGCTAGGCAGTTGCAGGGAAAGCCTTTCAAGTTTGTTGTGTCAGCCAACTACCCCTTGGAGTCACTAAAGTTAGCCTGGGAAAAAGGGAGCAGGTCCAGTCTTCCTTCTCAGAGGTCAAGGCAGGCTTCAACCCGCGGGGTAGTCCTCTGAAAAAGAAGGCAGGCCCCAAGCAGCAGGCCAATCCTCTGGTAGCAGCAGGGCAGTTCTCTAGGGAACAAAACATGCAACAAGCAACTGGGTTGTCCTCTGGGGAATAGGACAGCCCTTCTTCTGTATTATCTACAGATCCAGAGTGTACTGATGAATGGCTCAGGAGGTCCCATATTATACCGGGTGCCAACCTTTGAAGTGGGGGAAACTTTCATTTTACCCCCACATCTGATCCTGGAAAGTTCCTTCCTTCACGTGCCCTGGCTCCAAGATGCCTAAGATGACGAAAGGCTGGTGCCAAGTTTCTTTGAGTGTGCTGGAGGCAGCCCTTTAAACTGCTCTGCTCCTCCCATCTTGGCTTTCTTCTGGATGTCTAGGCTCCTTTCTAAACCTGTGCCAATTTCTGTGATCTGTGCTGCTTGAGGAATGGCCTTTCTTATGCAGTGCTGTATTCCTGAGCTTCTTCTCTATGTTGTGCTTCACCATGTCTGTGGGAGGGCTCTTCTCGCACTCCACTTCTCTTCATTAGTGCTCCCTTGGTACAGGTCCTGCACACATCTCTGGGTTTTAATGTCACTGAATGTTGCATCTCCTAGTCAAGCAACCATGTCTCCCCTCATGCATTTCCTTCGGATGCCTTTCACCCTGGCCTTCTCCTACCGCCATATGTTTAATGGCAATATTGCTTGTATAGGGCCTTGGTACTTCTCTTTCAACCTCACACAGGTCACTCGCTTTTATTTCTGTTTCTGGTGCCCTCCCCAGGCCTACTCTCGATTCCGGATATTATTAGTAGGTTCATGTGCACGGTGGAAGAGGGACTTCAGATGACCCCAACAGTAGTCTGTTTGAGAATGAATGGTGTCCCGCGATGAATAAGTCTACCCGCATGCACAGGGAGTATTTCCATACCACCTTCTCATTTTTGTGTCAGACCTGTTCATCTCCACAGCTCCACAATTCTATTTACATGTGATGGTGTGGACTACAGAAAGAAACAAACGGGATCACAGAAAAGCAACTCAGTAAGGTAAATCAAATCCATGACCGAATCTCAGTTTCCTAGTAGCTGTTCAGGGAACTGGAATTCCCTCAGCTAAAGTTCCTACAACTTGTTGTTAACTGATTAATTCAGCGCCGCCCTTTTGAAATCAACTTGTATTAAATCACAGCTCGAGCGAATGCCCTCCACATCTCACCTCCCTGAACCCAGACAGCTGCAGTGATGAGCCTAACTGAATGGCAGCCCTAATCTTATTATCTCAGCTTACCGAAATTGATTTGTCTGCCCTGCATGAATATGTGTTAATGTCTTCCTTTTGTTTCCTTTTTATGGTCAATGCGCAGCCAGACTAGAATGCCAGCTTGTCCAAACGCGGCAACAACACATGTTCAGATTCCAAAACAGCTTGCCTTAGATGACCAGCAAGTGCTTTTTTATTCACACTGATCTTTGATTAGGAAGAAGCATCAACCTTATTGTAGGGCTGCAGCAAAATGTGCAAGGCAACAAAAGCACAAGGGGATGAAGGGAATGCTTGATTTAATCTCAGCCGCTGGCGGTCACTTGGGCTGCCCTGCAATCCATCGCTTTGTTCCCAATATGCCACTATAAACAGAGGCCGCCATTTGCAAATTAGTCTTCATCTTCGTTTAAAATGAATAATCCAACCTGAACTGCTAGAGTCCCTTTTAGAAGGGAAGACAAGCACCCAAGGGCAGTTTCAGCCCGTATAGGCATCGTTGCCGACGTATTCCTCGAGTCCCTTGGCACAGCTTGCACGGGACCCACAAGTGAGTATACGTTACAACCGGACCTAGCAGTTCAGGCTGGACTGCTCTTACTACTAGCGGACCAATGCTGATTTACATATGGTGGGTCTCTGTCTAGAAAGGAACAGTGGGTGAAGAATTCTGGATTGGAGTGCGGTCAGAGTGATCACTAGTGGCGGAAATTAATCTAAGTATTTCTTCCAATGTCTTGCTGTTTGTTGCTGTAGCCTCCCTAGGTGGTACAGGTAAGTTCAGACGTGGCTCCCTTCCTCAATGTGCCACAAGAATCAAGCCTATTCCTCACTGTTGAGGTCTCAAGGGGCCAACAATTATCTGGGATTGCTTTTGTACTCATGCCAAAGAGCATCTTAATATCTCCTTGCTCTAGACACCGCTGATAATTTGCCCATTTGAGCAAAAACAATATGGCTGAAGTATCACCCAATGGCTTACAGCCTGTCTGACTTAAGCCCAAGCCATGCTAAAGCCAACGATGACAGGAGGTCTATTTGATTTTAATGTACAGTCATAACTATGAGCAAGGCGCATGTGCACAACTTCATTCACCGGTAAAGTAATTTTACTTCTGAAACATTTTCAAATTAGATTTAATTAATTTTAAGTTGAAAAATATATTTCGTCATTGTTTTGGAATACTTTCAATGTTAGTTTCA
The DNA here is from genome assembly GCF_964204655.1 of Triturus cristatus. Taxonomy (NCBI): domain Eukaryota; kingdom Metazoa; phylum Chordata; class Amphibia; order Caudata; family Salamandridae; genus Triturus; species Triturus cristatus. The sequence goes on from NC_140584.1 coordinate 48,309,580, forward strand.
CTATAAGCTTTTACATGTTGTCTTACAAATGTGTGAACTATATTTATAGCTAAGTTCTCTGTTTAAAAAGTATAAACAAACACAAACTCCCCCAAGTCTTAAAATTTGCTAGCCTATGGTTTAAGCTGTTGCCTTTTTAAAATATACTTAAACAATGATAAATTGAGGAGTACCACTGAATATGTTTTACATATCTGTCCAATAAAAGGATATATAATACATTTTTAAAAACTGCACATTTACCCAGACAGATCTCTATTGCTGAGAGAGTTGCTTAGAATCTTCGGCTTGCTTTTGTGTTATTCCAAAATAAATGGGTACTTTAATCTTGATTGTTGAAGTGGTATCACACGATGACCAGTAAATGAATCTCATTTTGAGAAACCAGTTTCTGTACCCTCCAATTTATGCAAGAGTCAGAACAGAGCGAGTGAAGTAGCCTGAATCAGCCAGAAGCAGAAAAGTGATTCACCATCTATGGGAGGATCACCACTACCTAGGAGCCATTTTGTGATGTTCCTAGAACCCCAAGCAATGTCATAGTTCCCTTTGTTATAGTATAAAGATATTCTACATTACTCTAACTCAAGTTAATAGAAAGTGACTGTAATCTAATAACATATGATGCTCTTGTTGTGCTAACTCTGCATAAGGGAAATGTTAATAGTATGCTAAGTCAGCAAAATGAAAGAGGCACTGGTATGTTGACATATGTTGATCTCACACGATAGAAACTGGGCATGATCTGCTTACCTTACAGAATTGAACTCGGATAAGATGAGCCAACAGTGCATAATGTAAGGTGGCAATGAAAAGTTAATTGGCCCTAAAGAAAATTGGCTGTGCGAGCACGAGCATAATGTCTAGCGACTGTGATATGTGACCAAAATAGAAATCAGTGATATGCTATTTGAGTATACTAGAAACACAGAATGGCATGAAATTGGACCAAATGACAATTTGGCAAGAGGTGCTATATTGGAATAATAGACATTGATCATGATTTGTTAACTGGCCGTGAAGGACTCTGGCAGTCACCAGTTAAGTGAGTATAATGACAATCAAGTGCCATCTGAGAAGAAAAGAAAGCAACAGCCATGTGCCAACTGCGCATAACTGGAAGAAATAGTGGTGTGCTAAATTAACATTATTATAACGATTCATAATATGTTAACTGCACATTATGCATCTGGCCGTAGTGTGTTAATGGAGTATAATAAAATGGTGCCATGTTGTATTAACTAGACATGGCAGTTATAGTTGGCAGAAATTAAACTGGCCATGACATGGAGATATATGTGGGTATAATTGTCCATCTGAGTGATGAGCTAACTAATCATATTGGACTCTGGCCACGGTGTACGCAGTAAGCTTAATAGCAACTGGTCATGGCGTGCAAATTGTACTTAAGAGCAGTTAGTTATATTTGGCTGTCTAGGCATAGGAGAAACACATCTTGATTTTCTAGATATGTATCAATCAATATTCATACAGCACAGCACTGTCACCCTAGTGGTATCTGGACACTGAGGGTGCTATGTCTCTTTCGAAAAGTCTGCCCGGGAGGGTGCTGTTTCAAGGTGGAGAGGCAGGTCATTCTAGGTTTTGGTGGTGAGGTAGGAGAAGGCACTTACCCTGCTGCGGCAGACGCAGGGGGTGTGTGAGGGAGACCGAGGAGGAGCAGAGGTGTCTTGCCGCCAGATGGAAGTTGAGTTGGTGGTTCATGTAGGATGGTTCTTGATCGTGTAGAGCTTTGTAGGCATGCGTGAGGATCTTGAACTGGTATTGCTTCTGGTTGGGGAGCCAGTGGAGGTTTCTGAGGTGGTGGGTGAAATGGATCCATTAAGGGAGGTCCAGGATGAGTCAGGCTGCAGTGTACTCTATGGTCTGGAGTTTTCTGAGGAGTTGGGTGGAGATTCCTGAGTGGAGAGCATTGCCGAAGTCGAGGCAGCTTGTGACGAGGGCCTGCGTGATGGTCTTTCTGGTGTTGATTGGAATCCATCTGAAGATTCTGCGAAGCATGCAGAGGGTGTGGAGGCAGGAGGTGGTGAACGCGTTGACTTGGCGGTTCATGGTCAGTTGGCTGTCAAGAATGATGCCAAGTTTGCATGCGTGGTCTGTTGGTGGGGATGTTGATCTGAGTGCCATTGGCCACCAGGTGTGGTCCCAGTCAGAAGAGTTCTTCCCAAAGATCAGTAGTTCTGATTTGTGAGAGTTTAGTTTGAGGCAGTTGTCTCTCATCCATTTGACTACATTGGTCATGGCGTTGTGGAAGTTGATCTTGATGTTTGAGGGGTTGTCGATGAGTGAGAGGATTAGTTGAGTGTCGTCTGCATAGGACATTATGATGAGTTCATGGGATCCGACAACCTCTGTGAGGAAAGTCATGCAGATGTTTATCAGGGTGGAGCTGAGGAATGATCATTGGGGAACGCCGCATATGATGTTCTTGAGTGCGGAGTTGAAGGGAGGCAGTCGGATGCTCTGAGTGTGTCCTGTGAGGAAAGAGGAGATCTATTTGAGGGCATTAAGTCGTATGGCAATATGGAGTCTGTTGATGAGGGTGTGGTGGGAGACGGTGTTAAACGCTGCAGAGAGGTCAAAGTGGATAAGGGCCACAGTCTCTCAACAGTCAAGGAGAGTTCTAATGTCGTCTGTGGCAGCAATCAGGACGGTCTCAGTGTTGTGGTTGGCACGGAATCCAGATTGTGATGCTGGTGAGTTCCATGCTGATTGGGTTGGTTCTGGGGTTGAAGAGATGGTGGGGGCAGGGGTTGGTGGGCGTTGCAGCGTGGATGGATGACATATGGCTGTAGTGGTCGGAGGGGTAAGCGGGGACCAGTTGGGGATCGTCAGTCTGCCGTTCACTTGTTGGTCAAGGCTATCGAGGTTGAGAGCAGTGGGTTGGTGGGGGTTGAAGTTGTTGTAGATGGTGGCAATCTTGCTGTGTAAGTAGTCCAACAGGATGTCGCAAAGTTCTTGGGAGAGGTGGATAGTGTTTTCTGTGGTTATCGATTTGGAGAATTCCTTGACTATTTTTAAGAGTTTCTTTGAGTGGTTGGCCGCAGTGTCGATGCGGGCAGTGATGGCTGCTCTCTTGGCTTCCTTGATGAGTTGGTGGTAGTTGCTAAGGGCTGCCTAATGGGTGGCTTTGTCAGAGGGGTTCTTTGCTTCTTAAGTTGGTAGAATTTGCGCTTATTGGTTCTGTGCTCCGGGGTGTACCAGCTCGCTTGTTTGGAGGCTTTGTTGTTTTTTGCTGGTGTCAGTGAGGGGACTCTGTCGGCTCATTTGGTGATCCAAGTGGAGAAGTTCTGAACAGCCCAGTCAAGGCCTGCTGAAGCTTTGTGTTGGGTGGTGCTTAGGGCGTGTGTCCACTGGGTCCTGGTTACCTTGCCCCAGCTCCGGTGGGAGGAGCTGTGGTGGTTGGTGAAGGTATGCTTGGTGTCGCAGATAGAAAATTGAAAGGTGGCGTGCTCGGTCAAGGTAAGTTCTGTGACATGGCTGAATTTGATTCTGCCACTGGAGGTGAAGATGGGGTCGAGTGTGTGACTGACTTTGTGTGTGAGTTTGGTGACCAGCTGGGTGAGACCAAAATGTTTTACGTTCTCCAGAAGGGTGATGGAGTTGGTGTAGTTGGGGTCGACGACATGGAAATTGAGATCGCCGACAAGGAAGTAGTGGTGGGAGTTGATGGAGGGGGGGGGGGGGTGATGAGGTTGAAGATGGCATTACAGAATGCTGATTGGGGTCCTGCGGGTTTGTAAATGAGGGTTCATCTTATTGTGGTTTTGGCATTGGTCTGTAATCAGAAGTCGAGGTGTTCCATGAGAGGTATTGAGTTGTCGTTGGTGATGGTGCATCGGATGGTTTCCTTTAAGAGGATGGCGATGCCCCTGCCTTGTTAGTTAGTGCGGTCTTGGTGTAACATCGTGTAGCCGTTGTTAATGGCTGTGGCAATGTCAGGGTTCAAGGAGGGTTTGAAGCACGTTTTGGTGATCAAGGAAACACCCGGGGAGAGGGTGGTGCTGGTGTCCCAGATTTTCATAGTGTGTTTGGAAAGGGAGCAGGCGTTGAGCATGATGCAGTGGAGCCGCTCTGGGTTGTCAGTGGTCTTTTGGGCAGAAGTGGAGCGGGATCCAGTGTGGGCTAGTGGTCTTGTGTTGCAGGAAAACCGCAGTGGCAACATGTGAAGGGGCCTTTGGACGTTCGAAGGGAGGACATGCAGCAGCTGTTGTTTCCGCTGTCCAGGATCCAGTGCCAGGAGTTCTTTGGCAGTGTAGCGGCAGATGGTAGAAGGACCAGGGTTCCTGGTGCTGGGCAGGGTACAGCACAGAGAGACGCTGACGGGCTTGCCTTTAGCACGCAATGGCCTTCATAAATAGTCCTGGGAGGTGGGTGGGGCTGGCAGGGAGGGCGGAGGGCGGGAACCAACAGAAGCAGGAAGAGAAATAGCAGGAGTGGGAGAAGCAGAAAATTGTACAGACATAAATGAACTGGTGGTCAAAAGATAAAAAATGCCCATGTGAGAAGACAAGAGTCAGTGCCCAGAAGCTTACAGAGAAAATACAAAATCTCTAACCCACAGGAAAATCTGAAAATGTGGATAGAAGAAGCAGAGTTATTCCAAAAGGATTTCCATCAACTGCCAAGAGAGGCCAGTGTCATCACTTGGTCATCCTTGACTCTTGCTACTATTCCTCTAAGCCTAGAGGCAAACCAAGTAGCAAAGATCAAAACTGGACAGTAAAGTAAAAGCCAGGTTTAAGAAATAGACCAAGAGTGGCCAAACACATCTCGTGTGGTGGAAAGTGATAGCGCAGTGCCAGTGAGTGAAAATTAAAAAGGGATTTGGGAGGGAGAAACTATACTTTTAATACACATCTCCCTGCCAATCCAATTAAAAAGTGTAGCGGCAACTTTTAACAAATAGGTTGCGTCTCAAAAAGGTCAACTAGTTTCAGCCTGGGGGGATTGCGTTCCCGGCTTTCTTCAGGACCAGAGGTTGTGATAGCTACTGCAAAAAATAGTGATGAAAAGAAAAAGAATATAAAACAAGTTGTCAAACAATACAACCTGATGTGGTATAATCTCTGAACAAGTAGGGTGCACTTCACTCCTGACTTGTGAGAGATTCTGACCTCACCTCACCCGGTGATGAACTCAGGTAAAGGAGACCCCGCCCTCTCCGTCGGTGTCTCGGTCCCTCCTAAGTTCTGTGGGAGAAGCAGAAAATTCACAGAGTTTAAACCCAAATTAAACACTTAAATGAAATGAATAAGCCGTAAATCGTGCTAAAAAGCACCACAACTGTAGTCTGTAAAGTTAAACTGAAAATACCAGGAATGAACATGGCAATGAGACCGTGGCAGGCGGGACCGAACCAGGGGTCCTTGAAGGCAGGGACGGAGGCATAGTCCTCAAGCTTGTGAGGCTAGGCAGCAGCCTGGGGGAAGCAGCGCACCAAACCATAGGTCAGGGGCTGCTCATGGGAGGCTGTGCAGCGACATTCATAAGTAGTCCTGGGAGGTGGGAGGAGCTGGCAGGGAGGTGGGAGGGGCTAGCAGGGAGGCAGGAGGGTGGTAACTAGCAGGAAGAGAAACGAAGGGAGCGGGCGGGCTACAAATCACCACAGAGTTTAAACATAACAGTAGTCAGTAAAGGGAAACTAAAAATACCAGGAAAACACCAGGGCAATGAGCCCATGGCAGGTGACACCGAACCAGGCGACTTTGAGGGATCGGACCGTGTTGGATTCCTCGAGGTTGGGGATCTTGGCAGCAGCCAGGGGGTGCGGCGCACAAGACCAGGAGTCAGGGGCTGCTCGTAAAACAGAAAATAGGGCTAATGTTGTATTTGCATATACTGGGAAAGAGGAGTGACATGTTTAATGCCTATAAGGAAACAGATCATGTATTTATAACTGTGCATAATGGCAATTGTTGAAAAAAAATTAAACGAACTTGCTATAAGTGGAATACTTTGTATTAACTAGGTAACATAAACATGGATCATCAAATATTAAGTGACGTTAATAGAAACTGGCACAGGTTTGGTTCATGGACGTGTTCATGGACTATGATGATGCAAGCAAATGATTAATTGTCATGAAATGCCAAGAGGGCAACTTAGCAACTGGTCATTCGATGTTTTATAGAAATAATGGACATTAGTCATACGCCATGATGTTCTAAATGTGAATAATTGATATGGCACGTGATGTACTAACTGGGTATAAGTGGAAGGGAAATGAATCATGGCTTGCTAACTCGGCGAATTGGAAACTGTAAATATACCCACCAGACATAATAGAAACCGATAATGATGTTCAAGAATACTTAAACGTCAAGCAGTACGTAAAAGCGTACGAAGAAACGTGATATATGCTGTTACTATAGGCTTAACAATCTATGCATCTCAAATAAAGAAATATATTCGGAAGTCTTTTTTTCTTCAATATAATAGCAAGACAACCATAAATTACACCCTAATAAGACCTGATTATGGTACTGCATTGATAACTTATTGCCGCTCTAATGTGTTCAGTTTTGCTAATCTTTTTAAGGGCACAAATGGGTCCTGGATATTTCGCAGAGTTTGACTGATAATCCTTGTGTGTGTGGTCCAGGTTAGACGTCCCCATCACCCCCAGAGGCCCAGGCTCTCTGCCTCTCGGGACGCACAGGCGGTATGACGCAATGACGCTAGAGCAGCCTGGTCTGCGTTCCTTTAGCGGCCTGGACAGACGTCCTTGGAGCAGCCCTGCACGCTGTGACTTAAGGAACCCAGAGGGGCGTGTGAAGCGATGGAGCGTCTTATTACGGGGTAAATAGGGGAGGGGGCTGGGTCACAGCTAAACGCATCTTTAGGATGGGGTTTACCTTAAAAATGCTACAATGTTGCTACTGTTATGTTTGAGGGGAACACCCCCATGCCCATGGAGTGGGTGGTCTAGCCTGTGACCCGGAAGAGGTCAGGGAAATAAATGGGGGCTGGACCGGATGATCCGGGTCAGTGCACCGTAGCACATACACTGCGTAGGTCTGAGTTATTTCCTCTCCCCGAGTCTGGAGATTGTGCCGTCCGCCTACCTGAGCGCTGATATCCCCTGGGCCCCTTAGCACACAACAACTGGCGACGAGGGGGTGTGTTGACCTCCTGACCCGCGCGGGCTGCTTCCTCGCTGCCTGCATTCCTTCCTGGGCCCGGGTGTGCTCCTGAGCGCCGAAGCGCTGCCTGACCCGCTCTGTCCCGGAGCGCTGATCCTCGCACGTGTGTGCGATTCCGAGGCCTGTGCCTGCCGCCTCGCTGCTCCCGCTCTTCCTCCACGGCCCGCATCGGGGCCGATGTCGTCACGGTGACGGCGCACGCGCAGAGGCCTGGCGCCGCGCGCACAGCGCGTGAGAAGGTGTTCTCCTCGACGGCCTGCTGCCTGCTGGTTCCTCGCAGCACATCGGGTTCCGGTGGTGCTGTTTTGCCGGACGGACGGACGCCTGCTGCAGCCTGCTGACTCCTGGCCAGGTTCAGTACGTGTGGCTGGCGTGGAGGTGGTGGTGTGCACTCTGGGCTGCTGGACGACTGTGGGGTATTCCTGACTGCTGCGTCTGGCCACGGGGACCGATCCTGCGGCCTCTGATCGCCACGTGGGGCGCGCTGTCCCGAGCTGACCGCCCGGACCCTGAGGCCTGTTTGCTGAAGTGTTTGAGGCCGCGATTTCTTCACTACCTGTGCCGGAGGTGAGGGGTTTTTGGTTCTTGTGAGACTGCTTCCGCCCCTGTGGCCCATCCTCTGTCCCGCGCCGGCGCCTGCTGCATCGGACATCTCGCCCATCCGGTGTGAGGATGTCGACCGTGCCCCCGGTTGAGGCGTTCATAGTGGACGGCCCGCCATCCGCCCAGGTGGCTAAGTGGAAAGAGTGGCTGGAGCGTCTGGAGAACTATTATGCCGCAGTCGGCCTCAAGCCCGAACGACATCGGCCCATGCTACTGCATCTGGGTGGTGCGGCCATTCACCGGCTAGCCAAATCTGTGGTGGAAGTGGGCCCTCCGTACACCTACGCTACGCTCAAGGCTGCTCTGACCGCGCATTTTGAACCCCTAGCCAATCCAGATTACGAACGTTTCCTCCTACGTCAAGCTAGGCAACTACCGGAGGAATCGGTTGACACTTTCTATGCTCGGTTGAAGGAGCTGGCGAGCACCTGTACCCTCCCGGACACCGACGACGAGCTGCGGGCCCAGTTCATCCAGGGCTGCTCGTCCGTCAAGTTGAGGGAAAGGATCCTTGAACTGCCCGGCATCTCCATGGCTGACATGCTTACCATGGGCCGGTCTAAAGAATTGTCCAAAGTGCGTGCCGCACATATGGAGACAGCCCTTCAGCGTCAAGTGAAGACGGAGCCAGTGAACGCGGTGGTGGCGACGACCTCGAAGAAAGCAAATTCGAAGAGAACGGAGCAAAGCAAACCACCATCATCGTCTCGTTCCTGCTACATGTGCGGAGGACCGTACCCGCACCAAGGTCAATGCCCTGCACAGGGGAAAAGGTGTACGGCGTGTCGTCGTCTAAACCATCTGGCCAAAGTATGCCGCTCAGCGGGACGTCAACGCCAAAGTCGGCAGATCAATGCGGTGGAGGCCCTTTTACAGGAGGCTGAGGAAGATGATATGGACGACGATGAAGACGAAGGCACGGTCCATGTCATTCACGCCCTGCAACCGGACGGATGTCCGAGGCGAAGGGCCCCAAAGTGTCACGTCACGATTGCTGGACACCTGACGCCGGTGCTGATTGATACAGGCGCGTCCATAAACATAATGGCCCAGTCCATGCTGAGATCCTTCCCGGTACAACCCGTCCTAAAGCCCACGTCCATACAGGTGTATGCCTATGGCTCCGGCACACCGCTCACGGTACTAGGCGTTTTCACCACCGACATCGCCCATGAGGCTCACTCCGTTCGCACCAAAGTGTACGTCACCAAGGAGGGTGCGGGAATGCTGCTGGGCTGTCGTACGGCGGAACATTTGCAACTAGTGGTGTTTGCCTTCGCTGTGCACCTGGAAGATATTGAGTCACTGGTGGACGAGTTTCGAAACCTGTTTGACGGAATAGGATGTTTAAAGAACCACATGGTACGGCTACACGTGGACCAATCAGTGCAACCGGTTGCTCTCAAGCACCGGAGAGTAGCGTTCCATCTGCGGCCGAAGGTAGAGGAAGAACTGAGAAAGTTGGAGGCCGCTGACATCATTGAGCGAGTGGAAGGCCCGACACCATGGGTCTCCCCCATAGTGATAGCCCGAAAACCGAAACAACCAGGTGAAGTCCGAATATGTGTGGACATGCGTTTGCCGAATCGTGCTATCAAGCGGGAACGCCATCTGACACCCACGGTCGACGACATCGTTGCGGAGGTCAGCGGATCGCACTGGTTCTCGAAGATGGACCTCCGGGCAGGCTACCATCAACTCCTGCTGGATCACGAGTCAAGGGCCATAACCACTTTCTCCACCCATGTGGGACTGCGCCGCTACAAGCGCCTCAGTTTTGGGGTGTCCAGCGCGGCGGAAGTGTTTCAGGACACCATCAGGAGTGTATTGGCTGGCCTCAGTGGGGTTATAAACGTCAGCGATGACATCCTGGTACATGCACCGACTCTGGAGGAACACATGACCCGCCTACGTTGCGTATTCCGGAGGCTTCAGGACAGTGGCCTGACGCTACATCGTGAAAAGTGCGAATTCCTCAAAAAGGAGATAGCGTTTTTTGGATATCACTTCTCACAACAGGGGGTGTCGCCCGACCCCGCAAAGGTCCGTGACATCCAGACGGCCCCTGCCCCGACCACAGTCACCGGAGTGAGGAGCTTCCTGGGCATGGTCACCTACTGTGGTCGGTTCATCCGGAATCTCACGAACCTCACGGCACCCCTCCGGGACCTCACAAAGAGCGCTGCCACGTGGGAATGGGGCCCCGCTCAAGAGGATGCTTTTCAGGCCACCAAGAACGCCTTGTCTGCTGAAACCACCTTAGCGTACTTTGACCCCGCCCGGGAGTCTGAACTGTCGGTGGATGCCAGTCCAATTGGGTTGGGTGCCGTTCTGTCCCAGAAGCAACTGGACGGTGAGTGGGCCCCGATAGCCTACGCGAGCAGGGCTCTGACGGAAACAGAACAACGGTACTCCCACATCGAAAAAGAGGCGATTGCAATACACTGGGGGTGTCGCCACTTCCACCTCTACTTGTATGGACAGCCTTTCACAGTTCACACTGACCACAAACCGCTGATTCCTCTCTTCATGGGCGTGTCGTCAAAACCACCCCCAAGGATTGAGAAATGGATCCTGCAGCTGCAAGAGTACCAATTCACCGTCGTCTACCGCCCCGGGGCACAAAATCCAGCGGACTTCCTGTCCAGACACGCCCGGCCGGTCACCCGAGAAGAAGAGTCGGAGGCTCAAGAGACGGAGGAGTACGTCAGGTTGGTGGTGGAACGCTCTCGCCCTCTGCCCATCCGGCTAGAGGACATCCTGGAGGCGACCAAACGAGATGATTGTTGGGAGAGGGTGATCTCAGCGGTTGGATCTGGAAGGTGGCATTCCCTGCTGGAGGACCTGACACACCGTACAGTTGATGCACAAGTGGCGTTGAGAGCTCTTCACAACGTCCGGTCCGAATTGGTTGTGTCCCCCGAGGGATGCCTGATGAGAGGCACGCGCCTAGTCATCCCCAGGTCACTACAGCAGCGGGTGGTGGATCTTGCTCACAACGCGCACCAAGGGGTGGTTAAGACCAAATCACGCCTGAGGAGCAAAGTGTGGTTCCCGGACTTGGACAGTGTGGTGGAGAGAACAGTCCGGTCCTGTGCGCTCTGCCAAGCGGCGGGGCCCGCTGATCCGCCTGCCCCAATCCTGACGGAGGACATACCTCCTCACCCGTGGAACCGGGTGAGTGCAGACTTTGGGAGCCTACCAGATGGCCGACACATGCTTGTCGTCATTGACGATTTTTCAAAATACCCCGAGGTTGAGATAATGGACTCCATTACTGCAAGCCACACCATACCTCGGTTCGAGAAAATCATGGCCAGCCACGGGTTAATCAAGGAGCTCCGCACAGATAATGGTCCAACTTTCGCCAGCCATGAGTTCTCTGAATACCTCAGGTCAAGAGGTGTCCGACATGTGAAAATCACGCCCCGGTGGCCCCAGGCTAATGGTGAAGCGGAGCGCTTTATGCGCACCTTGAACAAAGTACTCCGGATAGCAGTATCTCGAGAACAGAACATGGAGTGTGCCCTGTACAACTTCGTAAAAGAATATCGACTGACACCTCACTCGACCACCATGGCCAGCCCTGGGTCCTTGTGTAACCAACGGATGCTGAATGATGTGTTTCCTCAGGTGACAACATCCTCGCCTGCATATCGTCAAGTGTCCAAACGCCTCCGACAGAGGCGGGCCAAGAATGACCGAATGTCCAAGAGGCGCCATGCCAGAAGCAGCGCGTTGGTGGCCGGTGATGTGGTGCTGGTGAAAAACCGACATCCCCGAGGGAAGTTCTCCCTTCCTTTTGAACCCGCGCCCTGGGTGGTCCAGGCAGTAAAGGGCACGATGGTCACTGCCCAGAGGGGTCGTGAGACAGTCACCAGGAACGTTTCCCAGTTCAAAAAGTACCAATGCCCTGCACAACCAAGTGAGGTGGGGCCAGAGTTTGAGGATGGCCAGGCAATGGGTGACGTCGTCAATGAGGGGAATGGCTCACCCGGATCTGCTCCCCCAATGCCCGAGGCCGCAGTGGAACATTTGCCCGGGGCAGCCGGAGCTGAAGGCAGTGGAGCTGGGAGCGAAGGGCGAGGTGGTCACCGATACCATCTCCGAGCCAACCCGGCGGTGTCGTCTCGACTGAAAGGTTTTGTGATGGACTGAGGAAAAGAAATGCAATGGTTTTCCTCGTTCTTCTTATCTCTCTCTCTCTCTCTCTCTCTCTCTCTCTCTCTCTCTCTCTCTCTCTCTCTCTCTCTCTCTCTTCTCCCTCTTCCTCCATCTCTCTCGTGCTTCCATACTGTCTGTTTTTGTTTGCCATGATAAAGGAGGAATGTTATGTTTGAGGGGAACACCCCCATGCCCATGGAGTGGGTGGTCTAGCCTGTGACCCGGAAGAGGTCAGGGAAATAAATGGGGGCTGGACCGGATGATCCGGGTCAGTGCACCGTAGCACATACACTGCGTAGGTCTGAGTTATTTCCTCTCCCCGAGTCTGGAGATTGTGCCGTCCGCCTACCTGAGCGCTGATATCCCCTGGGCCCCTTAGCACACAACAGCTACTATGACTCTTTAGGAAAGCGTCAAAGCGAGCACAGCCTCACAATTCTTAAGCTTCTAATGAAGGTAGGATTATTTTTTCACTTTATAACACTTTGCACGCACTTTACTTTTCCTGGGCTATATATATGGGCTGCGGCACCAAATATTTCATGCCGAGTGTCCCATGTGGGCCCTGGGAGCGGTGCAGCTCTCCATAAAGCGCGCCAAGGATGCCTCTAATGGAGACCAATTATGGATGGGGAATGATTAAAACCCAATTAATGCAGATGGACCCATACTTAGAGCTCTGCTAAGGAACTAGCAAATGAGCCATTCCCGGAGTCCGCGCCGTCGAAGCACCTGTCAATTCTTATTTGAAAGGAGCGTAAAAGGCCCAATCTTGTCGAGGGCTAACCTTCCCACCCTCCTCCGCCGGTTTCCATAACAACGGTGCACAAGAGCAAGAAATAGCAGCGCGTTCTTGAGGAGAAGGTGCTGGGGACGGCGGATGTTGCTCAGCTCGCCGTAAACACTGAACTGTCTCTTTCGCCTCAACCCTCAGGAAGGTTTTTTTTCTTCTGTTTCCGTGTTTTTTGTGCATTGCTCGCGGTCTCGCCCGGGTGATCTGTGGTGAATGAGCAGATAATGAGGAGGGCGGTTCTGCCGAGACTTCAGCGACGCACTAAGCAGCTGAAAGAGTGGGAGGGCAGACAACGCACCCTCGAAACCCTGACCTCCGTGGCGGTCTCTTGAAAGAATGCTCACGGTGGTACTTGCGCAGCGTTGTACTTGTGAGTGTTTGCCCTCAGAAGCCCTCCTTTCTTTTGGTTGTCTGCTGTGACTTTTTTCTCATCACTGCCTCAGAACATCACCCTGACAGAGTCTGCCACCGTGTGGGCCATTCTCGGAGGCTTTTAAGGGGCACTATCTCCAAAGAGTCAGTGAGGCTTAGCTACTCAAGGCCTCATTTACAAAAAAAAATTATGCAGCGTGGCACTGCATGCCATTTTGCTGCGCCGAGCTGCCTCATTTTAAAAGCACAAGGATTCGTCATATTAACAACAATACAACGCATCTGTGTGCTTTCCGCTGTGCTGTGTACAATTGGCTGCCATGGGCCAGCGCAGGCACCCTTGTGTCTTGTTGCAAGAGTGCCTGCGTTGAGGGGATTATTGTTTTTGTGCACGAAGGGACACCTCCCTGCACAAGAACAATCATTGATGGTGTTTTCCTCTTTTTGTGTGTGCTGCATTCTGAAGCATTCATAGAAAGAGGAAAAAGCGAGGAGAAATAAAACTATTTCTCGTTGTTGTGGGAGGCGTGGGATTCTGATGTATTCCCGGCTTTACAAACCTTTGTAAATCTGAGTATGTGTCCATTTCCATGGATGTTTTGTGGTAACACCCAAAGCAACACCCATTGAACGCCCCTTTCACGCAGAGTAATGAGTGAGAGGGGCCCATATTTAGAAGGCCATGAAAAGTAATGCAGGGTGACTTTACGTGGCCTTGTGAATATGGCAGGCACACTGCACTGCCGGTGAGTCCAAAAAAGTGACGTTTTAGCCTCGGTCTGCACAATATTCTAAAGGCCCCTGACTGAGGCCCTACTTCACTGCCTCGACTAAGCGTGCTTTGATCAACCTCTTTAACTCTATCCTTACATTGTCAGTAGGCGGTCAGTCTCTGCAACTGTCTTGACACTTCCCCCAAACCAGTTTTCATATCTTTGTCTATAAGTGCCCCTTCAGCGATCAGTGTCTGTACCTACATTGGGCCACAGTCCAGTGACACAAGTGTACTGGCTCCACAAGGGTGGGACTCGGTCCTCTAAATGGAAATAGAGAAGTGTACGTTCTCCCTAATTCAGGGTACCTGCTTGCCTCTGACAAGTGCTGGTACTCCCCTATCAGAAGAATTGCGCCAGTGCTGAGAGATGCAGGTACTCTCCCTTTCAAATGAAAGAAGTGCCGGTGGTTAGTACCAGATAGTACCAGCCCATTTAAAGCACTGGTGTTGGTGCCAACAATAGTACACCTGCACTGCACTCTCATCGGTAGCACTCATTTGAAGAGTTGTAAGCTTCCGGAACATTTATGCTGAGTGTCCACTCTGGCATCAGTCTCTGCTTTTCTTCTGCAATATCCTCTCAGAGGCCAGCCCCTGGGCTGTGCTGACGGCTGACCTCCCAAGAAGCCTCAGAGGGGCTCAATTTAAGCATCACATGTGGGCCACCGTCCATTTTCTCTTCAAATAATATTTGCAAATACCACTGGCAAATAGTGCATTTAAAAGCATATTGGTTAAAAGTGGGTGATTCTAAGACTACACTATCGAAAATTGAGCATTTTGTATTTGAATAAACATGGGTTTAATTTGATCAACGAACGGCTGGTCCACGAAACAATTATACTTGGGGATGCCGATTCTCTCACCGCTTCTCCGCACTGTAATCCGGGCAGTAATATCGTCTTCCAGAATGTTTGTTGCTCCTTTATTTCTAGGCGGCCTCTCGATGGCATCCATGGTGCAGCGATTTCCAATGCGATTGTCGAGGTGATAGGGCAAGGAAAGCCACCGGCGACGCTTCTTCCCGTGGCGATGCTCCTCAGCGGCGATGACTCCGGTGCCCCAGGCAAACCGACGGTGATTCAGTCTTGATTTCGTGTTCCTCTTGCAGGGTGGTGGGGGTTTGTGTGTTATCTCTGGGCCTTGCGCCCCTATTTAACCCCCCAGCTGCTTGCAGTCGGCTACCTTGGGGTGCCCCCTTTTTCGCGGGCTTCCGTGACAATGTGGGGGGGGGGGCTTCCCACCTCCGGGCAGCGTTTGCCACAGGCCTCCATCGGGTCCGGCCGCGTATTCCCCGGCCCAGGTTTCTACTTGGGGATGAAGGTTTATTTTTGAAGGAATTCGTGGCAAATTGGCAAAGTTTGCTGGGATCTGAAGACCACTTTATTTTAAGATGTAGAGGTATTTACCTCAAAGTAACTTGGGCATTTCGTGGTAAATGATACATTTCACATCACATTTTGTCAATAGTATCAGGGTGAACTGAATAGATTCAAAGATAATTTCGACAGAGATTAGCCCCCAAATTATGTCTGTAATAGGTATAAATCATTCACACCTTCAGACTTGGACCTCATAATCATGGTAGTGTCCTATAGTCATGGCACAACTTGCCAACACTGTTTGTGGCAGAAAAGAGAAGTTGAGATAACCAATTGCCACTGTGAAGTGAGGTACTATAATAATAGAGTTCACATGGCTTGAAAAGCTTGTCTGGCCAGGAGAGTGACAGACGTTCATATTTGACTACATGTCTTTTAGATGCACCACCATGTCTGTACATCTCCCTATTTCCTCCGTCAACTTCACCCTTGATGAAATAGATACAATAAATGAGCCATGGGCTCTCCTGGAGCCCTAGTGCCACCTGAGCCCAGTCTCCAGGTCTCGGCCTCATCCTCTCATTGGTTGTCAACTCAGACAGTCTTGCAAAGGGTGCTCTGTCCTGAAAGCGCACTCTGCAGGTCAATCTCTGTCTTTGTCCTGACAGTGTCCCCCCATGAATCAATCACTCTCTTTACAGTGATCTGGTAGGGCTGAGCGCTGAGTCTGTCCCTAGAGAGCCATCCAAGGGTTCAGTCCCTGCCTGTGTCCTGACAGTGCGTCGCATGTATCAGTCTGTATGTCTATCCTCTTAGGGTTCTCTTGGGGATAACACTCTGCCTTGTATGGACCCGGGCGCCTCACAGATAGTCCCTTCTATTTGCCCTGCCAGTGCCCTACTGGACATCAGCCTCTGACCCCAAGGGCCTGCTGTTGTAAATTGAAACAACGATGTGATTAAGCATTTACTAAAGACATTAATTCCCCTCTTATAGAGCATGTTTTCTCTGTAATGTTGACCGAAGTTTGGACTCCATTTTGTATTGTCATGCTTCCACGTGTTCCCCACGAGAAGAGTCCAACCTCTGTGTTAGTTGCTCTTGTAATCTGCCCAGTAACAGTCTATAAATAGCCCTTCCGTCCATCTGGCGCATGCCCAGACTTGACCACATCTGTTATCAGTTAGCCTTGCTTGACCATGTGTTCGCGGGCTCAAGGAGTGTGTTAGCTCCGCCCACGTATTGATTCAGTATCGAAAATGACCATAAATGGTAATGTTCTTCGGCCTCATGTTGTATCCACCCACTTATGAGCCCCTCTATTGTGTATAAAAGGGGACCATGTACGCAAGTTCTTTGTGCTACTCTATGCAATACTGAAGAGTGTTGTGTGGATTGTAGGACCACCCTTAAGGGTTAATAAATGCTGTCTTTGTACTTTGCAGTTTCCGTGCCAACTTCCTTATAGATTCCGTTACAGGAGAGCGAACCCTTGCGTCTTGCGGGCCTAGCTGGGGCCTGTATTCATCAATTGGCGCCCGTCACGTGGGGCTCATCGGCGACTCGGATGCTCGAAGGACTGGTCGCGACGAAGGTGAGGAGTTTGGCCGGGGACGTGATCACTGCCAGCGGCGTCTTAGCCCTGGCATCCCGAGGTTTTTCTTCCTTCCCTTCCGAGCTGACCGTCTGGGTGGCGCCGGTCCTCGACTGAGACCTCTTCTGTCGGTCTTGCCGTGAAAGCCGTTTGGGCGATTGTGGAGCTTGGCAGTTGGAATCTGGACTCTTGATTGGTAAGAACCGTTGTACGGTACTTGCTCCGAGTTTTTGAAGCCTGGTTTGGCTATTTGAGTTTGATTGGTGATGACTAGTCATATTTTGTATTTGTCTTTGTGAAAATATATATGCGTTGCAACACATATAGGCAGGTAATGTGGAGAAATTTCTCCGGAGCTGTGTAACTTTGAACGGCGCAACGATTAAGTGCCATTTTTTTTTCTATAATATTGCATATTTTGCATTATTTCTGAGCATGCCTGCTTTCAGCGCACTCCGTAAGTGGTGTTGCTGTTTTGGGAACCGATTGAACCTCGAGGAATCTGCTCCAGCTCCCCCAGAGGGGACTCCTAATAGGGATATGTATGTGAAGCATGGTCTTTCTTCCATAATGTACAGCACAGTATGGAGGAAATATACAAAAAAAAGATCCTGAGTTACGATGGCCTTTGTATGGATCGTTTGATATACGTAAGATTGAGTATGTGGAACAGTGTATGTGTAAGCGGCGTGCTCGTCAGGATATGTTTGAGTGTGTGCGGTTGTGGGTGAAGGAGGTGCGTGAGCGAGAGAAGCGTGAGAAAGCGCTGTTTGATAAAGAACAACGGAAGAATGATCATGTGCGAGCACAGGAAGCGAAGCGTCGGGAGGACAGAGAGCAGACGGACAGGCAAGAGAAGGAGCGTAGGCTACAAGTTTCGGGTCAATATGCTGTTCGGCAGCCACTCTATCCTGTCCTTAATAATCTTGATGATGATTTTTATTTACTAGATCGCTCTCCGCCCCCTTATGTCGGCGCATCTGCTCCGAGGCCGCAAGATTCCGTCCCGGGTACGGGTAAGGTAGATACGCGGTCCATGTTATCGGCTGAGCATATGGCTGAGCTTCGGCAAATCTCTTTCCGTGCACTTAAGGGTAAGGTGTCCGCGGATGAATTGTTCCATATTTGGGGGTCGTGGCAGGATAGAGAGAGATTGTATTTTTTGAGTCATTTCGCTGAGGAAGTGATTGCTGCTTTTCGGAAATATTCTAGTGTCTTTGAGCCTGAAGAAGTGACATCGGATGCTAAAGCATTGCATGATGGTGTTTTTTCTCCCTCTAAGGCTCCTGATACGGCTTGGCGGCTATTCGCCTTGCGGGACGCGGTGCTGGCCCACAGAGAAAAAGCGCGCCAACGAGCAGGGGAGGAGACGCAGTCGGATTCGTGTACCGCAGAAGGCCATTCATCCACCTCTCAATCAGATAAGAGCGATCTAGTGCATGCTAAGCCAATGCGCGAGGCGGCGCCTTTGTATGTTCCTCCTAAAGGAGCGGGGACTAGCTCGGACATTAACTCCGCCGATGCTAAGGGATATTTCGTGTATAATTGGGTTTACACTCCGTGGCATAGGGCTGATGTTATGGCATTAAAGAATGCATTGCCTGACCCCCGCAAGAATCCAGCGGCCTTCTACGAAGAAGTCGAGGGGGCCTTGAATTCTTGCATCATGACCTTAGCGGATATAGACCTGTTCTTTGGCCTTATCCTACCGCCGGATACGTGGCGATCTGTCCGAAGGGTAGATGATACAGTTGCCTTCAAGGCCCGGTGGTCTGAGCTTGAGGATGAGGACAGGGAGAGGAAGCCCGCACAGAAACCACCCCAGAATATTTTAGATCTCCCTGCTGCTATTGTGGCTAAGTTGAAAACAATTATCCCCCCTAAAAAGATTGACTGGAATATGTTAACTGCATGTAAACAGACAGCTGACGAGTCAGTTGCAGATTTCTTCACGCGCTTCGAAGAAACGTTTCATGACTTTAGTGGCCAGTCGCTTACTGACGAAACGGGCCGCCACCTTTTTGCGGATAAATATGTGGCTAATCTGCTGCCGGCAGTTGCGGCCCGGTTAAAAGCGAGTGAAAGTTCTTGGTCCTCCGCTACACCGACGGCCCTCCTGACTATCGCCCAGTATTATGAGCGTCAGGAGCACGAAGCGAAGGGCCAGGAGGAGAAGAAATCAAAAGATCTAAAAACCAAGGTGATGTTGGCGCAAGTATATGGCCCGCCCCGACGGGGTAATAATAGAGGAAGGGGAGAATCTTATGGTCCCCCTTCGGGCCGATCTGATTTGAATAGGAACCAGTGTGCGTATTGTAAGCAATCGGGCCATTGGGCCAGGGATTGCCCAGTGTTGCGTGCTTCGCGTCAGGGGCATACTCCGGGTGGCCCGAGAGGTAGAGGGGGTTTCTCGAGTTCTAGAGGGAATTCTAACGATAATGTCCGTTTCGACACTGCTGGGCAGCACCGAGATAGATCAAATGTTTTCGATCGCCAGCATCAGTATCACGTGTCGGAGATTGACCGATCGGGATATCATGATTCTCAGCATGCATAGGAATGCGTTGGATGGGGGTACGAATCAGTTGAGGTGCCGGTCGATCAGACGGGTCCTTATGTATCGGCTGAGGTTTTAGGCTCTACCGATCAGTTCCTAGTGGATACAGGAGCGACACGTAGTGCATTGTCTAGGCACTTGGTTCCGGGGGCTCCCCCATCCGGCTTAATGGTTACATCGGTAGGGTTTGACGGTACACTCTCCCGAAGCCCTCTTTCACAGCCCCTTACATTTAAGGTTGATTCTTTTTCTGCGCCCTGTCCGTTTCTGCTTGCCCCGTACACACCGGACAACATTATGGGTCTTGATATGTTAAAGCATTTTAGGGCTACGATCCGTTGCTCCCCTGCTGGTGTACGGGTAATATTGAATGACAATTACCCTCGATCAGAACGGATGTGTACGATGTCAGAGGATGCGCTGTTAGCTACCCTCCCTCGTGCTTTATGGGCGACTTCGGATACAGATGTGGGGCAAATGGTGATTCCTCCGGTCCACATTAGTGTCCAGGAGGGGGCGGTGTTACCACGCCTCCCACAGTACCGTATTTCCCAGGAGGGTGAGGAAGCTCTCATACAGATAGTGCAGGATTTTATGGCGGTAGGGGTAGTGGAGGAAGTCCCCTACAACATTTGTAACAGTCCGATTCTTCCCATACTGAAAAAGGATACGGATGCCAGAGTTTATCGGTTTATAATTGATTTGAGAGAAGTGAACAAGATCGTGATACCTCAGTACCCAGTGGTTTCCGATATCACGACGTTGCTTACCTTGGTCCCGCCTACGGCGACCATGTTCTCAGTGATTGATTTGAAGAATGCTTTCTTTTCCATTCCCATTCACCCTGATAGCCGATATCTTTTTGGGTTTACATTGAACAATAGATCTTATCGTTTCTGTAGGATTCCCCAGGGCTACACAGAAAGCCCTAGCATTTACAGTCAGGCTTTGAAACGACAATTGGATTCCTTTGCTCTGCTCGAGGGTGTCGCCCTCATTCAATATGTCGATGACATCTTGCTGGCGGCTGACACCCTGGAGTTGTGTGAAAAAAGTACGTTATCCTTACTTTCCTTTTTAGCATCCCACAATCATAAGGTATCTAGGAAGAAATTGCAATTCTGTAGACCAAAGGTGACTTATTTGGGTCACCTTTTGTCTAAGGAGGGACGTGCACTCACACCGGATCGTATCCAAGTAATTCTGGATACACCGAGACCGTCCACACAGAAGGATGTGCGTGCATTTCTGGGTCTTGTTTCTTTTTGTAGACAGTGGATATTGGGGTTTTCGCACATAGCTAAGCCATTGTTAGCCCTCTTGACAAAGGACACGCCTATCCCAATCCCTTGGTCAGATGAGTGTGATACTGCTTTTCAGCAACTACGGCAGGCCCTTTGTTCAGCACCAGTGTTAGGGACCCCTGATTATGCAAAACCCTTTTCGTTGTATGTGCATGAGAAAGATGGATGTGCATTGTCAGTTTTAGTGCAGATGCACGGCGATAAGCAGCGCCCTTGTGCATATTTTTCGGCTGTACTTGATCCTGTCGCCCGAGCACTACCAGGGTGTTTTCGCTCGGTTGCGGCGACAGCTGTGTCAATACGCCAAAGCGAGGGAATTGTGTTATCTCATAAGCTGTTGGTATTAGTCCCCCATGCTGTTGATGCCCTGCTTAATCAAACAAAGACGCAGCATTTGACCAGTGCCCGTTTAACGGGATATGAGTTGACGCTTTTGGCTCCTCATATTACGTTAAAAAGGTGCGTAACGTTAAACCCGGCAACATTGTTGCCATACCCCGAAACCCAGCCTGAGGCGCGGAAAGCGCATGATTGTATTCTCGTGACTGAGGAACAAACAAAGGGTCGTATTGATCTCCAGGATACGCCCTTTCCAGATGTAGATGGAGAACTGTGGGTGGATGGATCCTGTCTGAAGCTACCAGATGGTACGACTTCAGCAGCATATGCGATTACCACATTGCAAACGATAGTGGAGACAGCACGCATACCACAGAAATCAGCTCAAGCAGCGGAACTGATAGCATTAACACGAGCATGTGAGCTCAGTACAGGACTATGTGTGAATGTTTATACAGATAGCCGCTATGCCTTCGGAGTAGCGCATGACTTCGGCCTACTCTGGAAGGAGAGAGGGTTTTTAACGTCACATGGGGTACAGATAATGCACGGAGAGTTAGTTCATAATCTTTTAACTGCACTGACATACCCAAAGAAAATTGCCATCGTTAAGTGTAGCGCTCATAGGAAAGTAGTTGATAAAGTTGGAGAAGGGAATGCGTTAGCAGATCGAGTAGCACGGGAGACTGCGATGCAGCCCAGTGCTACTGCCGTGTATGTAGTAAAGTCACAGGTGGAAAGATGGCATGATGCGAAGGAGGAAGTGCGAGAAATGCAACGGACCGCTTCTGACAAAGAGCGGGAACAATGGGCTAGTGAGGGAGAACTGGATGACGAGGGCTGCTGGAGAAATAAGCAGATGGATAGATGGAAATTACCTACGGCTTTTGTACAGCCTATGGTTCAGATGGCACATGGGCTAGCACATGTTGGAGCTTCCGCAATTGTGAAATTGCTTACCCAAGTCTGGGAGCATCCAGAGATTGCTAGCACAGCGAAGAGGGTGGTGCAGACCTGTATGATCTGCCTGAGGTATAACCCAGGAAAAGGTACTCGAACTCCAGCAGGAGGATTTGTGACACCCACTGCACCCTTTGAGGTTCTGCAGATGGATTATATACAACTGGAGCGCTGTAATAATCTGAAGTATGTCCTAGTAGTGGTCTGCGCTTTCAGCAAATGGGTTGAAGCGTACCCTACGAAAGACAATACTGCAATGACTACTGCGAAGATGCTGCTGAAAGAGTTCTTCCCTCGATATGGCGTCTGTAGACTTCTGTGGAGTGATAACGGCCCTCACTTTGTAGCGGATGTTATAAAGTACGTCTTGAAGGGCCTGGGCATCACCCAGAAGTTCCACGCCGTGTTTCACCCTCAGTCTGCAGGCCTAGTTGAGAAGTATAATGGTACACTGAAGCTTAAGATCGCTAAAATTCAAGCTTCAACGTCTTTGACTTGGCCAGACGCTCTGCCACTGGCGTTATTGTCAATTAGATCGGTACCACACTCTCGAACTGGCCTTACACCTTACGAAATTGTCTTCGGACGGCCAATGAATATTTGGGGTCCGCCAAAACCTAAGGCTATGTATGATGTACCTTGTGTAATGATGAACGATTATCTAGCACAGTTAACGGATAACTTGGTTTCTATCCATCAACAGGTCCGAGAGGCGCTCCCTGATCGGTCTACCGGCGAAGGACATGGTCTCCGGCCCGGTGGCCATGTCATGGTGAAAGTCTTCGACAGAACGAACAGTTTGGAGCCGAGATGGGTGGGCCCTGAGCAGGTCCTCCTCGCAACGAGGACGGCTGTGCGAGTCTCCAACAGAAAGAATTGGATCCACTCTCTGCACTGTAGGAAGGTGCCGCCCGGATTGGTGGAACCTGCCGTGCTGACCGATCAACGAGAAATTTTGGCTGCAGAGACAGGCCGTGCTGCGGGGCCAAACGCCACTGAGGAGCTCTTTCCGGACCACGCGACTCCTGGAGGAAGGCGATATCATCTTCGACCAAGGAAGTGAGTTTTCCAGTACCGGGACATACTGTCAGAACGGCCCTTGGGTTAGTGAAACGGAGAGCCGATGAGGCAAGGGGGGGGGATCAGCCCTGCATTAGTGTAGTGACACCCGTCTTGGCCCGCTGGTGAAGAAATCAACCGCTGCCCAAGGGGAAGAGTTCTGACAGGCCTTTTAGTTTCAGGAAGATATCAGGGTATTGTTCTTTTTGACATGGAGAAGAAGAAAATCCTTTGTGCATCGGGGTTCATGCTGACAGTAGCTATTGTTGGGATAGCCACATGGTTTGTGGAGGAGGTAACTCCTGCTCGGAAAACACTTGTGTTGACGACTCCAGTGCCTGCGGAGCACTACTTTTATACATTACCGTATCAAGAGTTGAAGCATCGACAGTCTTATTTGAATAACACTTTCATTCAGATGCTGCATCATACCCACGTTGCTACGAACGCTACGAACTGTTGGATATGTGGGATGATGCCAGCCCATCAGAAGAAAGGAGGTACGCCATTCATACCACTTCCTTTCTCTCATAATGGCTCTGGTAGAGCATGGTACACTTTGCTGTTTGCCACTCGGAAACCAACAGTGGGACGATTGCTTTTCAGACTCAATAAAGAATGCCATCAAGACAAAAATGGGTATCCACAAGCGAATGGGACAATTTGGGAGTGGGAAGAGTACCGACCAGACAATGAATCCATTCCCTACATCTTTACGAACACAAGAGACACTGTGGGAAAGGACAAGTTTGTAATTCAAGTAGCACAAGCTCAAGCGGACCTGTGTGTCCAGAGTGTGGGTTTTATTCCTGTTGGGGTTAGTGATTGCATTACTGTTCTGAATATTGATGGGTTGAACAATAGTACCTTCTTGGCCTCCCATAATACGTATTTTGTGTGTGGAAATAAAGGTTATTACCGTCTGCCAGCTGGGTGGTCTGGGGTATGCTATGTATCATTTCTATTACCTCCTGTATTCCTAGCTCCCGCATCTTATCATAAGGATCTGAAATTATTGAATAATGTGACTGTAAATAGGTATAAACGTACTTTATCAATTGATGATGTAGATCAGACTGATACCAGTCTGCAACAGTATATTGATTTTAACTTAGGACTGTTTTTCTTTGTTGGAGCTGCCCTGAACAGTAGGAAGATCCGAAGGTTAACAAGAGTGGTAGAAGCTGTGACAAGTCAGACTGCTGCTGCTCTTGGGAATCTTACGGAGGAATTACAGATTACTAGAATTGTTGCATTGCAGAATCGTATGGTATTAGACGTTATGCTAGCTGACAGAGGAGGAGCATGTAAAATTATTGGAAGTAGCTGTTGTGTGTTTATCCCTGATCATACGCCATCAGTTTATAATGCCATCAATAAACTGCATAAAATTGCAGCTGAGATCCATACAGAAAACGGCACTTGGTCCTTTTCTGGATGGTTTTGGGCGTTAATTACTGCCTGGGGATGGAAGGTTCTAACTGGTCTCTGCATTATTGTAGCGGTTCTGTTTTCATGCTGTATCTGCGTTCAGTGTGGTCCTTTACTCTGCTCATTATGTGTATCATTTTGTATCCCCGATAAGAAAGCTATTGCCGATGTTGCTCACCAGAAACGTCTAGCTAAAGAAGTTGAAGAAATGATGACGATTGACATATATGATGATTATCTTAACAAACCGGATGTCTTCAGTAAATGCTGAAAGGGTCGTCTGTTGTAAATTGAAACAACGATGTGATTAAGCATTTACTAAAGACATTAATTCCCCTCTTATAGAGCATGTTTTCTCTGTAATGTTGACCGAAGTTTGGACTCCATTTTGTATTGTCATGCTTCCACGTGTTCCCCACGAGAAGAGTCCAACCTCTGTGTTAGTTGCTCTTGTAATCTGCCCAGTAACAGTCTATAAATAGCCCTTCCGTCCATCTGGCGCATGCCCAGACTTGACCACATCTGTTATCAGTTAGCCTTGCTTGACCATGTGTTCGCGGGCTCAAGGAGTGTGTTAGCTCCGCCCACGTATTGATTCAGTATCGAAAATGACCATAAATGGTAATGTTCTTCGGCCTCATGTTGTATCCACCCACTTATGAGCCCCTCTATTGTGTATAAAAGGGGACCATGTACGCAAGTTCTTTGTGCTACTCTATGCAATACTGAAGAGTGTTGTGTGGATTGTAGGACCACCCTTAAGGGTTAATAAATGCTGTCTTTGTACTTTGCAGTTTCCGTGCCAACTTCCTTATAGATTCCGTTACAGGAGAGCGAACCCTTGCGTCTTGCGGGCCTAGCTGGGGCCTGTATTCATCACTGCCTTGGCAATGACAATTTCTACTCAAGACTCTCACTCTCTGCCAGCAGTGTCTTCTCAAGGACCAGTCTCTCACTCTCTGCCAGCAGTGTCTACTCAAGAACCAGTCTCTCACTCTCTGCCAGCAGTGTCTACTCAAGGACCAGTCTCTCACTCTCTGCCAGCAGTGTCTACTCAAGGACCAGTCTCTCACTCTCTGCCAGCAGTGTCTACTCAAGGACCAGCCTCTCACTCTCTGCCAGCAGTGTCTACTCAAGGACCAGTCTCTCACTCTCTGCCAGCAGTGTCTTCTCAAGAACCAGTCTCTCACTTTCTGCCAGCAGTGTCTACTCAAGGACCAGCCTCTCACTCTCTGCCAGCAGTGTCTACTCAAGGACCAGCCTCTCACTCTCTGCCAGCAGTGTCTTCTCAAGAACCAGTCTCTCACTCTCTGCCAGCAGTGTCTACTCAAGAACCAGTCTCTCACTCTCTGCCAGCAGTGTCTACTCAAGGACCAGTCTCTCACTCTCTGCCAGCAGTGTCTTCTCAAGGACCAGTCTCTCACTCTCTGCCAGCAGTGTCTTCTTAAGGACCAGTCTCTCACTCTCTGCCAGCAGTGTCTACTCAAGAACCAGTCTCTCACTCTCTGCCAGCAGTGTCTTCTCAAGAACCAGTCTCTCACTCTCTGCCAGCAGTGTCTTCTCAAGGACCAGTCTCTCACTCTCTGCCAGCAGTGTCTTCTCAAGAACCAGTCTCTCACTCTCTGCCAGCAGTGTCTTCTCAAGGACCAGTCTCTCACTCTCTGCCAGCAGTGTCTTCTCAAGAACCAGTCTCTCACTCTCTGCCAGCAGTGTCTTCTCAAGGACCAGTCTCTCACTCTCTGCCAGCAGTGTCTACTCAAGGACCAGTCTCTCACTCTCTGCCAGCAGTGTCTACTCAAGGACCAGGCTCTCACTCTCTGCCAGCAGTGTCTTCTCAAGGACCAGTCTCTCACTCTCTGCCAGCAGTGTCTTCTTAAGGACCAGTCTCTCACTCTCTGCCAGCAGTGTCTTCTCAAGAACCAGTCACTCACTCTCTGCCAGCAGTGTCTACTCAAGGACCAGTCTCTCACTCTCTGCCAGCAGTGTCTACTCAAGGACCAGGCTCTCACTCTCTGCCAGCAGTGTCTTCTCAAGGACCAGTCTCTCACTCTCTGCCAGCAGTGTCTACTCAAGGACCAGGCTCTTACTCTCTGCCAGCAGTGTCTACTCAAGGACCAGGCTCTTACTCTCTGCCAGCAGTGTCTACTCAAGGACCAGTCTCTCACTCTCTGCCAGCAGTGTCTTCTCAAGGACCAGTCTCTCACTCTCTGCCAGCAGTGTCTACTCAAGAACCAGTCTCTCACTCTCTGCCAGCAGTGTCTTCTCAAGGACCAGTCTCTCACTCTCTGCCAGCAGTGTCTACTCAAGGACCAGTCTCTCACTCTCTGCCAGCAGTGTCTACTCAAGAACCAGTCTCTCACTCTCTGCCAGCAGTGTCTACTCAAGGACCAGCCTCTCACTCTCTGCCAGCAGTGTCTACTCAAGGACCAGTCTCTCACTCTCTGCCAGCAGTGTCTTCTCAAGAACCAGTCTCTCACTTTCTGCCAGCAGTGTCTATTCAAGGACCAGCCTCTCACTCTCTGCCAGCAGTGTCTACTCAAGGACCAGTCTCTCACTCTCTGCCAGCAGTGTCTTCTCAAGAACCAGTCTCTCACTCTCTGCCAGCAGTGTCTACTCAAGAACCAGTCTCTCACTCTCTGCCAGCAGTGTCTACTCAAGGACCAGTCTCTCACTCTCTGCCAGCAGTGTCTTCTCAAGGACCAGTCTCTCACTCTCTGCCAGCAGTGTCTTCTTAAGGACCAGTCTCTCACTCTCTGCCAGCAGTGTCTACTCAAGAACCAGTCTCTCACTCTCTGCCAGCAGTGTCTTCTCAAGAACCAGTCTCTCACTCTCTGCCAGCAGTGTCTTCTCAAGGACCAGTCTCTCACTCTCTGCCAGCAGTGTCTTCTCAAGGACCAGTCTCTCACTCTCTGCCAGCAGTGTCTTCTCAAGAACCAGTCTCTCACTCTCTGCCAGCAGTGTCTACTCAAGGACCAGTCTCTCACTCTCTGCCAGCAGTGTCTACTCAAGGACCAGGCTCTCACTCTCTGCCAGCAGTGTCTTCTCAAGGACCAGTCTCTCACTCTCTGCCAGCAGTGTCTACTCAAGGACCAGGCTCTTACTCTCTGCCAGCAGTGTCTTCTCAAGGACCAGTCTCTCACTCTCTGCCAGCAGTGTCTACTCAAGAACCAGTCTCTCACTCTCTGCCAGCAGTGTCTTCTCAAGGACCAGTCTCTCACTCTCTGCCAGCAGTGTCTACTCAAGGACCAGTCTCTCACTCTCTGCCAGCAGTGTCTACTCAAGAACCAGTCTCTCACTCTCTGCCAGCAGTGTCTACTCAAGGACCAGCCTCTCACTCTCTGCCAGCAGTGTCTTCTCAAGGACCAGTCTCTCACTCTCTGCCAGCAGTGTCTTCTCAAGAACCAGTCTCTCACTTTCTGCCAGCAGTGTCTACTCAAGGACCAGCCTCTCACTCTCTGCCAGCAGTGTCTACTCAAGGACCAGCCTCTCACTCTCTGCCAGCAGTGTCTTCTCAAGAACCAGTCTCTCACTCTCTGCCAGCAGTGTCTACTCAAGAACCAGTCTCTCACTCTCTGCCAGCAGTGTCTACTCAAGGACCAGTCTCTCACTCTCTGCCAGCAGTGTCTTCTCAAGGACCAGTCTCTCACTCTCTGCCAGCAGTGTCTTCTCAAGGACCAGTCTCTCACTCTCTGCCAGCAGTGTCTTCTCAAGGACCAGTCTCTCACTCTCTGCCAGCAGTGTCTTCTCAAGGACCAGTCTCTCACTCTCTGCCAGCAGTGTCTACTCAAGGACCAGGCTCTTACTCTCTGCCAGCAGTGTCTACTCAAGAACCAGTCTCTCACTCTCTGCCAGCAGTGTCTACTCAAGGACCAGTCTCTCACTCTCTGCCAGCAGTGTCTTCTTAAGGACCAGTCTCTCACTCTCTGCCAGCAGTGTCTACTCAAGAACCAGTCTCTCACTCTCTGCCAGCAGTGTCTTCTCAAGAACCAGTCTCTCACTCTCTGCCAGCAGTGTCTACTCAAGAACCAGTCTCTCACTCTCTGCCAGCAGTGTCTACTCAAGGACCAGTCTCTCACTCTCTGCCAGCAGTGTCTTCTCAAGGACCAGTCTCTCACTCTCTGCCAGCAGTGTCTTCTCAAGGACCAGTCTCTCACTCTCTGCCAGCAGTGTCTTCTCAAGGACCAGTCTCTCACTCTCTGCCAGCAGTGTCTACTCAAGAACCAGTCTCTCACTCTCTGCCAGCAGTGTCTACTCAAGAACCAGTCTCTCACTCTCTGCCAGCAGTGTCTACTCAAGGACCAGTCTCTCACTCTCTGCCAGCAGTGTCTACTCAAGAACCAGTCTCTCACTCTCTGCCAGCAGTGTCTTCTCAAGAACCAGGCTTTGCTCCTGTCCAAAAACGGCCCCTCGCCAGGACCAGCCTCACCCATTGTCCTGACAGCGTCTTCTCGGAGATTCATTTCTCTCTGTCGTGACAGTTTCCCGGCAGGCATAAGGAAGGCTGGACTGGCCATGCTCTCACTCTGGAATGTCCCTGCCGGGCTGCAGGTGAGGGGGCTGGCGTCCAGAGCCGAGTGAGCTACCTGGACCTAATCATGACCCCAGGGCCCCATTGTATTTGCGGTCTCATGCAGTTTGGGTTGGTTTGAACATTTTTGCCAAAATTGGTTTACGGCGTTCAGTCCCGCACTGGCATAGGTCTCTTCCTCTGTTCTGAGGGTATCCCCCATGAGTCAGTCTTTGACTGCGCACACTGGGCATACGTGGCTCAGTCTCCCTCTTTGCAATGCTCTTTCAGGGATGAGTTTTCTTGACCGATCTCTGTGTCTTTATTCTGAAGCCCTATTTCTCTGACTGTGCAGTTTTCTATTGTCAATCGTGGTTCTCATACACGCATAGGGTATCCCCACCAGTCTGCTGGGCGTCCGTGTCACAGCTATTGAAGGTGAACGGACTCAGAGAAGCACCCATGGGAGTTAAAACGCAAGACGTCATTTACAAAGATCCCGGTTCTCAGACTCATTTTACAGACTGAGAACATTGAGTCTTTTGTTTCTTTTTTGCTGCAAAATGGCTGAGGTGTAATAGCTTCTGTCAACCTGACAGAATTTCTTTTTTTCACTAATTCAAAAAGTGGCTGGTGTCACGGTTTACTCATTTTTTTTTATCTCAGCCTTTATGTCCCTGAAAAAGCAGGTGCTTCTGAACACTCCACACAGAGATGTGCTTATGAATGCTCCACACAGAGCTAAAGATGCCTAAATAGAGAGAATTTGAATAAGGCAAATTTAGCAACTCTGTGTACAGACACTTATTCCAGCGTCAAAATTCAAGGTCATCAACTAAAACAACAGCAATTGTTTTATTAACAGAACATGTGGTTTGGCCGCTACACGTGTCCACACTGCCCCTGCAACCAATGGGCACTAACACAGATACCGCTCATGGTCTTCATTGTTATTAGTGCACATCTCTTCACCAGCTGAGCTCAGCGCAAACCAAGGCTCTGGTCTCAGTACATAAAAATGCGCTGGAAACAGTGGGGCATGTTTATGAAGGTTTTGTGTCAAATTGTGCCACGCAAAAGGACACAAGGGCGACGCCAAGCCTATGTCGGATTTATCAAGCCACGCAAGGCCACTTTGCGTGGCCGTGAATGGCTTGATTTGTCCAGAGTAATACAACATTACTCTGACCCAGGGAGGCGTCCCATGGGTGGAGCTTGGGTGATCCCACGCATCCACCCATGGATTTTGGTGCATTCTCAGATTTACCAACACTGGTAAACCTGAGAATGTAGCAAAATGCTACGCCTACCCCGGGAATGCGAAATGAGGAGAAATATGTTTATTCCTCTTCATTTTTTCCTCTTTCTATGTGTGCTGCACTCTGCAGCACACATAGTAAGAGGAAAAAGCCTCAGAGGATTGTTTTTATGCTGGAAAGTGTCCCTTCATGCACAAAAACAATCCTGTCTGCAATGCAGGCACCCTTGCACCAGGGCACAAAGGTGCCTGCGTAGGCGCTAGGCAGTCAAAAGGGCACCAATGCAAAGAAAGGACAGGAATGTGTCGTCTTATGTTAAATATGGCGCATTCCTGCCCTTTTCATTTCAAGCGGCGCAACAAGTTGGCTTGCTGATTGAAAGTTGCACAAATATTCCAAGCTACATGCAAAAAATATCCACGTTATTGCATGTGCTGTTGATAGTGCAGCATTAGGGATGCGTGGCTCAAACAGCCACACCATCTTTCTTCGTAGGGTTAACATAATCTTTCTTTGGAGGGGGAATTCTTGGGTACCTGGAACCTTCTGTGCCCTTTGAAGGGTTTTCCTGCAAGACTAACCAACTGTGCACCACCTTCTAGAGAGTGCCCATTCAGTGCACCCCTGTGACCCTCTTTGTGGGATCACGCTTACATGTTATGCAGGCACATGGACAAAGGCATTTCCAAATTGCATGAAGCCACAATCACATTCAAATAATTTGTCACCCCTTCACATTTCTCGGGCGCACGTGTGAACTGTGGTCCCTCGTGAACTACGAAAGTGTCTCGGGATCACAAAGGGCCCTACGCTTAAGACGCGGGAGGACTGTGATGCCGATTCTGTGTCTGGGACGCTGCTAGGGATCTGGTGGGGACTAAGCTCCAGGAATAACTACATTGTAGCTCACAGAGGGATGTGCAGAACCCCTGGTTGAGTTCCTAACAGTAAGGTGGGGTACCTTTGTGCTTTTTTGGTCTCGCCTGACCCAGCGCATGTGCTGGTCTGGCGAGACTTATTGAGAGGGCTCCAAAAAGTGCTGCCAGGCCAGCCTAGAGCTATAGTGCATGTGCGCAGGCGCGCGCGCCGCACTTTACCGCGATTGCTTTCACTTTCACGGCCGCAGGGCCGCTTTGATGTTTGATCGTGATCGTGATCGCGATCACTTTCACTTTCGCTTGCATAGCCAATAGGTCTCGCTTTTGGGACCTTATAAGTATTTAGTTATGTAACTGTTGCATGGCTAAACACTTATAAAGTCCCAAAGGCGAGACCTATTGGCTATGCCAATGCTTGTTTTGCTGGCCATCTAGAATGTTTGAAGCTATCGAAAATGAAGAATTAAAACTGCTGACTATGTCACAAGAAGTCATAAGACTGCGGGAGAGAGGGAACAGTTTCAAACTCTAGACACCCTCACAAGGGAAGAAGCTTCTAGAGACATGAGAGATGCTCTGTCGTGCTGGAGTGTGTATCCCTGTTGCAGTTAACAAAAAACATTCCAAGAAATTCAAAATTCTAATTATGATGGTTGGAGTCCAAACATCATCTGGTTTCTATACTTTGACACCTCGTTCATTTCTGTCATCAAAATTTTAAATATTTGAGTGAACATGGCCAAACAATTACCGGAGGTCCTTCAGAATGCTAATGTCTTAAAATTCCATGTACTCTGTAGGTCATCAAGGCGGTATCTTCAACATTGTTGCATATAGGTACCTACGTTTAGGTAGAATCAATAGGTTCTTCGAGCTTTTGGGGTTCAGCCAGAAAAGCTGTGGAACTCTCTGCCACTGGTAATAAAGGTTGTTGAGGGACATCAGGCTTACAGATGCCTATCCAATCCATACGTTTTCCCATTTAATGTTACTTCACTGCACGTGATAGGTATGTTGTTGAACACATGTTAGCTTCTGGTGGTATTGATCTATCCTTTCCAGCTGGACCTCTCATTTGCATCTAATTGCTTCACACCAATCAGGTCATCGCTGGGATCCACTTATTATTTTATCAGAAGGGAGTTATATGTGTGGAGTTAGGTTAGTGGCAACGCAGGACAGATGAGGGTAAAGTGATATTAAATGATTGCTCACACTACTAATGCAATTGAAGTTAAACAGTGGAGTGATGTAGAGGTCACTGAAACACTCTTAGAGTGAAGGACTAAATAATACCGGGCACCTATCTGTTACACCTAACTATATGTGATGATGCACTGCTACCAGCAGATAAAAGCATTTGGGCTTTGGGCATTACACTTTCCCTAGCAGCAAGTAATTGTATGAGAACATGTGTTGCAATATGGCACCCTCTTGTGGCCATTTGTGGTGTCTCTATAAGGCAGCAGCATCCAATGCCTTAATTCAACACAATCACTGGATGGTGCCTGACAATGTGTGCAATAATTATGGTGATGAGATTCAAATTTAAAATCGAAAAGGTTTTATTTGTTTTATATTTCCAACAGCCAATTTATTTGATCAGGCCGAAGTGAAACACACTAAGATTAGGCAGTTTCAATATTATGAGCAATAAGCTACACATTTTGTTCTACAACCCTTTGGCCCACATTAGGAGCAGTCTGGCAGTTAGTGTGATAATTAAGTATCTGATAAAATCCAACTCTGCACATCAGAAATGATGTGCTGTAATAAATGCCACCCAAATACGAGTTTTTGGGGAATAGCATGTGGATTTTGGTGCTTACTACACCAAAATCATCCTGTTACGATAATTGCCAGGAATTTTCCCCTGATAAATATAGGCAGTTATCTCAAAACTCTTAATTTCTAACCGTGCGGCAACACGAGTTATTGTACATATCACAGTTAACAAGGTTGCTCATGATGAGGGCCTCTGCATTTTGTAAAATGCACTACAGTCATTTACACTTAATGGGTTATATTACAGAAAACTTCATTTGGTGCAAAATTTCAGAGGAATAAACTTGTACCATTTTTGCAACTTCTGTAATACAGAATAACAGAAAATGAACACGTTTTTGGTCCAATTCACATTACAGAAATATTCTTTGCACCAGCGTAAAATGGAGTAAGCGAATTGGAAAAGCACGTATAACACATGCAAAGTTACACAATATTTTCAAAAGTTGCATAGAGATTTTAACCACTAAATCTTCGCCCGTGTATAATATTTCAAAAACAGATACTTGATGTTGAAATATCATTGCTAGTTAGAAAATAACAGATTGGAAAAACATTGTTCGGCCGAAACCTAGTCCTCTCTTGCACATTTTTTAAGCAGAGAGGGGGTATTTTGTGCTGCTCACATAAGCACAGCATACAGCAAAATCAAATCCGCCGAGTTTGATGTGGTTCAAACAGCAGATTTGTCCATTTTCGTACTACACAAGCAGGATAAGTGATAGAAATGGATTAGCCACGTTTTTTGACACCTGGACAATTTTTCCTTTATTAGGGTCATGCATTTTTTTTTTTAACTCAAAATGCATTTATTTCATGATTTTGTTAACACGCATTCCTTTTGCGTTTTGCATAAAATCCTTTGTGCGACAATAACTAATTGTGCTTATTTTATTTAAAGTATGTTATTCGTGTTATTGCTTTTGTTCTATGTAACTTGATTCAATTGTGCTTTAATATTTTTCGTGTAATTCGAAATAAAGTAATTTGGTTGTAAATGTAAATATTTACAACATTTTCAAACGAATCAAGGGAATACCAAGGGCGAACTAATGGGCGATGCAACATGCAAGTGCAGATGTGTGCCTCTGTTCTCACTTGTTGCAGTGGAGGCGGGAGCATGCTAAAGAGAACCATGGAGACGGAAAACGCGTCCTCCTTTCAGCACCATGGACAGCGAGAGACGTTCTCTAAGGAGCGCCTGGAGCAGGGAAGGGACTCCAATTGTTGTTTTTTGCCATTAACATAGGGTGACCAGAATTTTAAAGCCAAAAACCGGGACATTTCACAAAAATAGAAGAAGGACTACAATTTTACTTCAAGCGATGAGAGCGCTCCTCAGCAGAGAATTACAGAACAGGCAGTAAAAACATACATAAAATGTCATTTTTAAACCCAGTAGCTTGCCAGTTAATTAAATTGCTTTCTTGAAACAACTGCTAACTTTCCCTGCTTTGTAAAACATAAAAAACAACTCCCACCGTTTTCAGTCGACCCTCTCTAAAAACCGGGACATGAGCTACATTTCTTCAAATTTGCTGGGACAGCTGGTTAAAAACAGGGACTGTCCTGGCAAAACAGGGACGCCTGGCCACCCTACATTAACATAGCTAACTTACCACGCGACAGCAGCAAGGAAAGTCAGCTATTGGCTTGGTTCCCACAAAGTAGAGGGCGACACTCACTTACCTGAGCACTACATAATTCACCACCACAGGCGCGGTGCTTAATTTGTAAAAAACATAAGTACTGGTTCCCTCGTCAAGAGTTCACTGCAGCTTGCACTATTCATTGAGCAATACGTGCCACCAGTGACAGAATCAATACACTTACTAATCAACAGATCCTGCAAGTATAACATTTCAGACTATTCCAGACCCCAAAGCTATAATAATGACTTGGGCAGCAGATATTAGTCATTTTTAATGTTCATAGAATTAATAAACGGCTGTTGATGCGTTAATCTCTAATTTAGGTAAACAGTGCAGACTGTCATAAGTGCCGGTGTTGAAAACTGAGTTCCGGTGCAGAGCACTGGAAACCACCAGCTCAAATTAAGCACTGCATAGACGAGGCCGCAAGCCCATAGTTTAGCCACCAAAGTTCAGCACAACGTGCAGCGACAGCGTTAACAGAGTTCATTTTCATGGCACAGGGGCAGCATCTCCCAATATCAGCCATTAGATGGCGCCTGCGTGCAGAGTCGGATTGGAAACAAAAATAGGCCCGGAGACTGAACAAAACAAGTGGTCCACATTTGCCAATCACAACCTTCCGCAAACCATTGCTTGCTTAGTATCAAGGGGCTAATTGTAGGAGAACTTTGTGGTAAATAAAGGATTTTTTAGCCCATAGGGCTGGTAGGGACTGAAAACATCATTATTTAATGCATCTTTCGTGAGGTTCATGAATCTCCCTTCGCCTGTGCTCACCCTCAGATCCCTGCATCAGAACCCTGCTCTTAGGCCTTAAAGCTCCTACTCATTCATGGGGTCCTCATCGTACACTAACCTACAGGTCCCCGAAGGATCTTGTTCACCTTTAGGTCTGGCTTATGCTCATTCTTAAAGTCCTGGATGCCTTGCTAACCCTAACACACCTAGGTTCTTGCTCATAATCAGTTGGTCCTAAAACTACTCACGCTCCCTCAGGACCAGCAAACTCACTCGTAAAATATGGCCCAATGAGGCTCCTACTCACGTTGAGAACCCAAGAGGCTCCTTTTCACTCTCAGGAGCCCTTTTCATCGTCTTCACTCTTGGGTGCCTTGGAATCCTGCTAATCCGCCGGTGTACTTTGATCCCTGTTGACCCTTAGGCCCTGTATCTCTTACTCACTCTTACCCAGAAGCTCCTGCTCACTCTCGAGTCAGTGGAAGCCATGTTCACCAGGAGATCCACTGAGGCTTCTGTATACTGTCAGCTCTCCTGGTGCTCTGCACACACTATGACCCCGGGGTTCGCACTCCCTGCCAGAGCTCCAAAGCTCCTGCTTAAAACTAAGCCCTACAGGCTTCTTCCTACAGTAAGGGTCCCTGCAAAAGCCCTTTTCAATTTAGGGCCTTGAGGCTCCAACTAATACTCAGGTTTCCAAGGCTCCAGACTCAATCTGATTTGCCAAGAAGCTCCTGCTTACCTCCCTTTATCTCAACTTCTTAAAACCCTGCAGTCTAAGATCTTGTCTGAAATTAATTATGGTCAACAGTGGACAGAAAAGAGGGCTGGTGGTTCCATGAGTTTGAAACAGAGTTTCAGGGGCCAGAGGGACTTTACCTTGTATGCACGTGTAGAACGGAGTTAAAACATATTTGAACATGGAAAGGCAGAATGCATTAAAAAACCACAGAAGTTTTTAAATTCAAAATATCACTGCTTCAAAGCTTCAAGAAGGAGCCTACTCACCACACGATACCAAGTAGTAGCAGCCAATCTCTTGCAGTGTAAGTGTTGATTCATTAAAACACCTTCTGTGCGTGTATTTGTGTTCTAAGGCGACCCCACCATTATTTATCCATCATGTATCTGGCAGGGGTAACCCATTCAGTCATGGGTTTTACTTTGCATTTGTGCACCTGTAATTTGTACATTCACTATAAATGAAGAACTATACGTGCTCAAATCGAGAGAAAAAAAATAACTGCTCACACCTAACATGGGGAAACTAAAGGGTGGTGTGAATTCTTTATTGAAAATCCATCAATGTGCCACTTTGCCCTGTCTCAA
This sequence comes from Triturus cristatus, assembly GCF_964204655.1. NCBI lineage: Eukaryota > Metazoa > Chordata > Amphibia > Caudata > Salamandridae > Triturus > Triturus cristatus. Next base: position 48,346,170 of record NC_140584.1, read on the forward strand.
GATTGTGTTGTCAGAGTGTTTTATGTAGTGCTAATATGAGACCTGTGGACTGCTCCAGAAAGCTTAGGATAAGAATGTATACACATTTACAAGATGACAGTAATCGAACTCCAAAAAACATGGAATTGTTCCTTAAAGGTTATGAGATGGGTGGGGAGATTACGAGTTTACATAAACAGCTGGTTGCAATTCTCCATACTGACATCCACCAACTGGACTTTCGTCATTTGTGACACCTTCAGCCAACTTAGCTTCATAACTAACAACCCTTTGCATACTTATATTTTTATGGTCATACTCTGGCTTTGATACAGAAATGCAAGTTCCAGAATGTAACCTGCTGGCATTGAAAATGCCAAAACTGCCTGGTTGTGTCAGATAAGACATGGGGCCATAGAGCTGCTCAGGAGGTGTTGAAAATAACAACAATCTAGATTTTACACACATGCCTATTCCCTGCTGATGAGAGGTAACAACCTCGAATCACGTGTCCAGGGATGGCCAACGCGACATTGAGTTTTGCTTAAGACTCTGGCAGAGGCGCACTCGCTGATGCTTACTTCATGGACCACAATGCTTTGGGGTAACACGCTGGTAGGACGAGCAGTGTGCGACCAATTGGATTTTTGTTAACAATCTAGATTTTCTTTTGTCTGTGGGTGGTTTACGCACGTTTGGTCTCCAGCTGCTGTATCAACCAACCTTCTTGCAACCTTTTTCTGTCCTTGTGCTGGCCTCCAGCATCAATGAAAATTCAGGATACGCCTGCGCACAGTGCAAAGAGCTCTGGATCAGGTTGCACCATGTGTTTGACGTCCAGACTCAAGCCTGTATTCTTGTGGGCTTCTGTGCTGTCTCTTCCATAGTGTGTATGAGTGATGTCACTGTTCGCTCTGGTAAAGATGTATATGCATTCCTTCAGACTTTGATGTCATGTTGTTCAGTGTCAGTTCATCTGAGGGGTGATGGTGCCAACATTCTTGTATGTGATGGGTCATCTACTCCAGGGAACGTGTGTCTGGACATGGTATTATGCTGCAACTGGATGGGATCATGTGTACTCCTTCATTAGGGTGTGCATGGCACCAGGGCCAGACTGGCCATAGTGGGCACCAGGCATTTCCCTGGTGGGTTGGAGGGGTGGGGGCCTGTTTTATGCCCGTGGGGGGGGCAGTTTTGTCACTGGGGTTAGGTTTTACAGCAGTAACAAAAGCAAGAGTGGTGCTTTTTGCTAGCACTCCCACCCACCCCCCTGCTCTCAGGGCCGGTCAATCAGCAATCTTCCAGGACTGGTTGTTGTTCTCAGACCGGCTCTGTATGGCACCCTTTACCAGTGCTTAAAGTGTGTCTGTATTTGCTGGTGCTCAACACCTGCACTTATTTCTTAACACTAGCATATATTTGTTACAGTCAATCATATGGTAACACTGACTGTCTATTTTTAAACCGAGCAAAAGAACAGTGTTTAATATGTCTGCATTAAAAAAGCATTATACCAGCACACCCAGGCCATTCCTAAAGCTTTAGGTGATCTGGAATAGTACAATTGTTTACAATTGTGAAAATGTGATGGTGGCTAACTGGCACTGACATTTGGCAGCAACGCAGGGACAGTGCATGCTGCAGTGACCTTCTGAGAAATATATTGTGCATTGCATTTATTTTGGTTCACAAATTAAGTACTGCCTTGAGTAAGGGATCAGAGAAGGTGTGATGGTGCTACCTCTGCTACAACTTTTCACTTCGGTTTTTATTCTACGCTTTCTTTGCAATTGTAAAGCTAGAGAAGCTTGACAATAACTCAGAGGAGTGGGGCTAAAATAGAGCGCTGCAGCAGGAACTTTAACATGCAGAAGGGGGAAGTCAGCAGCCTCATTCTGTGTTTTTTTCCTGTGGACATTTCCTTTCTCTCTTGCAAGAAAAAGACAAAGTGGAATTTGAAACATTAGGGTACGGAAGTGAATGGGCTGAGTTGAGATGCCATCATTTTGTTTTCCTGCAGCCACGCAGAAATCAGCATGGAAATAGACATATTACCATATTCAATCCATTTTGGATGGTACATATGGTCAGTGCTTAATTTGAGCCGGTGGCTGCTGGTTTTTAACCATCTCAACCTTCCACAACCAATGATCCAGAGCATTTGTCTAATTGTTATCATCTTAATGGTTATGTAATCTATAAAAGTGGTCACCCCTTCTCAAGTACTTTGGGGGGACTGTGTTATGTTAGACCTGTCTGCCTTAAGGTAGTCCCCCCCCCCCCAAACCTTTTTCCTTCCTTCTCCACTTTTGTCTGACCTTTTTACTGAACGTAGGACTCTTTGCACTTTGCCACTGTTATCCAGTGCTGAATTGCTTGTACACTCCTTTAAACCTGGTAAAATTTGGCTTATACCCAATTGGCATATTTAATTTACTTATAAGTCCCTAGTAAAGCGACACTCCATGTGCATACGGCCTGTAAATTGAATGCTACTTGTGGGACTGCAGTTGTGATTGTGTCACCCACTTAAGTTGCTCTTTAAACATGTCTTAGGCCAGCCATTTCAGGGCCACTATGTTAGGTATTAAACTGTCATTTCGACCTGACAAAGTAAACCTTTTGCCAGGTCCAAACCTTCCTTTTCCATACACATGCATCACCCCTAGGGAAGGCCCTGCATAACCCATAGGGCAGGGTGCAAAGTATTAAAAAATTAAGACATGCATGTTTAGGTTTTACATGTCCTGATAGTGAAAAACTATTACATTTGTTTCTGAGTATTGCATGGCCCTATATTTTCTATAGGATAACATTGGAGTTGCCTTATTACATTTTATAAGCGTAATTTACAGATAGGAAGAGATGACCAGTTTGTTTGATGTCTCTGGAATCACACTTTAAAATCCCAACTTAAGGTGAAGTCATATTTTAAATGGCAATTCTGAGAATGACACTTTAGAGCGTTGCCATTTTCTTCCCTTAGCTATTTGGTACCTGTAGCCTGTCCCTGGTCGCATGACTGAGTGAGGTCATCACTGGCAGGATTGTAGGGAGGAGCAGAGCACAGCTCCATTTCCACCTGAATAGTTTGTCTCCTGCCTCCACAAAGGGCTGCACACACCCTGTCACTCTTCTGGAGCCAAGGCAGGGAAGGCAGGATGCCCGAGGACTTCAAGGGGAATCCTCTAGAAGCTTCTCCCCCACTTCAAAGGCACTGCTGGGTATACATAATGGACCTGAGGCATCAACTCTTCATTACACTTCTGGAGCTGTGGATACTCTCCCAGGAAAAAGGACTGCTGTGGTGCTACAAAGACTGTCACTATGCTAAAATGCTGCTCTAAAAGAACTGCTGACCTGCTTCCCTCGGCCTGGGTGAGAAAGACTAGGCTGCATCTCTTGAGCCCAGAACTCTGAGTACCTCCAAGGGCTAGTTGGCTGACCTCCTGATTTGAAGCCTAAGGGACATATCAGGCATCCAACAACCTTGCAGCGGCACCTGGACTCTGCCATCTGTGAGTCTACCCTGCTTAGTGGAGCCCCCCCAATCCTGGACCCTTGGAAGTGGGCTTATGGTGATTTTCCAACCTCTGTGGATCGAGTGGAACCAACACATCCTCTCTGCTGCATGGTGCAACCCCAAGCAGAACTTGCGCATCTCCGCTGCTGGTGAATTGGACCCGTTGCAAAGTCCTGCATTGCATCATAGCTCTTCAAAATAACTGCATTGCCCTGACTGCATGAACTATCATCTTCTCAGGTCCTCGCACCCCTTGTTGATGTCTGCATCAATGTTGACACCGGACTATGCATCGTAGCTCTGCAGCTTTTTGGAACTGACACATTGCCCCTACTTCATGTCTCATCTTCTCATCACAACTTCATCGACAGAATCCTTGATGATGGCACAGGCCCTTGCATCGCAGCCTCGCCACATCTCGGAACTGATGCATTGCTCGGGCTGCGCAACGCATCTTCAACGAGGATCCACACAATGCTCCGCAAACCAGGATTCAGCAGACCTTACTGAGTCCCTATAGTCAGCTCGCTCTCCCTCGCGGTCGACCCAAACTTTTAACTTTGTCTCGGTGCGGTGCGACCAGATATCCACCATTGGCACTTCATGCATTTTGGCACTATTTTGACAAAAATCTTTCAAACTCAATATATCCAGTTCTACTAATTGAATTTTTGTCATTTTGGTTTTGCTGTATTTATTATAATGTGTTCTATGTGATGTGTTTGCACTGTGTTACTGTTTGAAGTGTTGCACAAATACTTTACACATTGCCTCTAAATTAAGCCTTATTACTCTGTGGCAAGCTTCCCCAGGGTTGAGCAAAGGTTCATTTATAGTTTGCTTGTGACTTTGCTCTGAGAAGAAGTGTGGCTACTGCTAAAGAAGGGCTTCACCATACTCTACTGGTAATACATTTTCCTACATAATCCAACAATGTTTCTGTAAAGAACAAACAGCTTTTATCTTCCATTTACTGATACAACTGAATGCTATCACTTTCCAAGCTCTAAGAGGCCACATATGGCAGATTCATACTTTGAAAATAACTATAAAATATCATAGGAATTCCCTGGAAGCCAGTTGTAATCTGAAAAGATACTAACTTACCATCCCTAGTTCACATTTCAATCACCAAAGATAGTCAAGTGTGGGGATTTAGTACTTGGAAAATGAACTACTAGTGGTTTTCAGACTCCAGAGGTCTACTGCTGTGACTGTTTTCCGGAGAAATTGTTTACCTTTTCTCCCTTTTAGGTTTGATGTGCAATTGAGCTTGCATAATTCATGGCAAACATATTGTACTCAGTACATTCTCTATACTTACAAAAAGGGGCTTTCGGCCAGCCGCCATCTGAAACTAGCTTCTTTGGCTCAGGATTAGACATTCACCTATTTGCTTGAATCATTGTCAGCCTCATCTTGGATTAGCCCACAGGAGTAGTTTATTCTCACCATCTTTCTAGTGATGGACGAACACACAGAGGTTCATTCTGTGGAATTATGCAAAGTTAGCTAAAAACTCAGTGAGATTCTGCAGGGTTCCGTGAGTGGTGGAATTTTGGAACGTTTTGGTGCTCATGCTGATTTTTAGCACTGGGAGCTTGTTCTGCCCTGTAAAATCAGCACAGACAGCAGCACATGGCACACCAGAAGGTGCTGCTTCTTTCTGCCACCCCAGTAGATTTTCTACTCGAGCAGCAGCTTTCTCAACGCAAACGGTAGCGACCTGCCGTGACTGCCTGTGTTGAGAAATCTCGCCAGAGGTGTTCTAGTGCTCGCAAATCGCATAAGGGGATGCAAATTCTCTCTCGCACTTGCCAACCTAACTTTGGTAGCCGCGTGCGAGGAAAAACTCAACAACGCAGCGGTGTGCTGAGTTTTGCTGAAACTCCGCACTCTAAGTGGAGTGGGCAAAATTCCACGAACTCCACCGGCGGAAGGGAATTTTAAACCCAACTCTACTTTCTATTGGCAATTTGATTGTATCCTTCCACCTTCCCTGAAATGCATAAGGTACTATTTTACATCTAAAAAGTGAACTGAATCATCATCACATTTCATTCTTCATCTCGTACATTCATCCAATGCACAAAGCAAACTTTTCTTTGCAATGCAGCAGACATATTCCAATATTTGCGTCAGTTCTCGTGCCAGTTATGCCTACAAAAAATAGGAACTTTTCTGCATGATCTATACCTCTTATTTCCAGATACTTCATTTTTAAAATGAAATGCCTGAAATGGCCAGCTGTTTAAAATTTAAGAGATACCAGGCTTTTTTTTCTTGGATTTAGCATCAAGGTTTTCAAATCTGCTTGAATATGGTACAGCTGCCACCTGCATCATAGTTTTCATAACTTCAGAGTTACTTTTGCATTCACCATAATAATGGCAAATTTATTGGCTTTGTCGGTGCTTGTGGTAGAGAGAAACAGACTCGATCGTAGTACTACGGCAGAAACCCGTTTTGCACATAAACGGGACCCCTTCAAGACAAAATTAATGCTCGCCAATAGGTGTCACTGGCGCCCCAGTTTTCATCTGCTCCCTTGACACTGAAAGAGGAAATTTACACAGACACAAACACCGGATAAACCAAGCCAATCAGCCTGCAATTATCACCGAAATACGGAGCCAAGAAGGGCCCGTGATTAAATATGAAATGTAGATGAAAACTATTACCAGTTTCAGGTGTCACTGAATATTTTCTGGCAATTTTGACAGTGTAGTGAAAAAAAATTAAAATCGGAATTTCAAGTAGCGTGATGATGCTATTTCTGAAAAAAGACAAAATAGATTTACCTTGCAGAAACGGAATCCATGCTAGGACTATTTTGCGAGCCTGATTTGATGTAAAACTTTCTCTCAAGCACTCAGCCTAGAGAAAATGTGTAATTGCAGATCATAAAATGTAGATTTTCCCTCCTTTTGGATAACACGTCCCACCCAGCTTAAGGTTGGCCTGACAGCTGAATGCTATTTATTTGAAATATCTTAGCTTAATCATATTCAGAGAGTGGTGGAGCTCGTGTCGCGAGCAGACCTTTCCCAGATCCACAGCCTGATGGATGGGGCTCCACATCCAAGAGGCAGGCAACTTCTCTCTTATTTATTTTATTTATTTTCGATTTTTGTAAAGCACAACAATCCGCCCGAAGGGGATATCTCGGTGCCATGGAAGCCATGTCACATAGGCACAAGTACTGTTTAAGGCAGAAATAAAATAATCATTATTTTGGGAAAGGCCAAGTTTTAAGCTTCTTTCTGAACCCAGGATAGTCATTCATGCAGCGGAGTTCTAGAGATAGGAAATGCCAGTGTGCTGTGGCTAGGTGGGTGAAAGAATGGCCACCGGCACTTGCTTTTTACACTCATTTAGTTTTAGCAAGGGCAATTGGCAGAACTCAGACTTCTTTTGGGGGTATAAAACTCCAATTTAGATCGGAGGATCTCAGGACCTGTATTGTGAATGGCCCTGTGTGCATGGCACAGAAGTTTCAATTTAGCCCTCAGACGAATAGGTAGCCAATGCAGGGCTTTAAGGCAGGCAGAAGCCGAGCTGAACCTGTCTTGGTTGCATATAAGTTTTACAGTCATATTTTGAATCACCTGCAGGAGTAAGAAAAGATGGTCCGACATCCCAAAGTGGGGGACATTACCATAGTCCAATCAGCATACCACAAGGGCTTGCACGATGGTTCTACACCAATTGACTAGATTTCAGTGGAACAATTTCATAAGAAGTTTCAACAGACCATAACGTTTGCCGCAGGGACTGATGACTTGCTTGTAAATTGTTAAGGACTTATCGATCAGGAACCCCAGATTTCTTACCACATTTTTTTGTTTAGAGGCAGGTCCCAAAGACCCCAGCCACCAAGATGGGTCCCAAATATCGTGGCCACCTCCAAAAAGCAGAATCTCGTTTTTTACACCGTTCAGCTTCAGACAATGAGCCCTCATCCAACTGGCTACCTCCTCGAGGCAGCCGGAAAGGTTAGGTCTGATTTTTTTTGTGTTGGTCACTTAGTGAGATGACCAATTGTGTATCATCAGCGTATGAGCAAATTTCAAAAAACCACTTGTGCAGGAGCTTAGCAAGGGCTGCAAAATACTCTTTAAAAAGTGTCGAGCTCAGTGACGACCCCGTGGCACACCACTGTTGGAGCTGTGGGGAGAAGATCTTATGGTGCCCAACTGAACTGACGGAGTCCTGTTGACCGAGAATGAGCGACCGACCCACTGTAAGGCAGTTGAATGCAGCCAGGCCTCGTGGAGTTTGCTGATCAGAAAGCTGTGTGAGACAGCATCAAATGCTGCTAACAGATCCAGTATAATCAGGGCAAATACAAACTACTCCCCGCAGGAGAACCCAATGCAGTGCACCTGCACACCTCCGAGGCATCGCACTACACACAATAACAATCCATACCCAGCACATGAACCTAAATCACTGCATTTGCACACCTCGGAGCCGTGGCACTACTCACGATAACAAACAATCCCAGCAAAAGAATCTAATCCAGTGAGTCTGCACAATTTAGAGACATGGAGCTTCTCACAATAACAAACGATTCCCTGCACAAGAGCCTAATGCGTCTGCGCACCACAAAGGCAATGAACTACTCACAATAACAAACCATTCATAACACAAGAGACTCATTCCATGAGCCAGAACATCTCAAAGACGTAGAACTACTCACTATAGCAAAGAATCCCCAGCACAAGAATCTAATGCAGTGCACCTTCTCAACTCAGAGGCATGGAACTACTCACAATAACCAGCCATTTCCAGCACAAGAGTCTAACGCAGTGCGTCTGCACACCTTAGAAGCATGGATCTACTCAGAATAAACAAACAATTCCCTTCACAAGAGCCTAGTGCAGTGCGTCTACACACCTCAGAGGCATAAAAGTACTTACAAATAGAAAATCATTAACAGCACAACAGCCTAATGTGTCTGCACACCTCAGAGCCATGGAACTTCTCACAAAAACAAACCATTCATAGCACAAGAGCCTGATGCAGTGCACACCTCAGAGGCATCGCACTACTCACAATAACATACCATTCCCAGCACAAGAGCATACTGCAGTGCATCTGCACACCTCGGAGGCATGGGCCTACTCACAATAGACAAACAATTCTCAGCACAAGAGCCTAATGCAGTGCGTCTGCACACCTCAGAGGCATAAAACTACTTACACATAGAAAACCATTCACAGTACAACAGCCTAATGTGTCTGCACACCTCAGAGCCATGGAACTTCTTACAATAACAAACCATCCACAGCACAAGAATCTAATGCAGTGCGTGAGCACACCTCTGAAGCATGGAGTTTCTCTTCACCAAACCATCCCCAGGTCAACATCAAACACAGTGTGTTTACGGATCTTTGGTGCAGTGAGTGAGTATGTCTATCAAACAAGTGTCAATTGTTGATGCAGTGTGCCTGCACATCCCACTTTCAAGAGTCTTTCAATGTCCGCCTTTCTGTAGACTTCAAAGCAAGTAACGTTTCAGGCTCACACACCATGCCCAAGATAATGACAAGTAAATGCACACCTCTGAAGCAGGGGTCTGCTCGCACTTACAGTCATCCCAATGGCATTGCTCCTTGCAGTCTATCAGCAGCAGGCTTCAGTGGAAAGGTATATTTCTGTAAATATTAATCCCTCCCAGCACCGTCGTCTGGTCTTGTATTTTTAAATATGCAATGGGTTAATGGCTTCTAAATTATTAACCATCCACCCATTGCTCCAACGGTTTAATGCATTTTGTCCGCTCAATCTAGAGGCATTCAACGTCTATCACTAACAACCAATGTCTAACACCAATGCTCAGTGCCGTGTTTCGGCACACCTCAGAGGCAATGTTCTTCTCTCACCATGAGACATTCTAAGCGTAAGAGTCTCATGCAGTATGTCTGTCTATCACCAGGGAGCTTCTCTCACTGACAATCCATCCGAAGCACCATTTCCGAATACTTGCTGTGGGAACATCTCAGTTACAAAGATATTCTCTGTGTACCCTCAGTACCAATGTCCAACGCAGAGTGACGGCACTCTTTAGGTATATGATGTTTTCCTCACTATAAAAGCAACCACTGCAAAAACCTAATGCAGTGTGTCTGCCCTTGGGTGAGGCAGTGAGCTTCTCTCACTTCAAAAATCATCTAAACCACCAAAGCCCAACATATTGCATGTGCACACTTTTGATGCAGAGAGCTTCTTTCTGTAACAACACATGCACAGCAGCAAAGCCTGATATGCTGGCTGGACACCACAAATAGTTGTAGCTGCTACACACCTCAAAACTGCAAACTGATTTGTCATTTACATACCACAAAGTAGCAGAGTCTGATGCAGTGTGTCAGCACATCTCATGGGAAGGGACATCTCCTACTAACACACTACTGCCTGGTTCTGAGCATGGCAGATGGATGATGGAGTGGTGTGTGTGCGTGTTTCTGTGTGTGGATACATAGACCGGTTAAAGGAGGAAGATTAGTCTACAAAGATACCAAGTCAGGACCATCCCAAATGCAGTGTGTTGGCACACTTCAGAGGCTCTCAGCATCTATTTCTACCAAGCCACCTCCAGGATCAGAACCTGATGGAACGTATCCACACACATAAGAGGAAGGAATCTCCTAAGATTAATGAAGCACACCCGCTCAATCCTTGGAGACCGGGAGCTTCTCTCATTCACAAGATACTCCCAGCAGTAGAGCTCATTCAGTTTAAAAGAGAAAAAATATTAATCCTATTTTTACATGTTGCTTGCTGTATCATTTACAGACATAATCTCTTGACAACTTGGCTCGAGCCAACTCTGGCTTGGCCTCCATAGGAACTTCTGGCTTGCCCACCCATCGACCAATGAGAAAACATTGAAAGAGGGACATCCTTCCATCAACAAACTACTCAGTGAGTCTGAGGCCAATGTTACAAGCGTGATCTATTGTGTCATTAACAAATCAATTCAATTCAGCTTTAATTCAGATCAAAAGGCCATAAAAATGCACAAAAGACGTTATTCAGTATAAAACACAAATTGTTAAGAACATAAATATGGTTAAAATGCAGTTCATTACAGGTTATAAAAACAACAAGTTTTAAATAATCAAGGACTGTTAGTTAATAGGCGCACTATAGTAAAGAATGTGGAAGAGTAACAAGAGGTCAAGCATTAGGATCCAAGACTGAGCGTAGGAAATGCAGTATGCCACATTACTACATCAACCATGGGTGGATTTCCAGTTGATATGCAGAGCTTTGCCCCAGCTTTCCACATAGCCAATAGATAATGTGGTAGTGCAAAAATTAATGGCTTACTGAGATCAGTTCTTAGCATTATCTAGTGCCTAGGGACCAACACAGTGTTGATATCCAGCATCACCTGCTGCTCTCGTATGCCGAGCAGAAGAACAGGACATGATCTATGGTCTCCTTGGGAGTACCAAATGCCGGGCACAGCCTCTTCTCCGCACTGGGTACTTTGGCCCATCGGGCTGTAAAAAACCGGAGGGGAAGCATCCCGCAGCGTAACTGCAAAAACAGGCACCGAGCCATAGGAGGTTCGATCTCATCCATGACATTTTCTCTGCTATAGACATCCTTAAATACAAGGAATGCATCGGTCAGAGAGCCTCTGCTTTCCTGGGTGTTTGCTGCAATATCTATGTGCTGCCAATAGGCTTTTTGGGTGCTGTTCTTGGAAATCCCTACTTACTCGTTTGGGGTGCTCCACATAGTTACAAACCCGATTTCCCCCAGGAGGGATCACACATACCTGATCTAGGTAGTTTTACTAGAGCCTGCAAGGCTGAGGACCTCTGCTACGCATTCCCGGTACTGTTGGAGCTCTGGAGTAGTCCAGAGCCTCTTCCAGTACAAGATCGGACATATATATCGTAAAGCTCCAGAGTCTAAAGCAGTGCACTGGTATATCTCAGCAGGAGTGAAATCACCATCACCATAGCCTAATGAAAGGAGTGGTTTTGTGTGTACGCACATGTCAGAAAAGTCTCAACAACATAACAAACTCTACACTAATTTCAATGCAGTGTCTCTGCACACCTCAGAGCCAGTGACATTCTCACATTAAACAAACTATTTTCAACATCAGAGCCTAATGCATTGACATAATCTACGCCTGCATACCCAAGAGGCAGGGAGTTTCTTCTCTAACTGCTACTGAAGGATGAAAGTCTACGGTATGATTGCATGATTTTTGTTTAAAAAACCAGAAACAGTCCTTTGATTATAAACTGTCCTTAGAGACTGGTGTTGTTGTGTGGGAACAATCTCCTCTGTCTGTTTTACAACATAGTCAACACACAAAAGGTGGTGGGAGCTATGCTTGCAAATATTCAAAACCACTGGCAAATGCTCTGGTTAACATTCCAAACCCATCATTTTCCATCTATTGTGTCACTTCCGACAGACACCCACTTTTTCCTCAAGTACTGACCCTGTTTCTCAAGGGAACAGTCTTCCCAAACTGCCATGTTAGGCCCTCTCAAGAAGGGTACAAAAGTAATCCAATATCCAGGGCTTTTTTTAATATGACTGGTTGCTGTCTGAGGTGACTTGGGGAGGCAAAAAAATGATGGACTGGAATGCAGCTCCACATAGTTACAGTCTCTGAGGCAAGCATTCCAACAATCACTTTTTCTATTCCTCAGTGAAAGGCCCGAACTACAATGAATAGTAAAAGGACGTAGACCCCAAGCTCACTGTGCTACTGGAACTAAGCTGCACCTGATTCAAGAAGCCCAAATAAGCCTAAACTGCTCTGGGTTGCTTGTGTCCCAGTTCAGAGGGTAACTGGTCTGTCAGTTAGAGATGGAGTTTTCCTATTGGAACTGGATCAACATTAATTTGCATATGGCTGGTTCCTTCGTGAAGTAGCATGGTGATAAACAAAGAACGGACTGGGCTCTTGCCAGAAGTAATAACCAGTGGCTGAGATTAATACAAGCATTCCAACCATCACGTTTTTTGTATTCCTCACTTACACTGCAGCCTGTCTAAGAATGTCAATTATTGAGAAATCTATTTTTCATTTCCCCGCGCGGGCTGAGTCACTGTCGCTGGTCACCGACTCGCTGTCCTCGCGGCCCTGCGTGGCCCCGGAAGCCGCCGTCAGTGCGGCGCGCGCCGGCCGAGCCGCCCAGCACAGCCTCGCTGAGGCGTTCGTGATGAAGGGCGCATTTGATGAGATAGCGTGGCTCCGCGCCGTGTGTACTGTGGAGAAGGAATCTCTGAGTAATAAATGTCAGCTTTATGAACAACTCGGCTTTTCCATGCCTGACTAAAATTGCTCTTCAAGGTCACCCGCATAAGTGGTCCCTGCGGCTGCTGGATGGCTTTGAGTGGCTGAGAAGCACGACGAAGGAGCTGCTTGCTGACAGAGTGGACCCGGTGAAGGAGGCGCATTTATAACGGATAAATCCTGGTGAGGCAACAAACAGGCACGAGAGCTGCCCCGCGGGACTGACGGATGCAGCAGAGAATCTGGCGGGAAGGAAATGTGGAGATTTCCCGAAGGGCCTGCACAGGAATGGTCAGTAGGGCTGGGGCTGAGTCAGACACACGAGACTAACCTGTGCCTAACTGCTCCAGCCACACGGATAATCCTTAGGCATCTGTCTGCCTGCTTTGAAACACTCGGTTTCAATTTAGGGAAGGCTCCGTCTGTTCTGTTGCTTCCTAGCCATAGGATTTTGCTGATAAAGGGCTTTCAGGCCCAGGGAGGCGGGCTGAACGAGGAAGGCATGACATGCAGCAGCATACAGAGGAGCAGATTTATTTAAAAATAGAGCAACGCAACGCAGTAACCAGAGCTGCTGCTCGCGTTTGCTGAAGAAGGCCGGCTGCTGCTTTCACACAAACAGGCTGCCTAGTCAGTGCCACCCCAAAAGCTTTGCACGGTAGTGCAAATGTCTGTGTGATGTCAAGCTGCAAGCATTAGCCTGCCCTAGAGAATGAAAAAACAGCACTAAGGATTTTGGATGGGGATAAAGTTAAATTATGAGAATGACCAGATGTGCAGAGCATACCCTAACACGTGAATTGTCCACTGTTGCTTAGACAATTTGATTGCTGAACATGTAACACATCTTCAGCATCTACCTTTTCATTCCATAAGGACCCCATGCCGCAGCCCCGAGCGTTAAGCATGCTGAGCATTGCCGCCGGGCCCTCCCAGGGGGAACCACCGCAAGGCTCATGCCGGTGCCTCACTTCCTTCCACACTTGTAGTTTCACGAGGATATCTGTCGAAGCCACTGACTGCTGCACACAAAGGGGGAGTACTATTTTGAGTACAAGGATTAGTTAACTACACAACTGTGAAAAATAACATTTTAGACGACGTTTAAACATTACATGAATACTAAAATGTGTCTTGACAATAATGTAGAAATGTTGGACAAAGACCAACCGTGTGCCTTTCTTACATTTCTTAAAGTAAACATGCAGCCTAATATTTGTCAGAAGGCTCCAATTTCCACTGCTCACACATAACTAGGCCTCAAACCTTTTCTCTTCCTTTAACAAAATAATGCTTTTTAGAAATGCTGATTTTATCTTAATATTACATTGCAGAATATGTCATCATCAGAAAATGTGTGGCTGCAAGAAAATGTATTTCTTTCTTCCCTCATACCATAAGATTTCATCGAATTAGATCAAGTCACCTGCTATATGTTATAATGAATAAAACATTTAATTCAATTAATGCGCGACAAAGGGAAAGCGTGTTCACATAATCTAACCAGGGCATTGTGAATAGAAAATGTTTCATTTGTAATACTAGCCCATTTGTACGTTCGGACGGTGAACAGCTAATAGAGCAGGCTTACTGAAGGATCTTGTGAGAACCGTCCTCAGTGTACCGAATGTGTAAAGTGTCAGCAATCTCCAGATAACTTTATGTCAAATTGTATGCTTCCGTAGGAACCGAGAGGAGAGGCGATGGACCATCGGATGATCCTTCTTCATTGGCTGAAAGTGATGCATGCGCTTGTGTTTTTTGCAAACTAATGTTTATGCATTTCTATATAGTATATGTTCCTAGTTAGAGAGTTAATGCATTCTATGCACACCTACCCTGCCATGCCCCTTAGCACTTTGCTGTGTTTGCCTAAATTACGGTGGACTACTGATAACGGTGATTTTACTTCGTTTCCTTACATTTTTGTGGAGACTTCTCTTTCTCTTATGCCACATCATAGCTAGTGCTGTGATTGCTTTCCTTTATACTAAAATAACAGTTGCTACTGTGACTGTTGAGGAACTCAGATGGGTTTATGGAACTGCTCTTAATGAGGGGTTCACTTTTTTAGAACTAATAGCTTAATGCTTCAAATTCTTGTGCTTTTCCAAAAGGAAATCTTCATGATTTTCGTGATAGGTTAGGACAGGTCCCTTTAAATTAAGACATTATTATTTCCATGCTGTTTCTAATCAAGTGTTTTTTTTATATCTCTGTAACTGGATATATCTGACTAATCTGAATAAAAAGACCAAAAACAATTTCTAATCTCTTAATGATAAATAAAGCTTTCAAAATCTAACCAAACCTCTCATCATTGACTACACATTAAATAACTGTAAATTGAAGATTCTTTTGGAGATGCCTTGTGAATTGACTTGTGCTCCATTCTAATACAATGGCAAAGATCCCTTGACTGGGAGACAGAATTGGCGTGAAATCGAAGACCTCGGTCGTAAGTGAAGGGTTCAAATTAATAGTAATTGCACCGGTAATTTCCACGCTAACACCCATCTTACTTCTATTTTAACAACAGAATTGCGGTTTATTGGTTTCACTTTTGAAACTCAACTGATAATTGTGTTTGGGGTTTCTGTCCAAACCTTCGGTGTTTCACATCAGAAGATTACTTTTTTACTAGAATGTGCAACACTAGCAAAATTTCATATATGTAAGGTAAAAACAACAGTTGATGAACAGAATGCAGAACAATGTCATACAGTCACCCCAGGACAGAGATCTGGGCCTAAATCCATTGTTTGTTGCTTACCATGCCATTCCAGCCATATGCAAATCAGTCTTGACCCTGTACCTCATGGGAACAGTCCAGCCCGAACTGCCAAGCCACGTCCTCCCTGGACTGGAAACGCATCCTAGGACCGGTTTCGGGGTTTCACCCCTCTTCAGCCAGGATAGCTTGATTCTAGTGGCATGGAGAGCACGGACCCACGTCTGGGCATACCCGTCCCACTTGGGGGTGACAAATGCAAAAACAACAGTTGATGGACAGAATGCAGAACAATGTCATACATCAGCACTCCGTCCATCATCTCTTTGTGTTTGCTTTGTTCGCCCTAAGTTGGCAGGGTATGCCCAGACGTGGGTCCCTTGCTCACTTTGCTACTGGACTCAAGCTAACCTGGCTGAAGAGGCCTGTTAGGCCGAAACCAGTCCCAGGATGCCTGTTTCCGGTCCAGGGAAGACATGGCTTGGCAGTTCGGACTGGACTGTTCCCATGAGGCACAGGGTCAAGACTGATTTGCATATAGCTGTATCTGAACTGGGATGGCAAAGTGAGCTAAAGAATGATGATGGATTTAACCCAGATCTGTGACTGGGGGTGAGTGTTTGAAAAGTTGCAGCACGCCATCCATCATCTCCTTGTGTTTGCTTCATATATGTAAGGTAGGCATTTCATGTTCTTTATGTATAATTTGCTTTCAAACCTATACCTGAAATTATGTGTCTTTGGAAAATGAGCCAGAGGGTCTAGTGTGCATCTGATAGCTTACAATATATGTGTGCGGTGCAATGGAGTACAGTACGAGTTCCACAGGACCGTCATGTCGTTTGCTGTCATAATTTCATGTTTCCATGTTTATTAAAAAAACGCTTCGAAGGACGTATCTGGCTTCCACTGTACCAATCTAATTTTTGGAAGACAATTCAATATAACAATAAAACCCATGATTTTTTTTTTAAAATAACGCCTTTATTGGGTATATTTTGAGAAAGTGACGCAACATAACCATCCTCTGTCAGTGGGATATGCGAAGCGGCGCAGCTACATGTGTCTCCCATATAGAGATTCCTCCAAGATGGCCCCTCTTTTCTCTTTATGAAATGAGCATGGTGGATGAAAGAGAGAGAGAGTGAGAGTGTTATCAGGCCACAGTATTGTAATGTGTACCTCCCCTCAACTCTCTCCCACCAATAGCAAGAGGTGCCATGCATATTACCTGGCAGTCACGTCTTAAATCCTTCAAAGAGTAATAGGTTAACAACAAGGGCATGTTTTGATTAACAGGATGTGTCAAATACATTTCATCGCACTACATTTTAACTCTCGCTACTTTTCTCGACATTTATACTGTGGAGAAAGGAGATTGGTTGCCTCAGCAAGAAACGGCAACATTGTCCATTTAGGGTTTTTAAGATTGCTAGCAACCATTATTAGGATGGCCAGATTAAATGTCGAGCTGAGGACCGCATCTTTGAAGCATTGTTCGAAGTCAGTACCTCCAAGGAGTGAGAACCTTTTATGCTCAGAGGGGAGACAGATTAAACTATTTCTTGAAGTGGGACTGAGATTTGCTTTCTGTTTCTCATTGATTAATCTTACTGTATTGTAACTGGTGTGTTTTTATTGGTTTTAAGTTATAAGATTTTTCTTAACTGGATTTAAATGAAAATATTGTTTCTGTTTAATTAATTTACAAAAGATTATTACTACTATTTACCCCTAAGGAGGCTTGAGTGATACTAGTCTGCTGAAATATGCCTGAAGAGTGTCAAATGTGTTCAATTGCTGTTTCTAATCTCAGAGTCTCTGAAATTTACAATGAACTTGGTATTGTTTTGTTCTGTTTGCCAAACAAAATCTCTCATGAGGAGAGGGCAGTTTAGTCAAGTTAGAGGCCATCTCCACGGCCAGGTAGTAGGAAGCCTTGTAAGTATAAGAGGCATTACTGTGCAATGCATTCTGCATAAATTCTCATCAATCCAAAAGACATAGGCATTTTTAAGGTTCTGCCTAATTTCCGTGGCCAAAGTTTATTTTAGGTTTTGAGCCCCAATCTCCAGTTTGGAAACCAGAAGTAGGAAAAATATGACGTGTGTACTTTTCATCACCACATAACCTTGTTTGCTAGAAAGTGTAGCTGTAAAGCCTCTACCTCTGGCGGATGTTGGACTGGTCCCTTAGACTTATTAATAGACATAAAAAAGAGAGACATTCATCACCTCCTCTTTGACTTTACTCAACAATTGTATTTCAGAATATCCTGTACAAAATTCCCATGTTTATAATTCCATAGTAATAATATTGATTACCAAATTATCATGAAGGAAACTGTTTGCTGATACTAGATTTTCTATTCTTAACTCCACTTCTATTCACCTTTACGATGTATATAATTTCAAAATACATACATTTGATGTTAGAAAAAGTATATTTATGTTTAGTTATGTATATACTTACCATCACAATATATGTGTAGTTGATAGTTTTGTACCACGATATTTAAAACTGTACTTGGATGCTGCACCACTCTCAGCAATTCATACTGCTACCAGTGGTGGAACTTTCACTAGCCACTTTATCACGTGCAAGGGTCCTCATTTGCTGCTCATCCATAGTCAACATTTACACTTGTAGAATATTGTGTTGAATTTTCCCCATGTAGTCACCCTGGTCAGAAAGTGTGTATCTGAGTTGAGAATAACCTAAAGAGGTTTCTCCATTGGATCCTGGGATGACGCACTCGGAAGGGACATTGAGTGAGTGTACTGCAGCAGTAGAGTGAGTCTTTCAATAGGTAGCCTCCAGTAATAATATGGCACTACATTTGAAAAAAATATAAATGCTCTAAATGAAGTTTGGAGACAGCTCTGAGGTGCATCAATGGGTTTAGTGCTTCTTGCTCCAGTCCAAAATAAATCAGCAATTATACCGGATAGATTCTGCTCTACAAGAGGTATCAACGGTGGACAAAACTAAAATTTCACCCCCCAAAAATTGTAACAATGTGAAATTCCAAACTCTGCGACAGTTGGGCTTTTGAGCTTATTTGCAGGGGAAAGTGTTCAAAATAAAAGTTTGTATTAGGGATTTGCCCGGCAAAAATGTTGTGAAAGTTAATCATCCTGTTAAACGTTGGCCTTTATTACTTTGACCTTTATTATATTTTCCTGCAAAACTTATGTTTGTGGATTTTTTCTTGCAATTTTTTTTTAAAAGCTTGCAAACTTCACAACTATTGTGCATTATATGAAGTTTTGAATACAAGTTTGACAAAGTCTGCCTAGGAAAACCTTTGCAACTTCACACACCCCATGACCGCCAGAATGCTGATTGTCCAAACACACCATTCAAACTCTATATTAAGGACGGAAGTGGGGGGTAATATTCTATTTGGCATCCTTGCCATTCAGATTGTTTGATGATGTCCCTGAAACTTGCAATTTGTGTGTTTTTTTTGCTTTAAAGGGGGGCATCTTGGCAACTCTGCCAAATGGCACTATCATATCCGCTGCTGTCGCCTAGCCCCATAGTGCAGAGCCTTTGGGCACGTGCACATGGTGATGGGTGCAAGGGCTTCGTCTTTTACTCGTGATCAGCTACTTGTGACAATGTTTGACAATGTTTTTTTTATTTTCAGCAGCATGAAACTCTTGAGACAGAAGTGATTCGACATTCAATTGAGTATGAGTGTTGGTACCTTCTAGGTCCAATGTTTTGAGAGGACCAACATTCCTGGATATGGAAAAGATGCCACAGTCAATTAAGTGCTCGGTGGTGATATATGTGTGAGAGATGCCACTAGTCTGAATCCCAGTAGGCCAGACTCAGCCTTCATCTTTTTGGGGCAGATACATTGAGTGATAAATTATGTAACAACAACACATACTTTACAATGCCAATGAAATGGCAATGCTATAAATAAATTAAGTTACCACCGTTGAGTTTGTAGATCACAGCCTGACAGATGTTTTCATACTAACAGGAACAAGAACCCGGCAGCTGGATCTGTGATGCGGTAACAGTGGATTCAAGATCTGGAACTGATGCTGGAAGTCCTAGACTCTTTGCAGTCTAATCTTCTCTTATACTAAAAATTTCTGGATTCCAAGGTCTATTATTCTTATCTCCAGTGGCAAGCTTTGGTGCTTTTACTGTACTGAATTGTAATTGTATCTATATAGCGCTTACTACCCATGACGAGGTTTTCAGGTACTTTTTATCTTTAAATTGAAGGAATGCTTGCTTTCAGGTCTGTTGTCGAGGTCCAAACATCTTTGTACCGAGCTTTGACCATGCTGGCCGCTACCCTCGATGTCCCCTCTTCCAACTGCAGGGTCAAGCTTCAGGGCTATGATAATGGAG
Organism: Triturus cristatus; assembly: GCF_964204655.1. Classification (NCBI taxonomy): domain Eukaryota; kingdom Metazoa; phylum Chordata; class Amphibia; order Caudata; family Salamandridae; genus Triturus; species Triturus cristatus. Next base: position 48,366,063 of record NC_140584.1, read on the forward strand.
ATTGATGGTTGATGCCTTCGCGTCTATTATTCCTGCTGGCGCAGTCAAGGTTGTTCTGATTTGATACCTGAAGTTGATGGTCGCTGGCTTCCTGGCCTGTGATTCCAACTGGCAGGGTCAAGCTTTCTGGGTTGGAATATTTGAGCTTGATGGGCACTGGCGTTTAGGTCTGTTGTTCCTGATGGCAGATAAAAGCTTGCTGGGCTCGGATGTTGAAATATGCTAGTTCTTGGCTTCCAGGTCTGTTATTCTGGCTGGCAGGGACAGACCTCCTGTGCTCTGAGCTTTGAATATAATGGCTTCTGCCTTCAGAAAAGTTGTTCCTGCTGGCAGTGTCTAGCATGATGTGCTCTGATAATGGAATAAGCTGGCGTCTGGCACCAGGTCTATTTTTCCGGCTGGCATGCTTAAGCTTCCTCTACTCCTCCTGATCTTTGACTACGATGAACACTGCCCTCCAGGTCTGTTGTACTTTTGGCATCTGACAGCATTGGAACGAGCATCAGAGAGAGCCATCTGGAAGGGGCAGCCGGCTCTCACCTTCACGATGGGCAAGATATGACCTTCAGCCAGACCAGCGGCATGCTTGAAACCCCTCCAAAGGACGTGGGTCCTATGGCTCATCCACATGCCCAGCTTTCGTTCACATTAGGCTCGGTCATCAGCGATGCTGAAATTCAATCTGCTAGTGGTCCGTTGAAGATTTTAATAACACCATCCGCATCAAGATGTATCCTGTCCTCCTGACTAATTTGGAGACGGGTGAACCTTAAGTTTTGCATCAACAGAAAACCTCCGCCAACATCCTGACATAGTAGAGGCCATTGGAGGAAAGACATTAAACTAACCTCGCTATTTAGAGTGGACGCTGGAGTGCATTTTTCCCCTGCCTCTCACCTCCAGTAAAAGCCTGGCAGTGAGGGACAAAAACTTAACAATGACCCAGAAACCCTGGAAAAAAACTCCCAGGGTATGGGTGTCACTAGTTTTTTTTTAAACAAACTACCAATTTGGGAGTTTGTAAGGAAAACAAACATGTTTGAAAAGTTTGATTAACAGCCTTCAAGCAGTGGCTGTCCACCAAACCTTTTGTTCATTGAAAGGAACTGTCATGATGGCAGCTCCTTTCACTATAAAGAGATAATAGATGGGCCGGAGGTTAGCTTTAAATCTGGTACAGTAGTCCATCAAGGTGGCAGAGGTAATTTGTTCTGTCTCCCTGACATAAATGCTTAATTTGAGCCTGTGGTATCCATTGCTCGGAACTTAATTATCAACACTGACACTTAATACAGTATGCCACATGGTGGCGCTGTTTGTCTAAATTGGAGATTAACACAACAACAGTTGTTTAATAATTCAACAGCATTAACAATGACTAATACCTGCTGCCCAAGCTATTCTTGTAGCTGCGGGGGCCTGGAAAAGTCTGAATTGCCACACATGTAAGAGTGCGATAGTTAGTCCCGGTGCTGGTTCTGTCATTGGTGGTACTGGTAGGGGCAATGGGTGGTGCAAGCTGCAGAGGCCTCCTGACAACGGCACTGGCACTTATTTTATTACAAATTAAGCACTGCCTGATGGACTGTACTTCGTCTGCCAAACCATAAATCCTGCCACATGTCACAGCAGAACTCGAATCCATTGAAGCAGACATAACAGCATATTTCTAAACTATGTGTATTCATGCAGATCTGTTGGAAATGGCCATCTATTGTGTGGTATTACCTCAGACTTTTGCCTTCTTTTGCTGAACCCATGTTTGTTGGTCACAGCATCCTGCACACTTCAGTCCTGCTAACCAGTGGTAAAGTGCTTGTGCTTTTAAACAGTTAAATTGGCATACAACTCTACCTTATTTGCTCCATTAATTTATTTAAATGCCTAGTAAATGGTAGCCAGGGCCTGTAAATTAAATGGAACTAGTGCACTGAAGTACTCACTGTGTCATCCACTAAAGTAACACTGTAAGCGTGTCTCCAGCGCTGCCCATGCAGCCTTGGTGTGGAGTTTTAATCTGCCATTTCGACTCCTCTCTTTACAGGATGGCCTCGGGGGCCATGCCCAGCCCCTTTCTGAACTTCAAAGGATGCCTACCTTGTCACTGGCAGTTGTAGCTCATACCTAGGCCTTCCTCCCTTTTGTCTCTCTAATTAGGATGGCACCAAACCCAGGGGGTGGAGAAATCGAATAGAACTGGTTTAGGGTGTGGACAATGGCTTTCCCTCAACCCACACGCTGGCACTGGGCATACAAGTGGACCCCACAGACCTTTCCTAAGAACACTCATGGACCAGTGAAGACTCAGAAGGACTTCCATGCTGTCTGAAGAGCCTGAAGAGAGACTGGACCTGCTTGCCTTGAACCCAGGTCCCCAGATGGTCAGCTGTCTGACCTTCTGTTTGAGCTACAGGGACACAACAAGCTACCTGAGGCTCTTTCCCTGCATCTGCCCAGCAGACCAGTACCAACTTGACCTGTCCTGGATCCTGCTGCTGGAGTGAGTCCTCACCCCCAAGTGATCCTGCACCAAATCCTGGACCATTGGTTGTTGTTAGAGTTCACTCCTCCTGCCCACACTGCAGAAGTGAGGTCTTTTTGTTTTGCCTGGAGAACTGACAGAGACTATCAAAGAGGTAGATGTCCAAGTTTATTTCCAAAAGACACACAATTGATGGAAGAAATACATAACAAATGAAAACATTCACCCCCAGTCAAGAGATCTGGGTTAAATCCATCCTTCTTTTGCTCACCATGCCACCCCAGTTTAGACCTGGCCATATGCAAATCAGTCTTGACCCTGTGCCTCATGGGAACAGTCCAGCCCGAACTGCCAAGCCAGGTCCTCCCTGGACCGGAAACAAGCATCCTAGGAACGGTTTCGGGGTTTCACCCCTCTTCAGCCAGGATAGCTTGATTCCAGTGGTACAGTGAGCCCAGGACACATGTCTGCACATACCTGGCGCACTTAGGGTGAGAAAGCAAAAGACACACAATTGATGGACGGAATGCAGAACAAATCTAAACATTGCCCCCAGTCAAGAGATCTGGGTTAAATCCATCATTCTTTTGCTCACCATGCCACCCCAGTTTAGACCTGGCTATATGCAAAGCAGTCTTGATCCTGTGCCAACTGGGAACAGTCCAGCCCGAATTGCCAAGTCAGGTCCTCCCTGGACCGGAAACAAGGATCCTATGATCGGTTTCGGGGTTTCACCCCTCTTCAGCCAGGATAGCTTGATTCCAGTGGCACAGTGAGCCCAGGACCCACGTCTGGGCATACCTGGTGCACTTAGGACAAGAAAGCAAAAGACACACAATTGATAAACGGAATGCAGAACAAATCAAAACATTCACCCCCAGTCAAGAGATCTGGGTTAAATCCATCATATTCCCAGTCAGCCTCAGCTTGCTAGCTTGCCCTGCTGATAGATATCTAACTTACAATGAAGCTTCTAAGTCAGAGCTCAGAGAGCTTCAGCGGGACTGACGTTAAGCAGCACCTCGTCGATGTTGATGCCTTCTGGGCAAGTATTTCAGACTTCACCTACTCTGAGCTTTCCTGCCTTCGAGACAACCACAACAGAACCCTGCCCTTCGGCAACCCACTATGGTTGAGTCCTGCATAGGATCCAGCTTGCAGCTTGGCCCGCCAAAACTTTGTCGACACCCACTTGTTTCTATAAAAGTTTCTAAGTCTGAAGGTAAACTTCCCACTATGCCAAACATGGTCCCTTTATCCACGAAGCTATATTGTGGTTGGCCTTAATATTTGACCCCTCTATTGTGGCCAGATAGTCACGATTGGTGGTTTGTGTTTTTGGCTCTATTTTTGATTCAAAATTTTAAAAATCATATCTCCTGTTCTACTTATTAGATTTATGTCATTTAATTTATTAAAGCATTCTTTATTTTTCTAAATTGGTTTGGTATTTTTCTGTATTGCGTTTTCACTTTATTACTGTTTGAATGCTCCATAAATACTTTACACTTTGCCTCTAATTTAAGCTTGACTGCTTTGTGCCAAGCTGCCAGAAGGTTAAGCAGAGGTTAATGTAAGGACTTTAGTTGTTCACCCTGACAAGGATTGTGATTATTATTTGAGGTGGGTTTCTCACACCCCTCAAATAATACTCAAGTTTCTTACAACAAACACATTAAATAAATGTTTAAGGTCCCAGGATTGCTATCAATGTAGGAAGCTGAGAAAACACAACATATTATATGTACGGAAAAAAATCACCGGGTGAATGGTTTATGAGATGTGTCACTCAGTGGTGAGCAGTCCTGAAGTAAAAAAAAACAAAAACTATAAGACATTTAATGAAGTAGGCACATAATTATTAGTGTCTATGCAAGAATGTCAACTGGTGTCATAACTCAGTGGGATAGTAAGCTAGTTACAGAGATGTGTGTTCAACAGGTATGAACCCTACTGTCCTAACACAACCTTTCATCCTTCCTTGAAGTGCTATATATCAAAATATAGCAAACACAAGGAGATGATGGATGGAGTGCTGAAACTTTTCAGACAGTCACCCCCTGTCACAGATCTGGGTTGAATCCATCATCGTTATTTAGCTCACTTCGCCATCCCAGATCAGACACAGCTATATGCAATTCACTCTTGACCCTGTGCCTCATGGTAACAGTCCAGCCCAAACTGCCAAGTTATGTCTTCCCTTGACCAGAAACAAGCATCCTGGGACCAGTTTCAGGCTAACAGCCCTCATCAGCCAGGCTAGCTTGAATCCAGAGGCAGACACCCCAAGGGACCCATGTCTGGGCATACCCTGCCAACTTAGGGCGAACAAATGAATCCATCATCGTTCTTTAGCTCACTTCACCACCCCAGTTCAGACACAGGTATATGCCAACCGCCAAGCCCTGTCTTCCGTGGATCGGAAGCAAGCATCCTTGGACCGGTGTCGGGCTAACAGCCCTCATCAGCCAGGCTAGTTTAAATTCAGTGGCAAAGTGAGCAAGGTACCCACGTCTGGGCATACCCTGCCAACTTACGGCGAACAAAGCAAACACAAGGAAGTGATGGACGGAGTGCTGAAACTTTTCAGACACTTACCCCCAGTCACAGATCTGGGTTGAATCCATCATCGTTCTTCAGCTCACTTCGCCACCCCAGTTCAGACACAGCTATATGCAAATCAGTCTTGACCCTGTGCCTCATGGGAACAGTCCAGCCCGATCTGCCAAGCCATGTCTTCCCTGGACCGGAAACAAGCATCCTGGGACCAGTTTCGGGCTAACAGCCCTCATCAGCCAGGCTAGCTTGAATATAGTGGCAAAGTGAGCAAGGGACCCACGTCTGGGCATACCCTGCCAACTTAGGTCGAACAAAGCAAACACAAGGAGACAATAGACAGAACTCTGAAACTTTTCAGATACTCACCCTCAGTCCCAGATTTGGGTTGAATCCATCATCGTTGAAGTTTCAGCGCTCCGTCCATCACCTCCTTGTGTTTGCACATACCAAAATATCCCAGCTTAAACTAAACTTTGCTATCAATATACTACACATATTTAACAAGGTAGAAGAGGTAGGAGTGAGAAAACACGAACTAATTTTAAAGGAAGAAATGTTAAATCTAATCAGGCGTACCCCTTCTGTGCAGGTGTTGATCAGTGATTTCCACACGTCTTCTTCCCACACATTAAAACAGAAAAGGATGTGTTGACAGTCACTATTCAACACACATAACCCGAGTACTTGCTGAGTAGACCTTCCTACGCAGTATGTGATTTCATGTGGCTCCTCCCACCAGTAACGTGAAGCCAGGAACGGCTTTCTCCTGTGCTTGATAGCACAGCACTGCTCTATAGGTCACTCTGCTGGTGCCAGAACAGCTGATCCGACAGGTCAGGTTGTGGATCAGTATTTTGGCTACGTACGGGCCTGGTTCATGGTCTGGTGGGAAAGTTTTTACTGTTCATTTTCATATTATTACCAAACATTTTGCCTGGAGCAAGCCCAAATACATGAAGTCTCCCATATCTTGCAAAACACCTACATAGCGGCGTGTCTTTTCAAGTTCAAATAAACCCAAATTCACAATATGGGTCACCTCTTAATAAGCTGTCTTATTCACTAATGGAAGCCACTTTCATTTTCGCGCCTGGACTAGTCTCTAGGGTCGGACTGACTGTATCAGGCATCGGGCGTTTCCCCGGGAGGCTGGGAAGGTGGGGTTCGATTTTCCCTGTCTATCCCGCTCCGATCCTAGCGTTTTATACCTGCCGCCAGAGTGCCCTCTCATCTGGACTTGCCTGAGGTAGGAGCTATTCCACCTGCGCCATCTTAGCTGGCGACGTGGACAGCCGCCACTTCAATCAGTCACGGACATGCCTTGCGCGCTGGTGCTCATCCCGACACACAATGCCCGGCGGCGAAAGCATCTGAGCTCCTTGTTGGCTTTTCTATGTCGTACACTTAACCTTCACCTTGGTAAAGAAACAGGCGACCTTTGCTGCCCGCATTATCCTCCCCGCAATGATGGGGGTGTTGATTCCCGCTTTTTCCCAATGCATACAAAATTACTGGAAGGTGAATGGTAGGTGTAGGGGGGCGGCTGGTGTGTGTGCGTGTGTTGTTTTCACAGCAGCTGGAGATTATTGAAAACCACATGTTCCCACTGCAAAGCCATTTTATCATTCAGTGTCGTGTTCCGCAATCTAAGCCCCCACACAGCACAACAATGCAGGCCTTCGGTGCTGTCACTGGGCTGTGTCGGGCTGCACGTTCAGAGGCAGCCTGTGAAGGCATTTAAAGACGTAGCAAAGGCTTACCAGCTGACAGCGCCTCGTTCTCGTGGCTTTGCTTCCGTGGGCCTGCCAGGCACATAATTTGGCTACCAGATTGTATCTGTGCCTGTTGAGACATTGTGTCAACTAGGTGTAGGCGAAGTTTCAATTTTGCCTGCCTGATTTTGAGAAGTGTTCAAGTTTCGCGCTTTCCAGAGTTTGCAAAGTTTTAGCAACTGCAAAATGGTGTTTGAGAAACCATATCACAAAATCACATTTTACAAGAGATTTTTTTCTCCTGATGAAAGTGTCTTTCAATTATCTATTTTTTTTGCAAAACCTACGGTTGCAGTTTTTTTCTATCAAATTAAGCATAAGTTGTTTTGTGAAGCTTGCACAGTTTTAAAGAAGTGATAGATGGAAAACTGCATTTTCATGCCTCCGTAGGCTCGACTCATTGCTTTTATAAACATTTGTTGTAACAGTGTGTCTTTTGCAGACCCTGTTTTGAACTGTGGTAGTTAAATGTTGTTCACTTTATAACAAAAATACATTGGTAAAGCCAATCTGTATTAATGTGCTAACACATGCTGAGTCTGGGTTACACATGCTACATGAACGATAAACAACGTTTACCGCGAACCTTTTTCATTGCAGGGAATCACAACGCGGTCGTTACAACGACCGCATTGCGATTCCGCATACCATTACTACGCAAGTCGGAACAATGACTTGCGGAGGGGGGGAGGTGTTGGATTTAAAATCCAACACCTTCCCTAGTGTCTGCGCAGACTGGAGTTGGAATAGTAAATTATACTGTTCCAACATCCAGCGCCCCCCCCCCCTCCGCAAGTCGTTGTTCCAACTTGCGGAGCAATGGTATGCGGTATCACAACGCGGTCGTTGTAACAACCGCGTTGTGATTCCCTGCGGGGGATAAGGCTGCGGAATAACGTCATAGATTCACATGAACATATTAACGCCAGAGAAGAAAAGCCTATTGTAATGAAGACTACCTCATTGTAACATCGTTTTTCATTCAGTTCAATGTAAGCAATGGCATGGAAGCGGAAGGAAACACCCAATGGTGATACCTGCATATTCCACTGGGCTGAGCCAAGACATGATTGAGAAAGGCTCAAGTCAAAGGGGAAAAGCAGTTGTTTGAAAAGTCAATGGTTGAACAGTGCAGTCCAAAGCAAACTCTGGGTGGTTACAAGGGGCATGAGTCAAAGCCCACTCTGTGTATATCCTAAGGAATAGGCATGTTCCTGTACGAGTTTCTGTGCATTTTATGTTTTTGTACATTATTAACAACATGCAGAACATGGATTTACTCTTGGATTTGTATGTACACACTGACATGGTGCTTTTACAGTTTAAAGAAGTTTGCTATGGCTTGTTAACTAAAATGCCTTCTTCTGGCTTATGCTAACTAGGCCTCAGGCATCGATGCCATCTTGTTTTAAATGCAGGGTTCCCCCTACATGTTCACTGTTTATCAAAAAAAACGTGCTGTTCATCCAATAGGAAGAAGTATTACATGAATCTGGGAGGCACCACTTCCTGAAGTTTGCAGAATTTTTAAATAGCGCGGGGACACACCAGTGGGTGTAACCAGGCGCTCTACAAATGCAGAAATAAATAAATACATTTCTGCAGCATACTGTCAAGCAGAGTCATGTTTGTTTATTGTCATTGACATTGTTCTTGATGCTCTTGAGGAAAACTTCTAACATGGACACAGTAATGTTGCAGTTGCTCAAGGCCTTTTCACTGGCTCCGTGTACTGCATCTATTTACATAAGTTTGTCCTCCCATCTCAAGATGACATTAGCATAGAGCGGGAAGAATCAAAATTCATGCAGTATGATAGTGCTTACATTGTAAGCTAACATGTCGTTGAACAGAATGGTGCTCTGATTTGCTGAAAGTATAATTATTTTGCTCACACCATGAAGATTTTGCAGAAATTGATGCTTTCCTATGCAAGAACACTTTATATAAACCATCAAATTTGGGGGTGGGCCAGACCATTTTCCTGATTCTCCCGAGTGCTACTAGGGATGCAGTCCAATTTCTTAGTGATTTTGCTGCTAATTTGGGACTTAGAATTTTTCAGATTTTTGTACCTAATCCTGTATTGCTCTGTCTGCTGAGAGCTTTTGTTTCAATAGATTCATGCATTTGCAATTTCTGTACTGCACCTTTACAATGTTTGAACTACATATTTTAAATTTCTATTTCTACTATAGAATTTAACTATTGAGTCCTTCCCCTAACTAACTGCATTTTGTATATGCTATGCTGTGTGGTGCCTTATCTCTGTGGGACACATTGCCTAATAAAATTGAGGTTTAACACTGTCTCCGATTCATGGACGTGCTCTTGAGGTAATATTTTGGGGTGTACACTTTAGGGATTCCCACACCCACAAACCATAAATAAGCTGCCACAGCCAGATGTAAAACTTGCTATCAACAGCAGATCTATTTTCCAACATTGGGCTTTTGAGATCCTTACCAGTTATATTCAATGGCATGAGAAAACAGACTGATTTTTGGCACATACATAAACTCCAAAACAAATCTCTGTAAGCCAATTTCAACTTACACCTATTATCAAGTACCTACCCTCTAATATTCTGAGACTGGAATGAGAAGAGTAAATTAACCAGATGCTTAGAAATGTGGAAAGTGACTTTGGTGGATTTAGGAACTGTGTACATGCCAGAGTTTTTATAGAGACAAATGCAGAGCTTAATTTGTTAAAGAATAAGTGCTAGGGCCCACAGTTTTGCTCAGAAGCCTGTGGCCGGCTGTATGGAAAGTCAGGGCTGCAGAATGCCACAGCTGTGAAGTCTTGATTCCACCTCTTGTCTCTTTCGTTCATGACCAAACACTCTCTGACCCTTTATTTCACTGTTTCAGATTCTTATTCATTCTTGCTTCCTGTCTTCATAACTGTTTTTTGCTCTTTATCTTCCTCTTTCTTTCCTCCCTTTGTGTTTTTCTCTCTCTTGCTCTGGGTATTCTCAGGATATGTGATGGCAGAGTCTGTGTATTGGGTACAACAGGGACATTCTTAGCCATCTTCTAAGGAGTTATTGAAAACAATTTGAAACCTATTGGAAAAAGCAAGGAAATAATGTCTCAAAGTAGGAGTTGGTAAGACAGTAGCAAATAAGCTTTAATGGAGAAACCAAAAAGCATCCAGATGTTTTGCCAATGGCTCATGCAGAAAAAAAGGCAATAGGGTAGATGGAGTGAGTGTGAATTTCCTACTTAAGCATCTCTTACTCCTGAGTGCCATGATTCAGATCTTGTTTTTTAGCTGTACACAAAAACACAGATTATCCAGGGTGAAAGAGCAAATGTCAGAGGGCTTCCCAACACAAATGTCTCACATTTGATTTTTCTACTTCTCAGGGTTTGCTGTATCTCCACTTCTAGTGCTAATAAAAGAAGGATAGGTTGATATCTCCACTATGGTAAGAGCCAGCAATATTGGACCAAAGGCCCAGAAATCAGAAGGATAGCCCGAGACATTGGAGGCCACTCTGAGAGTACCAGGGGGTAGATTGCTTTTTCGTAGTTGGCAGGGCTTGACATATTTCCATTTTGAATGCCACTAAAAGCAAGTCGCAAGCAATATCTCAGCAATTGTAAATGTCAGCAGGGTGGGACCAAGAGGACAGTAATTAGGAAGGCTAGCCCAAGATGTTATGTCCAGGTTTGATTTGGCCCAGATGCCCAAGGCCAGAATTCTTAGATGGACATAGTGTACAAAAGCTCTGCCCGCCGAGAGCAGAAGTGAGCTGCCGGCTGCAGAGGGCAGAAGTGAGCTGCAGTCTCCAGAAGTCTCAATCAATACACTTTATTGGCATGAACCAGCATTCAAAAACGCTGAATTGAAGTTGTGTATAACAGAAAATTACACCGTTTGGCTACTATTGTTTTGGATCAAATGCCTCCTCTTAGTGGAATGGGAAGAGTTTAACGGGGGCGTTAGAGTGAGAAGTGGAAGGGACGAGGCAGCAGAGATAGGAATTAAACTCAACTTGTAGAGATGTATAAAAGCTGTTTTTCACAAGGCTCACTTCTTATGGAAGATCTGATGTAAGACTGCACAAAAAGGCAACTAACAAATCTATGTTCTGGTGCTGTCCCAGCGGAAATAATACAAGCCTCCTTTTACAGCGTTGTTTGTTTTAGGTCAGAAATATCGCTGCCTATCAATATTGAAAGAAGTTGTCTGCTAAAAAATTCCAGAAGGGCACGTAAAATAAATAGAGATAGAGTCTTTGGGATTTAATAGACGTATTGGTCTCCTATGAATGGGCGAAGTTAGAAGGGTAACAGCAAGTAGGACAATTCATTGTTGTGCTGCTCGGGAAGCAACCCATCAAGTACTTTGTGCCTCACCTTCACATGGGGAGGGAGCCAGTCGGGCTAGAATCACTACGATTCTAGCCCGACTGGCTGCCTCCCCATGACGCTACTTGAGCTGACCTGACTGGTGGTTATCCCCCCTTTGGGAGCATTAAAGGGCTTGGGGCATGAATCCCAACTCTAAATATTGTCTTCCTTTGGCCTGCTCACAAGTAGACAGAAACAGTGCATTAAGGATTGTTTAGTATCTGCTCAGGTTGCTAAACTTGATTGGCCCTTTGCGTCCTCGATCATGAGATATTTTTCCAGCAGCAGGCAATACTCCTGCCTTCCTTTATATAAAGGTGCATGGCTGCTGCTAGTATCACCAGATTCAAATCTTGCCAATTAGGAATCGTATTACGCCTTGTACAGCATCTCTGCCTTCCATGTGTTTGCATGTATACTATTGGGCTTTCTCTGTCGCCTTTTTTTGGTGTATATGCACACAGCACCCACGGACACGGACAGCCCAAGCAGCATGACGTGCTGAGCTCGTCTCCCAAGACTTTCCAAATATAAACTGGGAGTGACTTTAACTAAACATATTGACAGCAAATCGTTAAGCGCAACTTATACAGCTGACCCTGCCCTTCAAGTTTACTCACACGTGATATTCTCACGCTCGTACCTTCAGCGAATTAATGTGGGTGAACTCGTCTACCCTCAGCTGTTTTCTGAAGCCCTCAATTGCTCTTCCTTGCGCTACGAATAATTGCATCAATTCAGCTTGCTCACCCGTTATATGTCCTGATGATGATCTTGAACAGTTGAGATCGAAATGCCGTTGACCCTTTACAACAAAAAACTCTTCCTATTCTATAAAAGTTGCTTGAGGAGTTTTACACTATTGTCGTCAATGCGATGCCATTATTTTAAACTTCACCATCACTTTGCACGTCACGCCTCTTTGACTTATTGTGTGAGCACCTGAATTATATTCTTTTGGCCATACCCGAACCATTGTGTTTTTTACCGCCCATATGGTTTAGTCATTATGTCACTTATATGGACTACTTATAACACAGACCTTTCAGATAAATCCCTGCCTTTAGCATAATAAAAACCATGAAACGCAGCAAGAGACCTGCAGAAAAATGTATAACCGCCAATTAATTACAACATTATTTTGTGCACCTATCTCTTAAACCCCCTCTTCCACGCTGCGAGACACTGCACCTCAAGACATGTCAAGAGCACCTGTTGGGTCACTCATGCACAACTCCATAAGGCTCCCTACATAGGATTACAACAACAAATACAACATTCTCCTACCACGCCTCCCCCATGTAAGGTACCACCCGTTCAAAATGTGCGTTGTCATCCCGTAGTGTGTATGATGTACATATGGTACAATACAATGAGTAGGGAAAGAGCTAGGTGAAGAAAGTAAAGTGTGGGAATAATAACAATGATAATAAGTCCTTTGAAGATAGATTACTATTATTATTAATAATGATAACGATATTGAAATCTATAGCTAAAATGTGCTGCTGTCATTAGATATAAAGATATCCATTTTTGGAACTCGGAAGCTAAACCTGGTGAATCAATACCTGTGCAATCAATACTTCATTATGGCCTGAGAGTGCGCACAATCCCATTGTCCGTGCAATAACTAGCTGGGCTGTTTCACCGACTAATATATTGGAAAAGAGCTGCAAAAGCAATTGCAAGCCAACAATGAGGGTTGCTGTGACCTGGGAACATAGAGAACTAGAAAAGTATGTATTATTGTCAAAATTAATTTTTTTGACGCATCTAATTCCACAGTGAATAATACCTTTAATGAAAGGCACCGGCCTGGACCTACTGCCGACACGTATCCCAATATTTCCTGTGCAATGGTCAGCTTTAGGCAATTGAGAACTAATCTTCTTGCCCATTCCATATTTATAAGACTGCTATTGCTGGGTGCGCTTATCGTTGAGCGATAAGCGCACCCAGTGCCTTCGTATAAGGCAAAATAAAAGATCCATCTGATTTAGCACACAGGTCCCGACTCAGACGTCTGTTTCACGCGCGTTCCTGTGCCGGCCAGGATATTTTTTCATCATAGGTGACATTTTACAGCCTTCACGGTGGATCTACCGTACCCGTAAAAGGCTTTCCTGTCAGCGGCAAGATAGCAAGGTTATAATCCTGAAGTCATGGTGTCTTCCGTCTCATGGAAACCCCATGTCAATCCATGGGTACGGCAATGCGAAGCCAAGATTATGCAGGGGAAGAAAGCGAAGGGACTCTGAAGAAGGAACATCAGGCAGACATAACTTCAGGAGACATGGTGAATTCATCAAGAGAACTGAAAGGGCATCAAAAACACAAAAAGGGTGCAAGAGAAGTGGGCACAAATGTGTGCAATTGAGCAAGCAAAGTGATATCCCTAACTTTCACTAAAATGTGATACAATCACTCCAGTGTCTGTGTGCTTAACAACGGGTTGCTCTTCATCACCAATGAAAAAAATCATATTTCTTATCTAATTGTGTTCAGAAATCGAAGAATGATGTGTCAAGCTTCATAATTTGTTTTTGAGCAACTGTCTCGCACTTAAAGAATGAACTTGGCAGAAAAAGAGAGAGAAAAGCATAGAGGAGGCAGGAGAGAGAGACAGAGAACGAAGATGAGAGGAAAGAAAAGGAAAGACCTGCAACGTGTAAACAGAGAATTAGACACGGGGGATGAAGAAGTGAGATAGTGAGGAAGAAACAATGGAGGTAGACTGATAGGGAACAAGCAGAGACAGCATGGCTACCAAGTGCACACTGTTATTTTCGGGATTATTGGGACCCTGGGCAAGACATATTTTCCGCTTCCTTGTTCGGAACAATCTTTAATATTATTACCTTTTTTTCTAGTAATTCAAGCCTGCATGATACTAAACAATATTCCTATATTTTCACACATACACAGCTGAAATATGTATCGTCCTGGATCCAAAATTCCTCCAAATAATACTGGATAAAAATAGACAGCTGTAGAGGCAGGAAGAGATAGAGAGGGAGGTTACTATAGAGAAATCAATAAAGGTTAAACAGAGTGAGAGAAACTAAGGAATACCACTTTCCCAGGGGACTCCTTATAGAACAATCGGCAAACACTTTCACCAGGGATGGAATATGTGTGGTGGTCCAGTATTAGGGGGGCGGGGGTCGATTGTGCTCTCTCGAGTCACATACTATAAATGCAGATGCAATCTAACAACAGATTTTCAAGACATTGACAGCCTTCTCCCAGCATGGGAAGCAGTGCAAATTGTACATTTGTGTCTCTCTTTTAAACAAAAATGTCCCATTTTTGGTAAATTCACAAAGTAACCTACTTAAAAAAGAAGTAAATTGTTATGCAAAAAAGATGTCACCCACAAAAAGGTTTTTGGGGAGAATTTCCTCTGCAAGTATTGTTGTGTGAGTGTAATGAAAGTGAAATTTCAAGAATGCACTTGTTTGCACCTTTTTCTTAACTTAACAAGTAGATTTGGAATTCTTCATGGCCCTTCTACAGATGAAGCAGAACTAAAGATGAAGATCCATGAGTGCCCAAGAAGGGCAAGAAAAGGGCATAAGGAGTAACCCTGGGTGTAGGACTATGCTACGCTCGCGTAGTTTGTGTAGTTTGCGCAACTACGCGCTATGCGAATTGCACGTCGCACAGTGCAAAAACTCTTAGCGTAGCGGGCATTTTGTGCTTGCTCGCGGCCCTTAACGTCAAGTTGGCGACCACGAGTGAGCAAAATAACATCCCGGCGAGACTTTTTCCTCGTTCGCGATCAGCAACATCAAGTTGCCGATCGCGAGCGTGGAAAATAAACCTCTCAGCGAGATTCTCAACGCGGGGAGTTCAGGTTTCTCATTGCGAGTGGTCGCGTATGCTTGCGACCGCTCGCGATGAGAAACTACCAGTCCGCATTGAGAAAGCTGCTGCTCGCATACAAATCTACTTGAGCGTCAGAAAACGATCGCTTGCACTGTGCAAGATGTCATTTGCAATGATTGCACAGTGCGGACAAGCATCTGGCACTGTGAAATCAGTGTGAACAGCATTTTGCACAGTGCACTATGCAGTTCGCGTAGCTACGCGTAGCTTCCGTAGTGCGAAGTGCAATTTGCGTAGCTATGCGTAGCGCCACTACGCGAACTACGCCCAGGGTTAGGGAGAGCCATGTCTTTACAGTCTGTGCCTGTTTTTGTATATTATGGGTGTTCATCGTTGTGAAATTATTTTTGGGGAAACTGCTGAAAACTATCGACAAGAAAGACTGATAGTTTACAAGCATTTACACTTCATCACATCCACTTAAAAACCTTGATTTTTATGTCAATTAATTATGTATGTTCCCAAAGTGACATCAAAAAATGGTTCTATAGAAAACATATGCCACAGAAAACAATGGAGTGGTGGCCTCTGGAATGCCACTGTGCATAGGAAGGCTATGCAAAATGTAAATTTGCTGAAGAATACTTCTGAATAAATGCATGTGCATGGACTTATGAAAGAAATATTCAATGTCACGAATCCTCTCATGGAATGGAAGCACGAAGCTTGCATCTTATGAGACATACCGTGCTGCATTTACTTGCATGCCATTATGAGCCAATAATGGAATGTTGAGACCCTGCTCGCTGCTGGCAGCAAAACATTTCTGGCACAACCTGAATGGGACACATGAATTCTCCGCATTTCTTTATCCTAATGTGATTGCATTCTCTCGTCTAGAGGAACCTCCACGTGGACCCAATCAGCTGGGAACCCCGCGGAGCTTCGGTCAAGATTCTACATCAAGACATTAGCCTCCAGGACCTGGAGAGAATACGCGGCTCTTTGATAGGGATGTGCTCTCAATACTAAGTTGGATTACTGACTAATCCGTCGCCCTTTCTAGAGATCCTCCTGTGGTCACCGTCTGTGTGTTTGACGCTGCAGAAGTTGACACATAAACCGAGCAAAGCAGCTTGAGCCTGGAGCAAGCGGCAGCTTTGCGCAGTATTTATTTGAAGCAATAAAATGCGAAGTAACAGGAGGTAGAAAGAGTGAGCAGAGACAGCACAAAGGGCTGGCTTTGGCGTATGCGTTCCATCAGGCAGAAGTAAGCAGAGTTGAGTGGAAGCGACGTGAGAGCATCAGCTTACCAGGATCACTCAGGCGGCGAATGCGGTGCCCTCCAAATGCCCCTACACTAAAACAGTGCGTCTTCTTATGAGGTGGGGTGCTAAAAGCAAGCTGTCTCTTAAGATGGGTATCTTAAAGCTATCAAAGAGCCCCTAGGGTTTCATCTTTTAATTCAAGAACTCAGCTACACTTCAGTTAATTATGTCACTTGACAAATCACCTATTCTTCACGCGCTCTCAAAAACAATGACAGATTGCTTTTGAGGCACACAGATACTATTGGTTTAGCCCTATCATGTGAGGTCCGGGGACATCTAAAACCAGTTACACCATCTACCATTTTTAGTTGAATACTTTTTCAGATTAATGTTTCCATGTTTCTCTCTTGACCATTGTCATCTTTCTCTACGTCTGATTTTACTTCCTAAGTCACCATCAATTTTCAGTCACCTTTAATTTGTTTTCTCAGTTTGGGTCCCGTTCTCTGATTATTATTCAGATTCCTCCCTCCCCTTTCTCCTTTGCATCACTCTCATGCTACTTTCACTCAGACAGTTTTTCTTTTCTTAGTCCATCAGGTGTTCGTGTCTGGCGTTAGCCAATATGTCTTGATTCTAGTAAATTTAAACATCATATATTTACTTTTGGGATTTTCAGGCAGCCTTCTTCATCTCTTAATGTATTATTGTGTTTTTCACATTTTCTTCCTCCCACTACAGCATAGACCATGGGGCAATGTGTCAGCCCACTTCAGCCACTGTCTAACATCACTGTGAGTTATGGTATTCTGCTCTTTTAGACTGAGCCCGTCTTCACACAAAGTAGTACCCTTCAGTGCAATGACTACTTTGCAATGTATATTTTTAAAATTAAAAAACTAAGTGTAGAGATCTCCAGCCAGGAGATGTCATGGAACTGTTACCTAGTTACTTGTAGAATGACATGGGGAAGATTCTAAGTGGGGACAGTTGAAGAGAGCCATTGGATATGTGAGAAGTTGTTCTCTGCTGGGATGCTGTTCCATTAATAAATCTACAAGAAAACCTCAAAGAAACCTGTGAAGGCTCTTCTTTTCATGGCGACGAGGATGGAGGGAGGAGGCATGTCATGGAGGGAGGAGTTGCAAAAAATGATGTGGGCGCATAGGATTACCCCTCATTCTAGTACTGGGATAGCTCCTTTTGTATCCCTTAAAGGTAGAGAACCAGGGAAAAATGAATGTCCTGTTTGGTTATATAAGAAGGATAAGATATGGGTTGATCGTGAGGAAGTGTTGAAGAAAGTTGAAGTGGGTCAAAAGAAGATGAAAGACACGTATAATTTTAGAAAGGGAGTTAAGCATATGACATTGCATGTTGGTGATTGGGTTGTAGTGCGGAAGAATGAATGGGTCCGTAAGGGTGAAAGTAAATATTTGGGACCTTTAAAAATCAAAAGTGTGAAGTCCAATATTGTGATATTGGAAGATGATACAATGTGGAGTTTAGGAAACGTTTGCAAAGTACAAAGACCATAGGATGTTTCCTGGAAACATAAGTTGGAAAATAAGAATATTAATTTATGTTTCTTAATACTATAAATTGGAAATAGCATTTTAATTTATGTTTGCAATGTACAAAGGTTATAAGATGTTTTCTGGAAATATAGTTAGAAAGTAAAAATGTTAATATTAATTTTGCATTTGTATAATGTATTATTAGAGAAACAAATATGTTAAATTTATTGATCCTTCTGTATTTCCATAATAGTGTTTTACACTGTATTTGTTGTTGTATAAAAGGGAGATATGTAGAGATCTCCAGCCAGGAGATGTCATGGAACTGTTATCTAGTTACTTGTAGAATGACATGGGGAAGATTC
This sequence comes from Triturus cristatus, assembly GCF_964204655.1. Classification (NCBI taxonomy): domain Eukaryota; kingdom Metazoa; phylum Chordata; class Amphibia; order Caudata; family Salamandridae; genus Triturus; species Triturus cristatus. The sequence goes on from NC_140584.1 coordinate 48,384,218, forward strand.
TAAGTGGGGACAGTTGAAGAGAGCCATTGGATATGTGAGAAGTTGTTCTCTGCTGGGATGCTGTTCAATTAATAAATCTACAAGAAACCCTCAAAGAAACCTGTGAAGGCTCTTCTTTTCACTAAGCTTTTCCAGGTTTTTTTTACTATTGACCTAGCAACTCCCACAACAAATTTCTATAGAAAAAAACATGGCAAATTAAAACAAGCACTGACAAAGCAAGGCAGTTAGACAAAACCATACGAATTGGCTTCACCAATGCTTGTTTCCTAGTGTGATTCTTCACCTCAGTTTAATAACATTTTCATTCAGCCACATTCAACTTTCTTTCATTAAAATTCTCTCTTTTTTCAAAGGTCCATTACCTTTCAGCTAGCTCTTCTCTCTGTTTAAGCGACTGTAGCCCACATATCCTTATTCACAGTGATTTTCTCCTTTATTACAATCACTCTTTTTTTCCTATCACTTCTATTCCCTTTATCTCAGTCTTATTTTCCATTCCACACAGTCATTCTTGCTTCACTCAGTCATATATTTTCACCTCTGTTGCATTCTTTTCTATTCACACCGTATATGCCAGTCACAATGATATTTCTTTCTATCATATTAATTCTACTCAACTATTTTTTCTTTCTCTGTGCTGCTCTCCATTCTGCCACAAACAAACTTCTTCGTCTTCCCCTCGTTTTATTTTCGGTTTCACATTGCCAATTTCCATTTTGTATTCCTATTCACCCTTCCCAGCATGCATTACTTTGGTGTCTCTGATAAATTATCCTATATATACATTTCCCATTATGTGAGTCTCTTCTTCCTTCCAGAGTCCTGTTATCTTTTTCCCCAGCTCCATTCCCTGCACACCATTGTATTTCTCTTAATTTCATTAGCATTTCTCTTCATCCTTATCTCCAATCCCTCAAACTCAGCTTTCTTTTGGTCAGTCGCTTTTAGTCAGTCCTTTCACCATTTGTATAATCTTCTCCAGTCTGCTTACCTCAATATTACCCTATTTTCTCTGAAGCTAGTTGTACTTTACCTTAATCCCATTGATAATTTCTCTAATTTCCATTCTCTTTTCCTTCAGGGCTTTTCTTACTCTCAACCATAGTTACCTTTATGGCAATCTCATTTTTCTTTTTTGTTCCAGTTCTCTTCTCTACTTTTAATGTCCCATTCTCGATTTTCGTCTATTCTATTCTCCATACCTTAGATCTATTCTTCATTCTCTTTGTCCAACTGATTGCTCTTTCTGTTCTACTCTCTGCTCTCAAAGTCACTGCGAGCTTCCTGCATACAAATCTTTCTTATTCTCCATCCTATTCTTCTTTCTTTCAGTATCCTCTAAATGTATTTCCATTCCAGCCTACTTTATGACAATCTAATGCTCTTTTTCTCTCAAATAGGTTTTCCTCTCTCTAAATTCGAGTCCTTGTTCTAGCTCCCAATCTCCACTCCCAAGCTAATTATTTTCTCTTTTCGGTCCCTTGTATGTGTTGTTTTTATATCTAGCCCCTTCTTCTCTCCATTGATCCCATTTCGTTTTTTTCTCAGTTACACTTTTTAATTTTTAAACTCATTCTCTATTCCCAAAAAAACATTTTAATTTCTTTAAGTCATGCTCAGCTTTCCCAGTAACAAGACCTAGGGCTGTATCGTGACTGGCTGAGCTGGCTCAGTGCAGAGTGCAGAGCCAAGCATCTAATTATGCGACTGAATTCACTTAACCTAATACTTATTTGAGTTAGTGCTCGGCTCAGTTCAGAAACAGAAAGAGGTAGGTAATACCCCGAAAATGGTTCCAGGATGCTTGTTTCCAGTCCAGGGAGGGTCTCGCCTGGCAGTTCGGGTTGGACTGATCCCATAGGGAGCAGGGTCAAGACTGATTTGCATATGGCCGGGTTTAAACTGGAATGGCATGGGGAGCATAAAAAACGATGGATTTAGGCCCAGATATCGGTACTGAGGTCAATTTTTGACATTGTTCAACAGTCAGTCCATCAATTTTTCTTTTTGCATTTGTCACCCCGAGTGGGACGGGTATGCCCAGATGTGGGTCCTGTCCTCAGTATAACCCTGGAGTCAAGCTAGCCTGGCTGATGAGAGGTAGTACCCCAAAACTGGTCCTAGGATGCTTGTTTCCAGTCCAGGGAGGACCTGGACTGGCAGTCTGGACTGGACTGTTCCCACAGGGAGCAGGGTCAAGACTGATTTGCATATGGCTGGGTTAAAACTTGAATGGCATGGGGAGCAAGAAAACAATGGATTTAGGCCCAGATCTCTGAATTTTTGACATTGTTCAATATTCTGTCCATCAATTGTTTTTTTTGCAGAAACAAAAAGAAGCACACTTGCCCACTGTTTCTGAGCTGTACTGCCTGAAATTAAAGCACTAACTCAAAGAAAAATTAGGTTAAATGAATTCACTTTTTGCTCTGCAGGTGCATAAAACTCCAATAGGTCCTCCTTGAATCCCACACTTCTTAAACTTCATATGCATCCCCGAGTGGAAACTGTGCATTCCCATTGGCTGGAATTTGTCTCCTATGCTGATGATACTCAACTGGTGATTTCAACTTCCCCGACTTCAGCTCCAGTCACCTCAGTCTGGCCCCATGTCTTCAGGAAGTAGCCAGATGATTGGCTAACTATAAACTGAAGCTTAATGAAGACACGACTGAGGTTATGCTACTGGGCAATAATCTCAGCAAGAAACTCCCTACCCCGGACCCGGACTGTCTGGAAAGGCTTCGTAGCCCAAAATTTGTGATAAAGAGTCTTGGCATGCGGCTGGCCTCCAGTCTTACAATGGACAATCAGGCCAAGCAGCTTGCCACCAACTGTGTGGGTGTCCTGAGACTGCTAAGAAAGGTTCTTCATCTCCTTCCTTTCTCAACCAGAAAATTAATCATCCAGAATCTCATTTCGCTCACTGACTATGATAATATACTATAACTTGGTTCCCCTAATGCGACATCAAGAGCTTGCAGGTCACTGAGAATGCCACTGCTCGGCTCCCTATGGAGCTCCCAAGGCACCAATAAAGGTCCTGAAAGACTTACACTGCCTGACTGTGCAATTTAAGGCTCTATGCATCTTGCTTAGATCACTTCACGAGAGAGGCCCATGCTGCTAAGATCTCTAGCCACCCCTTACATTCCTGGGAGGTCACTCAGATCCTCTTCAGCTAATCTGCACCAGGTTCCAAAGATCAAGAAAGCTTGTTGGGAAGGTCATTCATTTTCTCATTCGGCCCCCAATTTCTGAAACACCGTCCCATTTGAAATGCATCAGCTGTCTAACAAATTTTCTTTTTGTAAAGTCTTGAAAAACTGGATTTTCAGCAACTGATCTCTCAGGGGCATACTAGCTATTACAATGACTGTTCTAGCTCTGGGAGGCCTCTGGGTAGTTATGCACTCTACACGAATCATAGAGTAGAATATAGACACACTGCTCTGAGTTGCTCCAAACAAAAGCATCACGGTATGGCCCATCTTTATGTAAAATTCGCCTTTCTCTCAGCCCAATTCCCCTTAGTCTTAGTCATATTTTCATCTCTGAATACTGTTCTTTTTTTTTTTTTTTTATTTTTTTTTTACATAAACAACAGTAGTTTATACACATTGTTCACTACTGTTTTCTTAAATCTTAATCAATTCATGCAGAATCGTAAATTATATACAGAACATAATATCAAGTAATTATACTCTAACAAAGTATAAATGCTCGCTTGTCATTCTTTCCACTTGGTTATGGGCTCCCAAATTTGTCTACCTAGTCTTCTTCCCTTTTTTCCCTTTCTTGCATAGATTGCCATCTCCAAATTGTACGTCTCTATTAATCTGGCTAACCAATGGTGAAAGGTCGGGGGCAGGGGTGCAAGCCATTCCGAAGCGATACATAGTCTCAAGACTGCCATGGCAATAAAGATAAAACAATCATATTCAGGTTGCCTGTCACAATTATTGACTCCTAACAGAATAGTCACTGGTGTTAACTTACTCTCAAATCCCAATGATCTAGAGAAAAAGAGCTCAATATCTTTCTGTATTTTTTGCATGTGTGGGCACGTGGCAAAGATGTGGACGATGTCAGCCTCAAAGCTTCCACATTTTGGACAGTTAATACCTGTTGTCCCCCCCCATTGCGCTATTCTAGCAGGGGTATAATATAATCTGTACAGAGTCTTGTAATGTTGTGCCTGGAGTGCCGCAGAGCATAATATATTCTGCCCCATTTCTAATGAAAGAAAAAAAGATTCTTTCCCTACATCCAGCTTTTGTGCCCAATTTTCTGCTCCTTTTTCTAAATCATCCTGCTTAAATTCTAGCAGTTCCGAATAGAATCTTTTAATTGTGCAGTCGGATCCTCCCTGAATAAGTTCCATGATTGAGTTCTTCTTAAATCCTATCTGTCCTCCCTTTTTTGTTACCATGTAGCTTCTAACCTGTAAGTATTTAAAAAAATATCTTGGATCCAATCCATATTTACATTGTATATCCAAAAACTGCATTATCCCCTGTCCATTCAAAATATCACCAATCTTGTTTATTCCCTTCCTCCCCCATTCTTTAAAAACAGAATCAGAAAAAATGTCTTGAGGCAAGAAAGGATTCTGCCCCATTCTTGTGTACTGATTGTACCTCCCAATGCCAAATTTCTTTGTGAATGCTTTCCAGATACCAAATGCTGCTGTAACTGTCTTAAATCTGGTCCTTTTAAAATAACTTGAATCCATCTGCTTCAAAAATACATTTTCTGCTGCTGCTCCTAGTGCTAACCCATATATAGCAATTGTGCTAAAAGGACCTTGTATGAATACTGTTCAATTGTATTTCATTCCCTATAGATAGATAGAAGCTGAGGCGCAAAACTTTGGGATGGTGCCTGCTAGTTGCTGAAGAAAGGCAAAGCCCAATTACTACCAAACTGTTTCTGTGAAGTCAGGATTCCAGGACAACCATATATTTGGAGTTTACCTTGTGCCATGGGTCGGTAACATAATTTCAGATTCCCTTCTGAATAACACAGAGAAAAAGCTAAAACGTTTGTTTAACGTGCATTTAACCATCACAAGTCATTGCGTCGTTATAAAAATGCTGATCTTACCAACATTTTTGTATCTTTTCAGGACGATTCCTTTCGAGTTAACATCCAGCTGGGTTAGAAAGTTAAATTCGATTTGCAGCAGTTTGCGCGTGGTTATAAAAAACCAAGAAGGGCCTTGGCGTTTCTTAAATTACTGATCGACAACAGTGGATGGGGGGTCCCCAATTTTAAGATTTATTACTACGCATCAGCACTTACTCATATGAGTTTACAGGTCCAAGTTAATAAATCAAAACTAACTCCCACATGGTCCATCTATGAGCTATATCTGAAGAAAGGTGCCACTGGCTTTTACTCAAGTGCAGGCCGACCATAACTACGACAAAGGACTAAAGTTTAAGATATTGGTGTTTGCTGGCAGACTGTGGGAAAGGTGGGTTAACATCTTTAAAATCACGAAGTATAATAGATATACCCCTTTAAGGAACTCAAAAATTACTTCCTGAAATCTTCAGGGACAATTATTGCCCATTTTGAGAAAACACAGCAATGCAAACGTTAGGGAACATTTATACCAACAAGTCAATTGGGACTATTGGAAACCTGCAGGAAAAATTGGCTTTGCCAAAACAATCATTCTACAAATACCTGGAGATTGATGTTTCATTTGTAAAATAGTCAGCGGGGACCTGTCCATGACCAATAGAGAGCTACTGCATAGAATTAGAATTCATACAAGAGATAGGATTGAAGATAGCTATAAACGGATTTTGGAACTAGGAGAACATGACTAGGAACTTTGCACAACTCTGCAGCAGAATATAAATGTATCCAGGGCTTTAAGGGGGATGGAAAAACTGGGGGGTGGGGGGTCTCTCAAAGGGGCGTGGCCAATGCAATTAAGGGCGTGGCTTAAAAACACATAAGCTAAAAATCTGTGCTCAGCATAGTGAGCCGCATGACTGGTATTTTGCTGTTTCTGCCATTTCATCCAGACATATGATACAACAAGTAACATCATACCTACAACAAGTCAGGACTATTGACTTTGTCAATGGTTGTTAGTTTCATAAGCTAAATAGGCAGCAACTATGGCTTGTATATAATATTGAAAAAGCTTCCACTTAAAGCCCTGGTGACACCAGACAATGTTGCTGCTCCTGAGTTTCAAAAAGAGAAGGGAAATCCAGAGAGAAAATGACTCTCTCAAGGATTTTCCTTCCCCTTTGGCATGGCGTCACGCCGTAACTCTCCACTAGTGAGAAGTGAGCAGTGTGAGCAGTGCTCATCGATGTGCCTGCTGTCACCGCAGTCTGGGAAAAAACAGACCGCCTGTGCCAGGGCAGAAAACAGAGCCCGATAGAGATCTGTGTCGAGGCCCCCTTTAAAAACCTGCCGGTGCTAAGCCCCGGGGAGACCCGGTCCACTTAAAGCCCTGAATGTATCACAATCCTAGTTTTGACTGCAGATTCCTTCCTTTTTAGTAATGCTCATTTTTAGGTTGACCCTGAGCCTGTCAGTGAACCCTAGTCGAAGTCTTTAATAGTACTGTTTTTCCTTAAAAAGGGGAAACTCGTTCTTGTACAGGAGTTGAAGGTCTTTAGAAGGCGACGGAGTGAGGGGAATCGCGTGCCCTGACACATAGAATATATGCTGCGTTGAGTCACGCAGAAAGCTTTTTCTCAGGGACTAAAGGTGAGCGGAAGCCAGCCTTTGCCTGTCCCTCCCTTGTCAGGCCTGTCACTCTCTGTGTGAGTGTTTTCATTATTCATCACCGTGTTGGAGTGTACGAGACGGGCCACAGTCGTCCTAATGTCGGGTTGATCATGTATTCCTCACGGGCTACCTCCGAATGGCCGCTGAACACGACCAACTGCCATTTATCTCGACAGGCAGCCTGAATTCTGATGGTGCGTGAAGCGGGTGGATTTTATTTTGTTGTTTTTAATAACATCCTTTCCAGAGAAACCGTGAAAAAACAGCTTTTGCTTTACCTAAAGTCAGGGCTTTAAGTGAGATGAAAAAAGTGTGTGTAGGTCTCTAAAATGGGCGTGGCAGATCTAATTAAGGGAGCGGCTTAAACCTGTAAACTACATTTCTGTGGTTCCTATATTGTGCCACCTGACCAGTATTTTGGCTCCTCTCTGAGCTTTCTGTTTATGTTTCTAGATATGTAACAAAACAAATGACAAACACTGAAAAAAACTGTCAGAGTTGATGGCTTTGTCAATGGTCGTTAGCTGTTTAAGATAAATGAGTAACTACAGTCATTTTGTATTGGATTATATTGAACATTTTTCAAAATTTGAAATAGTGACACTGTGAAGTAAACATTGGCCAGGCCTGTTGTGAAAGGTTTAGTGGTCTTCAGAGTGTCTCAGACACTCCTGTTATGTTCACTTTAGGTTAGACATGCACACCATTTTTTTTACCCCCTCTCATCCATCTCCATATCTTACACTCTCTTTCCTCTTCAACACGGTCTTTTCACTCTCTCCTGAATGCACCTCCTTGCATCACTTTAACTTCACCACCTCACAAACACACAATGCACCAACTCACCTGTGAGCACTGCATTTTCTCTGACTTTCACCTTCTCAAAAGTTTGACAATTGAGAACCACCTTCACACACACACACATTTGCACAGTCACAATTCCAATTAGAATACATGACCATTGGTTGAAGGCCCAGGTATTCTGATCACTATTTAGACTCACTGCCAGGCACTGTCAGAAACACACACTGCCTTCAGCCTCAGCTTCGGGCGCTTAATCATGGCCAGTGATAAACACCGGGAGGAGTCTCAATTCAAGGTATGCACTACACAAGAGTCATATGCTACACTGAAAAAAATACAAAAAAAAACAAATTCTTCAAATAGCCATCACTAACATGGATTACCTTAAAGTGTTTTTCATTCATTGTTGAGATGTAGATCAGCGTTTTGCCAGTAAAATTAAGTACATGATGTAGGGCCCGATAGGGACCCATATCAATGCCCGTTTTTAATTAATATCAGGATCCAGTCCACTTAAAGTGCTTTCTCAATGCCGTTTCAAACAACACACCTATAGCCAGCCCTTGAATTCTAATTACCACCATTTGCCGTCCTATTCCTATTGCAACCATGAAACTTGTGGTGAGCAAAGGTAAGCCCTAAACTTTCAAAGATGGTGATTGGGGAAAGTTTACTCTGGCAATGGTAGGTGAAGGTTTAGTACTTTGATAGACTTTACAACTACGAACTCGTCTTGCCCAAGGCCTGCAAAATTAGGATGTTTTCCAGCAATAGGAATTCCCGCTCATGAGTAGAGCATTCTGCGACTGGAAAGCAACCACAGACTAATGGAAGCAAAGGGCTGGGCCTGGGCAAGGGATAGGCTGGGCACTGGGCATTGTGATGGGGCTGGAGCTTCGGAATCATGTCAGACCTGTCAACTTCTAAAAATATTCAATTTGTGAAGGGTGTGAGGCTTTGTATAGGGAGAGGCTTTGTGCCAAGCACTGCTTGAGGCCCTTTAACTCACAGCCTCCCCACTTCTATACCAACCAAAAAAACAAAGATTTTGAAGCTGCAGTCGATGACCTACTGAGGTTTCCCGCCCTGGACTGGACATTGGCTGTGAAGAGCCTCAAAACAATGAGGTAGAAAACCGCTCTCTTCAGGGGTATCCAGTTAATTGTGTGCACACCGTGTAATATTGGCTCCTCAGCGGGTGATTGTGTGAGGGAGGCCAATATCATAGGTATAAAGGAAGAGACAGCTACAAATGCAGATGTTTGACAATGGTGAGTAGACCAAAACAAACTGGGGTGCAGAAGTTAGGGATGGAAGAGACGGAGGGAGGGTTAGCATAGTGAGTCAGGAAGTGGGTTAGCTTGTTGATGGTAGAGTACCTTGAGATGGACAATGAGTGGGTGCATGCAAGGGGTGAGAGCCTGAAAGGGTTGCATTTGTACAACAACACAATGCGTTGATATGTGTGCATCATGATGTAGGCTGGGAAAGTGCTGTGAAAAACCATGACAGAAGTACCACTTAGTACAACAGCAGTGATGCAGTCTTTTGAGTGAATGCACGAAGATGGACCGGATCTCATAATTTGTTTTCCAAATTGAAAGTCTGTTTTCTTAGGCATTTTCTTTCCCTTTTTGAGCCAACTCGTGTTCCGTAATGCAGAGAATAAATGTTTCCTTCCTTTGGTGGATGCTGGAAAGGAACTCAGATAGAATGATACTAGCAAAAAGATGTGGGAAGATCAGACAGTCAAGTTTCAGCTCTCTTCTTTCTGTCCCTTTCCTTAACAAATCAATCCTGTGTCTTTTTGTTTATGATTGCCTCTTGCCTGGAAGATTCCTCTGATTTTTCACACCTCACCACATGAGACTTATATTTCTGATCCCTTTCAATGCTTACCTTTTGAACCACCTCCAATCATTATGCAGGGAAAACCTGAATTTGATCTGTAGGTAATTTGGAACTTCCCATATTTTGTGGTTGTTTTCAGTTTTTGATAGAAGTGGAAGGAAATCACCAAGTTAATATGTGTGGAAAGAGGCCTCTTCCGTTCAGCCCCTTCAATTATCCATTGTTTCCTCTAATTTGATCTTATTCGGACTGGAGCTTCAAGAGGAGGAATACTGTTGTGACCAACTGTGCCAAAAGGAGCCCCCCCAGTGGAAGCAGTTCTCACAATGGGTGCCTTGTCTCCTGTTTCCGTTGTGGTGCATATGTACTTACGCTTTCTATGTGCTGAGGAATCTTTACCTGCTCTGTGAAGGAGGACATACATGCAGGTCTCCCTCAGCCTCTCTGTAGACTTTGGTGATTGTCCCCCTCATCCCTTTTGGGCAATGAAGCACAGAATGAAGCAAGGAAAATCAGTTGGTGGCAAAAATGGGCAACTAAAATATGAGTAAAAAAGGATTTTGTAACTTTACATGAAGACCCACATGTTGTTCTCATCTGGCTCTGAGATTGGGCATGCCCAGTCTTTAGTCCATAGTTTCCTTAGTTTGCCCAGACCAAGATGCCCATCATCTCTATATAGATTATATATAGTTTACCAATCCAATACACAATTTATTTGATTTCTTCTGACAGCACTTCCTATTGTATTAATTTAAACCAAACCATTCCTGGTGAAGTATGTGGCACACTTCACCCTTTTTCAATACTATTTATGTCCCTGATTTTTCCTTTTTCTGCCTCTAATTTTGGATCTACCTTCCAGACCTTCTTTCTGAATCATGTGCCAGGGTCTGACTTACTACGCAATTAAGTAGGTAAGTGCTTGTCTCATCGCCTTTGAGTTATTCTTCTCTTTGAAAACTTGGATTTGTTTATTGTTGCCTAGGAGGCATTTTGAGCCTTTGGCTTCTTCTTCCTTTGGAACTTGTTCTAGAATACACTTCTGCCTAAGTCAAAGTCAGAAAGTCAACAAATATTTTTTAAATTTAGTTCTCTACTGAGAACAACAAATAAGGAGTTTAAAAACAGCAAGATTACATCTGTGACTAAAAGGACTTTGTAACATTCATCCTAATACAAATTTATAAAAAAAATTAAAAATTTGAACTGGTTATAACAGGTAAATTCATTAGGAGGTGGTTTTAAAAGAGAAATCAAACCCTGTACATTTGCACAGTTGCACTTTGTTTGGATTGGCTTTAAGAACCTGTTTCTAGCAGCAACGACTGGGGGATTAGGGCATAGGAACAGTACATGTATCAAGTCTTGAACTCCTCCTTGACAGAGGTCGCATAGGCTTCCAGCATTTTTGTTTTGTGTCCAATTGCAAGTTAGGGATTTAAAAGGGAGAATCCCAAATCGAAGTAAAATCATGCATCACCGGGCGCCGTGACTTAAAGTAAAAGTAAGATAGTGTTGCCTTTGCTTAAATTCCATTGAGTCAGCATATGCCTTGTAAAGTAGCAGTTTTGAACAGTGTAAAATGTCAGGATCGTAACTTATTCTTAGAGCTGAGTGTTTTAAAAAAAGTTTCAAGTGTGCTGGGGTCCAGAATTTCAGCAGATCCACTGTACATTCTGTTAACTTCAGTGCAAATGTTAGATTTTGATAAAAAACATATTTTGTAGATCCCTGATCAAAGATTTCCGATCTTAGCAGTGCTCTTAGGGTTCCTGGTTCTGCGTGCAAGATGTTATATGCCCATCGTATTATGTTGGTAATTCCCCTGGCATATGTACTGGTTAGAGAACACTCAAGGCGCAGGGCTTGCGCGGGCACAGCTTCAGGCACTTTAGTTAGTTTCCGGAGGCTCTGGCTTTCTTTAAGTTGTATTGGATGCCATTGACTTATTGGGATGTGTTCGAGAGCATATGAAAAAACGGATGGAATCTTTGTACTGAAGACTTGCAGAAGGGATAAGAAATGCCTGCGCCCGGTAGAGGAGTACAGTCTTTGGAGCGCCGCGGTGTAAACATCTACTTTGTGGGCCAAATGCTGGAGGTGGGAAAGATTTTTTAAAGTTTGAGTAAAACTACGCCCCAAGTAGGTGTATTCCTCCACTATTTCCAGCAATTTCCCTCCTAAGGTCCAGTTATAGTTTGTATGTTTTTCTTTTCCTCGGAAAGGGACTATTTTAATTTTTGCTATGTTTGGGATAAAAAAAATTCCTTTCAATATATGTTGAAAGTGCATCCAGATTCCTTTGAAGACCAAATGGAGTAAGGTCGAGAATAATCACATCGTCTGCGTACAGCAGGGTGTGCATTTTAGACAATGCTATTTGCGGAGGAAAGTTGTTTACCTGCGCAAAGCAACCCGGAAGATCACTGAGGTACAGGGAAAATAGTAGAGGAGCTAAAAGACACCCTTGCTTTAGTCCATTCGATGTTTTAATTGGGGATGTAAGGCCCTTTTCTTGCCCAAGTAACACTTGACACCAGGTTTCTGAATGTAGTGCAACAATTATACGAAGTCGATTTTCTGGGAATCCCAATTTTTGTAGCTTTCGCTAGAGTATTGGTCCGTCCACCCTGTCAAATGCTGTTGAGAAGTCAATGAAGGCGGAGTAGACGACCTGTGATTTCGAGACCATGTATTTATCAATTATTGCTTGGAGCATAGCTATATTGTAATTTACAGAATGATTTTTCCGGAACCCAGCTTGATTTATCGGTATAGATACAGTTGAGAAAGCCCACTCTTTGAGATGTTCAGGACACTGGCCGCGAAAACCTTTCCTGAGGCATCCAGGAGGGCGATCTGTCGGTAATTGTCAGGTGACAGCCAAGAGCCCTTCTTATGAATTGGAATGATTATACTTCCTTTCCAGGAACTAGGACTATCGCTAGTGACGAAGCAATAAGAAAAGAGAGGAGCTAGAAACAAGCTCCACTCCTTTGAATTCATTCTTTTGGAGCACCTTTATCGGTATCAAATCTGGGCCCATTGCTGCAGATGATCTTGCTTTTCTTATAATAAGTTCGATTTGGGAGGGTGAAGGAGCAAGATTGTCGAGAGTGGTTTCTCCGGTCTTTTCAACTTTTCATGTTTTCTGCCCTCTCGTTCTCCTTTTATAAACTTGTTAGGTACCCTTCCCATTCTCTTGGAGGAACTGGTGCAGATTGTAAAGATTTTTTTGTGTCCGTTGCTTTTGCAATGAGGGCCCAGTATTCACGCATGTTTTTTTGCTTAACCGCGATCTGGATGTCCGTCCATTTCTTATCCTGTTGCCCTTTTCTTTGCTTATCTTTTGCCCTTCGATGACGATTTGTAAGCGTTTTAATTTCCTTTTGTCTACTTTCGGAATACTGTAAAAATTGCGCCCAAATTAATTTATTGAGTTTTATTGCATATATATCCATATTTTTCTTTTTGTGTTTTCTTGAGTGAGAGTTACGCTGGTTAAAAAATCCTTGCAGACATTCCACCAATTTCTTTAGAGTAACTTCAAACTTTGCTATTGGATCTATGAGGTCTGAATTCTCAAGTATTTTCACTAGTGTTTTCCTTATTATGTCGTTATCGAGTACTCGAATATTCCAGATGAGACATCCTTGCCCCTGGTTCACCTGTGCTGGACATTGTGAGAACATATTGCAACCTGTAGAGCTAGATTTCACTATTAAACCAGTGGTAAGTTTTAAGCTTGCGTGATCACTGCCCTGATTGAAGTTGATGCTTAAGTGTGTTATTCTCCTGAACAGATCCAGGCTACATATCATGTAATCTAGTATTGAGGAACTAAAGATGCCTTTTCTTGTACGGGCTGCCGGTATGTCACCTTCGATGTTACCATTTAAGATGACTCCATTAATAGCTGGGAGCAAGGAAAGTATTATTTTCCCTCGTTTATCAGCTTTAATTCCTGCGGGAACGGTAGGGGTAGATATTGGCGGGACCTCCTCTTGTTGTCCATAATCCCATTTCTCCAATAGGTCATTGGAGATTTTCCTGTTAACATCCCCTGTTAGGAATATTGAAGGGAATCCTTGATTTTCTACCACCTCTTCCATTTCCTGGAGTATTTCGCACATACTTCTGCTAGATTTTCAATTGATGCCCACAGCTTGAACCTCCAACTATCTGCTGGATAATGGTCTGCCAGAAAACCTTGTACAGAAAGGATTTATTTCTTATGGGTTCCTCAGATGTGCAAAGGGGACCTGATCACTGAACAATCAGGTCATTGAAAAGAGAGACTGCAATTAGTGAAAGTGTTTAAGCTAAGTGAATATTGTAGGTAGTCTGCAATCAGCTAGCTACATGTGATATTAATAGGTTAAAACAAAGAGACACACTTGCATCGCATAAGACTGACATTGACCATGAAGCTCATTAAACTACACTTTGCCTCCAAATAAACCACACTGCAGATAGGGGAGCGAAGGCCTGTAAACCTAAAGACATAGTAAGACAAGTATGAACTCACCAATCTGGGTAATATGCCCTCATAGTTGTGACTCATTGATCTTGATATTGAAACTCTTTGCTATTTAGAGAGAGTACACATCTTAACTGTTTTCTTGGGTGCCCCGATGATTTCAGAAAACAAGGCTGACAAAGAATTGGTAAAGAAAGAGAAATTCTGACATGGAATACATTGTATCCTTCTTGCTTAATATTTCTGGGTGCCATGATTGGAAGAGAGCATGTTGGTGCACGTAGAGGTTACAACTGTCAAAAACACACTCAAGTGTGCTTGTGGACATTGCGAGACGTTCCAGTGACACTTTGTTGCTCAATGGGCTCTTGTGTGTTGAATCTGAGTTCCCGTCGTTGTTAACAAATGGAAACTTAAAAGAATATATCACTCATCGCCTGCGCAAACCTTCATTTTAGGCTGATACCATTGGGTGGAGGGCAGTAATTATACCTGAACAGATGAAGAGCCTGGGCTCCTTCGCTGTATAAACAAGCCTTATGCCACATGGGAACAATTGTGATTCCAGGTTGCTCCCAACTGTCCTGATGATGACCCACTAACAAGATTATAATTGGCCATCTATTTTCTTGGGTCGAAACGTCAGCAACTCTATCCCTATAAGCCTGGATTGACTTTATTATCCACGCAGAGACAGTATTGATTGAAACACTGTATCTATATACTATGGATTACATTTGATTGAAGTAAAGGTGTCAGACAGGCTAAGGTGCTATACAAGCTGCAGTTTTAGTTTGTCTAAATCATGTTGTACTCCTTTTGATGTATTTTCACCTATGCACGAACACGTCTTTCCCAGCACTTATATTCTGCACAATGGAGCAACCACTTTATGATAATGTGTATATATGTATATAATTTCAATTTAAATTTTGAAGGAATTTCAACTGACTTTTGTGTTTGTGTATTGTAACATTGTCATGCTCTTTCCTTGACTCATACATGGTAATTTCCCCTCTCCTGGGCATTGGGGTTTTATGACTACTGGTATAGAGTCAGAATAGATTAATTAATTTGCCTTTTCAAGAGAGGTTCCGTTAGGATCACTTCTTTTCTGTATCTCACTGTACCCAGGTCCTCCAGTTTACCGGGTTACCCCATTGTTAAACAATGATATGCAAAGATTGGGAGAGACTGTTTAAGAGGAACTAGATCAGATTTATGCTAATCTTTGCATATTTTAGTGGTGTTCATTTTAACATCACAGCCTACTAGACAGCGCTGTTGTCTGGCTTGCTAAAGCCATCTTGGATACATTCAGAAAGTTGAACTAGGAATGCATTCCACCCATTGTTACCATGGGCTTAGTGGTTTGCAACTCACATTTTCTGTCTTTCTATTTGCTGGCTTTATTTGCTTTAAGCTGTCCAGCTCGAGTTTGTCCCTCCCTTTGCCCAAACATTGCTCACTGTATTCTTCCATGAACTTGCTTTCTGTAAACAGGCTTTTAAATCTCATTCTTATCTTGTCAAATTTTCTGTGCATTCAAAGTCAGAGGTCAAATGTCAGGATGTGTCTTGCAGGGAGCTTGGTGTTTATTTTTCATTCCTTTGTCATCCAATTGAGAGGCTTTATTTGACAATCAAGCTGGCTACTGTAGGTCTGTTTGAGGAAGGCATTATGAGTTTATTTTTCTAGAGTACAACGCTATTTAAATGTCTGTAAATGAACTGTGCCGACCATCAAATCTGTACATTGGATGATGACATTTCCACACATTATCATTTGTGAGCTGTATACTTTAATCAGTAAAACTGTATGTGAGTGCAAATGTAATGGTCATTTCAACTGAAGATTTGTTGTCTGTAATGATAGTACACTACCATAACATGCATACTCCATGTTACCCAACTGCACTCTACTCTGCACCTCTCGACGCCACTGCACTGCACCATTCCACACTACACCACTCAACTCCACTCTGCGTCACTGCACTCTTCTCTGCACCACTTCCTCAATGCCTCACAATTCTACACCCGTCCACTATAGGCCAATGCACACTACCCCGTACTGCTCTACTATGCACCCCAACACTCTTTGTCACTGCACTCTACACCACTCCATGCCACCGTACTCTGCAACACTGCACTCTATGCCAATGCACTCTACTCTGTACCGCTCTATGCCACTGCATTCGGTGCCACTGCACTCAGCACCACGCCACTCTACTCTGTACCACTCTATGCCACTACTCTCTATGCTAATGCACTCTACACCACTTTACTCACAATCAAAGCATTCTACGCCAATCTACTCCTCACCACTGCCTGATATGACATTGTACTCTGCCACTGCTCTCTACACCACTCTATTCTACTCTGTACTCTATGCCACTCTATTCTGCACTACTGCACTGCACCACTCTGCTCTGTGCCACTGCACTCAAATCCAATGCACTCCATACCACTCTACTATACACCACTGCACTCTACAACAGTATACTCTGTGACACTGCACTCTCTGCCACTCTATTTTATGACACTATACTTTATGCCCCTCTATGCCACTGAACTCTACTTTATGCCACTCTGCTCCACAGAACTCCACACCACTGAACTCTATGCCACTGAACTTTGCTTAACTCCACTCTACGCCACAGCACTCTACGCCAATCCCCTCTGATCCACTCTGCACCATTGCACTTGACAAGACTCTACTTTATACCCCTGCACTCTACACTACTCTACAATCTACTCTCTACCACTGCAGTCTATGCCACTCTATTCCACTCTGCCCCACTCCACTCATTGCCACTCCACAACACTGCACTTTATGCCACTACACTCTGCACCACTGCACTCTGTACCACTTTACTCAAAACCAATGCACTCTACACCACTGCACTCTATGCCAATCTACTCTGCACCACTGCACTGTACATCACTCTACTCTATGTCACGTGACTCTATGCCACTCTGTTCTACACCATTGCAGTTTACATGACTTTACTCTGCATCACTGTATGTCATGACACTCTTCACCAATGCACTCTAGGCAACACCACTACACTCTAAGCCCTTGCAATCAATGCTGGACCACTCTACTTTACGCCATTCTCCTCTACACCACTGCGCTCTACGCCACTACTCTACTCTATACTGCTGCACCACACTCTGCTCCACTCCGCTCCCACACTCTGCTCCACTCCGCTCCTCCTCAATCTACTCTGAAACAATCTACTGTACGCCACTGCATCTAAACCACCGCAGTCTGCACCACACTACTCCACTCTGCACCACTCAACTCTATGCCACTGCACTCTACGCTACACCACTCTCCTCTAAACCACTGCACTCTATGCCAATTCACCCAACACCACTTTACTCAAAACCAATGCACCCTACACCACTGTACCTATGCCAACTACTGCACTCTACGTCACTGCACACTATGTCACTCTACACCACTGCACTCTGTCACTGCATTATATGCCACTCTATTCTACTCTGCTTCACTGTACTATACATCTTTGCCCCACCAGTGCACTCTATGCCACACCAGTCTAGACCACTCAACTCTGCACCCTTCCACTCTGCGCCAATCAACTTTGCACCACTCCACTCTATGCCACTACTCTATACTACCTCTCTCTACCCTGCACCACTCCCCACTACACTGCTCCACTCTACTCTGAAGTAATCTACTCATGCCACTGCACTCTGTGCTCTCTACTCCACTCTTCCCCACTCCCCTCTACACCACTGAAATCAATGTTGTGCCACTCTACTCTACACCACTTTACTGTATGCCACTGTGCTCTACACTGTGCTACTCCACTCTACTCTGTAACAATCTACTCTATGCCACTGCACTCTATGCCACTGCGCTCTATGCCAAAACCAATGCACTCTATGCCAATATACTCTGCACCACTGCACTTTATACCACTTCACTCTAGGCCACTCTACTCCACTCTGGTATATGACACTCCACTCCACAATACTTGACTCTATGATGCTCTACTCCAATAAACTCTGTTCAACTGACACTCTACTCCACTTTATGTCACTCCACTCTACAGCACTCTACTCCACTCTGTCATTCTACGACACTACTCCACTCTATGATACTCTATGCAACTCCCTCTATGCCACGTTACTCCACTCTATTCTATGACACACAGCTCCACTGCACTCTATGACAATTGTCTCCAATCTACACCACTCTACTCTAAAACTCTCCACTGCACTCAACAGCTCTCTACTCCACTCTACGCAACACCCTCTATGCCACTCCACTCTGCTCTAAACCACTCCACGGCACTCTATGCCACTCCACTCTATGACACTCTATTCAACTTTGCCACTGTACTCCGCTCTATGCCACTCAACTCTACGCCCTTCCACTGTACGCCCTTCCACTCTATGACACTCTACTCCCTCCACGATATTCCACAACACTGTAGGCTACTCCATGACACTCCACTTCACTCTACTCCATGCCACTCAATTCTGCTGTATGCCACTCCATGCCACTCTATGCCACTCCTCTCTATGCCACTCTACTCTATGCCATTCTACTCCACTCCACTCCACTTTGCACCACTCTACTCTACTCTGTGCTACCCTACGCCTCTGCACTCTATTCTACACCATTTGTCTCTACTCTAATATACTGTGCACCGCTGCATTCTATGACACTGCACTCTATGTCTCACCACTCTACTCTGCATCATGCTACTCTATGCCAGTGCACTCTACCCGACTCTACTATGCACCCTGTACTCTTCATAACTTCACTCTATGCCACTCCATTCTAGACCCCTCTCTGCACCACTCACCCCACCACTCCACACCACTCTCCTTTACCATACTAACTTTTAGCCATGCTGAACAGCATCCACTCTGGGGTAAAACATTGCTAAAACATATTGGAAAAAGCCAAAACCTTGCATTGGCAAAAGCCACTTGGTCAAGTGGCTTTTGCCAATGCTTATTTAATTTATGTTTACAACTGGAGGACTCCACCAAACGTGAAATTCAGTCTGTGGGAAATGTCCAACAGGTTACATTGCTCTATTTCCCATTTCCTAACATCTACATGATTTACTAATAAATTAGGCTGAACATATTGCAATAGGGAAAACATAGGGTCCCCTGAGTCCTGACAAAAGCACCAGAGCCAAGAACAAACTTATGACAGGCTGGAACATGTAGACCATTCTAGGAAGATTCACAGGGTCCTCATAACACAAATCTTTGCTTTGTTTTCAACCCGTAGCCTGGGAGGCATTAATAAAGGATTCTGAACCTGCTTAGCTACACAATTTCAAATCCATTTCGACCAACTATGAACACTCTCAACATATCTCAAAAACAGATCACACAATGAGCTAAATTTGAGCCCACTAGCAACATTGTCTGTGGGAGAAGAAACTACCAAAAAGAAGAAGCATGCCACCTATTGTGAGTGTGGAATGTACCTACTTTTTATTACATGTAATAAAAGACTGTAACAGGATTAAACAGACCAATGATCTTGAGACCTAGATTTCTAAGTGTTTTGGATTGGACTTCAGTATAATTAGTCTTGCTCTACCTGTTGGCATACCTGCACCCTTCCCACATGTACATTGATGAACTTTGAGACACTCGGTCCTTGCCTTGCAGGCACCCATGACACAGTTTGCCATTGAATTAGACGCCTATTGCCTTATCATTTGATTTGCAACCCATTAGAGTTACAAACACCTTTACAATAATTTTGAAAGATAAAATGTATCCCACTTTGAGAATGTATAACATTTCTCCATTTGATTAAAAGGGTTTTTTTCAATTTCTCTATTCCTCAAATTCTGCAAAACAACAGCTAAGCATTAACTTCAGATGCTTAGATAATATATCTATACTGCAGAGTATTACCACGTTGTCTTTTCTGCTTGAAAGTTGTCCAGAGCTTTATGAACAATACAACTTCACTAACAATAGAAGTTTGCATTTATATTACAGTGTGCTTAGCCAGGACCGTGGTTTAGTGACTGAGTTGTATTTTACAACTAAAATGACATAACCAGTCATTGAGCCCACTAGAAATTAACCGGTCTTGCGGTTGTAACACTGGCGCATTGTACAATTAATGTACTTTGGTATTCGGTAGTAGTTAGTTTTGTGTATATTGCAATGTAAAATTTTACTTCAGGACAGGAGACTATCTCTCCGAGTCCTGTAATGGATGAATGAAACATTTTTCACATGTCCTGGGCGCTCGCTCCATTAGGAGTCTGACTCCAGTGGGAGCGATTTGGCCCAAGGAAAATAAAGCTTACTGGCCAATCCGAATGCTCTCCTTTCAAATTGGCGCTTGAGCTTTGCTCAGACTCAACCGTCCAGATATACAAATATTTATGACCCTTAATTTCTAAAGAACTACTGTACGGAGGTGCACCAAATAACAAAAAGCACAATCTGCGGACTATGATCTAGCTCCTTGCCACATTTAGTCTGTTCATCAGTTTTTGCTGAAGTCCTGCCTAAAGAAGTCTATAAAAAATGCGTGGGTATTTTGTGTTCTGGGACCCTACTGTTTTCCCGGGCCCTGCTTGATGGATCACTTCGAAACTTTAAATGAACAAACTAGGCAAAAAAAGAGCACTTTTTTGAAGATTCTGTATCAAAGTTATTTGCATCACAAAAATGCATTTCCTTTGGAAACCCTTAACTAATTGTAACAATGACTGGGTTATATATATATATATATATATATATATATATATATATATATATATATATATATATATATATATATGCATGTCACGGTTCATACAAAATAGGATATACACAAAACAAAACACTATACACTGCACTGTTTTGTGTATATTCCAATTTCTTTGCAACAAATGCATTGATTGCTAGGAGCGTTCCCAGAGTAGAGGGCATACTGGTCCCTGCAATTAACGACAGCAGAGAACCTGCCCTGGCAGAGATGACGTAAGTGCTCATAGATGATACAGTGGGCAAAATTCACCTGGAGTGGCATACTGTAAAACATCTAAACATTCAATGTAGAAATGCACTGCAACTCGTCTGTTGTTTTCGTCAAAATGTACATAGTTATTCTAACTGAAAGAAGAAATAGAGTTTAACATTTAGTTAGCTCTGTTCCAATTTCCAGAACATGTGTAATATTTTAATGGTGATCAAAATGGCCAGAGGTAGTCTATGTTCAAAATGAACTTGCTTGATGAGTCTATTTGCCACCCCAGGTATTAAAGCTACAGCCCATATATGGTCAGAAGTGATATCAACTGGGGAGTTTGAGGAGTCAAACACTCTCTTGTGCTTCCGGGTTGCTGGGGAAGCAGGGGATGCTATGGAGTCCTTTACAAAGAAAGGCCCAACAGTACATCTGTTGGTTTTCAAAACCTTATTTCTTCCAAATATATAGTACATTGTACTTGATTAATTTTAATTCCACCCAGGTCCTATTCCCTTAAGATATCAAACACTGAACTGTGTGTTGTCTCACTCACTGTCACTCCCGGAGTGCCCAGGAGAAACTGGATATTTCTCCTCTAGTCCGAGGTGAGGCTGTAGCCCATCTCTAAGCAAGGTTTGATACAGACTATAGACATGTTTGTTCAATACAAACAGACCTGAATTTGGGTAAACAACCCTGGAATAAGTTGAATTTGTCTCTTATTTTCTGTCTGGTCAGTAATGCCCTCATTAGGCAGCTTCATCCAAACACCTAGTATGAAGTCCCCATATTTTGCCGCTATTTACCAAAGTCATATTCTCCATCTTTGCACAGCACACTTGGACCACAGTGTGGGATGGGAGAAGCATCCCAAAAACCTACTTGCAGAGCTTGCTTCGCCCTATTATCCTGTTATACTCTGCGTCCACCGCCTACAATCTTTCGTGTTTTGTTTCCGCTAATCCAACTTATTGTCTTTGTGTTCTGAGGTCAACTTGTAGCTTGTTAGTGCATTACAATTACTTGGTTCATAACCAGGGCATGATCAATGATCAACATTGAGGGAAATACATAATTACATATATGGAGACAAAAAAAGAAGACAAATTTTAATAGGTGGTAAAGTAAATTGATACCAGGGCACGAGTCGGGGGTACACACGGGTACACGGCATCCACGCACTATTTTCACAGGGTGGACACCGTCCACCCTGCTAAGAAGTTGGGCCCGAAATAAATATGTTGTACTTGTCCCGGTGTCATTTTGAGACACTGGAACACGTTCGGCAGTGCCTGCACGTTGTCTGCTTTCCATTCCCAATAGCAACGTGGAGGCAGCGAGGAGGCTTTTTCACCTCTAGATGGGCAACGAAAAAGACAGAAGTTAAGGGGCCATCAGGCTTCCTTTTGATCGAGTATTGGACTATAGGCGTCCTGGAACCTCACAAATGCAAGTGCACTGGGGAGGAAACAAAAGCACACAGCTTGTTATCTCTTCACTGGTACTTAAGAGATGCATGCTTTTTACTTTGTCGTATGAAAGTGCATGCACCGTAAGAATGCCAGATGGGTTGGTCTGTCTCAGTATTTACACAAATTACCATTTCAACAACACTAATTTAATTCATTGATAGCACTACTCATCCCAATGCAGAGTGTTAGAAAATTTTACATAACATACACATCAGGCGCGCAACGCCCATTGGGCTCAAAGGGCTTCAGCCCCCCCGTCGTGTGTGTCAGCCTGGGCTGAGACAGCTTCCCGGGCACACACACAGACAGTTTTTGAGCTTATCGCAGCCGCACCCGAGTACTTCACAGGTCTTTAAAAGACCATTTACGTGTTAACGAGGTGATGTTGTTTTTTCACCCCTTCATCTCCACTCTGCCTTTTAGCCCCCCCCCCGCCCCGAAATGTTTAGTAGCCCTCTCCCTCCCTGAAATTTGGATCTAGTTGCGCCTCTGCTACACTTTATCCATTCCAAATAAATCATGTTAGTGTGTAAATCAATGTACAAGTTGTGTTACATGAGACAGTCAGGGTTACAAGGTGTAGGAGTCAAATACCCTTCATAGCTCACTGTGGTCTACTAGAAGGATTAGAATGTATTAATTCCAAGTATCAAAAGGATCTGTGTTCAAAGCAGTAATCCGCTTACTTATCTACATAAAATAAAAAAACCTGTGATCTGCATGTTACATGATAAGCTTTGCAGGAGACTACTTTTTTTTAAAAACATAATTTTTTGCATTTTCAGTTGGCATATGTTTTAACATGCACATATCAGAGCATCACTTCCAGTGGAATATGACACCTTACTCCGCATGCGTTTACAACACCTGCTATTACCCTGCATTTTTCACTTCGATACAACTTTTTCAACGCAGGACTTTACACCAAAAGTCATTACAACGCAATTTACTATTCTAACTCTACGGGGCGTTGTAATGGGGAATGCGTTGTAAGGGCTTGCGGTGTAAAGCCCTGCATTGTAAAAGTTGCTGTGGAGTAAAAAATGCGGGGTAATGAAAGGCGTTGTAAGGCAATCGGTCTAAACAATGTTTACCCTTCCAGTGAGGTCCCTTCCTGTGATGCCACGTGTAATGTCACGCGTCGTGGCATCATATGGTTTGATGGCACGTGTCATGATGTCACTTGCATACTGCCTAACTTGGTTAGTCCCCCCCATTTCTTTTTTTAGGACTTGTACCCTGCTGGATACACAATAAAAGTGGATGAAAACAAAGCATCAAGCAAAAGGTGGATGCCCAATTTGAATGGCACCCAAGAATGACGGTATGGGATAAAGAAAGAAAGAAGTAGCCTGAGGAAGGTCAACTGCGCTTGAAGTGGTTGAGAGATGAGCAACAGTCACCTCTTTCTGGAGGGTTACAATCAGTGCTTTAAGTGGGAAGAAAAAGGTGAGGCGGACTCTAAAAGGGGTGTGATCAAATAATGGTAACTAGACATCCTTTCTAAGAGGTGCGGCCTATGTAATTAAGGATGTGGCTTGAAACATGTGAACTTAAATCATGTGCTTTCCACAGTGTGCCACTGGATCATTATTAGGGTTCTTTTCTGCGAGTTATCTGTTTTTGCATCCAGACATATCACGCAACAACCAGCAAATATACATTAAAAAACCCAGTCCTATTGGTTTCGCCAATCCTGTTGACTGTATCAGATAAACATATAACAATGATTTTTAATTAGAAATGAAAATATGAGACTGTGAATTAAACATTGATAAGGTCTGTAGAAGGAGCAGCGGCTTTCACAGTGTCTTATAAACTCCCATTCTCCCCTTCACACAACATTCCACTGGGGTCTATTGGACTGTTAGACATTCATGACCTTTTTCTATCATCTTTCTGAAATCCTCCATCTGAATGTCTCACGCATCATCTCTCTCCTCTTCAGCGCCATCTTATCAATTTTGCATCCCACATGTACTTCCATTCATCACCTTCACCATCCCCTGCCCCATGCAAAGAACCCTCACACTCACCTGCAAGCACTGCATTTTCATTTCCTTTGATGCTATCTATACTTAGACAACTGTGTACCTCCTTCACACACTTTCACACAATTACAACTGGCACATATGTGACCAACGCCCTAGGCCCTTTGCAGGACCACTTGGGCCTGTTGTCTGCATACCTTTATGCCCCATTGACTACTACTGTGTCAAACTCGCATTGTTTACATCCTCCATATTAGAGTTCTCAATTGTGTGCCCTCATAAACACCGACCCACCACTTGAACTAGCCCAGACAACCATAATCTGTTCATTTCAATCAATGCACTTATACAAAAGCCATATGTTGCATGATCACAAAAACTACAGAATAACAAAATACTGGGGGGGAAAACTGGCTACTCGGAGAGAATGCAAGATAAAGAAAAACATGAAATGTGAAAAGGGATTGCATCACAGCCTGGATTATTTAAATTAGGTTGAGACCCACTGTTGAGTAATTGATCTGGTTTTTGCCTGTGGAATGAGGAAAACTGATATAAGGCCAGAGAAGGAGACCCGTTTCAAAGTTGGTTTGTAGTTACTGCCAGGTCCGAGAATCGGCAGGACCAGCCTCACTTAAAGGCCTGGTTACAATGTGTACATTGGGGGACCCAGGACTCGGTGCATCAGAGAACAAGGTGCTGAAGAGAACTGCTCCCCATGCAACCCACATTGGTTAATTATCCCTTGTTATGTTTTGCCCTTTAATTTCTGAGGCAGATACAGTAAACTGGAGACTTGAAGAGAGGCCCTTTTAACATGGTAGGGAATTGGGCAGAATGAATTAATTTCCGCCACTTGAGTGTCATTGCATTTTAAGACTGTAATGCATTCTGGTGAATATTACAGACTGGCCTGGACCCTCTATGCAGACGAGAAGAATGACGTGGCTTTCCTCCAATCATCTCGAGATTCGCAGGCACGAGCGGCTTTGCACGCTCAGGCAGTCTACCCAGCACACGCACACGCCTGTAGATTTATTGATTACAAAACTGATCAGAACAGACTTCTGGTTTTTTTTGGCAACCACTGAGGGAGCACAGAAGCTGTTTTACCTCTAGAAACAGCTGCTGCGGGATGCTGGCAACTCCCTCTTGTCTGTTTCTTCACACACAGGTAGTTAGTCGTATTAGCCTTGTTTTCTATTGTTTTAAAAGTTATGTTCTGATTATAGAGATGCAACTCTGTACTTTTCCACAGCGCAATAGCAGACCTACCATCTTGTTAAACGTATTCCCTTGAGTGAGGAGGGGGCGGGGCGTTAAAGGGGCGGAGCTTAGGCCTGAGCACAGCTGGATACACTTTAAATTAACCATCTCTAAACCCTCACACCCAGGGCACGAGTCGGGGGTACACAGCGTCCATCCACTATTTTAACAGGGTAGGCGCTGTCCTGCGAAGGAGTTGGGCCCCACAGAAATATGTTGAACTTATCCCAGTGTCGTTTTCAGACACCGGGACACATTCAGCAGCTCCTGCACGTTGTCTGCTTTTCAATCTCAGCAGAAATGTGCAGGCAGTTAGGGGGCTTTTTTTTTTTACACCTCCAGCTGTGCCGCAGCTAAAGGTACTAGTTAAGGGGCCATCAGGCCTCCTTTTGATCGAGTTTAGGATGGTAGGTGGCCTGACAGGAGAGGAAACAAAGGCACACAGCTTGTTATCTCTTCACAGATACATGAGAGGCATGCTTTTGACTTTTTTCAGTCCCTGTATATAAGTGCACACACTGTAAGGATGTCAGATGGGATGGTCTGTCCCAGTATTTACACAAATAACAGTACAAATAGCACTATTGTATTTATTTTATAGCGCTATGCATCCTAATGCAGAGTCTTCCAGTGGGGTCACTTCCTGTGATGCCACGTGTTATGACATCATGTGCTGTGCTGGCACACGTCATGATGTCACTTGCATACTGCTAAACTTGGTCAG
This sequence comes from Triturus cristatus, assembly GCF_964204655.1. Classification (NCBI taxonomy): domain Eukaryota; kingdom Metazoa; phylum Chordata; class Amphibia; order Caudata; family Salamandridae; genus Triturus; species Triturus cristatus. The sequence goes on from NC_140584.1 coordinate 48,410,549, forward strand.
CCCCCCCACTTCTTTTTATAGGACGTGTGCCCTGTTGACACCCACGCCGATGACGAAGCATGCCAAGAGAAGTTGTGGGTGTGGTTTTTTACCCATAATCTTTGTGCCTGTAGGTATACTGGGAGAGCTTATTTTTTGTGATAACCGGGAAGTTATGCATTCTCATTCTCTCTCTCGTCTGCAACAGGACTTGTAATTTAGTAATCACCTTGAATGTCCAAATCTGGGATAATGTAAAACCAATTTTCAATTGCCCAATCACAAGCTCAGTTCCTGGAAAGGATTTAAGGGAAGCTGCAATTGCATTTACACCAGGAAGTTGCAGTACTTATAGCAGTCAGGAGTTGGCCCACAGTTAGAGCCTACAATGTTCACCAGGGCCGGACTGGGAACCAAAACCGGTGCTGACAAAGTGCTCGGCCGTCCCCCCCCCCCTGCTGGGGGTGCGGCCGAGCTCTTTGCCAGGGACGGTTTTCGGCCGATTTTGTTACAGGGCCGATTTTGCAAACGGTCCTGTTACAAAACCGGCCCCCAGGAGCCCAAAACCGGCCCCCACCCGTGCGGCGCACCGGGGCATAGCCCGGTGCCCGCTACGGCCAGTCCGGCCCTGGTGTTCACCTACTTGGATGTTTTCACACCCGTACTTATTTTTTCCCTGTTGTACAGTCAGCATCATACTGAATTAAAGCAATTTCTTTTTGTGTGAACATTGCCCTATTTTAGTCGATCTCAGCTTTCCAGCCCTTGCTCTGTGAGAAACGCTTGAAACGAAAGCAAACACCTTCACTCTGAGCACGTATGCATTTCTGGAAGGACAAATAAGATATCCATGATTGTACAAGAGGAGAAGCAGAACCGGCTCAGACATGCAGACATCAAGCTGCTGTCCCTACAATTTATAAGTTACTACCCATAATGGTCAAATGCAACTCATCATTATGTATGGAGATAAAATCTCAAACTTTGACTAAATAAAAAACGAAAATAAAAAATACAAGCACATTTCCTTCAGTCTCGTTTATCTACTGAGAGCCATGTGGTTGTATGACCTCACCACGCATGGATTTATATCCATGCGTGGATGGATATACATATATATATATATATATATATATATATATATATATATATATATATATATATCACAAGGGGAGTTCCCAGACTCCAGTAGATAGCTGGAACAGGTACAGACCACCACACGCTGAATATTGTCGTATGAAAAGGTTTATTCTTTAGAGTCAGTAGGCATGACACGTTTCGGCCGTGTTGCCACGGCCTTGATCACATGACACCATAAGGACCATACACAACAAATATAGTAAAAAGTAGACTCCTCCCTTTTATATGAGCCAATAGGAATGCGGCATACAAAACAACAAACTTCCACATTACAACAAGGGTAGAAAATTAGACGAAGTATTAGAAGAAATACTTAAACTGTGCAAAAATTCTGCAACATGACGAATAGCCACATCAATCTGAATTAAACCATAGTGGTTACACAGTGAAAAAGTACCCTGAAGTAACACAAATTGCTCGCATATCCTTAATATATATATATATATATATATATATATATATATATATATATATATATATATTATCTACTGGCGGACGCCAGTAGATAGTTATAGTTAGGATCGTGTTTCCATAGGAAATCTCAAAATTCTATTTTGAATAACTTTGGCGCCGGTTGACGAATCCTCGCGAAATTTTCAAAACAAATGGGGCGCTCCGTTCAGCTCCTACCCTGAAAGTCTCGGGGTGATTCGTCAAGTGGGGGCTGAGAAAAAAGGGGGGTCCCAAAACGTGTTTTCCCCATGCATTTTTCCATAGGACCTTTAGTCGAAGGTACAGCCCGAACGGCTGAACAGAATTACTTGAAATTTGGCAGAGAGGTAGTCCTCAGGTCAGGGAAGTGCCTTTTGCAGGTCTGGTGTAAATCTGTTCAGTATTTCCTGAGAAAATAGCATTTAAAACCATATAAATATCTATACGCGCGCACCGTGCGCGCACGGAGCTCGCACGGTGACGTGCACGAGCGCAATTCTGATTGGTTGTTAGATGTTAGTAAACATTCGAATCGGTCGAAATCAGGAAGTGTCGGCCGCCATTTTGTCTCTCGCAATCTGAGGCAGTGAAAAACAAAGGTGGAGAACGTGAAAAGGGGGCAGGGTGGACAGTTCCTGACCCCCTAGCCTTTGTCAGGGAGTCACTGAAGGACCCCCCAGGGTGAAAAAAACTTTTTTTAATTTTTTCGAAAAAGCGCGAGGTGCGCGCACCGTACACGCACGGCCCGCACAACGCATCGTGGGCGTTCGGTGCGCGAAGCGCTCCGAACGCCCACAGCGCGTGCACGGTGTGCGCACGGTGAAAAACCTGAAAAAAAAATATTAATAAATACATAACTTAGCATTTAAAAAAACGTACAAATTCACTTAAAAAACCATAGGTTTCACACACGTTATAGTTAGGAATTTGCACTTAAAAAACCTTGCAAATTCACTTAAAAAACCATAGGTTTCACACATGTTATAGTTAGCTGGACATTTCCCTCGTAAAAAACCAATGAAATTCCCCCGTTATAGTTAGTGCAGGCAACTATAACTAACGCGACCGCAATCCTCTGCTGATGATGTCAGATATTACATCACTGATGACATATGTGTCTTTCTGAAAAATAAATATTTGTAATATATGTATAGCTAAAGATTAATGGAAGAAGACATGGGTAAATAGGTGTCTAAATTCCCAAAGTTCCCAAACCCTGCCAGCAACATTTTTCTCATGTTGCTGGCAGCCAATCAGAGCGCCCGCTCCCACACGGGTCTGACTCCTATGGGAGCGAATTGGCCCAAGAGAAATAAAGCTCCCTGGGCCAATCAGAATGCTCTACTTTTAAATTGTCTCTCCCGTAAGAGTCACTCATGGACCCAACCGTCCAGATATACAAATATTTTTGACCTTTCATTTCTAACACTGAATCACAAAAAGCACGAACTGCGGATTAAGATTTGGCTTCCAACCAAATTGGGTGCAATCCATTTCAGCAGTTTTTCAAGCAGCCCTGCCTAAAGAAGTCTGTGGAAAATGCATGGGGACTTTGTGTTTTGGGACCCCCTTTTATCTCGGCCCCCACTTGGCAGATCAGCCAAAAACTTTTAATGCACAAACTATGCAAAAAAAAAAGCACTTTTTGGGAAAGTTTTGTGGAGATTCGTCAAACGATGCCCAATTTGTTAGAGTTGCAAAAAAGCACATTTCGTCTGTAAACGGTATCGTAATTATAACTACTGTGTAATAAAAATTATAATTATTATTATAATATATGTAAAATAAATATATTTATATAGCTGTTTTTGTTTTGTTTTGATAATAATAATAATAATATATAAAAAATAAATATATATAAAAATATATATATAAATATATATATATATTTTTTACCGAGAATGAGATCAGTTGTCAGGCAGCTGTTTATGTGGCCTAGATTCTTATCAAACTCAGAGCAACAAAATAGTCTATTAAATCAAACGCAAGCGGCTTTGAACAGCACATCTCGAAAATGTGAAGGTGCTCTCATATGTGATAATGAACAAATAAGAAGCTCAGTGAAATCAAATATTGAAGCGCCTTTGACTGATCCCAGGTTTGATTTTATTCCTGTCGTTCGGCATCTCTTTCTGCCATGTTTGGCATCGAAAGTTAATCTCTATTTTCTTTCAGGTCCAATATCGCTCTATGACTATTAAAATATGTCTGAGTATGTTATCTGTGTCTTGAACTGTTCCAGTTTTGAGATCATTCATATGATATTAATAAATGATGTGTTATTCAGTACATTAGCTCTTATTTGCCACTTTTTAAAATGGAGACTACATTTTTGTGGTGCCACTACCACATCCTTCCTCAGCATTTTTCACAGCAGCTTCGTTTTCAGTGTCAGATACACTCTAGGGGGCAGATTTATGTTTGACTTGCGCCTCATTTACGCCGCCGTTGCGTCACTTTTGTGACGCAGCAGCGGCACAAATCCTGCGCCATGGTGCGGGGTATTTACAACGTGACGCATCTGGGAGATGCGTCACGTTGTAAAGCCCTGCGCCACATGTAGGCGTTCCAGGGCAGGTGGGGGCGTTCCGGCGCAGGAACGCCTCCTAAAAGTGGCTGAGTGAAATCTACAAGATTTCACTCAGTCACTTTTGAGCCCATGCTGCGTCAAAATCCTGCGCTTGCTTGAAGCAGGCATAAGGATTGACGCAGCATTGTGCAGATAGGGCCCCCCAGAGCATTGCTGTAGCTGCGTCGTGCTTGCGACGCAACTCCAGCAATGCGCCACTTTTACGGCACAGATGCGTGACGCATCTGTGCCGTTTTTGCCCCATGGTGCGCCGCATTTATAATGCGGCGCACCATGGGGCAAAAACCACATGTATGGTGGCGGAGCTGTGGCGCAAAATAACTGCCGTATCCCTGCTGATATGCAGGGATGCGTCAGTTATTATAAATATGCCCCTAGGTTTTTACTTAGTAGGCTGGTGTGCAAATGTTGGTGGAAGAAAGCAACAATTGTATCTACTAGTAATACCAGCAACAACCTAGAGTGAGCTGCCTGTTTGAGCGCACCAATGAGACTGTGCACTAATGGAGACCCTCATACCGACACACAGCTGGTGGCTGTGCTCGTCACTGAGACGGTCTCAAGAAGAAAACAAACCCATTCTATGGGCTGCCAGTTTCACACTTTAGCGTGTTCTGTGCCGTCATCAGAGTTTTAAGCGAGATGAACAAAGTGAGAGGACTTTAAGAAGCATCTGGCCAAAAAAGACAGACCTCGGAATCCTTTCCAAGTGGCATGGCCATATAAAGATGCTTTGGGATACATACCACGAACTCGAATCATGGGCGGCATGCAACATGCCACCCAACCAACGTTGGCATGCCTCTGGGAGTTTGTTGATGCTGCATGCAAACATATCACACATCAATGAATACATAGGCCCAAAACCAGCAAGGCCTGAAAAATTCTGACAATGCTTGATATCAGTGTCAGATCAATGGGTAACAACATTGAAACAGTTGTATGTATTTATAATTGATAATGCTTCAATTCCGACAATATGAGACTATGAATTAAACATGACTGATGTCTGTGGAAGGGGTACGGTCTTTCGGAGGGACCCCATCATGTTCGTTCTCCCCTATACATCACTTTCTCCTGTAATCTTTTAATCGGTTAGTCACTTGCGTCTCTTTTCTCCCTACGTCTTCTGAAGTCCTTCATCTGCATGACTCACTGGTTAGCTCCTTTCTCTTCATCACTCTCTTTTCACGCTATCATTTGACACACACTTCCTTTCCCTCTCTCCACCATGCTATCATTCCCTCTCTCTCACACACAGTCTCTCTCGCCTAACCTGTACAAACAGAATGTTCTTTATCTTTGGTGCAGTCAATAATTCAGCGCCTCTGTTACCTCCTTCACACTCACAGAGAAGGGCAATTCAAATGGGCACACGTTTAGCCCTCAGTGACCATCGAGCTGAAGGCCCCTCGGATTGGCCATGGGTGCGATGAGCGTGCAGTCTGAATGCCCTTGTGACCCACAGACAGGTACCGTGAGAGTCTCAAACTGCTGTCAAACTCATCTCTAGAGTTCTAAATCGTGCCCTTTCGTGAACACCCACCCACAACCTGAACTGTCGCAAATGCCTAGATGTGCGTCAGTTCACAGTATGCCCTACACAAGTGCTACACATTGCTTAAAATAACAGAAACATAACATCAGGAAAAAGCAACTACTCTTAGAGAAGAAGCATGAAGTAAAACAAGAGAAACATAAACAGGGACTGAATCACTGACATCAATTACCAAAAAGGATTTTACAGTCATTGTTGAGAGTTCAGTCAGTGGTTGCTGTACAGTGAAGGCAATTAAGCCGGGTCTGGTGGCTTAGTGGATTAATGAGTTCACTGTAGGGGCCTGTGTTTTACCTCATGGTCACAGTTTCAAATCCCAGCGGGTTAAATCAGCCTTTCATCCTCCAGAGGTCGATAAAATGAAGTACCATTAAATTGAGTAACAATAAACATCTGTTATTCACCAAGATGCCCATGAGTGAATGTGCACTTTACAAATGCACATGCTGTGTTATGAATGCGGAGTCGGACAGGGACCCGTTCCGCAGTCGGCTTGTAATTACTGCCGGGTCGCAGCACTGGCAGGACACGCCCCACTCAAAGCCCTGCTTACTTTAATATTTGAGACGCTTTATTAGCTTCGGATGTGTTTCCCATTTACACACGTCCCAATGGTGGATTACTGAGGAATACCGCGCCAATTGAGCAGTGGCTGCACTCCCGTTTAAAGTCCATTGAGCCCCATGTCCGTCCTGCAGGCTGCTCTCTCCTCTTAAACACCAGGCAATATGCAGCCTAGCCAGGCATGCGTTTCTCTCTGTACACCCTCTCACAGCAGGTCTCCCATCCAAGCTCTCCGCTGCGACTGCCTCCTCACGGTCACTGCACCGGAGGCCTCGTGCGCTCAGCCTTGCTTTGAATTTCACGTATACTCACAGCAGTGACTCGCCCCGCATCGTTGCCCTTGGCAAGAGTGGTACAAAGATTCTCAGCACTCTAAGTAAAAAAAAATGTTCTCACTTTAGGTTGTAAAAAATGTGTTTCTCTTCCTTTTTCAGTGATATTATGCAGCAGTAGGTGGTGCCCTATGGCTGTTGTCTTGCATTGCCTTATAGATGCGCCAGCCCTGACCTAGAAATTGCGGTCATGTCATTTTGAGGTCGAGATACTAGACCGCACAGCTGTCCTGTAGCAAAATACATACTGCATGCTTAATAAGAACATGCAGGGGTTGACCACCGGTTGGCATTCCTGTCACTCTCATTGACCTACTTCTTATCCCAAGCTTACCAATCTTTTGTTTGTAACTCCTACAGAGCATAGACTTTTTACCGTCTCTTTGATTTGCTAGCTTTAATGTTTTTACTGCTTGCTTTTTAAGTACTACTTTTTTCTTTTGGGTGAAGGACTCCAAAAAAATGCATGTGTTTTCCAACTGTCTCCCCAGCTCTCTGTGTCACCCGAGTGCTTCTATCTATCCCCCCCCCATGTTGTGCTTCTCCCAAGCCCTCTCCACATTGCTCTCTCGCCTGTTGTTTGTCCTCCACACACCCCACTCTCCATGTTCTTCTGTTCGCCTAGCCACCATGATTCTTCCCCCATCATTTGCTTCTTGTCCACACCACCTGCATTGCTTCCCTCCACCTGTGCCCTTGTGTTGCTCCCCTAGACCAGAGCCCTCTGTGTTGCTCCCACCAACATTGCAACGAAATAAATGGTTTCATACATTTTTTTCTTTTTGTTTGCCAATGCAAATCGGATTGACAAATAAAAAGAAATTAATAGTAGCTGAGTCATAAGCATTTTTCGAATTTATCTTTGCTACACAGCATTGGAATGTTGTACAGCACGACTAAAACCAATTAATAAAGACAATAGATAAACAATAGGTCTCAAAGGCAAGACCTTTTGACTTTGCCTATGCCTGTTTTTGTTATTCCCACCATGAACTGAGAGAGAAATCAGGTTGGGAACTTCTTTCCATCACTTCAGATCACAGTTTACATCACACCATCATTGCAGGGCAGCAGCATCTGTTGTTTACATGTGGCAAAGTGTCAAAAACTTCCAATTAAAGTACTTTTCACTTTTAGAAAAAAAAGGTTACAGGTTTGAGGTGAAAATGGGAAATAATTAAAAAAAATTAACACAGAGCACGTGAGCTACCTCGCTTACTTCTGTGCTTAGACAATGGTTAGGGGGGAAAAAAGAGTGTTTAAACATACAAAGGACAGTTTCTTCAAATGTAATTCTAATAATGGCAAGCAGAATAAATGGGGCTTCACCTTGGAAACCTTTTGTGGTGTAATACATTAGCAGACTCACAAATACATTTCAAAAAGAGGAATTGTGAAATTATGGTTGTCGCATAGTGTGTTCTAACCAAGCTCCCTTCCATGCTCCAAATATTGTGAAGCAACATCACTGAATTTCTTATCATTTATGTGCACAGGAAGTGACATCAATGGTTTGTGTCCGTGGTACCCTCTGCTCCTTCCTTTTCCCAGGACCTATTTAATGGTGGCTGAAATGCAGCCGCAGAAGGGGTGTGCTGCTGGCATGCAGGAGGTAAGACCATCAACTCCCACTTGCACCTTGACTGTGCCCAGCGCCAGAAACCCTGGCTCTCAGTCCCTACTAACCAATACCCCCCTGTGTTCCTATCCCTGACTGCTGCTCAATGCACTGCTGCCAGCCCACACAATAGGAAAGGAGCGTTCAAGTTCTCGTTCACTCTTCCACACCATACATCCACCACTCATGCACCAATATCACCCAGCACCACACTTGCTCCCGCTAACACAAACCTGCCACCTGTTCACGCTCACAGACCAACCACCACCCACACATCATGCTACATTTGCATACATTCTCCACAACACCCACTTGCTCACCAAACATGCCACAGAGATATGGGACCTACTGCACAACCATTCTCCGAACTACAAGACCGTCAGCACAAGCCCAGAGGTGGATCCCATCATATTGAAAGAAACCATCAGCTGAACTGGCTACATGCACACCCCCAACAGCTGCATGTTCAAGAAACTCATCACAGCCAACTTCTCCCAGGGCAGAACCCTCATATACAGACCACAAGGAACCCACATCAATTTCACCAGCAACATCACAGACTTTGTGGCACCCCTCATCATCAATGCCAGTACCTTTACTCTCCTCGAAGACCTTAACTTTCACCTAGAAGACCACATCCACCCAAACTCTATAGCCATTCGAGTAAACCTCAGACACCTTGGACTCACCCAGAATGGTATCAAACCTACCCACACTGCTGGAAACCTATTGGATATTTCAAAGGATCAAGAGCGAACCATACATCCATGAGAACTGAATATTGACCATTAACTAGCAACAATTGTTCACATGGAACTCATTTTCAAGAGTAATCTTTTTTATCACCGGTTTTTACTTTGCGTCTGTTTAGTCATAGACAAAAAAGGTTAAGGATTAATAATAAGGCAGAATCTATCTGCCCCAATCATTTACACTAATACATTTGTGGTCATTTGTTCTTAGAAGAAAGTAGCCGAATGTATATAGTAGTTTATACTCAATCCAGCTGAAATTAGTTATACATTTATTCCGGTCACAAGTGCGCAGGTCGCTATCGAGGACCTTGCTAAATCCCTGTCGTGCCAATTGTGAAAATTAGACAGACGGCTGGGCTTCTAACCTGGATATCCCTTACATTGCTAAACAACCCCACGCCAAGAAAATAGAAATTGACGACATCACTACTGATAGGGAGTTCTCTCACTAAGGAGAAATTGCCATATTGCCTCATTTGAGCTGAATAGAAATTTGATGAACAACATTGCACCAATTGGTTTTCCAACACTTGCCATATGAGAAGATTCGATCCAACTCCTTGTTCTGTGCTTACCACGAGGAGAGCTGGCACTCAAAAGTCCCCAGGATACCCTTGTTCTGAAGAGACCCCCCCATTGCAAATAGGGTCAAAACATCATCGGCAGCACCGAAGGATAGGCGAATAAAGCACCTGGGCGCAATCTGGTCCTTTGTCTGGAACATTAAAATAGAACCACACAGACATCCTAAGACATACCAATAACCTGTTGTTTGATTTTAAGTCACTATATGTCAATATAAATATATGTTGGGTTCTGGTCACTTCACTGGGGACGCAATTGTCACTGTTTTCCTTTTTTTTAAATGCACTAATTACTGCTTCTTGTGCATTGTATTTAAAATATACGTGTCTTTGATATGTACTAACTAATGAATAAATGTATTACTAATTTCAGCTGAATTGAGTATAAACTATTATCTCTTTTTAGCTACTTTTTTCTCAGAATAAATAACCACAAATGTATTAGTTAACGATTGGGGGCAAAGGGATTCTGCCTTATTGTTAATTCTTAAACGTTTTTGTCTATGACTAAACCAACGCAAAGCAAAAACCTGTGATAAAAAAAGACTACTCTTGAAAATGAGTTCCATGTGAATAATGGAAACCTATTGGACCCAATTTTCTCTTCAATCAGTAACATCACAGTTGACAAGCCAGAAACTATGACCTGGACAAACTAAGCCCTCATCAGTTTCAGCATTCCCACCCTGCACAATCACAGATCTACCACCATCTGAACTGCCTGCCACAGCTGGAAAAGCATCTCAAAAGAGAAGAGAACTTCCGCCCTCTCCAAGAACCAGCCCAAGCACACCAACAACTTGCTGAAAGCCATGAACAATCTCTACAGCTTGATCACCACATATGTCAACCCCTGGTACCTCTCAAGTGGAACCCAATGGCAAGAGCCAGACAACAAGCCAGCTAGTGCACAGAGGAACTCAGGCTGATGAAATGCCACTGCAAGCAGCTGAAGTGCAATGGAGAACAAATCAAGACACCGCAAATAAAGACATCTTCAAATTAACCCTAAGACACTACCACCAGCAGATACAGAACAGTAAGTACACACCTCTTACAGATTGTACCAAAGCCATCATTACCAGTAGCAAGAACCTCTTCACTTTCACCAAAGATTTCACCATGCCTCCTGCCACTTCCAGCGGCGTCACCGCCTCACAAGATCTTTGCAACAAGCTCTCGGAATTCTTCTGTAACAAATACAGCAACTTTAATCCTAAACCGGATGCTGTCACCGTCCCAACACAACTTCAAATTAGGGCTGATAAACAAACACTGACTTTGTGGCCCACTGTCATCACTATCGAAATCGTTGATACCACGAAGACCATTCATGTGGGGGCTCCATCTGAGCTTTGCCCCCACCACTTCTTCTTCATCAAAGGACTTCTACCGATCAGCGAAGCACTATTACACAACACCTCCATTGACTTAGCTATATTCCCAGACACTTGGAAACATGCCACCGTCATACCCCCTTCTTAAGAAACCATCCGTTGACTCAGCCACTCTTTCCAACTACAGACCTTACTCCCTCCTACCATACTCTGCACAAGTCTTAGAGAAACTAATCAACTGACCGCTCACTGACCACCTCAGCAACCACCAGCTCCTCAATGCCATGCAGTTCGGATTCAGGCCCAACCATAGTACAGAAACAGCACTCATCACTGCCACAGATGACATCCACATGATCCTTGACAGAGGAGAGACAGCAACCCCCATTCTCCTGGACCTATCTGCAGCATTTGGCACAATCTCACACCCTGCCCTCATCAGGGGCCTGCATGATATTGGCATCTAAGGACCTGCTCTCGACTGGATCTGCTCTTTCTAAACAGATAAAACACAAGCTCTCAGCCTGGCACCTTATTCCTCGGAAGCCTACAAACTCATCTGCAGAGTGCCTCAAGTTCTCATCGTTCACCCACACCCTCCTCAATGAATACATGATCCATCTGGACAATGTCATCCATACATGCAACATCAACATCCTCTCCTACGCAGATGATACGCAACTCATATTCTCCTTCTCAATAAGGCCCCAACACATGAAACAAGTTAAACTCATGCATAATTGTAATCATTTATTGGATGAAAGCCAATTGTCTCAAGCTCAACACTGGCACAACAGAAGTAATAATCTTTAGGAAAAACACCGTACCATGGAACAACAACTGGTGCCCACACTGAGAACCCATGCCAGGTGCCTTTGAATAACCAGCAACAGCAAACTGGACATGACTGCACAAGTAAGCAGAGTCACTGCATCTTGCTTCCACACCCTGAAGATTACGAGGAAGATCTTCAAATGACTCCTAATCCACACTAGAAAAACTGTCATTCACACCCTAGTCACCAGCAAGTTGGACTATGGGAAAACCCTCTACGCCAGGACCCACCAATCAGCTCACTAGAAGACTCCAAACCATCCAGAACTTGACAGCCAGACTAATCTTCATCCTCCCACACAGAACTCACATCACACCACGCCTCAAGGAACTATGCTGGCTCCTGAAACACAAATACACTCAATTCAAACTCCTCACACACACATTCAAGGCACTACACAACTCAGGCCCCATCTACCTGAACAGTCGCATCCCCTTTTACCAACCACCAGACAACACCGCTCTGCAGGACTCCTAATTGCACATATTCCACGCATACACAGACACAGATCAGAAGAGCAGGTGTTCTCTCACATCGTTCCTAAGGAGTGGAACAACCTCCCACTCCACATCAGAGCCTCCTCCTCTCTTCTTGAATTTCACAAGAAGCTGAAGCCCTGGCTTTTCAATCAACCACCCTACCAAAGGCTGGGCTAGGCACACACACGCTCATTGCTAGCATACCCTTGCGGGTGGTAGTACACTTTACAAATACACAGAACACATATAAGAGGCTTGATGTGAGAAACTACTAGGTATGGATCAGTGTAGATTGGCAACCAGGATAGAATTTTCCAGGAAGTGTGCCACTTCTGTTCCAGAAATACTACTGGAAAAATCTGGACCACTTCCCAAACATTTGAGGAGCTATTCCTGGTTCTCTGGACCAGGAATTGCTGTGAAGCACCGCATTCTTATAATGGATTCCAGCAATTCAAAATGTAACTGCCAAGAATACTTTGCATACGGCACATTGTGAAATGAGCTAGAGAATTCATGTATTTTTTTTGAGGGGATAGATTGTGCTCTCTTTGGACCGGTTTACCTCCATGGAATCTATGTGTGAATCCATGCCCATTCAAGATCCCCATAACTGTGTTGATGATTGTTTAAAGTCAGTGAATCATGAAATATTCAGTGGAAAAAATAGTCTCTTCATACATCAACAGAACCCGAACCAAAGTCAGCAGACTGTTTTCAAACCCAATGGTGCAAACATTAAAAAGATTTGCACATTTAAAGCGCGCAAAAACCTTGTTGTATCACAAATATGTCAAACACTGCAACACGGATTTGTATCAAACAACAAAATTAATTAAACTTATTAAAGTTCTGTATTCATAACTAGTATGGTGAATTTGCCCTCAGTGCTTTTGCTATAGTGAAGGAGCACCCACTGTAACTATATAGTCCCAATTACAGACTCTGAGTTTATGTATACATACATATGTGTATATGTGTGTGTGTATATATATGTATATATATACACACATATATATTCAAATATTTCTGAGCTTAGTCGAAACTCAATGTTTAATTAGTAATATGAATGTGAAAGTGAAACAAAACATAACATTTTAAAAGCAATCAAGGTACATTCTCAGCTCTGACTGGGCTGGCAGCACCAGCAACAATCTCAGAGCCTAGACCTGTCAACACTTTAATCAACAGTCCATTCATGAAAGTTGAACATTCTAATTGCAATCAGGCTCCATTGTAAGCTCTGTCGTACTGGCAGCAGCTTCAACAATCTCGGAGCAAAATCCTTTCTCCTTGTTTAATCACTGTCCATGAAAGCTGCACATTCTAACTGCAAACTTTATTTCTACAGCCAGAGTGTGTTTTTAGTGCGTTATTCTCGAACGCTGCATTCTTAACTGATGTTTTCTTCTTTTTACTACAGAAAATTAAACAGTTTAGACTTGCATTTAATGTTTTCACAAAAGCTTTCCGTGTTTGAAAAAAAGCAATATTTTCTGGCTACTTGCACCACAAATACACATGTACAAGGATACTAGGAGTTAAGTGTGGGGAATACCATGGTAAGTAAAGTCACCTTGAAAAGACCTGGTGACTAATCGGAGGGCTGTTTCCCTGGATAAAGTAATAGTTACATGTAATCCGTTAGGTAGTAGCAAATACTTTTAATGTCAATTTTGCTATACTGTGGTTATATATTTAAATTGGACCTTTGCACTGTGGTAATAAATACGTGAATGTGCGTTTATTAGTGACTTCTCAGAATAACGAGTTATAAGGCCGCATTAAGTTTCACTTGCATGGCGTAATGTATATCAATAATAAATAAAAACATGTATTTATTGTGCGTGGATATATATATATATATATATTTCTTTTTTTTTTTACCAGTGAAAATAAATGTGGAGCAAGTGCACTAATAAATGCACATTCATGCATTTGTTACTATAGTGCAAAGGTCTAATTCAAATGTATTACACTCATATACTCATTTATTAATTCATGGCAGATTGCCATTGGGCACCTGATCAAGGACAGTGTATTTTATAATGGCACTGGCCAACCTGCGTTCTATGGCCAAACAATTTTTCCAAGAATCCAGAAAAGGAAGTGGTGTACTCATAAGTGTGGACGTAAACAGAGCTGTGAGACACTGAAACATGTGCACAGTAAATGAGCCCTTAATTGCACGCACCTGAGTGCGCCTCTTTCTTTTCAGGTTTCTTGGAGGAATTCAAAGCCAAATGGTTTGAAAGTGTCACCAGACCCCTGGATGGCAATACAGACCCATATTATCCATTATGTATTACATCTTTATTTTTGGGTGCTTAGCTTGAAGTTCAGATAATAGAGGGCACTGATTTGAATTGGAATGTTTACATTGTGTTTTTTTTTAATGAATATATTGTTGACAAAACAATGGATAACGGTGCGGGCCAGGGGGCCCATACGATTCTTTACCTCTAGCATTTACTGAATAATTAAGGATTTACCATATTTGTCACATAATGTTCAGCTCGAGGGGACAAAACAAATATAGCCAGAGAATATGCCATTTGATACGTTTTTTTAATTTAGATAACCTTGCCACATAATTTGGTCCTCTGTAATAGTTTCAATTCACAAAAAAGTGAGGAGATTATCACCCTATTTCGCTACTGGATGGTGTAGACAAAATTGTTGGTAGGTTGCTGCTCCTCCCGCTGGAGTCCTGGATGCAGGACAACTGCATAATATCACATCTACAAGCTGACTCTCGTAAAGGGCATGCATAGCTCAATCAATCAAGTTCTGCGATTATACATGATCTGCTTAAAGTATATCGCGCTCTCTGAAATTCCCAATCTTCCTGATCTTGACAGTCCTAAAGACAGCTCCTGATAGCATGGACCGGATAACACTTTGGTGTATCTTAGCTGTCCCTAAATACTTACTGAATTTGCTAATTAACCTGCACTCTGGCATTACAGCAGAAGTGAAATGAGGTCACACAGGCGAATGTGCGCCCATGTTTGGTATTCACACAGGGTGAGTGTGAGCTGCATTCAAGCCCCAGCCCTATTTAACATCTATGTCAATGACACAGGACATTCCTAAGCCATCTTGGCCTTGATGTGCTCAGGCTGGCGAGTATGCTTCTTCCAGCATTAATGTTTCCAGATGATACGGTCATTCTGGCACGCACAGAGCTGGCAATGCATCAGCTGCTGGAAGGCTTCAAACTCTTTTGTAAAACAAGGAAATTAACAATCAATATACAGAAAACAAAGTTTATGATAATGAAATCTGAATCCAAGCTAAAATCAGACTTCATAATATGGAAAACCAACAGAGCAAGTCAAAACCTTCGATTACTTGGGAATTTCGGATTAATGACCAGCTTCACTGGGTTTCCCAAGTCCAAAGTGATTTGGTCCTAACAGGCCGGAGTGGTTCGGAGGGTTGCAAACAAATGCAAAAATCAGCTAACTAAGCCTGCCCTAATCACGTATAAAACCAAAGTGGTGGCAGCTAATTCTTCTGGTGTCGAAATTTGGGGACACGCGGATGTAAAAGTGCTAAAAAATTGGAAAATTCCTTTTTTAGGAGGTTTTTATGCTTAGGTCCAGGAACCGCGAAGGAAATACTCAGAGCCGTACAGGGAAAAACTGTAGCTGACCTTATCGATTTTCATCTAGTAGGTTATTGGACACAAGTCTGGAATACTGCTGCCCTCATAGAGGTCTAGAAGATACTAAAAGATGTCTTGAGAAGCCAGAGGTCCAGTTCTTTGCCTTGCTTTAGACACATAGAGCACATTCTTAAGTCAATTCATTGCTCTGATCTATAGCACAATCCAGAAAATATGAATAAAGCCACATTACCAGAGGGGAAAAATACTGGGATCTTATGAGGCAAACACACAAGCTTATGAAAATTGCCCTATTGACAAAATACCCAAATATAAAGCATGAACCCTGGTGGTAGCCATTCCTCGATCAGATATTCCTACCTTAGAAAAGGGCCTTATATCTCGGATTCCAACTAGGAATACTACAGGTTCAGGTTTAGACCAAATCCTGGTTCAAGGTCTCCACGCCGACAGCTAGCATATGCTGCTGCCCTTTGGGTGGCCAAGATGGCTTTGCACCATGTCATTTGCCCCCAAAGGTTTTCTCTTTGGCCCTTGTTTTCAAAATGTCTTGCAAGGAATTGCATGGATGCCCTAATACTTCGTTACAGAACTGACCGGCTGGAAAGTTATCAGGCTGCAGCATCCTACATGTATGCTGCTGGGAAGGAAAGACAACTGGTCAAAAGGTTGGGCAATGAGAATAACATTCACAGCAAAATAGGGAAATAAACGAGTCTATCTGCTAATTTTGCCCAGAAAATTTGGCTGTTAATGGTTTAACTTGCACTTGCACTTTTTACTGCAACAGCAGTGATGGATGCATAGTGCGATTATACAAGTGAACCATGATTGTATGTCGTTTTGTAGATGGTTGATCAGCACCGACATCTGCTTCGCAAAGCTGTCCACTTCCCCACCTCTGGCTCTGATACATCCTATCCCAGGCTTTGCCTTACACGGTTGCACCTTTACTGCCTCTGCACTGATAAAGTCATTGCGATGGACTAATACCTTTAAATCGGCCGTCGTTCTGACAGACAATCATATATAGCACTTTATCTACTCTCAGTACACTTATATTATCACTAGGGTGACCAATTGGCATTGGTGCAAATTCAGGACGGTGAGTGTAAAAATTCAGGACACAGGGTCAAAATTCAGGACACAAATTCAGGACAGGAGGTAAGTTTTATGGACACATCAGAGGAGGTCGTGCAATAGTATACAAGTAAGCCCAGCCATATCCAAACATATGCAACCATTTCCAAACCTATCCATCATGTATCCTTCCATCTATCATTTCACTCATCTGTCCTTTCACTCATCTATCCATTATCCATCCATCCACCCTTTCACCCTATCCATCTGTACACTCATCCATCCACTCTGCTACCCGTCCATCCATTCACTCATCCATCCATCTACCCAGTCACTCATCCTTCCACCCATCTACCCTTTCAGTCATCCATCCATCCATCCTCCCTTTCTCTCTCCATCGACCCTTTCACTTAGCCATCCTTCCTTACATCCACCCACCCATCCATCTACTCATCCACTCATGAATCCATCCATTAACCCTATCACTCATCCATCCTTTCTCTCATCCATTTATACTTTCACTCCTTCACTGATCTATTCATCCTTTTGTCCATCTACCCTCCCTTTCACTCACTCATCCATCCTTACATCCACCCTTTCCTTCATCCGTCCATCCATTCCCTTGCACTTATCAATTCATCAATCCATCCATCCTTTCACTCATCCATCCACCCTTTTACCCATCCAGCTACCCTTCCACCCATACATCCAGCTATTTACCTTTTCTCTCATCCATCCTTCCACTCACTCATCAATCCATCCATCCTCTCTCATTATCCATCTATTCAATCTTTCATTCATCCATTCACCCTTTCACTAATTCATCCAGCCATCCCTTCACTTACTCATTCGCCCACCTTTTCATATTAATTTTGAGCTGAGCCTTTTTGAGAAGAGGCCCATCAAGAACTTCACACTCGCTGCAGGAGCCATTCCAGGACTGGGACAGAAGCCACCCAGGGCGGAGACAGGATCCACCACAGGGGGGACAGGAGCCATCACAGGTGGGGGGGACAGGAGCCATCACTGGGGGGGGGGCAGGAGCCATCACAGGAGGGGGAACAGGATCCACCAGGGTGGGCACAGGGGTGGGCATGCAGTATTCTAGTATCATCTTGGTCTCTTCCAGGGTGGGGTAGGGCTCCTCACCCCCTCCTGGACAAGATAACGAGAAGACAGGCTCTCTTTCCAAAATGTTAGTTTTGCCATCCCCCACTGTGATGTACAGTACTTAAAGGAGATACTCCAAGATAACTGATTTAACTGATTGTCCTCCATACTTTGTTAATCAGTGTGGGTGCTATTGTGCCATTTCTATATTGTATTACATTATAGACTGCATGTTAGAAGAACGGAGGTTTGCTTACAATTTAGTGACAGTAATTAAGCTCCGTGAAGAGAACCACGTGCTGCCTCGGTGTAATCAGGGCCAGTTCTAGGATGTTTGGGGCCCTGGGCAGAAAGGGAATGTGTGAGGCCCCTCTAAATTGCAGAGACATGACGTATTCAGGGCTGTTTGCATCTGAATAGATGCCCCTGCTCCTGAAGCTGCAGCCCCTCCCTCTCAGTCTCCTTCAAGCACCTCTTAACAGCTCATCAAGGGCTGAAGGTGTGAGGGTTGCCATCCCACTATGCAATGCTGCTGGGTATCTGAGCTTTGGTACTGCATCAGAGTCTGTTACACCCGACCTCAACGGCATCGGAATCAAGAAGGGAGGTGGGTGGAAGCTGTTCGGCTTTAGGGTGGTGCGACTGGTGCCCGGTTAAAATTTCGGACAAATAATATCCGTTAAAGAATCCTTCACGGACAACGGACAGATGGCCGAAATTACGGACTGTCCGTGAAATTTACGGACGGTTGGTCACCCTAATTATCACCTTATTTTTGCAGAATAAGTCCTCATTACTTTAGCAGATACACATTTTTCTGCACTCTTCACTGGAGATGCAACTTTGTTTCAACCCATTTCTGCTGCTACTTGCTACTGTGCACCTCTTGCATAGAAACACTGCATTTTAACAACATTGCAGTAGAGGTTGCTAGAAACATTACATTCTTGGATTAGCCCTCTATGTCAGTCAGCGAAGTTATGGGGATTAACTGTAAATTTACCAGTGTGCAGTATATATAGGCTGTAACTCATATTCGAGGATGCAGGAGGGAAGTATCTCATTATCAAGGGATTATGCTTATGGGAATGCTTTTTAAAATGTTGTATTACATGGTGTGCGTATTGTTTCAGTTTCAAACCTTTATTTCAGCTACAAGCCATAAAAGTACGATAAGGCATAATGTAAAATTGTTAAAATCATTAAAATCAAGCAAGCATACAATAAAAAGGGCAATAAAGCTTGTTAAAACACACAAACATCGTAAAAATGATTAGCTAAAATCAATGCAGCCCAAACATTTAATAAACTCAGTAGATTGTGTCACAAGAATGGGCAAATAAAATCTTGGTCTATAAATTCTCAAAGTGCTGGTGCACAGTGGCGTAGCTGGGGGGGGGGGGGGGGCGGTCCGCCCCAGGCGGCACTATTTTGGGGGTGGACAAAGGCATTCAGATAAGGCTCGGCTTGCTTTCGTGGACGTTCGGGAACGGGCAGAGAAGGAATTGGACTCGGACAATGTCCTCTTCTGGCAGCTGTCCCCCCCCCCCCCTCAAACGGTTCACAACCTCTTTCCTTCTTTCATTTAGTTGCTTCCCTGTAAAATGGATCCAAAAAAGAAAAACACTCTTGCGAGAAATGCCCTTTTTCTGACATTTTTCTATTCAAAGTGCAGTGGAATGGAGAGAAATAGAAGGTTTTAAATATGAAAAATAAATACATAACTAAATAAAGCAAGACAGAGTGGTTGCAAAGTGGCCAGATTGGTTTTATTTACATCCCAATACATCAGCATCACTTTACAGAGTTTGCCAGTGAAGTGCTACTTTTGTTTTCTCGTCTTTCTTTGAACAGCATTGTTGTTCCCAGGTGGGAAAGTGTACCTTTCCTGGAGGTACTGCAATACCTGGTTGATGGGTGGATTGGAAAACAAAATGTGTACCTTGGCTCTGTCTTTATGGATGTGGTCTTTTGAATCCATACTGCTTCCGTTTTGTAAGGATATAAGCAATGGACATTGAAATGGTTCCCTTCAGGGCCCTGTAGTCATGTCCTTAAATTTTCAGGTAAAACCACTCGCTGATTTCTGAATAGTGAGTGAGAGATCGTTAAGGTAACCATGTTGTTTCTGCTTACATTTCACATGCTTTACTTAATCTTGCATTCCCTATGAGTGGTTGCTTTTACTTTTTTTTTTTTAAGCAGCATATTACTCTTATCAAGTGCATAATTTGAATTGAGCCACATCCAAGTGTTTATAGCGGGCACAATTAGGTTATACCTGAAGGCAGTGCAAGTTTCTCTCAGTGGGGAAGAATGGTGTTCAGTGGGGGGAGAGGATGTGGCACTATGGCCAGAGCTGTCGAATTTGGAACTGGGGAACCGGGTTCAGCCTTCATGACTAGTCCACCAGACCACTCTACTGAGGGAGCATATTCCCATGTTAGACCGTACAAGGCCCCACTAGACCTTAGAAGGCTTGATGTCTTAGCACAAGCAGGTGTACCCTAGTGGTGTCAATTGTAAGTTAACCTTGAAGGCCTGTCCACCACAATCCATACTGAAGTTCGTCTCCAGTCTTGCGGCAGGCCTACGAAGCAGCACACCCTAGAGCAACAGTGATCCAGTCACTGTGACTCTGTCACTGAGGTCACATGAACCTTGAGCAGGTTAGGGCGATGCGAAAGGTGTGACCGCACTGGGTACCTATTTCGGGTGGGTGCGTAGTGTTTGCAAGTATATTATGGTTTAAAAAAAACTTGCTGTCTCCTTCCTGGCCTCCAGCAATTTTCAGAAACAATTAAAATGTCATGATAACTTCGGTGATTAATGTTCTTCCTAGAGAGAGATCGGAGTTTTGTCTAGTGGAAGGGTTGACTCCTGGAAAGGTAGCACAGAGGGTTAATGTGCCTGCTGCAAAGAACATGTGCCATGCAGATCACAAAGTGCACTGCTTTAATGGGGGGACCATGATGAATGGTCATTTAATGTCAGCTGTAGATGATGGATCCCTGAACAGTGTCATGCATGTGCATGTTTGCATTGTGCTGAGGGGATTACCAGGTAACTATACACGCAGCTCTCTAATGGATGTCACATGCGGTTTTTCTGAGTCCCCAGATAGATCATGCAGTCTGTGTGTTCTCTTTTGTACTGCCAGTCACCGGTGTATTCAACTGTGTAGCCTTGGACCGTGTCATGTATGTGCATGTAACTTGCATGATCGAGGTAACTATTAGCGGCGATACTACGTGTCTCTCTGACCTCTTTCAAGTTCTCGCCGTCCTTTTTCCCCAGCAACCCCCCCTCCTCAGGGGCGGCAATCTGAGGGATGGCCTCGGGCGCCACAAGCTCTAGCTACACCTCTGCTGGTGCATGAGGGGGAACAAAGTCTTTAGGAACACCCTATACTTTAATGTTGAGCAGAAACATTCTTGGACCACAGTGTCTCAACATGCTGGTGTATGAGGGGAAACAGAGTCACCAGGAACAACCTGTGCTTTTGTGATATCAAGGTCTGCATCTCCATAGTCAGGGGGTATCGGGAGACAGCAAAGACAATGCCTTGTCTCGTTTTTTAAAATACAAAGGGCCTCAACATGTTCCCAAACCCCTAAAAAGTGACATACTTGGAGTATCCATTTTTCCTCTCCTTCGCAGAGGCGCTACAGAAGAACTATGCATGCTCCACAATTTCTTTACTGGCACCACAAGAGGGGTATGCCCACCTGTCCCGCTCATGTGACCGGCCCAACTCTGGGGGGGATCAGCACCGACATCTGCTTCGCAAAGCTGTCCACTTCCCCACCTCTGGCTCTGATACATCCTATCCCAGGCTTTGCCTTACACGGTTGCACCTTTACTGCCTCTGCACTGATAAAGTCATTGCGATGGACTAATACCTTTAAATCGGCCGTCGTTCTGACAGACAATCATATATAGCACTTTATCTACTCTCAGTACACTTATATTATCACTAGGGTGACCAATTGGCATTGGTGCAAATTCAGGACGGTGAGTGTAAAAATTCAGGACACAGGGTCAAAATTCAGGACACAAATTCAGGACAGGAGGTAAGTTTTATGGACACATCAGAGGAGGTCGTGCAATAGTATACAAGTAAGCCCAGCCATATCCAAACATATGCAACCATTTCCAAACCTATCCATCATGTATCCTTCCATCTATCATTTCACTCATCTGTCCTTTCACTCATCTATCCATTATCCATCCATCCACCCTTTCACCCTATCCATCTGTACACTCATCCATCCACTCTGCTACCCGTCCATCCATTCACTCATCCATCCATCTACCCAGTCACTCATCCTTCCACCCATCTACCCTTTCAGTCATCCATCCATCCATCCTCCCTTTCTCTCTCCATCGACCCTTTCACTTAGCCATCCTTCCTTACATCCACCCACCCATCCATCTACTCATCCACTCATGAATCCATCCATTAACCCTATCACTCATCCATCCTTTCTCTCATCCATTTATACTTTCACTCCTTCACTGATCTATTCATCCTTTTGTCCATCTACCCTCCCTTTCACTCACTCATCCATCCTTACATCCACCCTTTCCTTCATCCGTCCATCCATTCCCTTGCACTTATCAATTCATCAATCCATCCATCCTTTCACTCATCCATCCACCCTTTTACCCATCCAGCTACCCTTCCACCCATACATCCAGCTATTTACCTTTTCTCTCATCCATCCTTCCACTCACTCATCAATCCATCCATCCTCTCTCATTATCCATCTATTCAATCTTTCATTCATCCATTCACCCTTTCACTAATTCATCCAGCCATCCCTTCACTTACTCATTCGCCCACCTTTTCATATTAATTTTGAGCTGAGCCTTTTTGAGAAGAGGCCCATCAAGAACTTCACACTCGCTGCAGGAGCCATTCCAGGACTGGGACAGAAGCCACCCAGGGCGGAGACAGGATCCACCACAGGGGGGACAGGAGCCATCACAGGTGGGGGGGACAGGAGCCATCACTGGGGGGGGGGCAGGAGCCATCACAGGAGGGGGAACAGGATCCACCAGGGTGGGCACAGGGGTGGGCATGCAGTATTCTAGTATCATCTTGGTCTCTTCCAGGGTGGGGTAGGGCTCCTCACCCCCTCCTGGACAAGATAACGAGAAGACAGGCTCTCTTTCCAAAATGTTAGTTTTGCCATCCCCCACTGTGATGTACAGTACTTAAAGGAGATACTCCAAGATAACTGATTTAACTGATTGTCCTCCATACTTTGTTAATCAGTGTGGGTGCTATTGTGCCATTTCTATATTGTATTACATTATAGACTGCATGTTAGAAGAACGGAGGTTTGCTTACAATTTAGTGACAGTAATTAAGCTCCGTGAAGAGAACCACGTGCTGCCTCGGTGTAATCAGGGCCAGTTCTAGGATGTTTGGGGCCCTGGGCAGAAAGGGAATGTGTGAGGCCCCTCTAAATTGCAGAGACATGACGTATTCAGGGCTGTTTGCATCTGAATAGATGCCCCTGCTCCTGAAGCTGCAGCCCCTCCCTCTCAGTCTCCTTCAAGCACCTCTTAACAGCTCATCAAGGGCTGAAGGTGTGAGGGTTGCCATCCCACTATGCAATGCTGCTGGGTATCTGAGCTTTGGTACTGCATCAGAGTCTGTTACACCCGACCTCAACGGCATCGGAATCAAGAAGGGAGGTGGGTGGAAGCTGTTCGGCTTTAGGGTGGTGCGACTGGTGCCCGGTTAAAATTTCGGACAAATAATATCCGTTAAAGAATCCTTCACGGACAACGGACAGATGGCCGAAATTACGGACTGTCCGTGAAATTTACGGACGGTTGGTCACCCTAATTATCACCTTATTTTTGCAGAATAAGTCCTCATTACTTTAGCAGATACACATTTTTCTGCACTCTTCACTGGAGATGCAACTTTGTTTCAACCCATTTCTGCTGCTACTTGCTACTGTGCACCTCTTGCATAGAAACACTGCATTTTAACAACATTGCAGTAGAGGTTGCTAGAAACATTACATTCTTGGATTAGCCCTCTATGTCAGTCAGCGAAGTTATGGGGATTAACTGTAAATTTACCAGTGTGCAGTATATATAGGCTGTAACTCATATTCGAGGATGCAGGAGGGAAGTATCTCATTATCAAGGGATTATGCTTATGGGAATGCTTTTTAAAATGTTGTATTACATGGTGTGCGTATTGTTTCAGTTTCAAACCTTTATTTCAGCTACAAGCCATAAAAGTACGATAAGGCATAATGTAAAATTGTTAAAATCATTAAAATCAAGCAAGCATACAATAAAAAGGGCAATAAAGCTTGTTAAAACACACAAACATCGTAAAAATGATTAGCTAAAATCAATGCAGCCCAAACATTTAATAAACTCAGTAGATTGTGTCACAAGAATGGGCAAATAAAATCTTGGTCTATAAATTCTCAAAGTGCTGGTGCACAGTGGCGTAGCTGGGGGGGGGGGGGGGGGCGGTCCGCCCCAGGCGGCACTATTTTGGGGGTGGACAAAGGCATTCAGATAAGGCTCGGCTTGCTTTCGTGGACGTTCGGGAACGGGCAGAGAAGGAATTGGACTCGGACAATGTCCTCTTCTGGCAGCTGTCCCCCCCCCCCCCTCAAACGGTTCACAACCTCTTTCCTTCTTTCATTTAGTTGCTTCCCTGTAAAATGGATCCAAAAAAGAAAAACACTCTTGCGAGAAATGCCCTTTTTCTGACATTTTTCTATTCAAAGTGCAGTGGAATGGAGAGAAATAGAAGGTTTTAAATATGAAAAATAAATACATAACTAAATAAAGCAAGACAGAGTGGTTGCAAAGTGGCCAGATTGGTTTTATTTACATCCCAATACATCAGCATCACTTTACAGAGTTTGCCAGTGAAGTGCTACTTTTGTTTTCTCGTCTTTCTTTGAACAGCATTGTTGTTCCCAGGTGGGAAAGTGTACCTTTCCTGGAGGTACTGCAATACCTGGTTGATGGGTGGATTGGAAAACAAAATGTGTACCTTGGCTCTGTGTTTATGGATGTGGTCTTTTGAATCCATACTGCTTCCGTTTTGTAAGGATATAAGCAATGGACATTGAAATGGTTCCCTTCAGGGCCCTGTAGTCATGTCCTTAAATTTTCAGGTAAAACCACTCGCTGATTTCTGAATAGTGAGTGAGAGATCGTTAAGGTAACCATGTTGTTTCTGCTTACATTTCACATGCTTTACTTAATCTTGCATTCCCTATGAGTGGTTGCTTTTACTTTTTTTTTTTTAAGCAGCATATTACTCTTATCAAGTGCATAATTTGAATTGAGCCACATCCAAGTGTTTATAGCGGGCACAATTAGGTTATACCTGAAGGCAGTGCAAGTTTCTCTCAGTGGGGAAGAATGGTGTTCAGTGGGGGGAGAGGATGTGGCACTATGGCCAGAGCTGTCGAATTTGGAACTGGGGAACCGGGTTCAGCCTTCATGACTAGTCCACCAGACCACTCTACTGAGGGAGCATATTCCCATGTTAGACCGTACAAGGCCCCACTAGACCTTAGAAGGCTTGATGTCTTAGCACAAGCAGGTGTACCCTAGTGGTGTCAATTGTAAGTTAACCTTGAAGGCCTGTCCACCACAATCCATACTGAAGTTCGTCTCCAGTCTTGCGGCAGGCCTACGAAGCAGCACACCCTAGAGCAACAGTGATCCAGTCACTGTGACTCTGTCACTGAGGTCACATGAACCTTGAGCAGGTTAGGGCGATGCGAAAGGTGTGACCGCACTGGGTACCTATTTCGGGTGGGTGCGTAGTGTTTGCAAGTATATTATGGTTTAAAAAAAACTTGCTGTCTCCTTCCTGGCCTCCAGCAATTTTCAGAAACAATTAAAATGTCATGATAACTTCGGTGATTAATGTTCTTCCTAGAGAGAGATCGGAGTTTTGTCTAGTGGAAGGGTTGACTCCTGGAAAGGTAGCACAGAGGGTTAATGTGCCTGCTGCAAAGAACATGTGCCATGCAGATCACAAAGTGCACTGCTTTAATGGGGGGACCATGATGAATGGTCATTTAATGTCAGCTGTAGATGATGGATCCCTGAACAGTGTCATGCATGTGCATGTTTGCATTGTGCTGAGGGGATTACCAGGTAACTATACACGCAGCTCTCTAATGGATGTCACATGCGGTTTTTCTGAGTCCCCAGATAGATCATGCAGTCTGTGTGTTCTCTTTTGTACTGCCAGTCACCGGTGTATTCAACTGTGTAGCCTTGGACCGTGTCATGTATGTGCATGTAACTTGCATGATCGAGGTAACTATTAGCGGCGATACTACGTGTCTCTCTGACCTCTTTCAAGTTCTCGCCGTCCTTTTTCCCCAGCAACCCCCCCTCCTCAGGGGCGGCAATCTGAGGGATGGCCTCGGGCGCCACAAGCTCTAGCTACACCTCTGCTGGTGCATGAGGGGGAACAAAGTCTTTAGGAACACCCTATACTTTAATGTTGAGCAGAAACATTCTTGGACCACAGTGTCTCAACATGCTGGTGTATGAGGGGAAACAGAGTCACCAGGAACAACCTGTGCTTTTGTGATATCAAGGTCTGCATCTCCATAGTCAGGGGGTATCGGGAGACAGCAAAGACAATGCCTTGTCTCGTTTTTTAAAATACAAAGGGCCTCAACATGTTCCCAAACCCCTAAAAAGTGACATACTTGGAGTATCCATTTTTCCTCTCCTTCGCAGAGGCGCTACAGAAGAACTATGCATGCTCCACAATTTCTTTACTGGCACCACAAGAGGGGTATGCCCACCTGTCCCGCTCATGTGACCGGCCCAACTCTGGGGGGGAAGGAGAGCAGGGGACTTGTACCATAACAAAACTGGAGATAGAGTTTCCTAGCTGCTGCAGGTTCAATCTCATCAAGGAAACACTCACTCATCTTACAACAAAAGGAAGGCATCCGACAGGGGGTCGAAAGAGGGTTGTGACTGCATTAGGTCAATTTTCATGCTGGCCATAACTGACTTCGATGGTATTCTTACTACTGGACGCAGCTGCCGTTGGGTCATCCCACGAAATCCCATTGCCCGACTTTCCCAGTATCTCTCTGATGTACCTTATCCACTGGATTTTACCTGAACCTGGCGGATCCAAAATGTCTTCCACCCCTAGTGACATGTTATAAGCTCGGGGTAGCCCAGAGCCTTTTCCAATAGTGATTTGGTCTCAAGCTTATCCCTTCTGAGATTGGCCTTGTACCCACATCCAGCCTGAGTGGAAGGAAAGGGGTGCTAACAGGAAGACGCAGAAATCGTGTTTCCACTAGAGTAAGGACTGCTGCGTCCTTATGGCGCCAGAGCTCCACCCCGTTAAGGGCAGCCTCAGTGGCCTGTTGTTTGTAAATTTGCAGCACCGGTGATATTGGGCAGCATTTTGATCTACTCTGCACTTTGAAAAATATGGAGTTCAAGTCTACACCTAACAAAATAGTGACACCAGTCCAACTGCTCAGTGAGGATCATTCCTAGGTACTCAAAAGTGTGCACACGCTCCAAAAAGGAGCCTTTAAGCCCTGGATTGGATCTGGTGGTGCGACGGGATTTTGAGAACTATATATTTTGTTTTTGTGATGTTGAGTATTGTCCGCAAACATCAGGGTAGGAACCCTGATTCTTAAGAGACTTGGGGGATCTCACTCACACCTATTCAGATGGAAATCAGATCATTCACATAAACCTTAAAAAGGGTACAGGCTAAAACGCAACTTTACCTGACCCCTCATGAGAAGGGGAAGCAGTTTTTCAGCTCGCCTGGTTGACTACACCTCTCCTGGGCATAATAGTGCTCATGAAGTTTTATGATGGTGGCCAGTATATATTTAGGAGCACCCATATCAGCCAACACCTGCCAAAGTGTGACACTCGGGACCAGGTCAAATGCAGAGCTGACATTTACAAACATTACACACAAGCTCCCGCCTCCCACAACCACTGTCTTCCAAAAGAGCATTTTGAGGCAGAAGACCTGATCCAGTATCCTGGTGCCTGTCCTAAAGTCATCCTATAGGGGGATGGGCACTTCCACAGCAGCTAGCCATTCTAGCCATTCTAGCCATTCTGCTGAATAGCCTCTGAGAACAGTCAATAAGGCTTATGGGCCAGTAATTAGACAGAAGTGATGGACAGCCTTTTTTGTGTAAGAGAACAATTTCTGCCCCAGCCAAATATATGGAATGCAGCCCCCTTCAGTATAGCTTTAAAAAGAACTGTAAAATAAGGACCCCAAACATACATCTCAATAAAGGTCACCCGGGATTTTGTTAGGACCCGGAGCCTCGTTAGGGTTGATCTTAAGGATCAAAGATCTGACTTCTTGTAGCATAATGCTAGGAAGCTCCTCTCTGTCAAGCATGTGTCTCATGTCCCCTAAGGTGTCACAACTAGAAGCTGCCGAAGAGGAACTAGCCTCTCCAATTACAGAGAATAAGCTGGAAAAATGTGTGACACAATCAGCAGCAGGGACACTGGTCTCCACAATGGAGAATCCCTCTGTAGAACTTGTGGACACCAAGTTCGAAAAGTACCACTGGTCTCCCTTTCGCACAGCATCTGAAAGTCTTTCCCACTTACAGTCTTACACTCCCTTTTAGTATGGCATATGGTCCTTTATATGCAACCCTCCAAGTTCTAATCTCATTCCTGCCATGTTGCTTGACGGGTCAAATCAGAGCAGCCCTGGCCCACCTGCATGAAAGATTAAACCATGTTGGAGGAGACTGCCTCCCTACAGCCTTTTT
This sequence comes from Triturus cristatus, assembly GCF_964204655.1. NCBI lineage: Eukaryota > Metazoa > Chordata > Amphibia > Caudata > Salamandridae > Triturus > Triturus cristatus. The sequence goes on from NC_140584.1 coordinate 48,439,387, forward strand.
GGTTTCCGCAAAGATGAATTTATAAAGCTCTTTAAACATTCTACAGTGGCCTATGCTAATCGTCTCCTGACTATCACTAGAGTCTACAGATCCTCCCAGGGATAGCAGGCCTACCTGCGATTTTATCGACTGCCCCCGCCAGCTCCTCAGAGTGAGCCACATGACACCATTTCACTCTGCGTATGTTGTTAGTTGGCCTCATTCTTCAATCAAAAGGATCAATGGAGCTGGCTGTCATCCCACAGAGTGGGAGAGCTATAACGCTAGAGAATGCGCTGTGATCACTATCCTATCTTGGGAGGAGTACCTCGTTGACTAGGTAAGGCCAAACCCGCACATCCACCAGGATGTAATCAATGATGCAGGTGCTAGCAGGACGGGTAAAAGTATGTTTGCCTTTCCTATCAGATGCAGTTCTGACATTACAGACTCGTAAGCCCTGGCGTATTGTTAAAGCAATGATTTGAAGGGTGAGAAAAGACCATTTTATAATTAGAGGAATTGCTAACTTGAGGCTGGACCATGCACTGTCTGCGTCCTGGATCAGGGTCATTAAGTTACCCTCTAGGGGTTCAAATTGACAATTAAAATCTCCTCCCACTAATTTCCGAACTCCAGCCGGAGCAGATGCAAAGTGTATGCTTAACAACTCTAAGGTCAAAGATACTCTATTTTGCGCCCCATGTTTAAGTTACACATTGAAAATGTACTGCGCAAATTGCGGGAAATTCAAGAAGACACATACAATGTCCGGGGAGGAAATTGTAAGTTCCTCCACCTTGCAGGTGAGGGCTGTACGCATCCATGCAGTTAGTCCCCCGCGATGGTCTCCCTTTGCCTGTGGATAGAGCTGCCTTATCAAAGTTATCGTATCCCATCCGATGCACCACCTTGGTGCACCAGGTCTCCTGGAATAGGCAGAGATAGTATAAATCAATGAGCTGGGTCCAATCAGGGAAATCCAGCTTGGAGAAAGCCCAGCGTTATTCCAGGAGAGCAATTTAAAAGGGGGACTGGGCTAGATAAGGCTAGTGCATCTGCAGTGCTAGGCCCTTCCCTCCCATTTCAGTCTATTCAAGGACTAGGACTGGGAGATACACTAAAAGAAGTGACGAGCTAATGGGATTGGACCTGAACTAAAACAATAGCATGCTGGCTATAAAAGACAAATTACCTGGGTCCCTTGAGAGTGTTGGTGCACAATAGTTAACTCTGACTCGAACACGGCCCTCTGTCTATGGTTTCTTATTGCCACAAGAGGTCTCATGGCTAGAAAATCACCACAAGCAACCAACTTAGGTCGCCCATTCATAGTGGCCTTGGGGACCTGCTTCCTAGTGCTAGAGTATCAAGGACAGCCTAGCTCCTCAGTGCATTCACAAAGCCCCAGCTCCTTGCGTGCATTGGCTCAGATGTAGCATGTCTATAGAAGCATACTGGGGAAAAGTGTCAATCAACATCAGCAAGGACATTGACGCTATTAGAAGTGGAGAAACCAAATGCACCTAGGGCACAAGTGGAGTCATTGAGTGCATGAATCATTGCAAGGACTGTCCGTGTACGTTGGGGCTGTTGAGGGGCTGCTATTCTATCAAGATAATGGGGTTTGTAAAAGTAGCCTAATGGAAGCAATTCAATGGCTTAGGTACTCACCCATCTACTATGGCGACCCAATAATAAGCATCCATCAAATGGGGAGACCTAAAGTCGATGACCACACAGTCTCCAGGGCGATCAGTCGTACCTGGACCCAACGATCCTACCCTACGAGTTAGCAAGATGCTATCCGATTGGGAGATGGTAAAGTTTCTATAGCTCACCAGCCAATTCAATACTTTATTGGTAAGCTCAGTGGGTGACTCCCTCTGCCCTTTGTGCAACTGTGGGACTCCTACAAGAACCTCAACATAAGGGCAGGAGGCTGCCGGTAGGTCAATCACCAGGTGTACCTGAAATGGGCCATGGACTCCTTCCATTGGTGGTCAAGATCTCTGTACACTACCCTTGCTACCCATGGTTGTTTCTTGACGGCCCAAGTTCCTGCTTGAGCTAGGAGGTAATGAAGAAGCAGCGGTCTGTGTACTGTGTGTGGAGGAAAGAGGGGGGATGCTATTCGCTTTCATACCATCTGACATGGCAGGGACCATAGGGGCTATAAAACCGCGGTGCTTAAAGATAGATCCCAGTGTCCACTTGATGTGGGGGGAAAGCCACCCAGAGCACCCTGATTAACATCAATGTTATTGCATGTTTTAGGTAAATCTTTAATTTGTACATTTTGTGCTCAGTTATTGTTTTTGCTTTTATTGCTGAAACAATAAATAGATGACATGAAATGTGGACCTCTATGGCACATAATCCTAATACCTCTGACATTGGTTAAGCTCCACAGAGAAATTTGGAGGCTGGCCTTTTGATCATGAAATCCACATTTCACAACAAACCTTGAAATATTTTTCCATATTTTATGATTTACTGTGAAATATGGCTTTTATCACAATGTATTTTATACCATAAAACCACCCTACCACTATACATATTGTAGCCAGGGCTACAGTGTGATTCGTTTATTCACCTTTAAGCCGGCCCACATGTTGATTCCCTACCTACAAGGTCTGGTTCATGGCAATTATTGAAAATCAACGCACTTGTTCTCGATATGTATTGCAATCACAGAGCGAGAGCAAAGGGCGAGTTGAGGACTTGTTAGTGACTGATATCCATGGCTTCAGTAGTGTATGACGTCTACAACCATGGATTGATAAATATAAGGTGGAAGGCACTTGCATTTAGGCTGCCTTTTTAGGTCTCGCCTGACCCAGCGCATGCGCTGTTCTGGCGAGACATTTTGTGAGGGCTCCAAAAAGTGCTACCAGGCCAGCCTAGAGCTACAGTGCATGTGCACGGGCACGCGCTCCGCGCTTTACCGAGGTTACTTTCACTTTCACAGCCACACAGCCGCTTTGATGTTTGATCGCGATCACTTTCACGGCCGCTTGCATAGCCAATAGGTCTCGCTTTTGGGACCTTATAAGTATTTAGTTATGCAACTGTTGCATGGCTAAACACTTATAAGGTCCCAAAGGCGAGACCTATTGGCTATGCCAATGCTTGTTTACAAATGTGACCACAACACTATCAAAACTAAACAAAAACATGAAAGTCCAGAGCAGGTCCAATGGAGGTCCAATGGAGCCGGGTCCCATTCAGGATAACGCCTGACTGTGCAAGTGTGTTCCATCTAGATTCATTCTACCTAAATTTCACTGATGTGCATATCCTAAAAGTCTGACACTTTCCTGGCTCCTGGACTCTTGCTAGGCGCCCGCAGTCTAATCTAAAATGCACTCATGATAACAAACCAAACAGGGCTCTTCGACACCTCAAACGGCCTACTTTAGAGGAATATTTAAGAATGCATCTGTTACTGCGAGGACTGCCCAGAACCGACTCCCCAGAACCTGCAACAAATCACAGACTGAAAACCGTGATGACTACCCAGCACTCCCTTGTGCCATTAGGGGCTCTGCTAGTGCGTTCTCCACAGGATTGAGCAACAGCAAATCCTTACGGGCACACACCACGTGCTGTAATGACTGTGCACTGCATCCCCAACAAGAAGAAATGCAGTAGCTAGGCTCAGCTTCATCAACATGTCTGAACTTTTAGTGATCGGGTGCACAGACTCACTGCCAGCAACTGGTGCCTTAGGCAAACCATGCAATCAGTGCCCCTGAATGTTTTAATTTACTTATTTATTTATTTACTTTGATTTTTTTTTTCGTTTGCGTTTAGCAGCCCACTAAACGTGAGGCCCTAGGTGCCTTCTTATTTCGCTTTCATGGATGGGCCTTTCCTTGGGAGCGTAACAAGTGGGGACAGTAGCTAGCTAGTGCAATGATGCCACTGGTAAGTCGTGATAGGTGCCATCTACTGGTGTATTACGTCAGAGTACTGAGGCAAAATGGCTCACTTGGCTATGCTGTGTTGTGTTGTGCGCAGGCCTACATTCTAGCTGTCGCCATGCCCAGTGAAAGGAACCTGTGCCCAGGGCGGGCTGGAGGAAGGGAGCAGGGCTGGACTGGCCGTAGTGGGCACCGGGCAATCCCCCATGCGCCGCACGGGTGGGGGCCGGTTGTGGGCCCCTGGGGGCCGTTTTTGTTACAGGGCCGTTTTTGCAGCATAGTTGCAAAATCGGCCCTGTAACAAAATCAGCCGAAAACCGTCCCTGGTAAAGAGCTCGGCTGCACCCCCAACCGGGTGGGGGCAGGTTGCGGCCGAGCACTTTGTCAGGGCCGGTTTTGGTTCCCAGTCCGGCCCTGGAAGGGAGGCATCCCGCTCTACGCTTCTTCCTGTTTCTTGGTTAACTGTTTCTCCATGCAGCAACATCCTGCCAAACCCACGGAAGTAAAGTTCATAAAAGCATTGATTGGGCTCGGATTAAAGAATGTAATTGTCATTGTACATATGAAAAAAATCACAAAATGGACGGTTGTGCGATGGGCATATCCACTTGAGAGATACATTCAATCTGATTAATTGGCAAATTATTTTTAAATGCAATGAATTCTTATAGGTGCTTCCGCTCACAAGGTTCCCATGTGCTCACACACTTCACCATTATCTCTCTGCCCTTCTCACATACATACTCCCTATGCTCATATTCTGTCAGCTGATCACCCTGTCCCTTCTGCTCTTACACCACCTCCGTGCGGCTTCCCTACCATCTCCCGGTACAGCAGCACCACCACCGCTCATGTTGTCCTTCACACACGGATCATGTCCATCTTCAGAAATGAAGGGTCTCCGATTACCTTGCCCTCTTCAATGTCAGAGCTCAAAGCAATTGAACCAAACCTGAAACTATTGCTGAGCCCGGAGACCCACAGAAGTTTGCGTCAATGGCAACAACAGCGCCATTTTGGGCCTCATTTACAATACTTTGATGCACGGCAGCGCAGCGAGCCTTCTTGCTGCGCTGTCATGCATCAAACTAAAAAGGCAGGAAGGCACCGTATCTTCAAGATATGGTGCATTGCTGTCCTTCTCCCCTGCACCGACGCACAGCCAGGGCAGAAACCCTTACACCATGGTGCCAAGGTGTCTGCGCTGAGGGGATGCTTGTTTTTGTACAAGAAGGGACACCACTGTGCACAAAAACAATCATTAAATGCATTTTCTTCTTTCTATGTGTGCTGCAGAACACAGAGAGAGAGGCAAAAAATAGGAGAAATAAAAGTATTTCTCCTTGTTGCGCCTCCCCTGGGAGGCGTAGCAATCTGACGCATTCCCAGGATTACAGAATGTTGTACATCTCGGATTACATCAGGTTCCATGGATGTTGCGTGGGATCACTGACAGCAACACCCATGGAATGCCCCTTTCACGCAGACTAATGAGTGAAAATGGGCCAATATTTACAAGACCGTGAAAAGACAAGCAGGGTGACTTTACATGGCCTTGTAAACATGGGGAAGCCCACTGAGATGCTGGTGCGTCAATGAAAGTGACGCACTGGCGGCACAATGGGCTTGTAAATGAGCCCCTTTGTCTTTATTTAGATAGCCACTGAACCTCTGTCCCAGTGATTGCCAACGCTTTGGAATTTAGTTGATAGATGGACAAGTCAAGAAATATAAAGAGCTGCCCGAGACTGAGGATAAAAATGTCCCAGCGAGGTCTTATAACTGCTAACATTACCAGCTACCACATATTGTTTCTGTATTGTCTAACAGCAAGTGTTGACTTGCTTTTTGAACGATTGATGCACTAAAATGTGACATTGTTCTACTGTCCAAACCCAGTGGAAATTTAAACCCCCTTAAAACAACCTCTACTTCCTCACTATACTTTTATTTACTCATTCTCATTTTCTTCTAATCCCCCATGTTTTACTCACATTCAAACAAACCACACATACACCCTTCAGCTGCCCTTGGACCACGCAACTTAACTCCCCTACTCTTAGCCTCCATTTGTTTCCCATGCACAGCCCCTCTTTCATCCCCTCATCTTTCTCACTCAGCTTAATCTCCCCTCTTTCCATCTATGGTACACGCATACATTATGACACACCACTCCCACACCCTCCCCATATGTCTGCCTCCCACCCAAAATAAAAAATAGGTCAAACAATACCCATTTGGAATGGCACGCCCTGAGTAGATCTGTTAAAAGAGGTGAGGGGAGAGGAAGAGGGAGTCAAAATGTAGCTTTTCCCATTTGAACTCCAAGAGAATTATTTATTCTCCACTGGAATGAATTTCACCAAACTTATCATTAAGGCCGAACTTTTCTCAAAGAAGTGCCTTTGCTTGGTTTGGTGTAACCCCGTTCAGTAGCTTTTGATAACTTATTGTTAAACAAAAACATGATTTAGGGTGAGCTTGAAAGGGTTAAAAAGTTAGAGCTATCTTGACCATTAGTCCAGTCCCTAGTCTAAATGTAATAAATAATCAAATCCACTTGGATGAGGAAGCTCTTTTTTCCCTGTCATCCATTACAGGTCCGCGGTCCCAAACTAAGGTTTCTAGACTCACAGCCTCTAATTTTTCAGGCCACCATAGTGAAAAATCATTTGTGGCTGCAATTAAAAGTCACAAAGCTCAATCGCTGTGTCCTGAAAAAAGGAGTCTTAAGAAAGTAGGGTGAGGACACCCAGGACACCTAGCTCAAAGCAGGGAGCCCAAAGTAACCCTCCCTTTGGATGAAAATAAAAAAGTAAACTTTATTGTGGGGTTAGTAGGTTCTGTGGCAGGTTTCTTGGACCCAAGTGTGGCATCTGAAACACCTGGCCCAAGGTACATGAAACCTTGGCAAGGGCTCTTGGATGCATGTTGGAGACTCTCTCTTGGGTCTGTGACCCTTACACAGGACCTACAAACCCGCACACTCACAGGCCCTCGATGACCCTGATACGGGGTTTGTGGACCCAGTATTGTGTCCATAAACTTTGCAAGAGATCAACAAGATCACATAAGTTTCCATGGGTTTATGAATCCCAACTGGGGATCCACCAACCAAATAAAAACTAGAAGCTAGTTTTCGATCTGCGGCATGAAGGCCATGAGCAGCGGGGTTGGCCAGTGGGTTGAATGCAGGGCTTTGCCAAACGGCAAGTACTTGGCTACAACCCCTTCTGGAGATTAGCGTCCAATAAACGGCTGGTGGTGTGGTCAACCCACTCTGCAAACAGCCTTCAGTCGTGCCCAGCAAGGGTTGACCTCCTGTGAGGTGTACCGTACAGATCTTGGCCGAACACTAGACACCAGGGCAACCTCCTCTATACATGACCTCCGGCCATGGGCAGAGGAGGTTGGCCACCTGCAGCATTTTCGATGCATGCACTGGTGCTCAGGCCCTCAATCCAAACCTCACTGTGCATGGATGCATGGCCAAAGGTTGTGCTCAGCTATATCTCCGTCAGTATAACAAAATTAAGCATAGGACCAGACCATTCTTGGTCTTAAGTCTGGCCCTGCTCAAGTACTGAGCTGAACACAGCAAAAGCTTCAACACCAACCTAATAAGTTCAAACATCAATGTGCAGTCCCTGGAGCACCGAACATGAACAAACCATGGATTCATTAATTACCCAGTGAGGAAGGGGTAAACGGATTCAGTGTTGAAATACTTAAACCCTAGGCATTGAGAAGGTGCTACATAGCTCAAATTCCCACCGAGGGAGAGCTTGCAACTTGGCACCAACAATGCAAATAACAGAACAAAACAGAAGAGCTTTTTGTTAATATTTCTTCAATATCTTGTGATCCAAACAAAGTTTATTCACCCCTGGGGCAGTAAACCTGAATCTATTCGTATTAATGAAAGTCTGAAACCTTATCAATTAGGCTATGGACAACTCTTTGAACAACAGATTTTTTGTCCACATAGCCATGTTCATACACATTTCTGGGTCCAAACTTGCTCTCAGCTCAAAGGCAGTCATAGGGGGTGTATCTTCACACTCCTCCTTCTGCTGTCTCGGACACCATCCCATTTGCTAGGAACAGCACCACAGTGATATTTATCAAGCAAGGAACGGGCGGTAAGTATACATTAATGTTAAATAGCAACTCATACTTGCTTCTGAAATCTTCAATGCTTTCAAGCCTGCATCAGAAATGGATTCCATACATTTGTGTTCATTGACCATCCCTTCCTTCTTTTCCCTGTTTGCACCATGGTGCACCTTTTAAAAGGCGAACCGGACGCAAACAGGGATATTGTGCCATATTGCAAAGAATTTTCTGCTCCCAGATCACCCAGCAAACTCTCGCTGTCCCCAGGGATAGCTCATTTAAGTGAAATATTGAGCGTCTGTTTAAAAGTTGCTCCATGTCTCACAGTGCAGGTGCACCCCAACTGCACTTTCAAAAGGGATATGATAAACCCTTGAAGGTGGTGCAATGAGTGACTGCACCCACCTCCAGGGTGATGTCTGTGGGGTCCATGGGACCCCCTTTCTCCCCTTCAGAGGGCTGCCTTTAGGAGGCGCACTGAATGAACGCCACCTATTTGTGGCTCACTTTCAGTGCACCTCCTAAAGGTATGTTTGCCTCTGTGACTGCATCCATAATACTGCGCAGCGTCAAAGTGATTCACTAAATTTGCATGGGGCACGACTTCACACAAATGTTGGATTGTCCTTTTATTATACTTCTGATGCAACATGTGTGCCAGCGCTATCAGTGTTATACAAGGGGCTCACAAGTGCCTGCAGTGCCCTCTGACACCATAGTGCCCAAGGGGCGGACAAAGCGGGCACACATGCCTGCAGCGCCTCCTGGGCACAATGTGTAATACGGCCCCAGATGCCCTCATTCACCATGAAATAAACCACAATAGAACTTTTAGACGACTAGGCCTTACACAGACTCATTTCGACACCTCAGTGGGCGCACCAGAAGTAATTTCTCACCTGTACCTTTTCTAAGCAGTGATCTAGCCCTGTCTGAATTGATGCACAAATATTTCTGAGTCTTCAGCTGCGCCATCATAGCTTCTCAATAAAAATAACGCCGCAATAGGCTGCTGGTGCGAAACATCCCTTTTTCTGTGCAGCACATACACATACCTCAAACCGACTTCTAGAGTCTGGAGGGAGAGGCTGTCACTCCTGCTTCTCACCAGCATGGCACCTGTACTCTCTTTGCTCTCACTTTTCATATTTTTTACAAATACATTCTTAATTATTTGGTGCACAGGATACCTAAAGTGTGGGGTCCACCACACCTGAAGGGGCCAGCTCAGACCCAGCTCCTCTACAGCAAATGCCTAAATGCCCCTTTCAGTTTAGTACCTGTCCTAACCCAAGCCCCGCGGGGACCAGGGAGCCACAGAGAACTAGCAATGTGACTTGTGCCTCTTACTAAGTTGAACCTGGTGAAAAAAGTACCAAAAAGAAGAGGTAAACAGGGTATGCAGCCCTTTCTACACGAGAACCAGACGTTCCTGCCCAGGGGCGTAGCTTTGTAAGTAAGATTCAGGGAGGTGTGAATCTCAAATTTCCCAACTAAAAAAGCAGTGGGCTACAGGGTGGAGGGTTGAAATGCCCAGCATTTGGGATTGACTTTTACCTTGAGGAACATGATCTGTACTGATTTGCAATCGGTGGGCCTCTGTTTAGGGTGGTGCAGTGGCTGAAAAACGAGGTGTTTGAATGCTACCCCAAGTGATTGCAACCATTCATCCCATCACCTTTTGGTGTTTTATTGCCAGTAGGTGAGACTAGTGCAGCTCTAAAAGCCATCGACTGCCAAAGTTTGTGAATTCCAAAAAGTATTACATTTCACCACTTCAAGGAGTACTTCTCTAGCTGTAGATTTACTCATTTTATATAGTAAACCAGTCACTATATATATTTAAGATCCCGATCCCAATAAATTAACAAGTTAACATCCTTTAGTAGAATGAGAATGAAGAGAAAAACCAAGAGAAACAGCAGACAGGACTCAGGGCTGCAAGGCCCAACTAACAAACTAAGAATGCATTTGTGGGCTATCACACCCCCAAACAGCCCCACTGAAGCTATGCTCCTGCCCATCCCACTTGGACCTATTAGTTCTAGCAGGGAACTCATGATTATGGACATGTACAGCACAAAAGCCTGGAGCCCCTGCTATAGGATCAATTATTTTAAACGTATTTTCACTGCACACCCCTTCCGTCTTCTCCGCTACAAGAAGCCTCGATGGAAGAGTGAAGACATCAGTGAATGTGGGCAGGGCACCATGGGGAATATTTACAACGAGGCGATAAAAAATTATCGCCGCTTTAGCGGCCGTTTTCGGCCGAAAAGCGGCGATAATTTTATCGCTATATTAGCAGCGGTCACGCTAACGCGTGAAACCTTGCTTTATCGTGGGGATTTCGAACACCCAGCTTTGCATCTCTAATGAGATGCAAAGTGGCGTTCCTGACCTGACATGATAGGAGAAATGTCGCTAAACGACATTTCTCCTATCATCAAGCCCCACGCTATGAAGCATAGCGTCAGGAAAAGTAGCTACTTTCCTAACACCTGCTTCAGGACTGACTTAGCCATGATATCCTATGGAAGGTCGATATCATACCTAAGTTTGTGAGTCCCTATCAACAAGCTAACGTGAGATTATCGCTGGGTTTCTAGCGATAATCTCACGTTAGCCAGTTAGCGCTAGGATTTTTATCGCTGATGAGATAAGCGTTACTAATAGCACGCTATCTCAGCGATAAAAATCGGTGCTAGCCGGCGATAATTATCCGTGCGCTAAGTGCGCTCAGAGATAATTATTGCCGATTGTTGTTGATATGCCCCCATGTTTCTAGTCGTCACCTTTTACATATCATTTTAGCAAGAGACTGGCAGCCTCATGTACTAATCCTGAGTCCTAAAACGACTAGAGGCAAATCAATAGGGCAGACAGAACCAGAGCCAAGGCTCCATGAATGTGTGAACAATCTGAGCCATGAAAAAGTTTGGGTACATCGTGTAACAAGCATAATGTATAAATATGATATCATCTCTTTCAGATTCAAAAAGTGTATTTTTTTAATATGCTGAAGTGTTTCACCTTTGTACATCAGATATTATCACTGCATGGACAGAAATGTATTAAAAGTGATAGCTTTTACAAAGACTCATACCTCCCCCGACTACAAAACCATTAGTGACCTAAGAGGCAAGTCAGATATGTCAGTAGTCATGTAAACCCTAAGCTTAGTCTATCAAATCAAACATAAGAGGAGCTTGTATAGTGCATATCCGAAATTCCAGTATTTTAAAATGCTCTCATATGTAATAATACAAAACACAGTAGGCTTTGAGAAATAAAACATTTGCCTAGGATCAAACAATTGGCACAAGCAGAGAAGCCGGTAATGATTCCAGGCTATCTGATTTCACATTTTGACATTCAGACTCCAGATGGGTCTCTCTCTCTCTCTTTCTTTGTCTTTCTGTCTTTCTCTCGTTTACTTAAAGGTCCCTGTTTTGTCTTTTAATCTTGGCTCATAATGGCGACAGGAACCCCAGACGGGCCCACCAGAGCTCTGGACTGGGGCCATCTGATTGCTTGTGTATGAATGCCAGAAACCGGTCCTAGGATGCTTGTTTCCGGTCCAGGGAAGGCATGGCTTGGCAGTTCGGGCTGGACTGTTCCCATGAGGCACAGGGTCAGACTGATTTGCATATGGCCATCTCTGAACTGGGGTGGCAGAGTGGGCTAAAGAACGGTGATGGATTAAACCCAGATCAGTTGACTGGGGGTGAGTACTTGCAATGTTCAACACTCCGTCCATCATTTCCTTTGGTTTTGCTTTGCTTGTATAGGATTGCCAGGCCCCTCGCACCATTCTAGGAGAGCAATCAGATGGACTGTATGTAACTCAAACCATTGCCCTACTGTTAAAGAGGAAGTCCACTACCAATTTTTGTAATCCGTGCATCAAGTGACAGATGTTGACATTCAGCCTAATGTATCCAACCTCCTAGAGCACTGACTGGCCTTGAAGCTTCAAATTTGCCCTCATTGAAACTTTCAGGGCAGCTAGGAATTCTGAACACTGAGTTATGCCCGGAATCGACGTGCTTTGCTTATTTATTTTATGTACAAAACATCACCAGTGATGTTGGCCTGACGCATTTTGCAACAGCCAGGTGGGTGCGATAAATCATTTGCATGCATGATTTCACACCTTTCTTACAATTTTGCACACCCATGAGTATTTTATAGACAATACCTTGTTTATGGTGACAAATTACCTTAAAATGGCGGAATGTGTGCTTCACAGACAGGTACCCGAGTATCTGACTTCTGAGCATTAACTTTCACAGCCCACGTCCCTGTAAACCAGATTATTGTGAAGAGGCATTGATTAACCCAGAAAACTAAGCATGTGTTAAAGACAGAAAATTTGAGTTTTAGCGACTTCTTTATGGGTGGAGCTTTGCCAAAGGGCTCTGCTTCAAAGGAGCAATTGCTTCTCATAGTATCACGGAACATTTCTTGAACTCATCCAGGAACAACTTTCCTTATCACAGATGAGGCATTATTTATACCGAGTAGTGCAGAAAGGATGCATTGGTCTATTTTTTTCTCGCTAAAGTCTTGCTATTTCACAGGTAGGGATATTGTCTGAGGTAGTGAAATGTGGTGTTAATTGCTCGAATCACACTGCTGCGGAATATCATTTATTGCATCAACAGTCTTGCCAACAACCTACTGGACCCCTCACAATTAGGATTAAAAAACAACCACATCACTGAGACAGCTCTGATCGCAGCAACAGATGACACCTGCACCATGCTCGACAGAGGAGAATCAGCCACCCTGATCCTGCTTGACCTCTCTGCCGCCTTCGACACGGTCTCCCACCACACTCTCATCGATCGCCTACACCACATTGGTATAACAGATGACATGCTCAGATAGATGGGATCCATTCTCACAGGAAACACCCAAAAAGTTACCCTTCCTTCCTTCACATCGCAAACCAAGCACAACATCTACGGCATTCCATAAGGCTCATCCTTCAGCACAACACTCTTCAATGTCTACATGATACCACTCGCAGACATCGTCAGATCGCACAACAACATAATTTCCTAATCCGAAGATACACAGTTCAGCCTATCACTCTCTGCCAACCCCACCTCAATTAAGTCTAATTCCCACCACTACATGAACAACATCTCAGCATGGATGAAGGACAACTGCCTAAAGCTCAACACGAACAAGATGGAAGCTCTCATCTTCGGTAAACACACTGCCCTCTGGAACAACTCCTGGTAGCCATTGCAAACATGTCTGCAACCTCTGCATGATCCTAGACAACAAACTCTGCAGGAAATGCCAGGTCAATGCCGTCTCCTCAGATTGCTTCCACACGCTAATCATTCTCCGCAAAATCTTTAAGTGGGTCCCCATCACCACCAGGAAGATGGTAATGCATGCCCTCATCATCAGCCAACTGAACAAAGGAACCACAACTGAACTCATGCATAGACTCCAGATTCTTCAAAACGTAGCCGCCAGACTGATCCTCCACCTGCCCAAGAGAACCCACATCACCCAGCACCTGAAAGACCTCCACTGGCTGCCGATCCAGAAGTGATGCCATTCAAGCTCCTGACTCACGCCTACAAAGCCCTCCATGACCTTAGACCTACCTACTTGAACTACCATCTGCACTTCCGCACCCCCAAGGAACCTCCACTCCCCACACCTCACCCTTGCACAGATCCCTCATATATATCCACTATGGCATCTCACCCTCACTGACTGACTTCAGGAAGGGGCTTAAGACCTGGCTCTTCAAATGACCAATAGCAAGAGTCTGGATACCCTCTCGGTGAATAGCGAGACTTTACAAATAATGATTGATTGATTAATTACGGCTGAGTAATGTACTGGAGTAATTGAGCCTTCTGTTGGGAGTTTTTCCACAAAACACGCACAGAAATGTATTATATGCACAGTCTTTTTTCTAGAGCCAGGTCTTGGACATGAGCCAATTTGAGTCATGGACATATTGAGGGTATTGAGGGGTCCACTTTTGCCTTGTCATCCAACACATACATTCCATGCTAGTTTGCAAGAGTTGCTCAATAGTGAAGGTACCACAAAGCATTATCAAAACGTTAAAATATAAACTATGAACCAGACACCACCAATTGTAGAGAGCACATTTAACTTAAAAGGATTACATGAGTGTAAATTGATGGAATCCATATGTAAAGTGCCTGCAGACACTCACAACTGATCTATTATTGGAAATTCCCACTGTTTTTCAACACTGAACAAAGCGAAATTACTTCATGCCAATAGGGATTGACATGCAATGAGTAAAGCCCTGCACTATTGAGTGCCATGTCAAATCTTTCCCAAGGTCAGCAAAAATTCCAAAAGCACCACTCAAGCAACAAGGAAAGGAAGTTTTTATAAGATTGTCCTAGCAGAACCACCATGAGTTGTATATGTTTCTCTACCAACATCCCCTCTTTGGCATGTCCATATCAACAGCAGTGTTCCCCAGCAGGGCACCAGACTGAAGTGTCTCCCCTTCTGAGGTATGATGGGTCACTTTGCTGCACACAGGCTTAGATTACAGTTGCCGTAGTTAGAAATAGTCCTAAACTCTTCCAGTGCAAGAAGGAACTAACTCCTGAGCTTAGGAATTCTGCCCCAGTATTTACATCACCGCAGTTAAACAATTCGGAGTTTAGAGGCACCCTCTATTCTCATCAGGAAGATAGACAGGTCTCATTGAAATGTTTATTGTGGTCTGTGGTTCAAAGAACGCAGCCCATTTTAGGCGTGGCCTAGGACAGCTTTAACTGCCTCACCAGCTACATGTAATCGAAACAACCCAGCAATAAAAAATGCATATATGTGCACATATATAGAGGGGTTTAGGTCACCTCTTTTCATCCACTGGTCTTTTTAAGAGCCATTAACATTTTGCTTCCGCCAACCAAAGCATATACATTTGCAGTGGGTCAGCCGCTTCTCTCTGTTGCCCTGCGAAGGATGGCATCTTTACATCCGTTTAAATAAAGCGTACTTCAATTCTAGGGCTAGTGGACCAATACTTTACTTTGCCATGTGCTTTTCTTCCTCACTTCATCCTTTTTTATACATTTTCATTGTTGTATATTGAAAGTATATCTTCAGGTTACAGTAATTCAAAGCCAGTAACACATTTCTTAGCCCCAAAAGAAATTATATTATACTTTGACGTACATTCAAACTAAAAAGCGTTTCTATACCTGCTTGCATTGTTAGGAAGCACCCGTATACTGTTCCATAATGGTTATTTTTTTTTTAATGTAACTATTTTTTCCAGAAATATAGTTTACACTTCGAGAATTTCATTCTGTTCTTCTCCTTTTTATTTATTTTGCGGCACGTGGCAGCAATTTTTATGTATTAAATTAGCCTTTGCTCCAGCTTTCCAAGGCCAGAACGTTTGCTTTTGGCAATGTTTGTTAATTCTAGGGTCAAATACTTTGAGATGCTCATCTAGTAATAAAGGGGAAACAGGCCTTTTGCATTGAAACCAGTAGAAACCAAGAACAGGATGTATGATGGTACAACGCGTACCATCACAACGCGGTATGTTACATCACGGTTTTGACAACGCAAGTCGTTACATCGACTTGCGTTGGAGGGCGCTGGATTTAGGAATAGTGTGAATTACTATTCCAACTCCAGTCTACGTACAGTAGGGAAGGTGTTGGAATAGTAATTCACACTATTCCTTAGTCTAGAGCGCCCTCCAGTGCAAGTCGGTGTAACGACTTTCGTTGTAAAAACCACGATGTAACCATACCGCGTTGTAATGGTTGCGTGGTAAAGGATGTTTCCCCCAAGAACATCTCTGTAGCCTAAAATGGTCCCACTTCTCATCTGTAAGGAATCGCAAGAGAGAAGATTAAACTATTTCTACTTTAACTAGTGGGAAATTATAGAATTGAGTTATGATGGAACTTTTATTTGACTTAGTTTGACTTAGTTGGGTAAATGCTTTCTATTAGAAGTGGTTCACTGAACCAAACTGTGGGACAAAAGCTCAAACCATTCAACTAACTGCAGAAGAGGTCTTACAACTGAATCAGTTTTCTTGAACGCCTCACGGAGGCTGATGGCAATACACTTTAGAAGTTGACTGTTCGAATTTACTTTAACTGTTTTAGAATTCAGTAATTGACCTGTTTGGACATACTTATTTGCTATGTGTTTTAATTATAATAAATTGTTTCTAAATCAACACTCATTTAAACTCCAATGGGATTGACTTGTTTGCTTGATCAAGCGTCTCAGGAGAGTAAAGAAGGCTTTC
The DNA here is from genome assembly GCF_964204655.1 of Triturus cristatus. Classification (NCBI taxonomy): domain Eukaryota; kingdom Metazoa; phylum Chordata; class Amphibia; order Caudata; family Salamandridae; genus Triturus; species Triturus cristatus. The sequence goes on from NC_140584.1 coordinate 48,455,710, forward strand.
CGTCTCATAAAGGTCAGAAGAAAACAGATAATGTCTTATCTTTTATGTTTCTCTGATGGTACTCAGTGTCCCTGACACCTTCGGGATTTTAAAAAAAACTTGAATTTGTCAGAGATCTAAACATGACTCTAAGGAGAGCGGGTGTTTTTGTTATGGATTCTTTCTCAGTGGGACTGATTTTCAGATATAAGGTAGACACCAAATTTCAATTGTAAGTGCATGCTTTGAACTGATTCATGCTGTAAGTCAAAAACATTCTGGGGAAGAGTTGCAGGGAATTGACGCATTTATGAAGCTGATGAGCAATGGTTTGAAGGTCCATTACAGCTCTTAGAAATCTGCGAGAGCGGGGTCTCTACTATCAGTGATGGAAAGGGCAACATTGACTCCTTGGATAGGTGATTTTGCAGCATCTCGTGTGGAGAGGCCCCAGACTTATATCTCCAAAGTAGCTGGTGATGGTTGATAAGCTCTTGTAGCACAGTGAAGATAGCCCTCTTCAATGTGTTCCTGGCAAGCGAAGTGGGTGGTGGGGATGTCATTAAATAGTGTATCTACGTTGCGCAGTCAGGTTGTTGTCAATTCTTTAAAGATGCTCGGAAGCTGTTCGAAAGTTGTCTGTCAGTGGGGAGGAGTTGAAAATGTTGAGTATGGGTAAGATGGCACCAGAGTAGGCTGTTTTGATGATGGAGGAAGAGAAAAAAGTTGATGTTATTTGCAATGGCTTTTAGGAAGTGTGTGTTGCTGACTAGGGTTAGAGTTATGATTTTAGCAAGAATCTGATTTTGAGGTTTGTGTGTTATGGAACCAACTGTAATAATTTCCATCTTCATTATATTCTTTTCTTCGTTATTCACAAGGCAAATTGTAATTGTTTTTACTAAGTGTTTGTCGTTGGTTTCCCAGTACTGCTTTTCTTTAATTCTGCATCCCGCCTTTCACAGTGTTTTGGATTGGTGTAGGTTTATCTGATACAGTGTTTGTCTTAGACAGGAGATCTGGTGAAAGGTGATAGGATGAGGTGGGTCCTAGGAACAGAAGGGTGAGAAGCATTTGAAGGCTGTGGCATCTGGTAGAGAGGGTCTTGCCCGCTGGCGGGTGGTTTGGTAGATGTTGAAGAGGCCAACACCAGATGCTTGAACAACTCAGCGTGAAAGAGCTTTCTGCTGGTATCAGAACCATCATTCGTGAATGTGGATAAAGTGACTAACACCGACTTGGATACCTGTAGCACTGAGTATTCACATTGCTTATAAACAGAAAAGCATTTGTAACCAGTGCTGGGTAAACAATGTTGCTATCATTAGTTTCTCCAACTGCAAAGTAGCACTATTTATATTAGTACCAAAAGTCCCCATTCACTCCATTGCAATGTGGCCCAAATGTAAATTAACCGGTTGGGTCATTCAGTTACAAGCAAATAAGGAATAGGTATGATGATGCACCATATGGAACTCATAATTAGATCAGATGACGAATTCATGACTCTCTGATAGGAATTTGTTGGGTAGTGTGGGAGAAGCAGGGTTTTGGCACATAGCCCTATTTGTCCCTAACCATAGGTACACTACAGGAGCTGCCCTTTCCACCTGTAGGTCATAAACTCAGAGGCCTGGGCTAGTGGAGCAGAAAGAAGGCCTGAAACATGGAACCCAGCATGCCAATAACAGGTCGGTATGGGCTGCTGCTGACAGGGGAGCTGCATCCATGGCGGTCAGTGTGGCACGCAAATATTGAAGGGTGCTTCTGGACGGTGAGGGGAGATTCCTGCTCGAGCTCCAGATGTATGTGTGTATGTGGGGAAGGGGGCTTGTAATCTGCTGCAATTTAAGTTATTGACTTTTAGGGTGACTAAAACTCTAACGCTTGCTCCTCAGGCAGTGTATATGTTCTGTGCGTCGGAGAAGCTTGCACTGCTGCTCATTAATCTATACATGTGCTTTGTGTGAGGCAAGCTGGCTATGTTGCTTTTCCAGGTTAAGCTTATATGTCTTTGTGTGCGGCAAGCATGCAAGGTTGCTGCCTGGAAATATTTGCTCTATTTTCCATGTCAGTTTGCACTTTAGCTGCACGTGCTCTGTATTGGTGAGAATTGCTCTCCCACACGCGTGCTGAAATGAGGTGCGTGATGGTCAGTGATATGAAGGACGGCTAGAGTGCACCTGTGCGGTGTGAGGGATGACCTGTTGTTACTGATGCCGTGTGTGTGTGTGAAGTTTGCACTGCTGCTGCCTCTGTATGATCTGGGTTTGTGGGTGCCTGCAGCCTAGATTGTTGCACATGGTGGCACACCCTTTTGATTTCTATCGCAAGGCTGCCCTGATGCTTCCCATTGAGTTCATGTGTGAAACTTACACTGTTGTGGCCTGTACTATTCGCGGTTGGAGTGTGAGAGAAACTTGTATTGCTGCTGCCTGTGCTTGTTCAGCCTGTTTGATGTAACAAATACACTGCTGCTGACTGTGCTCTCCCTCTTGTGTGTCTGATTGAAGCTTTCTCAACATGCTGCTTGTCAAGCTCCATGGGCCTCATCATGATGGGCTTTGCTGGTTTAGCGCAGTGTCGGTCAAGTACCTGTTTTCATGCTCTTGTGGTGTGTAAGTGAATTTATTTAAGTTCAGAAAGCTTTATTGAATATAATAAACCAAGTAAAACATTAGTACAAAATAGGATCAGTAGGCAATACAGTAAATAATAAAAACAATTAAATTCTTACAAAGTTTAAGGAATGCCAGACGTAACTAGCGAATATACTAAGGGAAAAAGCTTTTTTTTTTAAGTGAATTTATTTAAACCAGATATTTCTCCCAGTAAAGGTTTGGTTTTCACACAGGTGCAGCTCCGAAACAGTGATCAGGGTTTTGCCTTCTTCTGTTGCTGAGCCGCGCTGTCTACGAGAAATATCAGTTTGAATGAATTCACTTAACACACTGCAAGCGCATAGAAGCGAGCCCAGGGATCTGCGCTGAGCCAAGGCAGCCCATCATGGTATGTCTCCATGTGTTCTCGTGTTTCTTTGCAGCAGTGGTGTACGAAAGGTCGCGTTTGCCTATTCACAACGTCTAGCGTAGCCATTTCACAGGACTGTATCTGCTTCTTAGCAGTGCGAAGGTAAATATTTGCATTACTCACTGTACAGGTCAAAATCTCTAATTACCACGGGGCCTGGTGGCTGCTCATGTCCGCTTTTCTGATTCCGTCTGCTAATGTTAACTTCTGGGTCGCGGTAAGAAGCTACAACAAGGAGATGCAAGTAGCATTCTAGAGAGCTCCCCCAGCACCCGATGGAGTTTAATTAAACTTCCATAAAGTTATATGTAGAACCATAACCTATAAACCCGTCAATTACATGAAATAATGACGAAGATGGGTACGTGACATTAACTTACCCAATGTTTCAAAGCGATCTATCACGTTATCGCTATGACTAAGGTCCTGATGAAAGTCCACCAATCTTTAGAGGCACCCATGGACTGAAACATGTCGACCGCTGATATCATCATTATATAGGTGCGGTGGACCACTTACACAGCCACCACAGCACCACACACTGTTTTTATTCTTACCCCATCCTGATGAATAACATGAGTACAGAATAGGAGGTATTTTTAATTTATCACTTTTTTCCGCTAGCACTATCGAAATCATGACTGTCAAAGAACCAGATGGTCTCCCTCCGGGTGAAGGAAGGTTGATTGCCTGTAGTACGGGAAACTCACGCGGAAAAGGACCAAATGATAAAACCAATCACCTAACCTTCTCAAGCGGAGAACCAACATATATCATTGCCTACGGGTTCGAGTGTATGAGGGCCTTTGTACAACACCTATAGACCCTGGCTTGTTCAAGACGTGGTTCATTCTTTTTTTATTATAAACTATTAGGCATGGAAGCAGAATGAATCACTGTGTCTTCCTCCCTTCTCTTTTTTTTTTGCATCATGGTATGTCATGTGTTCTTGTGTTTCTTTGCAGCAGTGGTGTACGAAACGTCGCGTTTGCCTTTTCACAACGTCTAGCGTAGCCATTTCACAGGACTGTATCTGCTTCTTAGCAGTGCGAAGATAAATATTTGCATTACTCACTGTACAGGTCAAAATCTCTAATTACCACGGGGCCTGGTGGCTGCTCACGTCCGCTTTTTTGATTCCGTCTGCTAATTAAAGCATTTGTATTAATAAGGTCCCTATGCACTCTGTTTCCAGCCCCACTGGAAAAGCTCTCTGCTGCTCTGCAAAGGTCAGCGACAGCTGGGGGCTTCAGAGCTGCCCAACGCTAACTAGAGCCAGCAACGAAGGCTGCGGTGTGCTCTGCGCAAGAACAGACTTGGGAATGCATGGATACGATATGGAGAAAAGAATGAGTGAAACAAAATAAGGGCATAACAGACCGGCCAACTCACACAGTGCCACCGTGTCACACAATATCAGATCCCTTCACACTGACACCAGAGTAAAGAGCTGATATCACACAGTAGAAAGGATGTGAGGTCCTGCAATGGGATTTTCCCAGCTCGTCTTTGAGGCACTAAGCAGCTGATGTTCATTATGGATTTTGAAAACACCTCAGGAGGCAGTCTCAGCAGGGTTTTGTTTTGTTTTTCCATGCTTTTTGAAGCAGATGAATTGCCTCTCAGGCAGTTCTCGATATGAAGCCCTGCTCCTTCCAGCACCCTGGCCCCCTTCTCACCCTGTGACATTTTGTTGTTGAGTCTCACCTAGGGCGCAAATGCGCTGTCTCTTGGAGACATGCTGTATCTAGACTATGGGCTTTAAGTGCCGCCCATCTTTCTAATTGGTCCCTTTTACTGTGCTTCGTAAATAGCTGCTTTACATTGGTTACTATGGTCTGTAGTCCCAACTTGTTTACTTTTGTAACCTCCCATGAGGACTTCCCATGTAACATGTGGTCTTACTTCTCATGTTATTTATTACTCTCTGAGCACTCTTTTTTTAATCTTTTTTGCTTGTTTAGGCTCAGGAACATATATGCGCCCACGCTTGCTCCCTCTCCTTGTTATTCTGAACAGCTGCTCTTCATATATGCTAACGCTCGCTCTCCCTCCTTGGCTGCAGCTGCCTCCTCCTCCCTCCCGCTTGTTTCAAATGATCAGAAAGCACATCTTGTGCGGCACGCCACAATGTCATGCTTTATCTTTAAATATAGTGGCAGCGCCTTTTTTTACATTTACTATGGGCACTTCTACGTGTGCGGCCGCAAGCCCTTTATCAGCACAGCGCCTGCCATGCTTCATGTTTCATGAAGATCAGCAGGCATAAAGCGAGAACCGTGTTGGCAAAAGAATGCACCTCACTGCTGCTCCAACAGTCTAGATACTGAGCAAAGCATTCGTGTACCCACGTTCACCCAATCCTGTATGGGTATAGTGGTAATTTGCTTCAGCATACTTTCTAATAACACTTGAAAGAGCTACAATACAGCACTATGCTGTGTCGTTTCACACCGTTTAACCCCTTCAGTGCCCATGACGAGATAGTCTCGTCATGGAGCGCGGTTGCACTGTGCCCATGACGAGACTATCTCGTCATGAACCCCGCCCGCTAATGCAACGCCCGGCACAGGGCGGGGAAAGGGCGGGGCACTGAAGAGGTTAACAATGGAGGTGACTTATTGTTCTTTAGCATTGAGTCCTTTGTTAGTGTTCCTGACCCCCAGCCTACATACACACAATACTAACATCATGAAATTCATCATCTACTATGGTGGCCAAAGAATCAGGGCCTGTCTCGTGGCTGGGAAATCACATACTCCATTCCGAAGTACCAGGTGAGCTTCTTCTGTTCACTGGGACGTTATGTTTAGTTTAATTGGCTGCTGTTTGATTCTCGCCACCCGGCCTGTTTGTGCCATGGCATGCAGTGGCTTTTCACGTTCGCTGTTCTGACATACACTAACAGGACCTATTGAAAAAGAGAGCGCGCGTTGAAGTGGGGCTGTCAGCAAAATCGTACTAAACATCGTGAAGAAAGTGGCTCAGAAGTAGATTTTTATACTGGGGCCCTTAAAAAAAATTGCCATTCCTCCATTTTTTTTTGTAGTTTGTTTGTGTCCTGGCTCTTTTGTCTTCTGGACGTTTCTTCAGACAAATCATAGTTTGGTTCTTCGTTTGAAGTTCTTTCCATTCAAAATATATGTGTTACAAATGACATTTTTCATGTTCATGATTGCCCTGGTGAAGTAACCGAGCAGAACCAAATGCTTGTGTTGCAGGTCAGCCTTCGAAGTCTGCAGTGCTAATGAGATGGCAGCCACAAGGAGCTTTTTGGCAGCTACCCTGACTTTGCCGCAGGCTACGTTATACTGTTACGCTATAAAGCTTCCCTTATTAGCCATGCAGAATACATGCTCAGTGTGTGGTAAAGCATTAAAATGGCTGGCAGTGATTTACATTTGTTTTTGTTTCCCATCGGCTTCAGCTTCGCCCGTCACTTACTCTCTCCATGCCGTCCCTAAATCATCACTCCACTGCAAACAAACATAAAAAACATTGTCATTTGCAACGCCAATAGGTCTAACTTTCACAAATGCGAGACCGATTGCATTGCAAATGCTTGTTTATCAAGTTTGCCGGTCCGCATAAGCTATAAGTCCAGGAGTTTCTCAGAAACACAGGGATGTCTTCTGTCTGCGCTGCTCTTGTGATGGGATGCTGAGTAAGGGACAGAAGTTTGCACCAGAGTTGGCTTGACTGAGTTTATGGTTACAAGCGAAAGAGCTGAATTTCCACCCCAATGATAGTGACAAGCCCAATCGCACTCTTTTTTCTCTTTATTTGTACTTGTGTTTTTACATCTTCGCATACTCCTTGTTATCAGTCTTTTGGTTTGACAGCAATGCTCACAGGAGTTATTGTTAACAAGGTTTTATTAGTCACAAATATTCAATTCTGTGACCTTCAGGATGCATCAGCTAAACAGGTGGGGACACTGAACACCGAGGTGTCTCACCAACCACATCTGCTTTAAGTAAGATGACAAAGGGGGTTGTGGCACCTGCTGCAGAGATCTGTATGCATCCAGCAACCTATGGTGTAATGTGACAAAAAGTGGAGCTTTTAGGCACCTTCTTGAGGGATCTCTGGGTAAACTGACAATCACAGGTGTGAATAATCATGAAACATGATGAAGAATTAACACGCGTGCTGCACAGCAGCGCATGCAACCTGTGGATCACGTGTTCAAATCAGGCTTATTTAGTGCAGCGGGTTTTAGCATTTTAAGAAATGCTTGAGCGACCTGTAGGTCACAAGTTCCTAAATAGACCCTGGTGAATCCTGAGGGATACATGTTTAAATCCTTGTAGGGATGACACACAGATTCATTCTTCTGAGGTCAATAAAAGTAGTATTATTGAGTAGTATTTCATACCACTTGCCCGAATGACGCGAATACCACTGTCAAAATTACTGGCACTCTATTTCCCAATCTCCAAAGGATGGAAGCTAAGTCAGCTTTGCCAGGAGTCACACATGTCATCTGCAGATCACCAAGTGTTCAACTATTTAAGCCATCACACCGCTGGACATTGATGTCATATTACAATACTTTGAACGCGATTTCAATATGCATATTCTTTTCTATGACAGGACGCAGCACACCTTTGTTGTATTGTATCGCACCATTTATATAGCGCCTACTAGCCCTATGTGGGGCACTGAAGCGCTTGCAGCAAGCAGCCTCTCCTTCTCGTATCACTGCACATTTTCATTGGAACTCCTTTGCATTGTATTGTAGACAGAGGTCAAAGTGTTCCTATTGGTTGACACTGAGGGCAATCCAATTGTCTAGCTGTGCTGAAACCCTGCTTGACAAAAGGCATCCCAGAATGTCTCACAAGTGACGCAAATACAGAAGGGGTTGAAGGCCCCATCTCTTTTCTCTCACTCACCACTGCTGTTTTGCATGGAAATTCTTGTTTGAAGACCAATGGACAACCTAAAATCCAGCCCAAATATCTTAAATCTGGGCAACCAAATTTAGCATTGTAAATTGGGCCAGTTAATGGTAAATCTGGAAGAACATCAACCATAACTGTATCTGCTGCATGTGCATGTTTTTGCGGGAGAGAAGCTTGCACTGCTGCTGTCCTTGCTGTACGTTTCATGGGAAGCTTGCACTGCCGCCCCGCAGTTGCATATGTTATGCCTGCGTGAGCACTGAAAATGCATGTGCTATATCTGGCAAGCAAAGCTCTTAAGTTTCCCACTTCCAGGCACGAGTATTTGTTCCAGACTATGTGTTTTTACTTATATGTTGCCATATTGAGTCTATTATAATACAAGAACTACAAGTCCCAGGATGCAAGGAAAATCCTGGACCAGATGCGCTCCTTGTTTATGGACCTAGGAAACTTAGGTGCTGTGGGTGGGTGGATAAGAATCAGTTTATGGGTGCAAATCTTTCATTGATGCTTTTCTTCTTGTGCCTGTTCTCTGTTTTTAAGAAGTTTGTACAATGTGAATGTGTGCATCAGTAAAAGTGGGAACATTTGTGTAACCCTTCACTGTCCCTGCACATGTGCTACCTGTGCTGTGTTATGTCACATGACCTGGTTTGCAGCGAATGATATGTCATGATGTAGATAGGCGCAGGAAGTACTTGCATCAGGGGTCCAGCTTCTGTGCTCCATAATGCTATTCCATTCCATTCCCTTTCCAACTTTATTTCGACTAAATTAGTCATAAAAGCTCATACAAAAAATACAGTACATTAGGATATTTGTCAGAGATGCAAATATAAAAACAATCATTTCAGGCCTCCAACTGTAAAATACTGTTGATCGGATGAATATTAGGTTATACAGTAGACATTCATCATATTAATACAGAGTCAGGTTATCAAATTCAAGTTAAAGACAGCTGTAATCTTCTTATCCTCCACATTGATGCTAGGAATGAAGAGACTGCAAATACTATCTGTCTAGATAGGTCTGATTTAAGAACCCTGTAAGCTTCCATACAATGTATGAACCCTAAATTCCTACAGATAGGTAGGATCCAATATTTCCTGGTCTTTTTGTAGGCGGGACAAAAGAATAGGATATGTAAATCGGACTCTAATTCTGCATCACAACTAGGACAATTTTGCAAAGTGGGATAATGCTATTGGTTGGGCAGCCGGCGGAAGTGATAATGGTGTGGTTAGATGCGGCAGAAGTGATTGTTACAATTCAGTGAGGGACGGCGCTGTGTGTGGGGTCCCGCAGTGCTTAATTTGTGCCATATTTTCAGTGCTAGGCACCGGCACTTATTCCTTAACACCCACACTTATTTTTTACAGTCCACCAGATGGTAGCACTGTCTATATTTTTGAGCAAAGCCCACTATCAACAATTTGTAACATTTGAATATACATTAAAAAATCATAGCTAAACCAGTTCGTGTAGGCTGTTCTCGCAGGCTGGGCGACCTGATATTTTATTGGGTGAGATGAACCCATCGAAATTGTGACATTTGTTGGTTTGGGGGCATCGATGGCTCTGGCATTTTTTTTTTTTTGTGCATATTTTTATAGCGCGAACTCGACCCGAAGGTATTGGAGCGCTTTACATAGCACCGTAGTTACATTACACATTCAGGCACGGGGAGATTAAGTGATTTGCCCAGAATCACAGGATGTGGACGCTACCTCGAGGCTTGAACCCTGGTTTCCTGCACCAGAGGCGGCAGCGCAGCCGGACCACACCCCTCCCCAATTTATCAGATGTGTCTGGAGCTGGGGGTGGCAGAGACGTTTAAAGCCAAGGGAAAAGTGGGCTCTGACCCAGGCCCCCAGCCTTTTAGGGGCCCCCTGACAGAGCCAGCTCTCTTCTGCAGAGAGTCTTGCCCTGATGACTTTGAATAATTTTTTTTTTTTTTTTTGAAACCGTTTATTACAAAACACATAAAAATATACAAAGATGGGCCTACAACCTTCCGGCCGGCCGCTAGTAAACAAAGGAGCATATGATACACATTGTGGAGCGTGCATTGCGGCTGAGGAAGAAGCACAGGAGTTAGCAGCGTTGATAGCAACCCCATCCGGACCACACTATACGGTTTCATTTTAAACTGAAAGAACAACCAAAAGAACAAACCCACAAGGCAATCCACAGTCAGAAATAGCAGCATGTGCTCCCCTAGAAGGGGGACCCTACCAGTCCATGGGAGTATCAAGAAGGGGAGGAAATCAGGACTAGGGCTGGGTAAACTCAATGCCCGGAGCAACGGAAGAGGGATCAGCTAGGGGGATGGGGCCGGCGACCGATCGGGCAATAACGGCGGAGCACAAATCCCCCCGCGGTAGGCGTTCCAGGGGCCCCATACTTTCACCCATGTCCCAGGCTTACCTCTCGCCACATACACCACCTTTTCCCGAAACATGCACCAGTCCATATGTTCCTTCCAGGCCGAGACAGTCGGGGACCTCTGGGATCCCCACAGTTGAGCAATATCACGCTTGGCCACCATATATCGCAGAGTCACCCACCACGTCTGTGGCGCCGAGTAGTCAGCAGGTTCCCACACATTCAACAGGCATCTCCTCGCTTCGGGTAGCAGCACCACATGCGTAACCACACGCAGGACCTCATGCACACCACGCCAGAATCGCTCCACCTCCGGGCATTCCCACAGTATATGCAGAAAGGTCCCCAAAGCACCACACCCACGCTTACACAACCCGTCCACAGCATAGCCCATACGCAGGAGCCTTGGCCCCGTCATGTAGACTCTGTGGAGTATCTTGAGCTGGACGAAGCGAAGGCGGGCCGGTATGGCCACCTCTTTCGGGGAGGCCACCGCAGAGGTCCAGTCCTCGTCGTCCAGCTCCAGTCCATCGGCAACCCAAGCCTCGCGAAGGGCAGTCAGCAATCCTGAGCGGTCATTGATTAGTTTTTTGTAGATCAGTGAGATCGTGCTGTCCGGAACATGTCCATCCAGCACTCTATCCTCCAGGGGGGAATACTCCGGGATGGATGCAACGTCCGGGAAGACGGAGCCCAGTGCATGACGGATCTGCAAATACCAAAAGTACTCCCTATCATGCAACTGGAATTCCGTCTGCAGCGTCTCGAACGTTTTGAATCCTCCCCTCGTCCAGAGATCCCCCACTTTACTGATGCCTATCATGTCCCACTTCTCGAAACCCTTCGAGGTCCACAGGGAGCCCAACCGCTCGGACGCGTATAGTGGTGTTGCCCGGGTCAGACTGTTCTTCCACCCCATCGCCGCATTGGCCGCGTGCCACACACGCACCATGACACGCGTGGGGCCGGTCAGCCGCGCGTCGGGCGCGTCGGAGTAGAGCGCTCGATTATAGTCCCCACCCGGGAGTAGCATCTTGTCCATTTCATATGCCGGGTTTAAGGCGGGTCCGTACAGGCCGTGATTAATCGCAGCCAGCTGGGAGGCCCAATAGTACCGTTTGATATCCGGGAGGGCGATCCCTCCGTCATACCATGGGAGCGTCAGCTTTGCCAGGGCGATACGCGGCCTCCCGTCCCAGAACAGGCGGCGCTGTAAACTCTCCACCTCACGGAAGTAGCGCGCTGGGACGAGGTCCATGGTGTTCTGCAAAGCGTACAGGAAACGCGGCAGAGACATCATCTTAAACAACGCCGCCCGGCCGAGCGGCGAAAGCGGCAGGCGCCGCCAGCGTGCGACGTCTACCTTCAGGCGCTGGAGGGGGGGAAGCAAGTTCCGTTCATACCGGGCCTCCGGGTCCAGAGTAATGAAGACACCCAGGTACCGAAATCCCTGCGGGGCGATCTGGATCGGACAGCCCCGCGGGAGAATAGGAGCCTCCCCAGAGAGAACATACACGCACGATTTAGCCCAGTTGATGACAAGACCGGAGTTACGACCAAATGAATGTAAAACATCAACCAGTACTATCAGTGATTTATGTGGGGAAGCTAGGTACAGAAGGATGTCATCAGCGTATAGGGATACGCGGTCCTCATACTCGGGGGTCCAACGGAGACCACGGATGGAAGGCTCCCACCGCAGCCACTCCGCCAGGGGCTCCAAGGCAAGCGCAAAAAGGAGCGGCGATAAGGGGCAGCCCTGTCGCGTGCCCCGGCCCAACTCAAACGGAGCCGATACTCTACCGTTCACCACCACCTGCGCCAATGGGCCCGAATACAGCAATTTGACCCAACTGATGAAGCCTGCGCCAAAGCCAAACTTCGCAAGCATCGCCCAGATGTATGGCCACTCAAGCGTGTCAAACGCCATAGTGGCGTCCAAGGACGCCAAAATGGCCGGCTCACGTATGTGCTGAACACGTGCGAGTACCCCATGCAAACGCCGCAAGTTAAGGGCCGTGTTACGCTGGGGAATAAAGCCGGACTGATCCTGGTGAACCAGTTCGCCCACCACGCCGACCAGCCGATTGGCCAGGACCTTGGCGAGAATTTTGGGCTCCGCGTTCAGTAGCGAAATGGGCCGATAGGATGTAACCCGGTCCCGAGGTCTCCCCTCCTTGTGGATAACCACGATTGTAGCCAGACGCTGGTCCAGCGGGAGGGAGCCCACCGAGTGGGCTTCCAGGAACATCGATCGGAGATGTGGTGCTAGCGTACCCGGTCGCAACTTGTACAACTCGATGGGGAGACCATTAGGACCCATGGCCTTGCCGGAAGCGACCGAGCGTATGGCGAGGGCGATTTCGTCAGAGGTTGGAGGGGCGTCCAACGACACTCTGTCCTCCTCCGAAAGGGAAGGCAGTGCGATATCCCTGAGCAAGGCACGGGAGTCCTCTTCAGAGCGGGAAGACACCGGGGAATAGACCCCACGGAAATAATCCGCGAAGCAGGAGACAATTTCTTCCGGCTCAGTCACACACACACCGTCCGTCGTCTCAATTAGCGGGACTACACGACTCGCTCTCTCCTTTTTGTCCAGCCACGCAATCAATTTACCAGCCTTATCACCCACATCATACAGTCTCCCCTGTTGCTCTCTACTGAGGCCCCTGGCCGCCTCCGTGACGAGGGCCCTATAGGCCGCTTGCTTGAGTTGGAGAACATGTAATACGGCATCCGTCACCCCACATTCTAGATTACCCTCCAACTCGGCTATCTCAGCTTCCACCCGGGTCACCTCCTCCCGCTCGCGCCCCCGGGTGTGGGAAATAAGGGACAGGGCCTCTCCTCGTAGTACTGTCTTGAATGCCTCCCACAGTGAGACAGCCGAGAGCACGGACCCCACATTCTCGTCAAAATAGCGCTGGAGGGATTTAATCAATTCAGCGCGAATGGTGGGGTCGCGCAGGTACCAGGGGTTGATCGGGACCACCCTACCCTCACCCCTCGGAAAAAGATCCAGGTGTAACAGGAGCGGGGAATGGTCCGAGATACCCCGTGCCAAATGGCGCACCTCTCCCACCCTCCCAACATAGGCCGCCGGGACCAGGACATAATCTAGTTGTGAGAGACTACCATGGGCCCCCGAATGGAAGGTATACTGTAGTTGCGTGGGATGTTTTAAACGCCAGCAGTCCACCAACCCCAAAGTGTCCAATACACCAGGAAGCCACGCTTGGGCCCGGGGGAGGTCCCTAGGGGGGTGACGATCCACAGTACCGGAAACCACCGCATTAAAATCCCCCCCCACCACCAGAATCCCCCCCGGAAGGCCAAGGAGGAGGCGCCCCAGGTCCGCAAAGGTAGTCGACTGCAGCCCCGGCGGGACGTACACTGACACAAATACAACCACTTTGCCCTCCATCCTTCCCACCAAGACCGCGTAACGTCCCCTGTCGTCATGGAGCACCTCATCAATCTCCAAAGGGAGCGAGTTCTTAACCATGATGCCCACACCCCTTGAGCCAGACGTGAAGCCCGAAAGGGCTACCAAGCGATAGCCACGCCGATTCATGGCGCAGAAGGAATTGCCAATGAGGTGTGTCTCCTGCAGGAAAACTACATCGGGCGAAATTCGCTTCAAGAACTGCAGGACTACCCCTCGTTTTATCCTGTCCCCCAGTCCATTCACGTTCCAGGACAACAGAGTTAATTCCCTACCCCCCATCATAAACAGAAGCCACAGTTTGTCCCCCCGAGAGCACTATTGAGCTAGTACAATGATAATTTTGCCTTGTGGTAAAAACGAACAACACCCCCCCATCCCTGCCCACCCATCCCAACAAAACTCCCCCCTCCCTGCACCCCTGCATGAGCCCGAACAGCCCCCCCAACGTGCAGTGTGCCTGTCGCCCCATATATATAGTAAAGACTAGCTAAACCCCTTAGAGGAGGAAGGAGAACCCCCAGTAGACCCCACACAACCTCCATAGGAGGGGAAATTATACAAACAGACGCTTAATCGAGAGTGGCATCAGTTTTGTCCAGAGCGAAGTCCAATATTACCCCCTCAATCCCGATCCAGAGTGCCATCTCCCCCCGCCTCCCCCCCCCCCGCCCCCCGGATCACGATCCCCAGACAGAGTGTCCAGCCAGTCTCCGGCCGCTTCGGGACGGTCAAAAAAGTGTGTGCGACCCTCTACCTCCACTCGCAGCTTGGCCGGGAAGAGCATAGCGTATTTAAGGTTCAGGTCCCGAAGACGGCGCTTGACGCCTTGGAAGCTCAGTCTCTGCTTCTGGACCGCTGGGGTGAAATCGGGGTAAAAATTTACCTCCATATTGTCAAGCTTAACCGGCCCATGCAGTCTGGATGCTTGCAGGATAGCGTCTCTGTCCCGAAAGTTGAAGATCCGGGCAATGAGAGGCCGCGGAGGGGCTCCGACCTTCGGCCTTCCCCCGGGAACCCTGTGGGCCCGCTCCACAGCGAAGAATTTGCTCAGCCCCCGTGGCTGGAGATGGGTAGCGATCAGGTCCTCCACAAACAGGTCCGCCGCCGCTTCCTCCCGTCCCTCAAGCACCCCAATGATGCGGATGTTGTTCCTCCGGGCCCAACTCTCGGAGTCCTCCAGGCGCCGATCCATAAGCGCGGTCGCCTGACCAAGCCGGCGCACCTCTGCCTGTAGTACCGCCACCTCAGTGGTAAGGCCCGATGCGGTGTGGGCCAAAGAATCAACTCGGTCATTGGTCTTGGAAAGATCGGCCCTCACCAGGCCAACATCCACGAGGACCGAGTCAATCTTCTGTGCCAGTGTGTCGAACCGCTGGCCCACCGAGGCCTTCATCTCGGCGATGGCGCCCATGACATCCCGCAGAGTCAGATCCGTGGGGAGGTCCGGGGCATCAGGAGGGCCCTCAGGGGATTTGTGCGGTCCGCCGGGAGATCCCTTCTGGAGGGTGTAGCGGTCCATACTATTGGCCTGAAGGGTGGTGCCACGCCGGGTCGATTTGGTCTTCGCCCGATCTCCATCTTGTTTCGTGGCCATGGCCACCAGTCCCCCGGTCGCACCAGCCACGTCGTGAAGGGCAAGCAATCAGGGCCACAAGCTCCGGGGGCGGGCACCCCAGATCAGCGGGATGGGTCACAGCTAGCAGGCAGGCCGAGTCTCCCAGCGAGACCACACCAGCACAAAGAGCCCCGCAACCCAACCCTGCAGAGACGGCAAGGGGGTGCGAAAGCGAAAGCGAAAGTGCGGGGTACGCGACTCGCCAGGCCCGGCCCGCCGCTGTTGATCACTTTGTCACTGGGTCCCCCCTCAGCGCAAATCCGGGGTCTGGCGAGGAGAAGGCCGCAGACTTCAAACGGTGCTTACTCCGGTGTCCGAGGTCCGATTTGACAACGGGAAACGGGTGCCACCTCAGCTCAGGCTCACCAACACATTCCCCTCATCCAAGACAGGATTAATTCAGGATAGTCGTAGGAGGTCGCGGAGGTCCCCGGGAGCCTCGCACCTACGCGGCCATCTTGGTCGCGCGCTAGGCTCCTCCTCGACTTTGAATAATTCTTAAACAGATTGTTTTAAATACCATTCCCTTGAATTTATGTTTAATATGGGTGATATGTGAGAGTCGATTACAGACATTTTGCAGAGAAATGTGTTTGTTTCATTCAACACCCATACAAAACTTTTTATTAGATTAAAACAGGACATTATATATGAGAAATGGGAGGGCGTCAGAGAGATTATTTGCAGTAATTAATATTAGAGAAGTGCTGCTGTGTTACAATATTGAGAACACACCTCGCTACCGTTGAATATTACATGTAAACATATATAGAATTAGGACCGGTGCGCCTGTCAGTGAGCGGGCCAAAGAGGGCATGACATAGCTAAAATTGGATTATAAATTAAAAGCTGTTCCAAACTACGTTTGGCCCAGGGCCCCCAAAATCCTTAAAATGTCCCTGGTGGGTGGTGCCACGTGCAGCTGCCTTGCGTGAAATACCTTGGGCCCTGGCATTAAGTGCTTTACAAATTAAGCGCTGGGGAGAGTAGAGGGCGGTGCCTGCTGCACTTCCATTGCTTTTGCCTCCTATACCAGAAGGGCACGTGCGCAAAACGCTTGCACTTCTAACGGTCTTGCTGTAGTCAGGGGGGAGATTAGCACCAAAACTATTTTGCAATCTTTAAGAAGTGTAGTGGAATTCGCTTAAGCATCGTACAGTTTGTGAAGTTTCTGCTTTGCCACTTCACTGTGATAACCACGTTTTTTCTCAGCACTTTATATTACACATTTCCTTATTTAACACAAAATAGATCCAGAAAAGATATACCTTGTAGAAACATTTAGAGCCTGATAATGTTTCTGTCTGAAATCGCATGTGAAAATTGCTCATCTGCTAATTACTGTTTGCCAAGTGGGTAATTGCACAAAAACTCACCCGGTCTGGGGTGGACAAAAGGAAATGTCATGCAGTTTGCCACAGCAACTCACAGAACGTTTCACCTGCAACAAATTGTAGAGGGCCAACCCGTGTGTCAGCCTATTTCATGAGCAAACTGGAGTCTGCAGACCTGCTATTGTTAGGCCTTAGTATTTCTTTCTTACACAATGACTTTGTGTCTAAAAAAAAGTATACTTGTAAAGTTAAATGGTGCCTGCATGTCTATTGTCAGTAATAAACTCTGATAAAGTACAGTTGAAGTGAAAAAATCGTCATACACTGAATGGGTGCGAGTAGAAATTATTTCGCCATTCAGTGGGAAGCATTTTGCTACCTGAGAGAAAATCCTAGCACAGATGCGGGTAAATATAGGAAACTTTACAAACATAAACTGAAATATCCCAGCAGGTACAACGGTATAGATCTCCCAAAGCTTTGTGACTCTTGTTCCAGCGTTCTGTCCCATCGGGTCTCCCACTGTGAATATATTATATTTAGAGAAAAACGTTAAAAAAAAGACAGATTTCTAGAGATAAAGACCACCAGACACACCTGACCTGTCAGTTTCTACCAGTGTTGCTGTGGGACAGAAATTAGGCTTGGGCACCAAAATAAAAGTGAATTAAATACGGTTAGACCGGTCAGGCTTGGGGGGGGGGGGTGCCCCCAAACTTTTTCCTTACTCTTCCTATTGTTTTGAACCCCAATGCAACCCAATATAGGCCTAGGTAGTTGCACGACCTTTCACCTACATTTGTCCTATCATTGTTCTACATAACGGAACTGGTGCTGACCTTTTACCTAGTTAGGTGCTGCATAAATGTCATGTGGCTTTCTCTGAATACTAGCCTCATTTATAATGCATGAGGATTCTCGGTAATACAGCAGGATTACTATCTTCTGTATAATATTTCTGTATAAGGATCACCACTATCGTCATCCTTGGTCGACATGCCAGCAGTACCATGACACATCTAGATAGAACTCCTGAGGGTACCTTTCGGGTATATAAGAACCACTTCTTCACTGGGCAGCCAGAGGAGAAAAAAAACTTCCATGCTGAAACACTGACACAAGACGATGAAGTCCCTGCATGCAGACACTCCAGCACAAAGTTGTCTGACATCCCTTGCGGGGTGTCCAACTCGAGACTAAGACATGGTCCTTCGCTCTCTCACATCAGGTAATGGGGTTGGCTCTTTCCTAGTGGGATTCTTGGCTATACACCTACATACATGCTAGGTACACTTAGGTACATCTAGTTAGGGTTCGCATCGTAGGAGTATGTATTATTACTTTCATGTATTTATATGCCTGCATATATTCACTGTTTTAGCACTATGGTAGAATTCTACCTTTTATTTACTCTATTGGTGTTTGTAATCGTCTATATCTGTTTCTAGTTCATGGTTGTAGCAGCACACATATTTTATACTAGAATGACGCTGGTTCAATAAACGCTTATTGAAAATGTCCCCATTGTTTATTCTGTATATCTCTCTGAGAACAAGTGAGCACCAGTGACTGAGCGAAAAGTACTGTACTGTTTCCACGATCCCTGAGGGGTCAGATTTGTCATGTTCGATAGTTGCCAGAAACTTTTTGCTCCTCAGTAAGGTTGTGGGGCTTGTAGATGCACTGTGAGCTAGCTCGTCTACAGACTAACATATCCTGTGGGGGTGTCTGGAATCAGTCTGGATACCAATCCCTTAGTTTATGTTGTCTAAATGTGCAGATCCCACATTGATTTATAGGAACTACACAACACAATTTTTGCTGAATTTGTTTTTGTAGCCTTAGGACCCTGCACACTGTATCACTGCTATCCAGTGCTAAAGAGCTTGTGCTCCCTTCGTAAACTTGGTAATGTTGACTTACACACAATTGGCACATTTAATTTAAGTCCCTAGTAATGTGGTACTACATGTACATGGGACATGTGAATTAAATATTACTAGTAGACCTGCTGACATATTGGTACGCCCACTTAGGTATCCTCTTCAAACTTTTCCTCAGCTCTGCCATTGTAGCCAATGTGTGCAGTTTCAAAACTGACATTTTGACCAGGTAAAATAAACTTTTGCCAGGCATAAACCTTCCTTTTTAATACATGTAAGTCACCCTATGGTAGGCCGAGACAGCCCATAGAACAGGGTTCAGTGTATTTAAAAAGCTGGATGTGCACATTTAACTTTTAAATGTCCTGGAAGTGAAAATCTCTTAAATTCGTTTTTCACAATTGCAAACCTGCCTCCTATAGAATAACACAGGCTTACATTAAATACATGATAACTTTCAATTAGAAGCTTGTAGGAGAGTCACTTTTGGTCTCTAAAGAATTGTACTTTAGATCCCTCTTTAACGGTAAGTGGATTTTAAGTCATAATTCTGAAAATATCACTTTAAGAAAGTTGCCATTTTTTGTCCTAACCATTTGGTGCCTGGAGTCTGTATCCTGGGTTAGATGCCTAGGTGTAGATGTAGCTGGTGGTTGTTTTTTGTCTATTACTCCCAGACAGTGAGACAAAGATGGAATAGGTGCTGGTGGAATGGGCCATCTCTGACTTGATGGGGAACAGAATTGTCACCTACCACACTTGCACATCCTAAAGACTCTACCTCACTAAATTCACAAGAATTTCAGCCTAGTCTTTTATGCCCCTGTACAAGCTGGGCCAGGGAAGAGAGACATGAAATGCCAGACACCTCTGTAGTGGAATTTCTCTAAAAGTATCTCCCACTTCATAGTAGGCACAACTCTTCAGTACACATCTGGGCCTGTGGAAGACTCAAAAGGACTGCTCTGTTGATCTGCTGAAAGTATGGCTGCTACTCAGCTGCCCTGTTGCCTGAGTTGGGAGGACTGGACATGCACCTTGAAACCAGGACCACCAGAGCGACTTCAAGTGCTAGCTGGCTGGCCTCCTGAATAGAGCCTCGGCGACATAAAAGGATTCAACCACCCAGAACCCTGCCCTCCAAGTGCTACAACCCCAGTCCTGGACCCTTGGAGGTGGGCTTGAAGGTGTTCTACTAGCCCAGCGGTGTTCCAAACACAATGATGCAGCAAGACGCACCCACCACCTCGCACCTCCACATCGGAAGCGCCGCTGCTCGACACATCCCCAATGCAAGACCAGGCAGTTCCTCAGATCTACCTCTGCGCAACGGATCCCCAACACATGTACCTCACATCAGTGCCCCACAGTTCCTCAGAATTGCTGCTGCATGATGCACCCTTGACACAGGACCTCGCATCGAGCCCTGCAGGTCCTTGGAACTTCTGTTGCAGGACGCATCCTCAATACAGGACCTTGCATCGCAGCCCCGCAGCTCCTGGGAACTGCTGCTGCGTGACAGATCCTCGACACCGGACCTTGCAACTCTCTGCAACCAGGATTTAAGGTACATTGTTCAGCAGGCCTAACTTTGTCTGTGTATCCAGCCCACGCTCCATTGTGATCAGCATGAACTTGTGACTTTGCCCCCGTCCAGCGCAACCAGATAACCCCAGTTGGAGCTTTGCTTTTAAGCACTATTTCCAGTAAAATCTTTTAAATTGCACATCTCCAGTTTTACTGATTGGATTTTTGTCATTTTGGTATCAAATAACTTTTGACATTTTTCTTTATCAAATACGTTGGTGTGGGAGTTTTATTCTGTTTTAATATAAATTGGTGTGGGAGTATTCTTGTGTTATATTTTCATTAGATTATTTTTTGTGTTTTGGATAAATACACATGGCCTCTACATTAAGCATGACTGTTTTTGTGCCAAGTTGCCAGAGGTCTAAGCACATGCAAATTTGGGGTTTGTTTGTGTTTCACCCTGACGAGAATTGTGGCTTCTGCTTGAGAAGAGTTTCACCTCCCTCAAACTGTAATGCAATTTCCTATAGATATCTACAAAAAGTGGTCCATTTTTGCAAAAGGGGCAATTTTATACTTGTAAACACACACTGTATAAGTGTTTTGGAAGGTATACAAATGGCATGGATTTGAGCTTGCTGCGGGCAATGTTTATTTTAATATAGGAGAAATCAACAGAAAAACCAGTCAGCAGATTGTGAGATATACCCACAAACAGCTAAAAAAAAAAGGCCCACACACTTATCTGTCAGACCGGCTCATCGGGCATGCCAGTCCAACCCTGATTTTCACCTTTACTGAACTGAACTCAAACAAATGTCACTTAACCTTCAGCATTTTCATGTGCCTTTATTATGAGGAGGCAAGTAGAACAGATAGATATGGAGTCAGGATGGATGGAAGGATGGAGGAAGGGAGGGAGGGACTGAGCGAGGTTGGGATGATAGCGGAGTAAGACGTAGTGACTAGTTCCACTTGTATTATTGATTTTTTTACTGTGTTGATTTGAAAACAATACTATGCTTCAGTGACATAACAAAACTTTGAGAGGCCACCATGCATAGTACATGGACGCCCCCCCCCCCCACGCTTCAGACCCAGTCAGCAGCTCTCAGGCCAGGGTCCCACAGCCTGTGCACAGTGCCAGATGGGGCCACCTTGAGCTTGAGGGCCCCATTGCCATCGGGGACTGCGGTGCTAATGTTACTCTCCTGCTTTGTTTTCACCTTGTCAATTGCCATTACTTGACAGGGGTGTTGTGTATTCCTTGAATGAGTGTGGGACAAGTTGAAGGCCAGTAAATCACTTAACTATAGACACATACATCATACAATATAAAGTTTACCACTTTATTCTGCCTATCAAAAAAGCAGCACTTTGTAGGTAAGTGTGAGAATTATTCTGGTTTTGCAACACAGAGCTGTTGGAAAAATAACATTCTAATATGATGTGACCAGACCGAAGACTAAGTGGATGCAGGAGGACAATAAATGTACCAACGCCATCCAGAGTGCTTTCAACCTCACCAGAGGAGATTGTAGTTATTACATTCTTTGTGGCATTTCACCTTAGGCAATTTTAACCATTTGTTTGGGATTCCCACTACTGTGGTAGTCACCAAACTATACGATTGACCCAATTTTATCTAAATGCTCCCTCAATGAGTGGGGAAGACCCCACCCGGAACTTAGCACCTCACCGGGTGAGGACCAGATGATGAAGCATGTCATATGACTAGTGTGTGGTTGAGGGTCCTTTTACAAAAGCTCTTTCTTCCCTTTTTTCGGATGGGGGAGTTTTATATAGCGCAAACTCGACCTGAAGGTATCAGAGCGCTTTACGTCAGCACCAGTTCAATTACATATGGACACATTCCTTTTTTTTTAGTCACGGGGAGATCAAGTGATCTGCCCAGAACCACATGATGTTGAGTTAACGCAGAGACTAGAACACTGTTCCCAGCTTCAAGGTTGACCACTCTAGCTGTTAGGCCTCATCCTTTCCTTTGATAGGTAGTCTTGAATAGGTACAGGGCCGGACTGGGAACAGCAACCAGCCCTGGCTGATTGCTGCTCGACCAGCCCTGGAGACGCGCACGGGGTGCTAGCAAGAAGCACCACTGCTGCTTTTTTTCCAGGGATCCGATATTGCAGCACTAAACCGCCCCAGGGCAACAAAACCGGCCCCCTCCCATCCGGCTCACCGGGGAAATGCCCGATGCCCACTACGACCAGGTATTGACAGGTTGAGAACCTGTATGCAACTGAGCACTGTTCACAAAGTGTCCTTCCTGACACTGGTTTGTATGAAACTTTTGTTTTTAATTTTCAACGTTAAATCATAGTTTACTTTGCACTTTTGTACGTGGTTATTAGGTATAACAGTTTTCAAACATATGACAGTTTATCCCAATACAAATTAATGTCATTTGTACAAGAATAGCGTGGTTACACTCAATTATAACTTTGATACAATCAATTATGCATTTGTTACCAAATCATGTGTATTAGACATGTTGCATTAACATAAGAGTTTATACACAGCAGAAAAATTTAATAAATGCCCAATGCATTTCGGAACCAGCCGGTTCCTTCGTCAGGGGCCAATCTGAAAAATAAAGCGAACCATATTTCTAGTTAGGATCATGTGTTGAAGGCTCGGTCTCAATAACTCTGATACTGGACAGACGTATTTTACAACAAGTTACCTGTTTGGCTGTGTAATTGGATGTTCACTGGATGTGAAAAGCGTATGTGTCTAAAAGAATAAAAGGGTAGACCGGTATGTATTAGTGCAGGTGATCAAAACTGAGGTCCTGATGTAATGGAGCAGAAATGGGTATCAAGTTCCAAAAGAAAAAGGTCTATTCATACCTTGAGTGAGTTCATCAACTGTGTAGCTGTAGAGAAAATGACAGTACCATATTTAAACTGATAACGAGTTGAATAAACACAACTCTACGTGCATGCTGTGTAGAATAACACGCAAGTGAATTTGCCTATATACGAGTTTTGTTCGTACCTTAATGGCGATATTCGGCTGAGAAACTGTTGGAAAAATAAATAATGATGCCGCGTGTGAGTTTACAAGCAAAATATAGCGTGCATATCATTCAGATTTGTACGCACAAGGACATTGCCATTAGATTTTAGAACTGGTGTCTTACCTTCGTGGATACGATGGTAGACTGCATGTAAAAAAGAGAGAGAAAAGAGAAGATCGAATATAATGAGTACGTAAGCGGGGACGTTAACACGCTGCAACAATAGTCTAAAGGTTCCGAAAATGAAGGTAAGACACCAGTTCTAAAATCTAATGGCAATGTCCAAACTCGTATATAGGCAAATTCACTTGCGTGTTATTCTACACAGCATGCAACTCGTTATCAGTTTAAATATGGTACTGTCATTTTCTCTACAGCTACACAGTTGATGAACTCACTCAAGGTATGAATAGACCTTTTTCTTTTGGAACTTGATACCCATTTCTGCTCCATTACATCAGGACCTCAGTTTTGATCACCTGCACTAATACATACCGGTCTACCCTTTTATTCTTTTAGACACATACGCTTTTCACATCCAGTGAACATCCAATTACACAGCCAAACAGGTAACTTGTTGTAAAATACGTCTGTCCAGTATCAGAGTTATTGAGACCGAGCCTTCAACACATGATCCTAACTAGAAATATGGTTCGCTTTATTTTTCAGATTGGCCCCTGACGAAGGAACCGGCTGGTTCCGAAATGCATTGGGCATTTATTAAATTTTTCTGCTGTGTATAAACTCTTATGTTAATGCAACATGTCTAATACACATGATTTGGTAACAAATGCATAATTGATTGTATCAAAGTTATAATTGAGTGTAACCACGCTATTCTTGTACAAATGACATTAATTTGTATTGGGATAAACTGTCATATGTTTGAAAACTGTTATACCTAATAACCACGTACAAAAGTGCAAAGTAAACTATGATTTAACGTTGAAAATTAAAAACAAAAGTTTCATACAAACCAGTGTCAGGAAGGACACTTTGTGAACAGTGCTCAGTTGCATACAGGTTCTCAACCTGTCAATACCTGGTCTTGTTTACAGTAGGAGAGGACAAACTCCCACAGAACTGATGCACCACTGTCTTCTTACGATTGATAATTACCGTTTATCTGTTCACAACTAAGGAGTGCTCTCCCCACACAAAAACTGTTTCACCAGACCTATTTGTCCATCGAGGAGAAAGCACCCAATTTAATCTGAAAATGTCGTTCGACTCAATCACGAACATCACAGAAAACAGAGCCACTACGTTGGTCTACACTACAGATCAAGCATCGGAAATTTATTCTTTAATACAGGAAGTAAGAAACATGGACACACACAGTGGCTCGATCTCGCAACAACTCAAACAACTCGAATATCTAACCAGACGTCAGTTAAACCAACAACTTCACGCTTCCACGCTCGTACAATATCATAAGGCCAAACGGATTCCCAGAGGATTAAGGCTCTCCATCAGACCAATGCTATTCCGTTTTCATCTAAATCCCACTTTCATGGACAAATGGTTCTCAATCCTGAATAAGTGCTCTTTGGATTTAATCTTGCTAATCATTGAGGAACTTTCTAAAACCATAAAAGACCTGGAACAAGAAATCTATACATTGAAAAATGAACTCCAAAACAGGTTAGAACAAGACACCTGGAAAATAAATCTAGAAGGACTCAACATCAAATTAGACAAATACAGCCGAGAACTACAAGAAGGCAAACTCAGGAAGTACAAAAGAGACACCATTGACTACAAGTTAAATGAGGTTTACACCTGGGCCGAAATATACGCACGAAAGAGATTTGAACCTCGCAAGCAAACAACCCATTCATCCGAGGAAAGCCTGGTCTCTGACAAAGACATCTCTACGTCCAGAGTACCTGTACAGTCCGCGACCTCATCTAACTTAGCACCTTCAACCAAGGACACTACGGAACAAGCAGTTAGAACCAACACTGTGTCTTTTTTGTCCCAGGTCCCGGACCAGGGAACACCGCCAGTATTACAACCAGAAACTCAAAGCGCAGCCATAAGATCAGGCGAGGAAAGGGGAGGCAAATCGCTACGCAGCGGGAAGAACATTCCCTGATTATAAACATCTCTTCTGTCAACATCACACCTCACCAAAAAGCTGTCCTAAACAAAGGCTTGTCCTTTGTTCCTACCTCGCATGCTAACCAACTGGACATTGACGTCGCATTATACAAATTCATGCGAACACTACGTCTACGCCACTACTTCTCGAATGTAGTAATCTCTGACTTAATTCCATCTACCGACCAGGTCACGCAATTCAAACCACGAAGCACGTTTCAAGCGCCTGTGTCACACAAGATGTTGGATACTTTCGAGATTCTCATTAAGAAAGACATCAATAACCTAAGATTACGTCCCAAAACACACTGGAACTTAACTAACAATGAAAGGATCACGTTGAGAACTCTTGCTAAAAATCCGGACATCATCATTCAGCCCGCGGACAAAGGGGGAGCAATAGTCATTATGGATACTGAATTTTACTCAACACAGGTTAACATTCACGTGAATGATGAATCCACATACTTACTCCTACAAACTGACCCTACATCTCAACTGGAAATCATCTTGCAAGGAATATTGCAAAAAGCCTACGATCTTGGATGGATCGATGAACACACAAAACAGTACCTTACCACACCAAATCCCCGTAGACCACATCTTTACATGTTACCGAAGATACACAAAAATCTACATCAGCCTCCCTTCAGACACATCGTCTCTGGATGCGGTTCAATTTTTGATGCCGTAGGTAAATACTTGGACTATCATTTACAGAGATTTGTACAAAACTGGTGGTCATACACCAAGGACACGACAGAGTTTCTTAAAAAACTACAGCAAATTCAACTCAACATTCAACCTACTTGGCTACTGTGTACCATTGATGTGGTGGCTCTCTACACCTCTATCCCCCACTCTTTGGGTTTGGAGGCAGTAGAATGGGCCTTACTCCAACGTGAAGACATTACCACAGAGAAGGTGTTCATCTTGCAACTATTACACTTTTGTCTTCACCACAGTTATTTCAAATGGAATGATCAATTTTATGCCCAACTGTCGGGAACTTCTATGGGCTTTCCAGGAGCTCCTTCCTATGCTAATATTTTCATGGCAATGTTTGAACAAGAACACATCATGGATACACCACAATGGTGGACAAATATTTACACCTACAACCGATACATTGATGACATCTTTTTGGTATGGACTAATTCCCAACAACGCTTGGAAGACATGATATTGACTTTGAATTCTCATAATCCGAGGATACAATTCACGTACAGGATTGAAACTCAAACCATCCAATTTCTTGATGTTACTATCAACAAAAACCTTGATGGTCCAGGGCTCACAACTACGATCTACACTAAACCCACTGACCGCAACAATGCCCTACATTTCTCAAGTTTTCATCCCAGCAACCTCATTCACAACTTACCTTACTCACAGTTCATCCGTATTAAACGGATCTGCTCTAACACGGGCGATAGCATGATGAAGATTGATGAACAAAAAGTAAAATACCATGAGCGTGGGTATCCTTCAACCATCATTGACTCTTGTGCACAACGAGCATTTACCAAAACACGGGAAGACTTACTGACACCATCAAATCGTGACAACAAAAAGAAGTTGGTCTTTATATCCAGATACTCTACCTGCTCCACAACCATTAAGAAGATCATTAATAAGCGTTGGGAACTATTAGCAAATGAAGCTGAATTTAACAACATCTTCAGTGAACCACCTATGCATGCATACACTAGAGGTCAAAACCTCCGTGAAATACTATCATCCACTAAGCCTCAATCTCAACCTGCTCGAATTCAGAAAGGTACCATGAAATGCCACAACTGCCAACACTGCAATAACATCATTACAGGTAACGTTCTAAAACATCCCACTACTGGTAAGGACATTGTACTACGACACACAAGTGATTGCAATACTTCCAACATCATTTACGGGATCAAATGCCCCTGTGGCAAGTTATATATTGGAAAAACTGAACGCAAAATGAAAATACGTCTAACGGAACACAAAAGTCGCATTAGAACTCAAAGCAAAAACTCTCCTCTGGCAACCCACTGGCTTGAAGCTAATCACTCCATATCTCAATTAAGATTCCAGATCATTGAACATGTGGAGCTACAACAAGGCACCAATAACCACCTTAGACTTCTCCAAAGGGAAGTCTTCTGGATTAAAAATCTGCACACTCTGGCCCCGACCGGTCTTAACGACCGGATGGATATGTCATGTTTTCTTTGACTGCAAAAACATCCCTTGCACCAATTAACATTCCCTAAGATTGAACATTTTATTCACTATATCCGTTTTTAAACTTTGTAACCATAATCTTTGATTTTGTGTCAGATTACCCCACAGAACATTTCAAACACCACGTAGTAGCTGTAGACATTGATCATATTTTCCTAAAACGCAGTTCGATGCGCACCTCATTACCCGCGTGTAATCTCCATCGTAGATTATTCCCTTGTTTAGATTTGTGTCATGAGATCATGAGTCCGTAAGATCTACCCCTTCGGTTTTGAGGAAAACATTGCATATATACTTCACGCGCCTCTTTCCACCTTAATGGACTTCTCCATTTGTATCTTGCATTACTTTGCCGACTGATTTTAGTTTTGATATTCTGCGTTTCTCACGATTTCTCCCACATTGTTGTTTCTTTCACCACGTTATGTCTCCGTTCCAACATGGCCCCCGCACAAACGTATAGAACATCCGCCTCTCAGATTTCACCTGAGCACATCGAGTCCGTTGTCAGTACCGGCGTCTTCCGGTGTTAGTCTCTGATTAAACTCCACCTATATAAATGCTTGTCACCCAGGCGTTCTCAACGTGTTCACTGGCAATCCCGAGACGTTTGTTATTCCTTTCATGAAACATTCTCAGGTGAGACTTCCACGATGCATTTTCGGAACCTTTAGACTATTGTTGCAGCGTGTTAACGTCCCCGCTTACGTACTCATTATATTCGATCTTCTCTTTTCTCTCTCTTTTTTACATGCAGTCTACCATCGTATCCACGAAGGTAAGACACCAGTTCTAAAATCTAATGGCAATGTCCTTGTGCGTACAAATCTGAATGATATGCACGCTATATTTTGCTTGTAAACTCACACGCGGCATCATTATTTATTTTTCCAACAGTTTCTCAGCCGAATATCGCCATTAAGGTACGAACAAAACTCGTATATAGGCAAATTCACTTGCGTGTTATTCTACACAGCATGCACGTAGAGTTGTGTTTATTCAACTCGTTATCAGTTTAAATATGGTACTGTCATTTTCTCTACAGCTACACAGTTGATGAACTCACTCAAGGTATGAATAGACCTTTTTCTTTTGGAACTTGATACCCATTTCTGCTCCATTACATCAGGACCTCAGTTTTGATCACCTGCACTAATACATACCGGTCTACCCTTTTATTCTTTTAGACACATACGCTTTTCACATCCAGTGAACATCCAATTACACAGCCAAACAGGTAACTTGTTGTAAAATACGTCTGTCCAGTATCAGAGTTATTGAGACCGAGCCTTCAACACATGATCCTAACTAGAAATATGGTTCGCTTTATTTTTCAGATTGGCCCCTGACGAAGGAACCGGCTGGTTCCGAAATGCATTGGGCATTTATTAAATTTTTCTGCTGTGTATAAACTCTTATGTTAATGCAACATGTCTAATACACATGATTTGGTAACAAATGCATAATTGATTGTATCAAAGTTATAATTGAGTGTAACCACGCTATTCTTGTACAAATGACATTAATTTGTATTGGGATAAACTGTCATATGTTTGAAAACTGTTATACCTAATAACCACGTACAAAAGTGCAAAGTAAACTATGATTTAACGTTGAAAATTAAAAACAAAAGTTTCATACAAACCAGTGTCAGGAAGGACACTTTGTGAACAGTGCTCAGTTGCATACAGGTTCTCAACCTGTCAATACCTGGTCTTGTTTACAGTAGGAGAGGACAAACTCCCACAGAACTGATGCACCACTGTCTTCTTACGATTGATAATTACCGTTTATCTGTTCACAACTAAGGAGTGCTCTCCCCACACAAAAACTGTTTCACCAGACCTATTTGTCCATCGAGGAGAAAGCACCCAATTTAATCTGAAAATGTCGTTCGACTCAATCACGAACATCACAGAAAACAGAGCCACTACGTTGGTCTACACTACAGATCAAGCATCGGAAATTTATTCTTTAATACAGGAAGTAAGAAACATGGACACACACAGTGGCTCGATCTCGCAACAACTCAAACAACTCGAATATCTAACCAGACGTCAGTTAAACCAACAACTTCACGCTTCCACGCTCGTACAATATCATAAGGCCAAACGGATTCCCAGAGGATTAAGGCTCTCCATCAGACCAATGCTATTCCGTTTTCATCTAAATCCCACTTTCATGGACAAATGGTTCTCAATCCTGAATAAGTGCTCTTTGGATTTAATCTTGCTAATCATTGAGGAACTTTCTAAAACCATAAAAGACCTGGAACAAGAAATCTATACATTGAAAAATGAACTCCAAAACAGGTTAGAACAAGACACCTGGAAAATAAATCTAGAAGGACTCAACATCAAATTAGACAAATACAGCCGAGAACTACAAGAAGGCAAACTCAGGAAGTACAAAAGAGACACCATTGACTACAAGTTAAATGAGGTTTACACCTGGGCCGAAATATACGCACGAAAGAGATTTGAACCTCGCAAGCAAACAACCCATTCATCCGAGGAAAGCCTGGTCTCTGACAAAGACATCTCTACGTCCAGAGTACCTGTACAGTCCGCGACCTCATCTAACTTAGCACCTTCAACCAAGGACACTACGGAACAAGCAGTTAGAACCAACACTGTGTCTTTTTTGTCCCAGGTCCCGGACCAGGGAACACCGCCAGTATTACAACCAGAAACTCAAAGCGCAGCCATAAGATCAGGCGAGGAAAGGGGAGGCAAATCGCTACGCAGCGGGAAGAACATTCCCTGATTATAAACATCTCTTCTGTCAACATCACACCTCACCAAAAAGCTGTCCTAAACAAAGGCTTGTCCTTTGTTCCTACCTCGCATGCTAACCAACTGGACATTGACGTCGCATTATACAAATTCATGCGAACACTACGTCTACGCCACTACTTCTCGAATGTAGTAATCTCTGACTTAATTCCATCTACCGACCAGGTCACGCAATTCAAACCACGAAGCACGTTTCAAGCGCCTGTGTCACACAAGATGTTGGATACTTTCGAGATTCTCATTAAGAAAGACATCAATAACCTAAGATTACGTCCCAAAACACACTGGAACTTAACTAACAATGAAAGGATCACGTTGAGAACTCTTGCTAAAAATCCGGACATCATCATTCAGCCCGCGGACAAAGGGGGAGCAATAGTCATTATGGATACTGAATTTTACTCAACACAGGTTAACATTCACGTGAATGATGAATCCACATACTTACTCCTACAAACTGACCCTACATCTCAACTGGAAATCATCTTGCAAGGAATATTGCAAAAAGCCTACGATCTTGGATGGATCGATGAACACACAAAACAGTACCTTACCACACCAAATCCCCGTAGACCACATCTTTACATGTTACCGAAGATACACAAAAATCTACATCAGCCTCCCTTCAGACACATCGTCTCTGGATGCGGTTCAATTTTTGATGCCGTAGGTAAATACTTGGACTATCATTTACAGAGATTTGTACAAAACTGGTGGTCATACACCAAGGACACGACAGAGTTTCTTAAAAAACTACAGCAAATTCAACTCAACATTCAACCTACTTGGCTACTGTGTACCATTGATGTGGTGGCTCTCTACACCTCTATCCCCCACTCTTTGGGTTTGGAGGCAGTAGAATGGGCCTTACTCCAACGTGAAGACATTACCACAGAGAAGGTGTTCATCTTGCAACTATTACACTTTTGTCTTCACCACAGTTATTTCAAATGGAATGATCAATTTTATGCCCAACTGTCGGGAACTTCTATGGGCTTTCCAGGAGCTCCTTCCTATGCTAATATTTTCATGGCAATGTTTGAACAAGAACACATCATGGATACACCACAATGGTGGACAAATATTTACACCTACAACCGATACATTGATGACATCTTTTTGGTATGGACTAATTCCCAACAACGCTTGGAAGACATGATATTGACTTTGAATTCTCATAATCCGAGGATACAATTCACGTACAGGATTGAAACTCAAACCATCCAATTTCTTGATGTTACTATCAACAAAAACCTTGATGGTCCAGGGCTCACAACTACGATCTACACTAAACCCACTGACCGCAACAATGCCCTACATTTCTCAAGTTTTCATCCCAGCAACCTCATTCACAACTTACCTTACTCACAGTTCATCCGTATTAAACGGATCTGCTCTAACACGGGCGATAGCATGATGAAGATTGATGAACAAAAAGTAAAATACCATGAGCGTGGGTATCCTTCAACCATCATTGACTCTTGTGCACAACGAGCATTTACCAAAACACGGGAAGACTTACTGACACCATCAAATCGTGACAACAAAAAGAAGTTGGTCTTTATATCCAGATACTCTACCTGCTCCACAACCATTAAGAAGATCATTAATAAGCGTTGGGAACTATTAGCAAATGAAGCTGAATTTAACAACATCTTCAGTGAACCACCTATGCATGCATACACTAGAGGTCAAAACCTCCGTGAAATACTATCATCCACTAAGCCTCAATCTCAACCTGCTCGAATTCAGAAAGGTACCATGAAATGCCACAACTGCCAACACTGCAATAACATCATTACAGGTAACGTTCTAAAACATCCCACTACTGGTAAGGACATTGTACTACGACACACAAGTGATTGCAATACTTCCAACATCATTTACGGGATCAAATGCCCCTGTGGCAAGTTATATATTGGAAAAACTGAACGCAAAATGAAAATACGTCTAACGGAACACAAAAGTCGCATTAGAACTCAAAGCAAAAACTCTCCTCTGGCAACCCACTGGCTTGAAGCTAATCACTCCATATCTCAATTAAGATTCCAGATCATTGAACATGTGGAGCTACAACAAGGCACCAATAACCACCTTAGACTTCTCCAAAGGGAAGTCTTCTGGATTAAAAATCTGCACACTCTGGCCCCGACCGGTCTTAACGACCGGATGGATATGTCATGTTTTCTTTGACTGCAAAAACATCCCTTGCACCAATTAACATTCCCTAAGATTGAACATTTTATTCACTATATCCGTTTTTAAACTTTGTAACCATAATCTTTGATTTTGTGTCAGATTACCCCACAGAACATTTCAAACACCACGTAGTAGCTGTAGACATTGATCATATTTTCCTAAAACGCAGTTCGATGCGCACCTCATTACCCGCGTGTAATCTCCATCGTAGATTATTCCCTTGTTTAGATTTGTGTCATGAGATCATGAGTCCGTAAGATCTACCCCTTCGGTTTTGAGGAAAACATTGCATATATACTTCACGCGCCTCTTTCCACCTTAATGGACTTCTCCATTTGTATCTTGCATTACTTTGCCGACTGATTTTAGTTTTGATATTCTGCGTTTCTCACGATTTCTCCCACATTGTTGTTTCTTTCACCACGTTATGTCTCCGTTCCAACATGGCCCCCGCACAAACGTATAGAACATCCGCCTCTCAGATTTCACCTGAGCACATCGAGTCCGTTGTCAGTACCGGCGTCTTCCGGTGTTAGTCTCTGATTAAACTCCACCTATATAAATGCTTGTCACCCAGGCGTTCTCAACGTGTTCACTGGCAATCCCGAGACGTTTGTTATTCCTTTCATGAAACATTCTCAGGTGAGACTTCCACGATGCATTTTCGGAACCTTTAGACTATTGTTGCAGCGTGTTAACGTCCCCGCTTACGTACTCATTATATTCGATCTTCTCTTTTCTCTCTCTTTTTTACATGCAGTCTACCATCGTATCCACGAAGGTAAGACACCAGTTCTAAAATCTAATGGCAATGTCCTTGTGCGTACAAATCTGAATGATATGCACGCTATATTTTGCTTGTAAACTCACACGCGGCATCATTATTTATTTTTCCAACAGTTTCTCAGCCGAATATCGCCATTAAGGTACGAACAAAACTCGTATATAGGCAAATTCACTTGCGTGTTATTCTACACAGCATGCACGTAGAGTTGTGTTTATTCAACTCGTTATCAGTTTAAATATGGTACTGTCATTTTCTCTACAGCTACACAGTTGATGAACTCACTCAAGGTATGAATAGACCTTTTTCTTTTGGAACTTGATACCCATTTCTGCTCCATTACATCAGGACCTCAGTTTTGATCACCTGCACTAATACATACCGGTCTACCCTTTTATTCTTTTAGACACATACGCTTTTCACATCCAGTGAACATCCAATTACACAGCCAAACAGGTAACTTGTTGTAAAATACGTCTGTCCAGTATCAGAGTTATTGAGACCGAGCCTTCAACACATGATCCTAACTAGAAATATGGTTCGCTTTATTTTTCAGATTGGCCCCTGACGAAGGAACCGGCTGGTTCCGAAATGCATTGGGCATTTATTAAATTTTTCTGCTGTGTATAAACTCTTATGTTAATGCAACATGTCTAATACACATGATTTGGTAACAAATGCATAATTGATTGTATCAAAGTTATAATTGAGTGTAACCACGCTATTCTTGTACAAATGACATTAATTTGTATTGGGATAAACTGTCATATGTTTGAAAACTGTTATACCTAATAACCACGTACAAAAGTGCAAAGTAAACTATGATTTAACGTTGAAAATTAAAAACAAAAGTTTCATACAAACCAGTGTCAGGAAGGACACTTTGTGAACAGTGCTCAGTTGCATACAGGTTCTCAACCTGTCAATACCTGGTCTTGTTTACAGTAGGAGAGGACAAACTCCCACAGAACTGATGCACCACTGTCTTCTTACGATTGATAATTACCGTTTATCTGTTCACAACTAAGGAGTGCTCTCCCCACACAAAAACTGTTTCACGATGCCCACTACGGCCACTCAGCCCTAAATAGTTATCCGGAGGATGTTGTTATGGTCTTTATAGAGTTCTAATATGAAACAGAACTGCACCCGTGAAGAAAAAAAAAAGCATAGATAATATTTATTTTGTATGTAGTGTTTCCTGCCGGATTTCATCCACATCAATGCGCTAGAATGACAGATGTTTATATTGGAAAATCAATGTTACTCCATATATCATCCACTGAGAAGAGCTAAACTCGCCCTGTAAGTATTCAAACACGTGCATTGCAGTAGTTCCACAATTTACTATGATATTAACTGACTTGGAAAGTCAAAAATATTTTCAAAGAGAAATCGGATACCGTTACCCTTTTCGTGTAGGAATAATGCATTTTCAATCACCAAAACAGTCATATAATTTTATTTTAAACACATTTTTAAATATTAGCATTGAAACTCTGAATACATGTTATAATAAAACTTCGTGAGTTGGACACTGATTGATTGACAAGACTTGAGTGTGGGTCACTCGTTCAACAAGCATTGGCATAGCCAATAGGTCTCGCCTTTGGGACCTTATAAGTGTTTAGCCAAGCAACAGTTGCATAACTAAATACTTATAAGGTCCCAAAGCGAGACCTATTGGCTATGTCAAGCGGCTGCGAAAGTGATCGCGATCAAACATCAAATCGACCGTGCGGCCGCAAAAGTGAAAGTAAGCTGAGTCAAGCGCGGCGCGCGTGCCCGCGCACATGCACTGTAGCTCTAGACTGGCCTGGTAGCACTTTTTGGAGCCCTCACAAAATGTCTCGCCAGACCAGCGCATGCGCTGGGTCAGGCGAGACCTAATAACTGACAAGGTAAACTCCTGTTTTTTCGGACGCCTTTGAAAGCAGTGTCAGTTTAGATGAGTAATAATATTCCACAATGTTTAGTGAAAAGCATCCATATTAAAAAAAGGGCCGTGATCATGCTGGTAGTTATAAGACAATTAATTATCCTCCTCCCTGTGCAAGTTTGATATAATAGATTCCATTTTGGCAAGGTCTATTCCTGCTTCCCTTACATCAGGTATAGCCGTCCGGTAACTGACACGAAACCCTCGTGTGTGATTGGATGGGCAGCCTCGCCTTCTAGAGCCTGAATACACCAATCAAAATGCAAATGGTGAACAGGTAATTCTGAAGTCAACTGCGAGCACCAGAGGACCCTCTTCAGAGATAAGAGCAGCCCCTGAGCACCGCCGCCTTCGCTTTTCTCCTCCCCTCTGAGTGCAGTCTGCTGACTGCAGGTTTCTTTATACTCAGAAGGCTTCAGATAGGAGCCATGAAAAGAGGGCCCACTTTTAATTACTAGTGCGACTGGGTACAAGCAGGCCCAGGCCCACTTTTTATTTAAATATTTTATTTTTAGGTCTGGTCTTGAGTCATCTCGGTCTCATGTTTCGAACAAAATCATAACAAGTATTGGCAAAGACAATAGGTTTGCCATCGGCTGGCAGCCTTTTTACTTTGTCAATGCTTTGTTGCTTTGCTTTCATCGTGGTTTTTGTAAAACTTTATTTTTGAGGGAGCTGCTGGGCCAATTCTGAAAATTATATAAAAAAACAGAACGCATTGTCACTGTCGCCCCTGCTCGCACTGCGGGGAACTACTTTGTATGTGGATGTGCTCTTTGTGAAAGGGCTGAATACTGTCTCTGGCAGTGACATTAGCCAATGATTCAAGTGAACGGTCCCATTGCCCCATGCTGTATGTTGTAATAGACAGAAGGAAAATGTGAATATCATGACAACAAACAGTAGTTGAAGCATGCTGGCTGAAAGCTCCTATAACTAATTATAGAATACATTTTATTTTAGTAAAGTTACTTGGATGTGGCTCGTGCCAGGCTTAATACAAATGCACAACATTTGTATATACATACAGGGGCTTTTTATTAGCTCTCTTCATTCATTGATTTGTTTAAGTGTTATTCAGATCGTATTTCCATCTCAGAGAGCCTAAAGCAGGGTTCTCCAAAGTCAGTCCTGGAGGGCCAGTCCATGCCAGATTTTAAGCATATCCCCATTGAGATAAATGCAGTTATTTTTTTTAAAAAACTGACATGGATCCAGCCCTCCAGGACCGACTTTGGAGAACCCTGGCCTAAAGCATGGGCAAGTGGTAAGCCTACTTTAGTCACCAGCTGTTTTGATGAACGTTTGTACTTGCACATGTGCTGATCAACTTAAAAGGCAGTCCACTTAAGTGCCAAGGCTGGTAGACCAACTCTGTTTTCTGCTTTTATTTCACATTTTTGCTATTTATTTTTGTAACTGGTCATTTTTTATAATTTTTTGAGATGGCACCATTTTTATGTATTATTACTTTCACAGTTTTAATCTCTATTGCATATGTTCACAAAAACAGAAATTTTTAAAAAAACATTAAAAACATTGCAGGTTTGGCCAGGCCAAACCTTCTGCTTTAAAAATGTGTTTATGAATAAAGTATTTCTGTCAGAAGTATAGTGTTTAGTAACAAGGAAGTGCATTAGATCATAAGATCACATATATAGTGCTGAAAAGTGTGAGGAAAACAGTGACAGTGGGAAACAGTATTTTGGTGAAAAATGCATAACTGAGTGCAGTGTTCAGCCTGCACCTCGAATACTGACCACTGGCCCTGCTTGCAAAGAATGTACTAGTGATAGAAATGCTCAGAGTTTCTAACTGAGCATTAAAACATTGGAATGTTGAGCACTCCATTGAAGACAACGGAGTGCTCCGGACTTTTAATGGCTGGTAGAAGCCCGGAGCAACAAAATTCCAATGTTTTTTCACAGCTGTTGCTATGAACAAAGACCTCATGGAGCCAGAGGTGATTTCAACCCGCTTGGGCTCAGTGAGGGTTTTGTTTTACAAATTAGAACATTCTTTATGGGAAGAATGTTCTAATAGCCTCAGCCTACCGTAGTGGGCTCTACTAGTAATTAAAGCCTGCTCCCTTGTTAAAAGCCCTCACCTTCAGCTCAGGCCTTAAAACGCTGGAGCGGGCCTTTAATGGCCCCTAGAGCCCACTACGTGGGCGTTTAAGGCTATAATAAACAATGGGTCATTCTTCAAGAAGATTCAATTGGACTCTCCACAGACACTTGTTTAGGCAAAGAACCATTGAATTTTCCACCCAAGAATCTCATGTGGGCATTGTCTCTCTAGACGTAGGGTAAGAGAGTCCAATAGCCGGAATATGTGATGCATCCTCAACCTGGACAACCTTGGGCTAGCAGAGGAGGAAACTGTCCACCACAAAGCTGTTACTGTGACATGTCATTTTGGAGATGGTCATGGTCCATGAACTTGGAAGACTGACAACAACTGCATGGTCCAGACAACAACTGCAATGTCCATGGAGGAAGGACTATATCAAGCATGCACTTTGTGAAAATGTCTACTAAACGATGGATATGATTTTAGCATGAGAGGGTCCAAAAGCCGCAGCCACTAAGCCAGTTCTACAACACCATTGACAGAAC
Organism: Triturus cristatus; assembly: GCF_964204655.1. Taxonomy (NCBI): domain Eukaryota; kingdom Metazoa; phylum Chordata; class Amphibia; order Caudata; family Salamandridae; genus Triturus; species Triturus cristatus. The sequence continues at coordinate 48,493,531 of NC_140584.1, forward strand.
AAATTGCTGACATATAATTCAGATGAACTGAGATATTTAAGTAAAGAAGCAGCTAGATGTGCAAAAGAGGCTCATGATAAGCTTGAAGATTTAGCACAAGAATTTAGTATTGATTTGCACAAAACAAGGAGCTTCCATGAAAACTACAAAAAGGAATTGAGCTTGGTAGAAATAGAAAACATGGGTCCATTGACTAACTACTTTGCACTCTGTGACCATGGCATGAGGTCCATCACTCAATCTGTTCTACGTTTCAGCCTGTTCATGTCCCTTCTTCAGTGTTGGAAAGATACACCTTGTTTTTATCCTCACACCACATTATAGGTTCATTTCAGCTATTGAGGCCTCTACCTTAAATCATTCCTTATTCCTCCATTGTTGCATGCCAAGTCTACTCTCTGCAACTCCCTGGCACTGCCCTCCCAGGCAGCCCTTTCTGTGCTAGGCCGGGGTTGTAGGTATTCTCTTCATCCCTCACATCATTCATTGGGTTACTTACTACTGTACAACATACATAAAATTCACCGCCTCTCTAACGTTCATCATCCTATTCACCAAGGCCCCAACTGCAATCTTCAGTGCACTCCAAAACTTGGACATGGATTGCATGCCCATGGAGGAAACCGGGTCGTTGGCAGTCCATGGATGACTTGTACAGTTTTCTGTACTGTTTAACTAACATTTGCCCTTCCACAGGTATACACAATGAATCTCGTTTGCTCCATGCATGTATTTTCCATTTGGCTTTCCGTTTATGCCTTCTTCTGTATTTTTGTTCCATGGGTATGCACGCAGTTGACTACTGCCTTCCATTCTAGGTGTCCTCCGATTTGTTGGCCCCCGCTTAGCCATCTCTATACAAATATCATCTTTGTGAGTGAGGCACCTACCTAACATCAAAGTGGGGAACAACCTGTCCTCTGTAGTAACTACTATTTCTGTTCTTTTCTCCATGGCTCAAGATGACTTCCCAAACCTTCTCCAATCCATTCCCAAAGAGTGGTGAGATGGACACGGTTGCAGGGCCGGACTGGGAACCAAAACCGGCCCTGGCAAAGTGCTCGCCCCCCCCTCCCCCCAGAGTTGGGGGTGCTGCCAAGCTCTTTGCCAGGGACGGTTTTCGGCCGATTTTGTTACAGGGCCGATTTTGCAGCTATGCTGCAAAAACGGCCCTGTACCAAAAACGGGACCCAGGGGCCCAAAACCGGCCTCCATCCGTGCGGCCCACCGAGGGGATTGCCCGGTGCCTGCTATGGCCAGTCCGACCCTGCACAGTTGTTACTCTCTGAGCACCCAGAAATCTGAAAGTCCCCTTGCAGGAGTTTGGTAACACACCGCCCAGCCATGCTTCACCAGGAACCATGCTCTCTGAGGCACATTTCCAGATCCATTCATACCAAGCGTTGCTGCCAGTGTGTCTGACCTCTAAGCAAAAACGAATTTTGCCCCATTCGTGTGACCTGCCAACGAGTCACACCTGTGGCACAGAAAATGCTAAACAAATGCTTTTAGAGTAACATGAAAAATGTGATGCTTATAGGGGAAATCTAGAGGCTCTTAGCAGACAGTATCCTAGGCGGCTGTCTTGCACCGCCTTACTGTAGCATCGGTCCCATGCACGCCCCCACGCGCAGCCTAATGCTTCAACTCTTCCTGATGGGGGAGAGGGCCCCTCTTGGCCCCGAAGCCTGTAATATGTTCCAGTGGCGGAGCAGGGCACGGGGAGGGCACCACCGGGGGCTGCCGCTTTGTAATGCAGCTCGGCAGTAATCTGTCACTCGGCGGAGGGTAATTGGAGCCGTCCGCCATGCTGAGAAGAGGCTCTCTGGGATTGCATACGCTGGCTCTGATGGACGGTGGGAATACAGTTTCCATCACACACTGTGTAATCTCCCGGCTTAATATGATAAGGGGCCCATCCGGTGCCCGCGCGGTGCAGATGTGCAGAATGGGACAGATCGCTGCGGGCACAGAGATGGATGTTCAACTCTTGGTTACAACAGAGCGCGCCAGGCAAGCTTTTAATGCCGATATTATGGCTCTCAGCTGGGCGAGCACGCGAGGCACCTGGGCAAATTACAGGGCCCACCTGAGCCTCCCAGCTCTAAGCACAAACACGTCACATGTTCATAGCCATGACAAATTGCTCCAATCGCAGGCTGCTTTTCTACACAGGCAGCAAAACGGGCATCTTATACGGATACACACAGGCTTATGGTGCACAAGCGGTGGGGGTAGGGTGGTGGTGCATGCCGGATTTAAGAATATACAAATGAGGTAAATGCACGCATAATTAATCTATATGGGGACTGTGTAAATCGAGCACAGACCTAGCATTTTTAAATCAGAGGTGGATACGCCTTAGACACACAGTGGTTTCCCTCTTACCATCACCGCTCTGCGTGTACGTCTACAAATGGAGCAACCGGGACTTCTTTAAGTGGAAAACAACATTTGGGAAAAAAACAACTTCAGGAAGAATTTTTTATGAACTCCTAATAATACCACCAATGTCAAAGTTGGTGTGGATTTCAACAAAAAAAACAGTTGGTGAAAAAAAAACCTTTGGTTTTGCAGCAGTGGGTGAATTCTGGAGCGAAATAAAGTTTTTGAATAACTTTTGTTTGCATATTAAAGATGTGAAGTCTTGTAAAAGTGACGCACTCCGCAGTTTTTCAAAATTATGATTATTTTACATTCCCAAAACTTTGACGGCAAATTGCACTTGTGCATAGTTATTGCACACGTGTGAGGTTAACCTACAAATCTTAAAAGTTACGCTTGTACAGACATAGCCTGAGATCTTATTTGCACAGCGTCGGTGATGAGTTTGCATAAGAACAGCTTTACGATCTTACATGCACTACTAAAGGGTCAGACGCTTGGTGCACAGGCACAGCTTTGATCCTTCCATGCACAACTGGAGTATGTTACTGACACGGGCTTTGGTGCATCCTCTAGGCAAAACACAACTTGAGTGCATCGCTGCACAATCAGTGTTTTATGTTCTCTCTCTACAGGCGCACATTGGGTGGATGAATTCTGGAGCAAAATAAAGTTTTTGAATAACTTTTGTCTGCATATTAAAGATGAGAAGTCTTGCAAAAGTGAGGCACTCCGCAGTTTTTCAAAATGATGACTTTTTTACATTCCCTAAACTTTGACGGAAAATTGCATTTGTGCATAGTTATTGCACACGTGTGAGGTTTGATTTGAAAGCTACGCAGGTCCACGCATGCGCTGGCTGCACTTCTTTGCAAAGGTGCTGCATCAGTGTCTTAACTACACTGGAATAGCCTATTTGGTTAGCTTATATAGGCACCGATTATGTGTCTTGCTAAAAAGGTACAGATGATATCTTGCATACACTGATACAACCTCAGTTACTTACCTGCACAGTCAAATATTGTGTATCAGACTGGGTGTACATATCCACAGATAATCACAGTGAGAGCATCTTACACAGGAAGGTATATAAAGAAGCACACCTGACTCCTGCGAAGGTTCCCAGGATCATTTGATCAGTCAATTTTCACTCTGTTCTAGTTTTTCCTTGCTAGGAAAAAGAAGACATCTTGGACAGCAAATATCTGTGTAATACAGACATCTCAAAGATGTGCCTCCCAGAGTATGTTAGAGATGGTTCAAACATTGTAACTTACCGTGATGTTGAACACATCAATTTGAGAAACGTTCTTATCAATGTAAGTCAGTGGACAGTCTCAGACAGTGTGATTGACAATCAGTAACAAAAATAATTATGCGATATTGCCTCAAAGTCCAGTGTCAACAGTAGAGGGTACTGAAATGCCCATCAAGCTTTACAACTGAAGAAGAGAGATTGTGCAGCTCCTTCTTGTGTTTTCGTGAGAAGATTGTGGTATAACCCGCACATAAAGCAACCTGAAGTATGAACTACAGACAAATCAATGTGGAGCAGCAAGAATTCAAAATCTTAACAGTACCGTCAGGGATTTAAGCTTTATCGTTTTTACGCAATCAAATGTCAACCGGGATGTTTTTGGGTAAATCTAAGAAACAGAAAACGTTATGAAGGCAGTGCTACCAGAACAAAACAGTCGTTTCTACAGAAACTAATTTTGGCATAAAACCATCTACGAAGGAGAAGCACAATCTAGTATCAGACTTGGTCCTCCATGCAGGGTCATCACCAAACTATTTTGGCATTGCAGTCTGTGCGTGCAATTTTAAACTGCCATTTTGACTTGGCAAAATATCCTATGGCAATCATAAACCTTCCTTTCATGCATATAAGTCATCCCTAGCATAGGCCCTCCAAAGCCTATAGGACAGAGAGCAGTGTAGTTAAAAAGTTGGACATGTACTTTTAAGTTCTACATGTCCTGGTAGTGAAAAACTTTTAAAATCGTTTTTTGCTCTTGCAAGGCCTAGGACAACATTGGGTTACCTTATTACATTTAATATGTGATAACTTTCAATTGGGAGCAAGTAGGAATTTCGAGTTTGGTGTCCAAAGAATTGTAATTTAAAACCATCTTTAATGGTAAAATTGGATTTTAAGTCACAATGTTTTGAAATGATACTTTTAGAAAGTTGGCATTTTCTTGTCCTAACCACTTGGTGCCTGCAGAGTGTATCCTGGGTCACATGACTAGGTGTAGCTGGCAGTTGGCCTTTTTGTGTTACTCCCAGACAGTGAGACAAAAAGGGAATAGGTGTTGGCAGGATGGTCCATCTCTGACTTGATGGAGCGGTGGGGGTGTCACCTACCACACACGCACATTACAAAGACTCTGCCTTAGCAGTTTTTTGTGCCCAAGGCAAGCTGGGGCCAAGGCAGTGAGGCAGAAAAAATTTCAAGCGCCTCTGTTGGGGGAGCACTCTAGAAGGGGGAGGGATCTTTAAACCCTCTTCAAAGTGGGCCCCAGGTATAAATAACGGACCCTGAGACCCAACTTCTGGGCCTGTGGATTCTATAGAAGAAGGCCATCCTGCTTCTCTACTATTTGAGAGCTGCCTTTTATGTTGAGAAGTAAGACTGATCCTGCTGCTCCCATCGTAGGATGAGAGACTCCAAGGGTCCTTTATGATCTACAGGGACATATCAAGCTCCAGAGACCTCTCTGCAACTGCCCAGCTGACCTGCTGCAATCAGGGCCGGACTGGGAACCAAAACCGGCCCTGGCAAAGTGCTCGGCCGGCCCCCCGGGGCTTGGGGTGCCACCGAGCTCTTTGCCAGGGCTGGTTTTAGGCCGATTTTGTCACAGGGCCGATTTTGCAGCTAGGCTGCAAAAACGGCCCTGTAACAAAAACGGCCCCCAGGGGCCCAAAACCAGCCCCCACCCGTGCGGCGCACCGGGGGATTGCCCGGTGCCCGCTACGGCCAGTCCGGGCCTGGCTGCAATGGACCTGCCTGAGCCCTGCTATGTTCTGAGTACCTGATCCCCAAGTGGTGCCTCCCCAGGGCCTGGGCCCTTGGCTGGAATCACAGGGGGCTCCGCCTGGTCTAAAAGAAGATTCCACCAAATCAGACATGACACAAGGTCCACGAAGTCTCACTGCACAGTTGCTATCTTCATTGTAACCAATGCAATGCAAAGCCCTGAAAAGCCATGCAGCACAGCCCCCAGCCTCATCGGAATTGACACCAAGCCTCGCTGCACAGCTGCAGCTTAATCAGAACCATTGCGGGCAGCACAAGCCTCACAAAGCCTTGCTGCACAGCTCATCAAATCAAACACACAGCTACACAAAGCCCTGCAAAGTCTCACAGCTTTACCGTGAGAAAAAGGTGACTGCATGAAGCCCACAAACCAACTCCACCCAGAACGTGCACCAAGGACATACGTTACAAACCTCAGCAGGCCAATCTTGGTACTGTGCCTGGCCTGCGCTCCATGATGGTCGGCCTGAACTTGTGACATTGTCCCAGTCCAATGCAACAAGATACCTTCAGTTGGCGCCTCGCTCCTTTTGGCACTACTTTTATCTGAATATTAAACATTGTATATCTCCAGTTCTACCAATTGGATTTTTGTCATTTTGGTCTCAAATAATTTATTGAATTTTACTCTATTGTTTTAAATTGGTGTGGATTTTTTCTTGTTTTGTGTTTCCATTTAATTACTATTTGAAGGGCTGCATGCATTATTCACAAATTTCCTCAAAGTTAAGCCTGGTTGCTTTTGCGCCAAGCTACAAGATGATTTGGCACAGGTTAATTTGGGATTTGCTTGTGTTCCACCCTGACAAGAATTGTGTTTGCTGCTTGAGTAGGGGTTCACCACCCTCAACCAGTAAACCAATTTCCTACACACAGGGATGGAAATGTTTGTGTGGGTCAAAGTAGATTTTGGGATAACAAATCTAATTACTGGAAAGAGATAATTTAAGGAGGATGCCACACCCTTACGGTCAGAAGCCTCTGACTTAGCAATACCTCCAAGGTCACTGAACACAAGACACTAGGCAACTTGTTGCATCAAAAAGGGGGCATTAGAGTATCCCTCTTGGCAGTCTCTGGTGTATGGAAGAATTTAGTCTAAAAACACCACTCAACGTTTGGTACTGATGGAGATCTTACAATCCTCACAAGAGAGAGAAAGGTAAGTTGCGTGGAGCATGAGCACTGCCGTGAGAGAAGTGACAGCTATAAATGCAGACAAGAGGAGAGAGGAGTCTGTGCAGTGACTAATGACACCTTCTATTGCGGAGAAGCAAGTGATAGGCTGGCCGGGGCAGGGCTTAATTACAGCAGCATTTAAACGACGAGCGGCCCCATGATACATGAATGATTAGCCCTAGATTGCTGAGCGGGACGATTTTGCATCATTATGGTAATTACGCTCTGAAGCAGTTTTTGCTGACTGCAACACTACCAGTTTTCTACCTTTTGTTTCAACTGAATAGATATTTTTCTCAGCTTCACACCACGGGAGCTCTTCTTTAAAAATCTGTTCCTTGAGGGCTTATTCACTTTAGTCTTGTCCCACCAAATTCAAGAGATCTCTCATGCTGACCACCTCCAAATTCTGGTATAATTTCTGTCTCTCCATCATTCCCTGTGGGCTTGAATCTACCCTCTAAGATATTAACTACTTAACATGGCCCTTCTAGTAATATTTTCAGAGCTCCATAACCCCTGAGGCTCCAAAGATTAGCTGTGGTCTGAGTGCCTCTTAGGTCCTCTTGTCATATCTCTTCCTGTGTTGCTATCATCTGCATCAGTATGGACAGCAGCCCGCCTTTCAAGCTACTTCTCTCTGATAGTTTTGTATTCAATGCACACGCCTCTGCTTCTCGTCCAGGTTGTTTCTAAACCCTTTCTTCAACGTGCTCCCATTGTACCTTTGGGATACACCTGTACCTCTATTTTTACATTGCTAACTGCTATGATATCTGATCAATTGTTCTTGTGCCAACAGGTGAATGACACATGGCCTCCTGCCAACCTCTCAAGCCTCCAAACTCACAGGTTTAGATAACTTCTCTATGGACTAAAGCCTCTACAAATAGTGCCAATTATCAGGGGGTGTGAAGTTAGGGAAGTATTATATTTGTGAAAATATGCTTCTTATGCAAAATAAATTTTGCCAATATCGAATAAATTTCCACGCGGTGAAGTCTGAAGTTAGATACTGTAAGGAAGTGGTTCGCCCAGAACACGTCTTATTTGTAGAGAAACTATATCTTGGCAAGACATACCACCCTGAAAGTCTTTTGCAGGAAACAATCTTACTAAATTTCTGTTTTGCAAAGTGTTAAAAATTAAGCACATTTCAAGTAACTCAAATTTGTGAATTATGCAAAATGATGCCGGTTTGACAATATTTTTGCATAGGCTTCACTTACGCCTCTCAATATTTTACCTTGAATCTTCTTCCAGTAGCTTTAAATATTATCCAGATGCTTTCTAAACACCCTATTCTTTTCTCTGCTCTTCTACTTCTCTCTGGAGTCGAGATCAGTCCCCCACTACTTTCCCTGGTTCACGTGCTCCCCTCTGTACCCAAGGCACTGACCTGAGAACTAAGCACGCTATATTCATGACTTATACATTTACAGATGGCAATACTTAAGTGCTACTAGGTGGAGCTCAAATCTGATTACATGAGTATATGCAGCATAGACTTAAACTAATCACCAAGATGGCCGATGGAGAGGAGCTCTGCTATGGAGCTCCTGGCTAGGGATCAACATATGTTAAAAATCCCCAGTTTGGCCCAGCCATCCGTTGCTCTACTATCTCTATGCTGCATGATGTGCCAGATGAACATAGAGAAACAGCAAGATCAGGCGCAGCTCCAGTTCAGACTAGGACACTGACCTACCAGAGGTGAACTGGAATATCTGCCGCTGCAGCCCTTCTGAGAAACCAGTTGACCATCCGGCTGGTTATGCCGCTGTCTACTGCAAGTGGTGGTCCCAAAACACCCAGCTTTCCATACCCCAGTGACAGTGGGGCTGGAGATGAAACTGTGCAGACCAGGTGAGTAGCCCCCAATGCTCATGACCTGCACATACTGGCACTGACCACCGGCTACCGGAGTGTTGGCAGTGTAGGTGCAAACTGCAGGCTGCCGGAGTTTGGACCAGTTGCTGCCACTGTGAACTCCTTGTCACACAGTGTGGCCCAGCATCTCATGACCCGCACAAATGGGCAGTGCCGGCGACTGGAGCGTCAGACTGGCTGCTGGTCATGGCCGCTGTGGCAGCTGGGGCTCCATATGCCACCCTGTTTGCAAGGCATGCCTTGGTGGTAATCATCGCGTGATAGTGCGGCAGGACCGGTGAAATTAGGGCATGTGAGCAGCGATGCTTTCAGAGCGAGCTAGCAAGCAAGCTGACTCCCATCTCACATAAATCCATCGGCTGCTAAGGGGAATATATAACAGTGGCAAGGCGCCTGCTTCTCCCCAAAGGGAATCTCACTCAAGCTGCCACGTTGCACAGTAACTTGATGGCCAAAGTGTGAGAGCCCCTTTCTTCCGCACATGAGCATGCCCTCAGCGCCTTACACACTCCACCACTGCACCGCTCCCCAGGATGCTTCCCTACCCTCAGGATTGTTTCCTCAATTGGCACTGTGCAGAATCAGGGAGGATAATAACCCAAGGATAGGATTGAGGTCCGAGAACCAATTTCAGACTTGGAGTTAAACCACTCCCCCCTCCTTACCTAAGGACTAGAAAACAAAAAAAGGACTCATACACAAAGAAAATAAAAAGAGGACCACCAGAAATCTCACCCAACAAAGATAAGTTGTAATAAAAATAGAACCAAAATGGGGCACCCATGTTATTTTGATGGTTCCCTCTGTACTGTAATACAAATTAAACCGACACATGGATAACTACTTGACAGCTAGCTGATCTCCTCAGATATAATCAAGTCCTTATACCTGGTAAACTTCTCCACTCACTTACCAGAATACATCTATCCTGACAAACCGCTTTAATTTACACAACTTTATCCTACCCCACTCTAATCACAACCTGAAGAGGATATTGGACACTCATAAGAACACTCTGACATAAACTTCCATCTCTGCCTGCCCTTTCAACGCAGACAAAACACTGACCCCTAAACCCAGTGATCTGCACATAATACACAGTACTCCGCCTTCATCTCGACAAGGACCTGACTGACCGGAACATTCATGATGGCCTACCCTACCCTGAAACCCACGACTCTGCACTTGAGAGATATGGTCCCAACTCAAAAAATTCAACCACAACCTTCGCAAACAACTTCCAGAAAAACTGATAACCAAATCCAAATTCAGTGCCAGCAACGGCATTAAAAAAATGGACTTTATTTTCTACACAAAACGCCCTACAAAATGGAGAAACATCTTACTTCTCCACCTACAAGTTACACAAATAAGCAAATTCCCTATGGAACTAAACTTTCATTGCCCCCTGCCAAAGCTTTAAAGGGGAGATCTCCATACCCATCTTCAGGATGGGGAACATTCTAATTCAAACGGAAGACCATCACCTCACCATCTTTGACTATCACTTCTCTTCACTTCTCACAGTATTAATACAAGATGGTCCTGTGCTCCAACCACCCCACCCCCTTCTACCCCTCGCCGCTAACCTAGAACCTATGCACCTCCAGGACCCCTCTATCTCACTCCGCCCCATCCCCACTCCTTTGACACATGCCTTAATCAAGAAAGCACTAGTTCAACCTTCACTGCACCCACCATAGATAATGCCACACCGTAACACAGCCCCATGTCGCACACACTAAGCTTGATAGCATGAGCCCCATTTCTAGATCAGCCCACCTCAAACACAATCCTGTCTCCTAATGTCGAACCCACCCTGCTCAAACAAACCCTCTAAATTTCTAACCTCGATGACACTCCCCCCACCCCCCTCCCAAATTTCACCTGCCTTCTATAGACACCAGACCCTCCGCCTGTCCACACTCACTCAAAATAGGAAGCCTCGATGACACACTTAGCCTGTTCCTGAGCCGAATAGAACAAAAACTTGATTCTCTAACCAAAGACATTTCAAATGTAAATAATGACCTTGTGATCCATGTCAAGCTAACACACATTTCCACTCCGAGAACAGAGCAGTCAACTCCCCTTATAAGATCTCCAGAAGACACACCTGCCGGACCTCCATTCCTTAGAGCCTCATGTGCCACCGACCCTACTGAGCTCTCAACCCCCTATCATCTATGGGAGCTGAATCACTCAACAAATCATACACCACAAAAACACAGCAAGTGGATCCCAAGCCTCCTACCATAATCCCTTTTAACTTGTGCACAAATAGAAACCCTTAAGTTAATATATGGCCCAGACCACCGGCTCAATGGACTACTATCCAGACACTCCACTCCAAAAGTAATAGTCCTAACTCCCTAACATGCATGCTCCTGAACAGCCAATCAGCAGTTAAATATGTCACGAAAATTGCTGAAACTATACTTGCTGATGGAATCGACATTGCATTCCTAAGTGAAACCTGACTTGATTAACACTCAACCCCTATACTAGACCTGCTCACACAACATCGCTTTTTCATCATCAGACAGGACAGGCCAGGATGTACTGGGCTAGAGAGCATCCAGAAAGAAGAAACCCAGCTTACCACCCAAGAGACCATGAATTACTCGATCTTTGAATACCTCTGACTCAAACTCACAACCAAATGCAACAAGCCTACCAAACTCCACACCATCTACCACCCCCTGGTGATTGCGCAATATTCTCTGAAGAACTAACCGACCTAATAACACGGTTCTCCCCAACTGGCACCAATGATGTGTTCCTCTGTTGCTTCAATCTACACTGGAATTACGCAGAAGACCCACGTTCCATAACCTAAGTCTTCATGCTATAAGTGACTTCAAGCAACTTTGCAATGAACAGACTAACAATAAGGGCACTACTCTAGATGGGATTATTACTAGAAGTCAGTTTGTCTCTATTAGATCCATCGCGCCCATCGACTGGATGGACCACCATCTAATACTGTTCAATCTCAAGTCCTCCCCCTATCCTACCAAGCCTCATTGAACAAGCACACACACTGGGTAGGGAATATCAAACAAATTCCACCAACAGAGCTGGAATCCAGGATCAGTGCCCAACTACATTTGCAACTTCTCCTTCACATCCTAGATGACCTCGCTGCCCACTACAGCGCAACGATGACAGACGTTCTTGACCAAATGTCACCTCTCAGACTAAAGCGTTCTAGAAAAACCTAATCTAGATCCTGGTTCAACTCCAATCTTAACAAAGAGAGGAAACATCAAAGACACATGGAAAGGCTATAGAGGCAGAACCCCTCACCGGCTTACCTCTCACTCATAAGGGCAGATGGGCTCTCTTACAGGAAACATCTTTAGGGAGGGGAAAAGCCTCTTTCTTCAGCAAAAAATTTTATGTTGCAAAGAACAGACCAAGGGAGCTCTTCAACATAACAAAACAGCAAACTACCTCACCTCCCATCACGAAAAAACAACCCCCAGCGAACACTGTGAAGAAATATCCAACTTCTTCACAGACAAAGTTGCAAAAATGGAACAATCCCTTATCCAAGACACAAGTCTGACATCCCAGCCTGCCTGCTCCATGAACTCACAGGTTACCACAGAAACTCCTCCTCAAGACTTAACTAAGGACCAATGTGCCCTTACAATAACTAAAGACAACAATGAATTCCTACAACCAAACAACAATGTTATGTGGACTAATTGCAAACCTATGACAGAAGGAGAAGTCTTCAATGTTATCGCTCACTTCAAGCCCACATCACACACTTCCGATCCCCTCCTATCCTCTCTAGTACAGAACCTCAACCATGTCATCTCCCTGGCTTGGACAAAAATCATCAACGTCTCTCTCTTATCAGGCCATGTACCTGACTCCCTTCAATGTGGCCAAGTTACACCCATCCCATCAGGGGTTGACCTCAATAACTTCAATAACCCTAGACCTATAGCAAACCTTACTTTCCTAGCCAAAACAATGGAGAAATGTGCCCTGCTACAATTCAACCAACACATAGATAAATTCAACCTCCACAACACATTCCACTTAGGATTCATGAAAGGCTGTAGCACAGAAACTGCGATGCTCAATGTTCCAGATGATATTCACAGATGCCTAGATGAAGGTGACTGCTGCCTCCTAATCCCACTCAATTTATCGGCAGCATTTGATATGGTAAACCACCCAGTTTTACTCGAGACAATCAAGAACCGCGCTGGTATTAACGGCACAGTCCTGAGATAGTTAACCTCCTATCTACAACATCGATCTCAACAAGTAAAATTTAACAGCTCTCTCTCAAAGCCTACTCCTGGTCTACAAGGCTCAAACCTCTCTCCAGCTCTTTTTAATCTCTTCATGGAACACCCTCAGTTATTCTGAACCAAGCAGGGATCAATTGTCACCTATATGTTGACGACACTCAACTCCTCAACAAAATTCAATCACCCAGTGACATCCAGCATGTGAATGTCACTCTGACTAAGACACAAACATGGCTGAATACCAACCACCTAAAGCTGAACCCCCCAAAAACGGAACTACTACTACTCTGCTGTCTAAAAAATAAAGCGTTACCAATGCAAGAACGGCTCAAGCATCTGGATGCACTAAATTGCTCTCTCATTTTCCAACTCTGTAAAGTCCTTCGGCATCACCCTGGACAAAAACTTTGTCAATGAAGGAACACATTAATATTTCAGCCAAAGGAGCGCTTCTACGCACTAAAACACCTCAAGAATATCAAATCACTTATCCACTCCCAACAATATTAAGACAGTTGTGCATTCACTGTCCTCCCAAAAACTTGACTATGGCATTTTGTACTTTTTATGGTCACCCTCACAGAAAGTCCAAAATGTCACCTTGCCCCCTTAAGAGCTATTGTCAATGCGGCTGCCAGGTTCTTCACAGGAACTAAACAGTTTTATCATATCTCACTTGCCCTCAAGCTTCTTAACTGGCTCCCCATTGAAGTAAGGTGTGCCTTCCAAACATCTTCTTTCACCCACAAAGTCATTCATACAAAAACCCCAAGTACCTAGAATCAAAAGTTTATAGAGCAGGATAAGGAATGGCATTAAGAGAAGCTCCAACTCACTTCTTCTCATACCTCCCAATCAGAAGAAGACATCTTCCCAGTCGTGCTCTTTCTGGGAAAATGCGACTAGGATTTTGAACTCACTCCCCAAGGATCTCCACTGCAACCCCTCCTTTTCCTGCTTCAAAGTGGACCTCAAAGCTCTAGTACTCAACAACTACCTCAACACAAATACAAGCTGATCCACATTCCCAAAAACCCTACCCTCATTGACTAGACCTGCAAAGGCAGTAATCTGATTCGTTCAGTCTCTTTTCTGTTTCCAACGCCGTGACCTTACTGATGTTTTGTTACACACTTTTTGTGTTTATTTTACACTACCTCAATTCTGTATTTTCTATACTTTCTTTACTTTATTGTATTAAGACTGTTCTGTCCCACATGAATCCCCAAATGTACTTCGAGCAAACGTAATCATATAATATATAAAGCACTCTAATACCTTCGGTTCTAGCCAGCGCTATATAAAACTCAAATAAATAAAACTACATATAAAATAATCTGCCACAGAGCTGGGATGACAACAATTCTCTTCCATATCAGGGTGCCCAGAGGACTGTGTGGATATTAAGACATTCTGAAAAACTATGCAAAAAGCAGTTTCTCCTATCCACCCATACAGATATTTCTTAAAATGAATGGTCCCCCTCTTCCACTTCCAGTAACTCCTCACTGCTACCTATGACTAAGTTATATAGTGGGCTCCATTGGAAGCTTATGTCCTTTGGAGGCTATTTTTGTTTTTAAATGGAGAAAATAACAGCCACACTCACAGAGTAATAGTATATGTGCCTGCTTTGTGTGTGAAGGACCATACATTGAATGAGTACCTCTTAAATAGCGACAAGGTGGATAAAAATGCATAAGTAGTAGTCAATAAAAGAAGCCTTTAATGGCGAGCCTGCTCTTTTCATCGTTATAAACAATAAACCTTCAAGGTTTCCAAACCATTAGTGAAACAAGATGTTTCTGCCCTCAGTCAAGACACATCTATGAGTGTTTGAGACCCATGTAATTTGCTGTCACGTAATCACGATAAATTTCATGTATTTACATGAAAGGCAAGTCCATCATTTTGCGCTATATACAATTTTTGACCCAAGAACACATTTTGCCAAAAAAATTAGTACACAAACAAGTGTGTTGTTCCTGTACATTCGCAGTACATTTTTACTGTGACTGGAGATTAATTATGCAAAGTTGCACAACGGCGTGATTTTGGGAATTTCATGTAACAAGTGTAATGCAAAGTTCCCAAGATTATATCTGCATAATTCAATTTTTGCCCAGTCTTAATCTTAAAGTTAGGGGCATTCCTCGCGACTGTTCCTTTTCTTCCCATCACAGTCAGCACCCCAACAACATAGGGAAGCAGGAAGAGAATGAAGAAGAAAAAACTGCAAATTTACTGATATCAAGTTCTGTGGCATTGACCAGTTACAGAAGTAAAATTCTCATTCTAGTTCCAGCAGATCACATATCCTGAAATGTACATGACACAGAAACAACCGCGAATCTGGAGTCGTTTTACTATGCCACACAAGATCAGTGCAAACTTGTGGGTTTTGCGAATAAGCATTGATACTATGATGTGAGCTTGCCGGTGCCTATTTAAAGGTTTCAGCTAATGAGAATGGGCTACTAATGGTGTTTTTCCGTGGGCATCAGTCAGCCTAAATGTTATAATTAACCCTTAACACAAAAATAAGATTGTGATCACCTAAGAATAGCTAAAATGGCATATCAACTGAAGGTAATCAGGCTCTGACTTCCATTTGCTCTCATTCTTATGCTTGCAATGATGACTGAAAATGCAATCTAGGTCAGTTCTTAATTTGTAAAAAAAAAAAAAATGCCAGGGCCCTTGTTATGAGGCCATTGCAGCTTGCACCACCCATCGTTCCTGCCGCCACTGCCAATAACTGAGCCAACAAAACTGCTAACAATCACACTCCTACAGGTGTGACATTCAAACTATTCAAGGCCCCCAAACCTATAGGAATGGCTTGGGCAGCAAGTATTACTCATGTTTAATGTATAGTCAATTAACAAACAACTTGTTGTGATCCTCTCTAAATTAGACAAACAGCGCCGCCATCTGGCTGGCTGTTTTAACTTAAGTGCCTGTTTTGACAATTAAGTGCCAATAGCAGCACCGGAAGTCACCACCTCGAATTAATGATCGACTAGGTAAAATTCAAAAATATTATCAAACACTTAAAAAAATATGATGCGGTCAAGTTTATTTATGGTCAATGGACTTTAATTATGTGGAAAAAGTCAGGCATCAAACTTCAGGCCAGCTACAGCACCCCCATAAAACTAAATACATGAAGCCACCAGCTAGAAGCAAATAAACAACTCCAAAAATATGAGTCATGAAGTCATGGACTTTGACTTTAACAGAACCAATTGTCTTTAAAAAAAATGTCTTCCCGCTTAGGAGAACAGATTAACTGGTTGTCATCACGTTTTATTTCCATGTGATACCTTTTTGAGTTCTTCCCAATATTTCCCTTTACTAGTCTGGACTTCTTAGCAAATGCCATTGGCAGTTCGACCTTCTTGTATGCACTGCAAGAGTCTGACAGGCACCTCATTTAATTGACATCTGCTCCCTTTGCCATAGCAGTGGTTTTCTCCCACAATTGCATACCTGTATGTATTTTTGATTTCCTGAAAAATAAAAAGGCTTTCAAAATGTTAAGCACAGAACTATACGACTTCAATACAAATACAAGTATAAATCTGCATGTCCAGCATGCTTAGCATTATCCATTGAATACAGGGACTGACTGTTATGAGCATTGTTCTCTTGGCCCTGGGAAGAAAGAGTATCCCTGTCAGTCAGTGGTTCTTAAGCACTGCACATGCATTTCTAATAGTTTACTATGGAGCTGGACAGAGTTCTACAAAGTATTAAACTTGTCATGGCATTTGGCCTCTCTTTTTCTCAGTGGCACTAGTTGTTAGTTGATGCAGCTCTGGAAGTTTGATCTAAGGTAGTTGCCAATCAGAAAAAACAATCCCATAAAGAATAAATCTACTAACACTCATCACTCAATATTAACAGGGGTTCCACTCAAGTTCACAGTGATTAATTAAGGAGGGTATCAGCTATTTTGCAAGTTTCTATGTTCGGTTCACAGAGTATTCGGTGATTTAGTAGCCACGTCCCTTGGGGCAATTTGAGCAGTTCAGGGACAGAAGGTTGATGCTTGTGAGTGGTTTCCCAAAATCAATGTTGTTCAGTGGCATCAGCTGGTGCCAGAATGTCAATGTCCAGGGTCTCAAAACAGGCCTTCCGTCCTAGAGTTGTCCGTCACTCTGATGATGGGATTAAGTGACAGCTGTGGAAGGCATTAAAGATCAAGGCATTGTCTATTCTTGGCTTCAAAAGTAAAGTTACCAGATTTCTCCATGTCATAGTGGACCCATTGCTCTACTCTTGGTTTCTCCTTTTATAAACCCAAGTAATCTGGTAGTTTGCTAGAAGTAGGCATGTAGGGAAAGTACTGCAAACTAGGGGACACCTACACACTGTCTGGCATAAGAAAACCAAGACTCTACACCCAAAATAGAGATGCTGTTTAGGTTTTTCTAGAACCAGGAAGCTCACTTACAGTCTCTTATACAGTGGAATTCTGTTCAAAGTTTCGAGACCGCATTTGGTTAGGGAGCGCACCAGTTTTAATTCTGCAGGCAGTGGATGTCATCATCAGTTTTTTAATGTCCAATCTTGTTGTCAAGGCTGCTTTATAGCGATGAAGATGATCTTTATGATAACATCACAAATTAAAATGATGGACGGAGTGTTTAAACTTTTCAGAAACTCAACCCCAGTGATAGATCTGGGTTCAATTCATTGCTATTTTTCTCGCTACGTCAACCCAGTTTGGACCCAGCTGTATTCAAATCAGTCTTGACAATTCTCTCCAGGAGAACAATTCAGCCCGAACTGCCAAGTTAGGTCCTCTTTGGGCCGCAAACACGCATCATGGGACCTGTTTCAGGGTAGCACCCTTCATCAGCCAGGCTAACTTGAATCCAGTGCTGCAGTGAGCAAGAGACCCACGCCTGGGAATACCCTTAGCAGGGGCATAGGAAGGGGTGGGTATTTTGGGGAGCAGCGGCCTCCCCCCTCACTCTTACCTGAGGTCGCGCCACGGGCGGCAAAGGCTGGGATTGCCACGGGCAGCAAAAGGCCTAGCTACGTCACTGACCCTTAGCCACTTAGGGCGCACAGATCAACTTAACAAGATAAAATGATGGACAGAGTGTTGAAACTTTTCAATCACTCACCCCCAGTCACAGACCTTTATGATACCCTATGCATTTGCAAATGACAATTCATGTGCCAAAGTCAATGATTGCATTTAATTCAGCACACATCCCTGAGAATTAGTGTCATGTAGATACCTGACTAAGATTCCTCTGAGTGCCCTTTCTGATGCACTTTGACGAACCTGACCTATGGGTGGCAGTCCCAAGGAGGGAGTTGCCACAACCCATTTGAGACACCAATTATTGCCCTAGCTGGCGTAGCTTTGTCAGCTTCTTCGAGTATCCGGTTAGATTTACAGGTTTTTTGGTGAAGATGAGAAAATATTGTTAATCTTAATAATCAAAGCATACTCCTACGCTAAGGGCTTTCTTCTCCGGTCTGCTCCAAACAAAAACAACAAATAATTGACATTCACATCTTTGAGGGTGTGAGCCGCCCCAAAATAAGAAACCCTGTCGGTTTCCATGTCCTGGAATAATCATAATCAGAAGATCACTAGCATGCCAACAGCACAGTTATGAAACAAACACTGACATTGATTTCAGCTTCCTTGATAGGAATCACTACTACAACTACTAGAATGCCAGAGGTTGCTCAGCAAAAGCCCACGGCTGGAGCACTGGCATGACTAGTGGCACGGAATTATGTGGTTACTTATTCCCAAGAGATGGGCAGCTGGTGCTAATGGGGAAAATGGGCGTCGCCCTGCCCCTACCACTCTGAGGGGAGAGGCAAAAAGAGAATTTAGAAAATCGCCATGCAGCAGGAAAGAAACTACTACTTGCTGCTCTCTTATTTTGTTATGGGCAACTGTGATGAACTTTGCAGATGTCCTGCTCCTGCTGTGCATGGGCCTGCTGGGCGAGGTATTCTTCGACCTGCAGGCACAAGCTACAGCTGTGACATCAGTGCAGAGGGCGTGCTGACTTTTAATGCCGTGAATACGTTTGGATTTCGGGCGCTTACACAATGGCCCTGGGAGGAGTTCCCAGAACTCCATTCATTTCAATGGCAGGGGGCGGGGCAGACTGAGAAGGAGAACGAGGTGATGGGTGGTAACAATTTAAACTCATCACGAGAGGGGGCGGGCTGTAGGAGGGGTGCAACTGGATTCTCTCTTCATTCCTCGTGTGCTTTCACTTTTGGAAACGTTACTTAAGAAGCGGAAGCTGTGCCCTTTCTCTGTGGACACCTCTTGCATCTTGTTGGTTGCAACACAGGCCCAAAAAGAATACAGGTTGGCACCTATGTTCTCTTTAAGCTGCGATTACATGAGCCCCACTGGCTACATTAGAGTGTTCAGCTATTTTTAGGCACCAGGTTAAGCGATTTGCCCAGAATCACATTACAGGATATAGAGTCGGCGCCGAGACTCGCACGGCGCGTGCTTTTTTTTCTTCTCTTGAACCTCTGTTTTGCCTTGTGCACAGCCTGCATTTTTCTCTTTCGGCAGTGCACATACTATGCGTATGTCTTGTAGTGTTGTTCACCCCATGTCGGTCTCTGCAGAGCACATCGCGTACCGCGTGCCTTTTCTGCAGCGTGGCAGCCGGTACCGGTCTGTCTTAGTGCTAGTTGCGGGCGGGGCTTCCTCTTTGTTTACACCCACTGGTGGTGGCCAGCCGCAGGTTTCTCCTACTGCCATGGTATGTCCCTATACTGGACTTCGACGGCCGAAATAAGAGCGGCAGGCTGTTCTTAAAAACCAAAGCATTTATAATAACAACACGGCCTCCCTCCCCTTCACCAAGGCGTACTTCGCGCTGAGGCTCGTTAGGGCCGAGTCTGCCAGGCAGCAGTCATCCTCCCAGGGCCCTACAACTCCAAAAGGCCGAACACTCGCTCCGTTGCGCCGGTGGGCAGTTGTTTTGTCTTGGCCTCCCAACCGTGCCTGTCCTCAGGCCTTCATCTCAGGGTCATACAGCCCAGTCAGAGAGGGGTCATCTTGGTTGTGCTGATCTTTTTAGAGGGAACAATAAATCTAACTTGCACGCCGCTCCCTGTGTCCCATATCCTTGTCCGTCAGCAGGCTCTGCACAGCCAGTTCAATCAGCAGGCTTAGGGTAAATCAGGCTATCTAAGACATCCGCCTCACTAGCGTTAATAATCTCATCCGTGATTTGGGTGAACGGGTAAGAGAGCCTGGAAGCAAGCCTCATTTGAAATAATGTGACTAATCTGATATCTCAATTTTTCTTGGGCATTTTAACAACCATGACGACTTGAGATTCCTGCTGATATTTTAGGGCTACCTTGCGCCAACTCACAAGTTTTCTTTTTTAATCTCTTTTTAAGATCGTTAATCGTTTAATAGTTTCAGTGTAAAATGCATGTGTTTTCATCAGTGCGCTTACACCATTCTTCGTACAGTTGCACATGCTGTTAAAGCATATTGTATATATTAAAAGAGGGTAGGACCCTCCAGGAGTTGAACCTTAGCCATTTTGAACCTCCATGTTCCTATTTTCCCATACCGACACTTTTCCAAACAAACAGGATGCGGGTAGTCTCCCTTAACTCTGCTACTCATCCCAGTGGAGGAAGAACTAATTATTTCTAGTTTATACCAGTACCTTGTTAACCTACGGGGTTCCTTGCACTGTACTAAACGTCAAACAATTAAAATGCACTCTTATAGCTATGATCAGTGTGCACAGTTTTATAACAACATTGCATGAGTACACTTATATATTAAATGTGAATAATGATGTGCCCTAAATAGAAAATGTGAGTGAACGTGAACACGTATGCTGCAAACAAAGAGAATGTGCCCACTTTTAAAGCTAATGAAATTCAGCTCAATGTCTGGATCTGATAGAGAGCAATGCAAAGGAAAATCGCTCTAGCACGGAAAAGACTCCCTGCACCAAAACGCATTTGTCGGTCTGTTTCTGGCTGTTACTGCTGTTGGCCATTATGGTTTGTGTGTTAAATATTCTTGAACATTCACTGCCCTCAAGGAGGTCCGAGGTTCGGGTTCTTTGAGGCATACCGACATTTTTAAAATGTTGGTATGTATGTGCTGGCCTGTGAATTCAGAAAAGTAAAACTGGCTTTTACATACTTTCATCATGAGAGGCCTGTAGTTTTTTTTTTCCCCAATTGTTATATAGTGTGAACTTGACCCGAAGGTATCCGGTATCAGAGCGCTTTACACAAGCACCAGTTACGCACGGCGCAGGTAGATTAAGTGATTTGCCCAGAATCACAGGATGTGGAGCATCGTTGCTGAGACTCGAACCCAGTTCCCTAGTTTTGAGGTCGACCCCCTACCCGTAGGCCAAATCCTCTCCCCAACATCCTCTACCCAAGGTGGGAGGCAGATTAAAGTGCGCGAACAGATTCGCCTGGTCAGATCCCACCACCTCAAAAAGCAGTGCCATGTTCAATACTGACCTCCGCTCCGCACACTGGATGATCACATTGCGACCATGTCACCTCCCTCACATGGTGCCTTTCCGCACTGGTGCATCTAAGTCACACATGGGCTGCTGAAGCCACCTACATGTTACCCTGGGTGTCACAGCTCAACACACAGGTCATGGTAGCTTGGTTGCTAAGACCAACATACATTTGCGAACACATCGATTAGGATGACGTAGAGGAGCATTAGAGCATGTACATTGCAGTGCAGCCCCTTGGCTATGTCTTGCCAGCAATTCTGACACCTATCCTGGCTCTGTTTAAAAAAAAAAGGGCACTATTACTAGAAATCGGCTATCTCGATAGGACAGTTGAATTTGGTTTATTCTCACTGGTTTGAGGTCTCTGGTTTAACAGAGCAGCACTTCGTGGCCGTGACCAATAAGAATCTCCACTGTGGCACATAGTCAGTATGAAGCAGCACTAGGGGAGTCCTGATCAATACGAACAGCACTGTGGAGCCATCATTGGTTAGGCATGAGCCTGGCACTATCTGTGCCAACGGAAGGCTGGCAGCAGGCCTCTGTAGTCTGCACACAATGTGCATTCACACCCAGAGTATAAATGACATAAGAGGATAGAGCCACACACAGTCTCACAAGCATGTCCTCTTTTCATCCTTGCCCCCTGATTGGATGTGGTTAGGTGTGTGCCTAGCACTGTTTGCCCAGGAGTCAGGACAGATACTGAGTTTCCACTTTAAAGGTCGGCAGCAGGCCGCAAACACACAACCCAGGCTGAAAAGAGATAGTGTCACAAACACTCAACACACAATGGCACCAACATAAACAGAAAAAGGTTAGCCACATCTGACAGTGGCAAAAACAGCAAATTTCACACATTCCACCTTGTATCTTGGCTTTATTAAGTTATGTGGTTATACTGAATAAGCAGCTACCTACATCATTATCATATGAAATCCCTTTATTGAGGTCATAACTACACTTTCACAATTGCCTTATTAACCTTCTTGCTTTCTCAAATTTGCTTAAAAATACACCATTTGCCCACCCTTTGCACACTGGCCACAGGTCACTTATTTCAAACTTTTACGCCCTACCACTTTTAAATGTCACCAGCCGCCACTATTTGGAAGAATATAAGAGAGAACGAGACGACAGCGGAAGGAGTGCAGGTCTTCGGCTTCGTAAAAACAGAAGCCTCGCACATGCTTTAGGAACAGAGCCATGCAAATACCACCATGCTGTTTCCTACTTTCAGTATCATAAAGCTCTCTGATTATACAGATATGAGAGCAATTGAGCAAAAGACAGCAATTATACTTAGCATTAAAAGGCATACACAATCACGCCGACGCTCATGCATACATTAAAGGCAGCGCAGCCAGACAGAGACGGCCTCGGTTAAAGCCTGGCTATGGAGCGTTCGCAGCTCAAGCAACATATCAGAAGTTAATGTCCGTTTCAGCCAAAGGAAGCGCGAGAACGGTCTTAATTGGTGCATCGTATGGAAACCCATGTAAGCGCGAGCCTCCTGTAAAAAGGGACGTCATCCGGAGGCACACAGGTGGCGCGTGAGCCGCACGCGGCGCCTGATCAAGCGCTACTGCGACGTCGGTCGCGTTTCTATTTTCAGCCCAGCAAAAGCAGCTGCTTGACATTGAATATGAATCTGCCGTGCCTCATCGACACAAGGTCTTCAGTGAGCTGCGCAAACTCCATGGCAGGGCAAAGCCTGCGATTTACCTCGCTAAATTTCATATTCTCAGTACACCAGGTGCCCGATTCACAATGCTGGCATCTCTAGAGGGAGGGCAGATACGGGGCGCGCAGTAGCAGCACGTGTCCTGCCGCCCCCTCCTGTGGCGCACCAACAAGGCTCTTGAATGTGCAGGGAGGGGGCAGAGCCAATACGAGGCCGTTATTGGCTTTGGTAATTATTTTTAGTCATGAGGCACAGCAGTGTGGGTCAGCCTGGGTGGTATGCAGCACCGCTAACAATAAAACAAACAACAACAAAAAAAAACGTTTTTAATAGAAATAAACAAACAAATGGGGGGACTTGTTGGGCGACGAGGCTACAAACAGAGAGGGATGCAGGTGGGGAAGTGTACATTAAAGACAATGGTAAAACACACGGGAAACGGAGGGTGTGTGAGTGGGCCTAGGGAAGAACATTGACACAGGTAAGGGCAGGAGGGGCTGGGGAAGCAAGGTGACAAGGGATGGTGTGTGGGAGGTGTAGGAGGAACAAGCTGACAATGGAGAGCAAGCGGGAGGGGTTTGAAAGCAAGCTGACAGTGCAAGTTGAATGGGATGGGCTGGGAATCAAGCTGAGAATTTACAATGACTCATCCATGCATCACACGCCACAGCCACATCATCGGCCACCTAAGAGACCTTCACTGGCTTCCTATCAACAAAAAGATTACCTTCAATCTCCTCACGCATGACTAAAAAGATTTCCACAATGCCGGACCTGGATACCTCAACCACCACCTCTCCTTCTACACTTACACTAGAGGTATCCATTCCACCCAACTGGCCCTGGCTACCTGCCCACGGATCCTCAAGACCAAGCTGGAGTAAGATCCTTCTCCTACCTAGCTGCGAAGACCTTAAACTCCTTGCCTCTGCACTTCAGGTACTCACCATCACTGCCGCAATTCAGGAAGGACCTCAGGACCAGGCTCTTTGACTAAACCACAGACCCCCCCCGCCCCCACACTGTCTTGCGACCGTAAAGGGTGAGTAGTCATGTTTTACAAGAAACATGATTGATTGATTGATGGAGGGTGGGCGTGCGGGCGGGAGCAGAGAGGGCAGAAAGCGGACAACCGGTGTCCAAGATGGGATGGGCAGCAAGCTGACAACAGTGGGTGGGTGGATGGCTGGAGAAATGATCAGACAATGGGGGCAAGCAAGAGAGGCTGGTAAGCAAGCTGACAATAGAGGGTGGCTGACAATAGAGGGTGGACAGGAGGAAATCGGGTAGCAAGTTGACAACACAGGTTGGGCAGGAGGGGCTAGAAACAAGGTGACAATGGAGGGCAGTCAGAGGGGCGCGGGAGCAAGCTGAAAATGGAGGGTAGGAGGTGTAGGAGAAACAAGCTGACAATGGAGAGCAAGTGGGAGGAGTTGGAAAGCAAGCTGACGTTGCAAGTTGAGTGGGAGGGGATGGGAAAGCAAGTTGACAATGGAAGGCGGGCGTGAGCGGAGGGGCAGCAAGATGACAACAGAAGGGATCCAAGACAGGATGGGTCAGCAAGCTGACAACGGAGGGTGGGCGGATAGCTGGAGAAGCCAGCTGGCAATGGAGACAAGCGGGAGAGGCTGGTAAGCAAGTTGACAACAGAGGTTGGGAAGGAGGGGCTAGGGAGAAAAGGTGACAACAGAGGGCATGGTGAGGGGCTCGGGAGCAAACTGAAAATGGAGGTCAGGTGAGAGGAGACTGAGAAGCAAGTTGACAATGGAGGGCACGTGGGAGGCAATGGGGACGCAAGATAACAATAGAGGGCAGGCAGGGCTGAGGAGGCACATGGACAACTGAGGGCAGGGAAGAGGGGGTGGGAAAACGCACAGACCATGGAGGACATTCGGGAGGGGGTGGGGAACACAAGGACAATTGCATTTGGGCCAGGGGAAGCAAATAGACAATGAAGGGTGGGTTTAGCAAATATACAAGGGGCGGTGGAGAAGCAAGAGCGGCAAGGTTAGGTGTGAAGGGAGGAAGCAAGAACAGCAACTGAGGAGTGGCAAGAAAGAGGAACCTACGGGGGAGATGAGCATGCGATAGACAGCTAGAAAGCACCTGCACTCTTGTAGAGTGCTTAAACAAAAAGAGAAATGTAGCACCTGAAAAGTGAGCAGTAGTAGGACACAAGTTATGCGTACATGCTCTAGGGGAGGGACAAACACAAGAAGAGGATAGAAAGCCGACAGAAACCGATGAATTAAATAGAAGCAAATGAGAGTGAGAATGAAACCAATCAATGGTAAGCAATGGCCCACTGTGCGCTTGCAACATGTCTTGACAGGGACAGCGTATGCACTGTCTTAGGCCGGACCTGCATGTTTTCAGAGTCCAACTGTCTGCTCCCCTAAAATAAATCACAATGCTGTCTTTCCAAACACTGCTAGAAAAGTTTGCATTTTCTTCTTGTGTAGTTCACCAAAGGAATTTCTGCATCTGCAATGTGTTATGAACAGAGATGCATTTTCCCCCGTAAAACAAAAAATTCTGTGCTTGAGAGTATGGGCAGGACTAAGGTAGATGCAGATCTCTGTATGTATTCCTTGAACACAATGGGATGCGTACAGAATGGCTACTTTCCATGGAACCAAACTACATGAATACAGTGCATTGTACCAGTTGGTGCCAACAGGTGTGCCAACTGGAAACCAGAATCTTGTGACATATTACGAAAATAAAATCCAGTGTCCTCATTGCAGACATGAAATAGTGCCTGGAGTTGGGCATTAATGTACTTTTAGGATGTTGGACAGCATCCCCAGTACTGTGCAGCTTGGCTAAAGAATAAACAAAAAAAAGTCTCCATGACACGTCCATCCGCATCTTTTTGTAGGTGTGCACAACATGCATGCAGAAGCCTACAAAATAATGTGGACTCTATTTTTTCTTAAAATTTACTGATCTGAGTTGGATCAGTAAATAAAAAATAAAAAAGTAGCACAGCAGAAATGCATTTTTTGGTGGAGAAGCAGGTGCAGCCCTGAAAGGAAGCAATACATGGATGGGCAAAGCAACACGGTTGACAAAAGCAACATAAAAGGAGGGGAGCAGAAGCAACACAGAGGACATGAGTAGAGAAAGCAACACAGGTGGGACAGAAGAATGTGAGATGTTGGGGGTGGGATGCACACTAGCAGGAAAGCACTGCAATGGGAGAAGCACAGAATAGTGAACATAACATGGGAGAGGGTGGGGAGAAGCACATAGGCGAGAGAAAGCAACATGGAGTAAGGCAGAAGGGCAAACAGCAGTACATGAGGGAGAAAGCTGAAAAAAAAGCATGCACTCTTGTGGAGTGCTCAACCAAAATCTAAAAAGTAGTGATTTAAAAGTGAGTAGTGGAAGGTCACAAGTAATGCTTCAGTGCACCAGGTAGGAACAAGCTGAAGAAGAGGAAGTAAAGCCCACACAAGATGATGAATTAAAAGCAAGCAAATGAGAGTGACACTAAAGCTTAAGAACTGTAAACAATGAGTGAGCTCTAAACCCACTGTAAGCTGACAATATATGTTTTCGCCAACAGACAGCTTGGCTCTCTGTTCGGCAAGAACTGAAATGTCAGGATGGTGGTTTGAAATAGTCAGTCTGCCAACTAGTTTAAGGGGACTGGTGTGCTTTGCAGAGGGAGCAGTGATGCCCCACTCACTGGTGCAGTGTGTAATTACACCAGCCTACTGCAGAATGAATGGAATATTCTGAAAATGTCACGCCCACCCCAAAAGAGACGCCCCCTGGGACAGCACTGAATGTGTGCTTTCAAATGCGATACACAATTAGCATGTCTCCCAAGGGCCTATTTGTCTCTACGCACACATCGATAATAGTTCAGTGGCGAAGAGCAAAGGTATTTGTTAATTTGCCTGGGGCTACACCCCAATGAAAATGAGGAATCTCAACTTTGGGATCGCACAAGCACAACTTTTGTTTCTGCATAATCAGTATTAAAAGACGGGAGCACTTACCATCCACTTTTGTAATGCTAAAGTGCCACAGGGCTACAAAACACACTGTAAAAGATTGTTGCACCTTCAAGACACTTTTTCTAATTTGGCCTCAAATGCCTAGCGCCTCAGCAAGGCAGCCTCAGTTGTCACATAACCCATGCAAGGGAAGGAGCAATGTACATTTCAGGGCCTTCCCTGTACATCAATGATCATTCAAAATATGGCTGTTGAGGTGTAGATGTTCATTTCAGACCTCTAACCATTTCCCTGGTTGGGCCTCATAATATCAATGCATGTGAGGAGGGGTTAAGTGACTGCATATTTGAGCAGGCTACTGTGCCCCCATCTTATAACCCCCATCTACCTTCTCCACAGGTCAGGTGATGGGGGGAGCCAATGAATAATACAAGTACATGCCCAAGCAAGGTGCTTTAGTATTCATGGAGGATTGGATTCATGTATGATAACTAGGTTTGAAAAATCAAGAACCTGGGCAGGCTACTGAAACAGACGTAGGACTACAACGTGGCAGTATTTGAAGAGCACTACACTAATAATAGTTGCCATCCCACAAGTGGCTCCAGAGAAATTGGTGTAGTCTCCTCATCTTTAAAGATACAAAATAATAATTCCACCACCAAGCAAACAAAATATTGGCGTTTTTAATGTAAATATATAATAAAAAATAAAGGCATTTTGTGTCATTCACTTTAAAGATTAGTATTGCGATTTTGGGCCATGAGAGATTGAGATATGCTAGAGCTGTGCTGTTATCATACCTGCTCCATCAGTTTTTTCACCAACATGACACTTGCTTTGCATGAAACAAAACAATAACACGGTTGGTAATATTTCTTTAAAAGGCACAGGAGTCAGCAGTGCAATAATGTACAACCAGTTTCTGAATTGGAAAAGGGTTTCTCTGGGAAGCCATAAATTAAGGACCAGGGAGTGAAATAAAAAGGAGAGAGTTGCGAAGGGTGGAGTCTGACAGTCAACTTAAAGATTTTTTTTTAAAACAAGAAATTGGCAACTAGGAGAATTGTGATAGTAAATATTTTGTGGCTTATTTAATTGGTCACAATAAACTGTGTTTTAAAATATCATATGGACTTAAAGCATCTGCTGCAGATATATATGTGTGTGCCGAGCAATTTCAAGGTAAAAATAACGGTAAGATAACGTTGGCCCTTAAATCACTTGCTGGAGTGATGTGTGTTTTGTCCAGTTGCAGTTTTTAAAAAAAAAATCTGTTTATTAAAATAAACAAACCAAATGACACCACACAAATCAACACAAATACTAAACAAGCAGTCATTAAAATATACAGTAAGGATTAAATGAAAAGTGGCCAAAAAAATTCGTAAACATTACCGAGGAGCATATTGTACTGGAGCATAATTCAAGGTTTCATATTTGCAAATGATTCCAATGACACATAATTAGAATGATTCATTATCGACCACAAACGGAGAATCGACATTAAAGGGGGCGCAACGCCAACCTCTATTCTTGTTCCAGGGAAGACGCGCTAGCCCAGGCGGTGCATGTATTGTTTTAACACTATTTGTAATTCCCAAAAATGTATGCTGCTGTTTAAATCGCTTTGCAAACTGGCTCTGAACCCACGCTAAAACCTACCAGGCAGGTCTGGTGACCATTGGGGTTGTCAGCTGCTGCTCAGCAGGGCTGATAGGCGGGGAGGGGCAAGGGATTACAAGAGGCACATAAACTGCACGCTGGAGCGAACGCGCAGTTAGAGAAGACGCGCTGGCCCAGGTGGTGCATGTATTGTTTTAACACTGTTTTTCAAAAATTCACTAGTTTTTAACCATTTTTATGCTGCTGTTTAAATTGCTTTGTAAACTGGCTCTGAAACAGCGCTAAAACCTACCAGGCATAGATAGACCAGAGCTCCTACTAGGGATGCCCAGGGGCAACGGATTACGAGAGGCACAAACTGCACGCTGTAGCGGAGCCGCTGCAGGCGCGCCGAAGGCACGCCTAAGGCAATCCAGTCTGCGCCTGTCCGTGCCCAAACGGGCCCAGGGCCAGGTCCCCTGGCCAATTTCGGTAATATTCAGGAGAAGAATTAGGAGCTCTTGTTTACAGATCTGGTCCTCTGACACAAGAAATAGTAAATATACTCCAATTAGAAGGACTCTTCATTTCACAGGAGAGGAAGACACCTAGCTCGAAATCCCCACAGACCCCTAAAACCTATAACCCTAGCGACAATGGTAACATAAAAATTAATGTCCTCAACACGCGCTCTCTACAGAAGCACGCCCTAGAGGTCTTCACCTTCCTACAAGAGGAAGCCCCAGACATTTTGGCATTGACTGAAACGTGGCTACATGACGATTCTGGACCGACCATAATTGCATCCCTCCCCGATGGTTACAACGTCTTCTGGCATAACAGGACAGAGGGGAAAAGAGGAGGGTGGGGTGACACTTCTGTACAACAATCAACTAACAATTAAGAAAATGTCGGGAGAAAATCTAGACGGAGCACATATTCTAATTGTTAAGGTCTGTCACGGTTCTTCAAGTATAGCAATTATGGTGGCGTACCGCCCCCCAAAATGCACCCCACGTTTCGTGGACTTACTCATCGAATGTGTCACCAATCTCCGCTCACGTTTCCAACAATTGCTAATGGTTAGAGATTTTAACTATCACTGGGACCAACAACCCAGAGGGACACAGGCCCAACAGTTAGAGGATACCCTGACCACTCTTGGGATGAAACAGCTTGTGATGACCCCTACTCATGAGAAGGGACACACCTTAGACCTGGTCTGGTCAACTCATTCATTAGTAGACTTAGTGGATTCAACTCCCTGTGAATGGTCAGACCACTATTGTATCAGCCTCCTACTCCCTCTAGCTAGACGCCATATTGAAGGAACCAGCTTAGAGGTCAGTGTCCGGGAGAATACCCTCAGGAGGCCGGAGACAGCTGATATTGAAGAGTGGTCTGAATCCATCTCCAATCAGCTATCGTCTGCTATCAACAAGCTAGCCTCAGCTAAGAAAATAAAAATAGAAAACAAGGGGAAGGGCGCCCCATGGTTTACGGAAGAGCTTAGGGCTCTGAAATGAACACTCCGCCACCACGAAAGATTGTGGCTGTGGCCTATGAACCGCAAGCACTTCTAGATTACAGGGCAAAAGTCTCTGCCTATAAAAAAGCGCTTCTTAGTAGGAAAGCCGAATACTACGAACACAGATTCTTGGAGGCAGCCAATAAACAAAAAGAAACATTTAAAATTCTCAAGCAACTGAGTCAAAAACAGACACATGGAACAATGTAACAAATTCCTGTCCTTCTTCTCAGAGAAAGTTCAATATATCCTGGCAGACATTGATAACTCCCCCTTTAAACAACTTATTAAAGATGGGCCTGAGCAACTGGGAAGTAGGGTAGAGTGGATCAATTCCTTCCAAGCTCTCAACCTGGAGACCATGCGAAGTATCGCAACCAGAATAAAATCAGGTTCACCCACAGATCCTTGTCCTCCTAGGATATTTAAATTAGCTTTTCCAGCGATGGAGGGAGAAATCCTTGCCATGATGAACCTCTCGCTGGCAACAGGGAATGTCCCCAGGAAATGTAAGGAAGCTAGAATAATCCCCTTGCTCAAAAAGACAGGAGCTGACATCTCTAACATGAAAAACTTCAGACCTATATCTCAACTCCCCTTTTTAGCCAAAATCATGGAACAATATGTCCTGCAAATTCAGTCTAAGTTTATGGATGATCACCAACTTCTTGGAGACCGTCAGGCAGGTTTTAGGGCCCACCACAGCACGGAATTGGTGATGCTGTCTGTACTAGATGAAATCAGGATCTTAACTGACAGTAAAAAAACGTGCGTCCTAGTCAGTCAACCACTCCCGACTCCTGGAAAGAATCCAGGACATTGGAATTGGAGGGACAATCCTACAATGGATCACATCATTCCTGACGGACTGCACCCATAAAATCCAGATGGGTGATTGGGTGTCAGAGAGGGGGTCCATTACCTGTGGAGTCCCACAAGGGTCGGCTCAGTCCCCACTTCTATTCAATATATACCTCAGACCATTAGGGAAGGACCTAGCCCTGATGGACTGCCAGGTATTTAACTATGCAGACGACACGCAAATCATTCTACAAATAGAAAACACCCCACAAGCCCACACTCGGGTGAAAGATATACTGTGATTTGTGGTAAATTGGATGACAGCAAACTCTCTCAAGATCAATCCGGATAAAACAGAGGTATTGGCTGTCACCATAAACAGCAGCCCTTGGAACACTCAGTACTGGCCACAAGAGCTGGGAGACACTCCATCTCCAGCTCTGGTGGTAAAAAGTTTGGGCATTAAAATAGATGCCAAACTCTCACTAGCCACCCTTTTGCACCACAACCCGACGGGAGACGTGGAGGGTGTCCACTCAGGATATATATCAGGGATTTATCCCAATTAATAGTATAGCCGGAGTATTTTTGAAAAAGGCGAATATATGGAGTACTCTATTGATTGAAGATCGGGGTTTGGCCAAATAAAGCAAAATATCATCAGTGTAGAGGGGCACTTTGTCCATCCACTCCGGCGACCAGTTCAGTCCCCGAATCAGGGGATCCCCCTGAGCCTTATAACTAGAGGCTCAAGCGCTAGGGCAAACAGCAAAGGGGACAATGGGCATCCCTGTCTTGTGCCCCGCCCCAATTCAAAAACTGCCGACCTACTTCCATTCACAGGGTCCAGTCTCAGTTTTGACTTAAAGTAGCACAGCTGGTATGCCTGCGGCAAAGCACCTCATACATTATGCAGATCACAGATTTGATTTTATGTAGGCAGGTAAGTGTTTTATTGCTTTTGTCACAGATACTTTTGACACATGCAGTTCATAAATTACAATCTTTCTGATATAACATAGGGCACTATGAACCAGCATCAAGGAGCTGCATACAGTCTGCAAGGGGAGAGGAGTTGGCCTAACGGCTAGGGCGGTCGACCTCGAATCTGTGGAACTGGGTTTGAGTCTCGCCAATGACACTGAACATCCTGTGATTCGGGGCAAATCACTTAATCCCCCCGTGCCTAACAAAAAAGCAAATTAATGTGTCCTCGTGTAATGCAACTGGTGCTATGTGAAGTGCTCTGATACCCGATTAGGGTCAAGTTTGCCCTATATAAAATTCTGTAAATTAAAAAAATTTAAATAAATTTTTAAAAAGGCATGGGTTTAGATCCTTATTGTTTTTTGTCACTCTATCAGTATTCTAAGGGTTCTTTTGGGCAGACACTCCTACAGTGCATGCATATATTTGATGTACATGAGTTGAACAAAGTCAAAAGCATGCCTCCAAACCATAGTTTCTCTTAGGTACTTGAAGTGACAACAAGATGTATGCCCTTGTTTGCTTCCATTGCATTGACATGTAGGTGTTAGGCTCCAGATGGCTCCCAGTCAGGATGATACTAAAAAAGGAGGGCTGATGGCCCTTTTAAACAGGCCTTAGTTTTGGGTCCAGCAGTAAAACACAGTCCCATCACTGCCTGCCTGCATGTTGCTGCTAGGAGCAGAAAGAAGGCAAAATGCAGATGCTGCTGAACGTGTCCCACTGATGGTAAATAACACCTGGAAACATCCAGCATATTGTAATAGGTCGGCGGAATCCCAGCTAAAAAATAGCTGCTGGAACGTGGAATCAGCAAGACTCCCCTCGTTTCCTGCACAGGGTCACTGGCGTAGCTAGGGGGGGGCGGTGGGGGCGGTCCGCCCCAGGCGGCACTATGTGGGGGCGGCGGCCGTGCGGCTCTCGTGGCCCATGGCGGAGGCCTTTCTAATTTATTTGGACACTCGCTGACACTACTGTCAGTTACTACAGTAGTGTCCGTGTATTCAAATAAATTAGAAAAGCCGCCGCCATGGGCAGCCAGTGCCGCGCGTGTGAACAGCAAGCACACTTAGGCGTGTGAACAGCAAGCACACTTAGAACACTTAGGACCTACGTAACCCGGTTGGCCAGCCCTCGCGCTGAAACGTAGCGCAGCACGGCAGTAGTGATGCGTCACGCGCACGCACTCGCCTCTCGTGAGCGCGGCCCTCAGCACGACTATTATCACCGGAGGCGGGCGGCAAACTCAAATTGCCGGCCCGCTGTTTTTCGTGGCCTGAACCTGCCTGCAGCCAGCCTTGCTTGCACCTTTGCAGCCTGGAGCACCTGAATTGTCACAGTGACAGCGCACAGCAGCGGCCTAATTAAGCCTGCAGCCACTGCCTTGAGAGAGGCAATTCTTGGAGCGCCACCGCCACACTCCGACCTCCGGACTCTGCCTAAGTAAGTGCCACCAGCCTGTTGAGAGTGGGGTAAAAAATCTGGATTAGTGCTCTGGGAAGGTGGAGGGAAATTATCCTGCCTCAAGTGGGAAACTTGCACAGAGGGCGGAGAGGGGTGTGTGTGTGTGTGGGGGGGGGGGGGGGGGGGGTGTCTAGGATGGTTCGGTCCTGGGTGAGGGGCAGACGCCTACAGGCGGGACAGTCAGCGAGGCAGACACCCACACTAGGGGAAAGTCGGGGTACCTGCACAAGCAGTGCTTTAAATGAGCAAGTGAGTACCTGCACTTCTCGGCAGAGGTGCAGTAGTAATTAGAGATTACCGACACTTCTCAGTAGTCAGTACCATACAGCTACTCTGAGTCCGCGAGGGCCTATTCTTCTGTATTCCAGTTTCAAGCATTAAGCCAAAGTGCTGTTCAACTGGTTTTTAGTTTAGTGTACTCAATCAGGTATAATGTGCGCAGTTGGCTACAGCTCCAGTTTTGTAATTTACCACCAGCATATTGATTAAGGGTACGCTGGGTGGTCACACAATTTTACCCGAAGCAGAACTTGAGTCAATATTTTATAGCTGCAGGATCGGACTGGCCTATAGGCAGGGCCACTGAAATTGTGTGGCAGGAGAGGGACGAATTATGCAGCAAGGTTGAGTAAATTCTGCGGCAAGACCAATTATGAAGCTTTATGCGGCACATTTTGTAACAGTATTACTTCATTAGTTTTTTAAATTGGTAACACTGTCTAGGCATTGGCTGCATCACATTAGTACCAGTTTAGTACAGAAATATAGCAATAAGCAATAGGAAGGCGGCCAGTCCTGCTTTGTAAAGTGCCTTTCACTACGCTGCAACATTTTTAGTAGCTTTTGAATCATTTAAGCAAGAAACAGATTCTGTTAAAATCTGCAGATTATGCGGAAGATGATGGACTGTGTGGCAAACATGGCAAATCTAAAATTATGGAAAAGTTTCTGCGGCCGCACAATAGCATAATTCCAGTGTCCCTGCCTTTAGGGCAATCTGGCAGTGCCCAATGGTCTGGTCTGATTGGTCAGTGTGTGGGCTGGCTTTTTGTTTGTGTCCTGTTTTATTGTCTTGTGGGTCGGTTTTTACTGTTGATTTCCCTGACAGTACCATAAACATGGTCTTCAGAAAACACAAATAGTTGCAGTCTACTATATCTTGCAAAACACACAGCGTGTTTTTACAACTTTAAAAGTGTCCCAATTTGCATACATGAGACTTTTTTAGCTTTCTGATTCACTATTGGGGCAACTTTTTATTTTTATTTTCAGGCCTGGGTCTATTTTCCTCCCAGTGCAACACTGCAGAGCTGCATTGATAAACAGTGTTAGTGAAAAACAAATTTGAGGCGAATTTCAACCTGCACCTTGTTTTAAAAGGGGACCCCTGAGGTGCAGGCTTGCTGTACTTTGGGGTGCCGCTGTGAATGTTAAATTAGCATTGTCGATTTCATTGAACAATTTTAGTGCCTGCCGCTCCGAGTGCACTACGAGAAATAACGACTGGTGGAGAGATCTGGGAAGGCAAGCTGAGGGGACGGAAGGGGACGGTGGTAGGTGGTGGGGGTGCAGAACGCGCCTGTGAGTCGATGTAGCACTGAGAACGGCATAGCAATAAGGCAGTCATGGCTTTGGCAGCAGGGAGGTATCTGGGCAAGTACACAGTTGCAAGATTAAACGTTTTCCGGGACAGAAACATGCACAGAGGGGAAAAACGACACATTTTTGGAGTATCGAACGCTGCATCAAAGGGAGAGCGGAACATAGGGGCATATTTACAAGCCCTTATCGCCCAGGAACGTCACTTTTTCTGACATTCCGGTGGCGATAAACCCTTCGTCTTATTTACGAGGCAGCATTAAACCACTGAACTTGGCTTAAAGCCACCTAGTAAATTAGACCCCATTTCACACTGCATTGTGCAGCACAAATAGAAACAGCAAAACACCATGAATCATTTAAAGAAAATGACAATTTGCAACTTCTATGTGTGCTGCATAATGAAGTTACAAATCACGATTTGTTTATGTGCAGGAAGGGACACCTTCCTGCACATAAACAGACATTCCCACCAAGGTAGACACCCTTGCACTATGGTTCAAGGTTGCCTGCGTTGGCGCTAGGCAGCTAGATTTAGCACCAGCGCCAGGGGAAACACAGGGGTGCACCGCATTCTTGTGAATACGGTGCATCCCTGCATTTTTAAAATGGCGCAGCGAGGCATTAGCAATGTTTGTTTAATGCCACATTTCGGCATGTAAATTTGCCCCTTAGTACCATGTTCGTAAGATATGGCGCTGCTTCTCTCCACTGCTGCTGGCGCATCTAAGTTCCCTTCCTTTCTGGTGCTTTGCAGCTGTTAGAGTTTCTCTTTGCTCAAATGGGAGTAATTTCTGATATTTATATGTTTCCCTTGTCTTCTTTGCTTGATTTTGCTCGGGAGAAAGTGTCACTCTTAGTCATTGAAATGTCACTCATAATTACACTAAAATTATGAAAATGACACACATAGCAATCTGAAATCTTGGCAGTTATGAGTTGAGTCTGGGGCAGTGGCAGTGCTGGGCGATAGACTGCAGCAGAACCAACCCCTTCGGTAGAGACCCTGCCACCACTGTGGCGTACTGGAGCCTGAGGAAGGTAAGAGCTAAACATTTGTCACAAGGGGAGGAAAGGATCTTTGGTGAGTGGCAGGGCAGTGGGCACAAGTCCTATAAAAAGAAGTGGGGGGGACTAACCAAGTTAGGCAGTTAGCAAATGACATAATGACACGTGCCATCCCTAGCTGCCAAGGTTTCAGATTGCTATGTGTGACATGTTCATAATTTCAGTGTGTTTATGAGTGACATTTGACACTTTCTTCCGAGCAAAAATCAAGCAATGAAGATGAGGAAACATAAATATCAGAAATTTGACCCATTTGAGCAACGAAAAACTCTTAGAAGATCTAAAACTGCTGCAAATGCCTGCTGCAGCTGACTATAATTAAAATGACAGCTATGGACCTCTAGAAAGCAGGTCACATGGCTTTGCTAAAAATTAACACCGAAAAGAGCAAGGCCCTGCGGTTAGGCTGTAGAACCACTGGAGCGAAGCTGTGCAATAAGAGCCACTGACAATACAAGACAACAGTTTAGTAGAGAACACAGATCTTTACTGGACCCCACTAATGTAGAAGGGGTATTGCTGGGTGCATATGAGGCATTCAGAGTTGTAGTGGCATGAGCATCACCAGAGCCTGCCTTGATGTCCTGGCATAAATATTTCTAGTGTCGCAAAGCGAGTGACAAGTTACACACCAAGTATAAATACACCAGACGCCACTTCAAGCAAAGATTGAAATTTGTTTTTGGCTCCCATGGCTCATTAGCAGCTTGGTCTTCAGTTGGGTATTCAGTCCACCCTGCATTGCTGTTTAAAGCCTGCAGCACAGCAGGTGTCGAAAGACCCCTAAATCCAACACCCCACCTTCAGATCCAGATTCACACAGGTAAGTGCAAAAGTAGTCTGTCTCGAGTGACAGTCACAACGCACACTGATGAGAGTACTTGTCTGTGAACATGTGGCTGTTTGGAGAGAGCTCAAATAATAAACCAGGAGAGAAGAATCACTAAACTCCATGCTGCTGTCTCTGTCCCACATGGGACCTGGGCCCAGACTATATCAGGGCGTGAGAGGCCCTAACTCAAATCTCAATTGCCTCAGGCCTATACCATAAATTCATTAGTCAGCTGACTCACGGACTCCGGCCACCACAGTGAGCATGTGCATGATACCATGATTGCTGGGCAAGCCTCAGGAAAGCCTGTGAGAGACCCATAGCAGTCACAGTCAGGCAGGATGATAAATATGTTTGAAAGTATTTTAAAAAAATCACACCAGTATATTTAAGCGAGTGGCCCCGGGGTGCTGTGCGCAGCCTCTACAACTGCAAGTTCAGATAGTTAACACTTACTTGCACTAGTTATTAGACCAAGGTAAAACTAGCATTCCAATGATACATGTGAGAAGCATTTATGGCCAAAATTTGACAGTAGGGTGAGATTCAAAATTCGAGTCCGAGACTTAACCTCACACAATCACAGGGCTACGTATGCCAGGGGCGGCAATCTGAGGGATAGCCCCGGGCGCCACAAGCTCTAGCTACGCCTCTGCACAGGGTACAACATTTTGACTATGTCACATGTCAGTCTGGATTCCATCACTTCTCTCGGTGACCGAGAAAGGGCAGCATCTGTGATGCCTGCTATCCTGCCCCGCTTGCGACAAAGGGTTTGAGATGTAAACATGTGTAATATTTTATATGTAGCGCTCATTGTCACCTGCCTCTCCTCCAGTGGGACGGGGAGTAAAAAACCTGAACTGCCCATGGAAATCTGGGACGTTTTGTCACTAGAACTCATTAGAGGAAGCAGACAGCCTGCGGTGCAGCCTGGCTGTATCACCTGTGGATAGGTTACTCCTGAGTTGGGACAGGCAAGCACAGCAAACGCATGACACATTTTTGATCAATAATATACAGATTTCAAATATGCAGCGGTTTCTATTTCTTTAAATAAATTAATACAACGTTTACAGCCTGTGCTTATCTGTTTTATGTCATTGGTATCAGGTTCAATGAAAGCCAAGTAAAACCACAAGCTCCAGAATGCATTTGCATTATTGGGCTTAAGAGTCAACAGTCATCGGTATCCGGTTTAATGATGGGGGTAAAGTATAATTACAAGTGCCAGAGCTCATCTGGCTGTCAGCTGCAGGCAATGGATAGTACAAAATGGCTTCTTAACAGCACAGAACAGAGCAAGACTGTAGGCCTACTTCGTTTTCTAAAGAGATTCCAGTAGGGTGGGGTAGCAGACGTGCTACTGACTATGCCAAGCTTAACGATGTTGTCAAACAATATTGAACTATATTTTAAACTTTCAGAAACTGGGATATTCCAAAACGGGGAGTGTGGAGGGGGAGAAGGGAGAGGGGAGAGAGGAGAGAGGCGGGGGAGGGGGAGACGAGAGAGGAAATAGTGGGAGGAGAGAGATAGAGAGAGAATATTGTCTAATGTGATTGCCACCATCTACCTGAAAGTGTGAGGGTTAGAGATGGGCAGGCCGAGCATGCCCGTTTATAAAATGTAGAAAAAAAAAATCTGTTTGTTATGCATTTCGTTATCGCCGACCTGGGGGCCTCCTGGAAGGTGCGAACCCTGAGCACATGCCCACTTTGTCCATGCATAACAAACCCTACCGATGCAGACAGGAAAATATATGTCACAGTAGTCCATGGGTTGGAATCTCCACCCTAAAAATTAGGAAACCTTTGCACAGGGAACCATGCTGTAATAAAAACATGTTGACACGAAGGTATTGGATAATACATTAGGTGTAAGGATGGGAGCCAGTGGGGAGGCGAATCATTACATTTAAACTCTAACTTGTTTGAAGCAGTTACTCTGAAGCCCATCTTCAGACTGTGGTGAAGCCAAACACCAAAGTTCTGCCCAGAGCTGGTGGCAGCTCACGTATGCCAGGGCCCACTCTCAGCTCTATCAGGGAACCTTCGATTTTCACCACTTTTAAGTTTGTCCAGGTGTACAGGTAACAGTGATGCAGTGGCACCGGGGTCCAGGACTGAGAGGCGCTCAACGGCACTGCATTTTCAGCTCTGTGGGTGCAGCTGTTGGGATTAGAACAGGCGCCCACACAGGCTGGATTCTGACCTACTCCCAGAACTGCCAACTTACCGGGTGCCACAGCGTGTCACGCAATATCAGCTTTTTCACACTGTCTCCTGGTGAAGAGTCGATATCAACCAATGGTAAATAAGATGAGCCACAAACCCCTTTACAGAGTGGGTTTAATTACAACTCATGGTTGGAGGCCCTGCACAGCTGATGACAATAACCTCCCCAGGACATAGGTGGCAGGTTTAAAATCCTTTTTTTTGTTTAGTGAAGTGGAGTGGTTGGGGGCAGTGGCGTAGCAAGGTCTTTTTCAGCCAGTGGTGGTCCCAGCCTTTGCCTTGACAGTGGGGCGGGTGGGCCGGGGATGGTAGGGGTGCTGGCGATCAATTCCTGCTCTTGCCGCCTATTGGACTTCGCCCTTTTTGCAGGGTCATCCCTAAACTTTTTGCCTTTCTCCTGGCCTTTTCTCTGACATGGTGTTGGTGGTTTTAGGCCTCTGGGCACTTTAGCACTGCTGTCCAGTGTAAAGTGCGTGCGCTCTCTGTGTTACATTTGGCAAGATTGGTCTACACCTGTTTAACATATTTAATTTACATGTCAGTCCCTTGTAAAGTGGTATCTCATATACCCAGGGCTGGTAAATTAAATGCTACGGGTGGGCTTGCAGCGCTGATTGCGCCACCCACCAAAGTAGCCTTGCAAACCTATCTCAGGCCTCTGCCTTTGCATGGCCTGTGCGCTCAGTGTCACTGCCGCTGTGACGTGGCACCTAAAGTGTGTGCCATGTATGTGACCCCCCCCTTTTCCTGCATGTCAGTCACCCCTAATGTAGGCCCAGCTAGCCCTATGTGTAACTGCAACAAATGATGGACATGATTCAAACATTCTCCCCCAGTCAAGAGATCTGGGTTAAATCCATCGTTCTTTTGCACACTACGCCACCCCAGTTTGGACCCAGCCATATGCAAATCAGTCTTGACCTTGTGCCTCATGGGAACCGTCCAGGCCGAACTGCCAAGCCAGGTCCTCCCTGGACCAGAAACAAGCATCCTGGGACTGGTTTCAGGGTATGTCACCCTCCTTCAGCCAGGCTAGCTTGAATCCAGTGGCACGTGAGCAAGGGACCCACGTCTGGGCATACTCATTCCACTTAGGGCAAAAGGTGTAACTGCAACAAATTATGGACGGCATGCTGAATGATTCAAACATTCTCCCCCTATGGGCAGGGTGCATTGTAGGTACAAGATGGGACATGTACCTTAAGTGTGTGACATATCCTGGTAGTGACAAACAGCAATTTTGGTTTCTCACTACTGTGGGGCTGCCCTCCCATAGGAATGCATTGGGGATTCCCTGATAAGTGTTTCAGTGGTAATTCCTGATATGAGAAGAGCAGCGTGGTCAAGTTTAGTATATTTGGAATTGTCATAATAAATGCTGTGCAATGGTGTGCGCAGATTTATTATAACTATTTTAGAAATGCCACCTTTAGAAGTTGGCATTTCTGTGTGCTATGTGTCTGCCTGCCTCATGTTAATTGCATGTCTGGCTTTTGAGTGACAGGGGCTGGGAGGTGTGTGTGGCTCCAGGAGGGGCAGGGTGAGTCAGCACTAGGCTGAATGGGAAATCTGCATTGGGAGTAGTGGGAGGAGTAATCCCCGACCCTGAATAGGTCTGTGCCTATCCTGTAGAATGCTGGCTCCGCCCCTTGTGGTGTGTCTGATCACTGAGCCCCCACCTGACAAAGGGGAAGAAGAGCCTGGTAAACAAAGTGCTCCAATTCCCCCCTAAACCAGTTGTGTCTTGTCCCCCCAAGCCCTACACTGCAGACAAAGGAGAAACTGAGTATAAGTATAGGGGCTGTGACCTCATGTTTTTGTGCTGTTCCTGGACCTTCGGGGGATTGCTGCTGCTGGGGCCCAAGAGGAACTGCCATGGGGGCTTGCCTCCCTGCTGGAGGGCCCTGTGTGCTGGCCTCCCTGGGCCCAGCTTTGCCCCCTTCCCCTCTCAGGACTTTTGCTGCCTCTAGCGCCTTGTGAGGGCTATATTTTAATTAGCCCAGGGGAAGGGAGTGCTGGGGCTTCGCAGCGCTAAGCTGCCCATCCTGGAGGAGGGAATCCCCGGCGTAGAGATTCCCCCGTGTTACGAATAAGGCGGGAGCCTACCCCGCATTGATGCTTCCCAGCGGGTGCCCACCCCGCTGTTATGCTTACTTAAAGCAGCGGGTGCCCACCCCGCGTTTTGTTTTATTTTTGTGGGTGCCCACCCCGCATCTGTGCTATTTTAAATATGCGTGTGCCCACCCCGCTTTGTGCCTGAATGGAAGCTGGAGCCCACCCTGCATTGCAACTGAAGGAGAAGGAGGCCACCAAGAGGAATCGCCGGGCTGCTGCCAAGCACGGACCTGAAACCAGGCAAGTTGCTTGGTTGTGGGCGGGGCCAGCCGCGTGCCTCCTGAAGGAAGCGGGCTCCCGTGAGCTGAGGGAAGCCCCGCGCACACCGGCAAAGTGAGGAGGATCCCCGGCGCCTGTCCCGAGTACAGGGGGAGACCGAGGCAAATTGCGAATGCCTAGTTCCTGAGCGGTCCCGCCAGAGAGCGGGCCGCTCCTACGATGGGGGCCATTTGTTTTACCAAGTCCCGGAGTGGGACTTGGGTGCATTGCGAGGCAATTGTCGGTGCCTGAGCGGTCCCGCAGGATAGCGGGCCACTCCAATGTGGGCCACAGTTGTTTTAATTAGAGACCGTGGGGGTCCAGAGGGCCCAGTGGTGCCAGGCCTCTTTGTGATAGTGTCAAAGCTGCCCCGCCTGACGGTGGGCAGCTGCAACGTGGGCATATTTGTTGATAGATCCCCAGTGGGGTCCCAAAGGGCACAGTGGTGCCCGTGCCTCTTTGCTCATTCAAAGCTGCGCCACACCAGCGCGGGCAGCTGCAACGTTTTGCACATTTGTTTTAGAGAGTCCTAGTGCGGATCCACCCAGATGGCACAGTGAGTGCCCATGCCTACAGTTCATCACAGCTGCACAGCAATTAGTGGCAGCTGCAACGTTTAGACCTGCGCAATTGCGTAATTTGGGATTCTGCTGCATTGGCAGCCAGCCCTGACATTTTGGACATAGGGCATTTGAGCCCTCTGAGAAGGCCAGTTGGCCAGGGGGACTGTGTAGGTTGATAGGGCGCCAGGCCCTAATGTGATTTATGTGGTGTGCAGGAAATGTGATTTATGCACCCTGATTTATGCCTCTAATGTGGTTTATGTTATGAGGTTATTTGCATACTGTGGTTTATGCTTGTGAGGTTATTCTCTGCTGTGATTTATGCCTCTAATGTGATTTATGATTGGGAGGTTATGGTCTAATATGTTTAGGCTTATGAGGTTGGCGCATAATGTATTCTACGCCTAATGTGATGCTGATTGCATACTCTGATTTATGTTGCAGGATATAATGCTGAGTACAGTGTTTGCCAGTGTTCTACATCTATACTATTTTCACTTGGTGATGGTTCTGACAGTGGCCCAATTGGCCCTCTCATGTGTATATAATCCCGTGTAAATATTGCCTAGTGCCAGGTGGCACAGTGTATATTGTGTGATTACTATTCTAATGTGTTTTATGATAATACAAAGGCTATTTTTGATATAACCTTGTGAGGAGTTCCTTTTGTGGGGTACCTAGTATGTTGTTGCTGCATGTGTGTTGCGCAAATGCTTTACACATTGCCTCCGGGATAAGCCTGACTGCTCGTGCAAAGCTACCAAGGGGGTGAGCAGGGGTTATCTTTGACGTTTAACTCCCTTGCCCTGGCTAGAGTGGTGGTTTCTGCCTGGCTTTGGCACAATCCTTAGCCAACCAGAAATCCCATTTCTAACACTGCCTGAAAAATGGTGCCGCCTGGGGCAGACCCCCCCTTGCTACACCACTTGTTGGGGGTGGTTAGAACTACTTCAGGTTGTGTTTGACACCAAGCCCCTCACCCTTCCAGGCTCCCAGTGTTTTTTTTCAAAGTTGGCAGGTGCCCTATGCTTCCCCTAATAGGTCAGTAGCCATTAGTACTCCGAGCATCCCACTAACATAATCTAAGACACCCCTCTGTAATTTTTCCGCCCCCTGCCAAGCCCCCCACACCCCACTATGGTTTTTGTAAAAAATATTTAGAGATTGGGTTGTGTTTGTGACACTTCTGTCATTATATTGTACATTTTCACATCTATCCAGTACGGGAAGGTTTTCAGATGTTAGTGAAAGGAACAAGCATTATGTCTCGCTGGGTAAAAAGATGACCTATGCCAACCCGAAATTGTTCAGTTATTTTCTCAAGTTTTACATTAACGCTAGGTTCTGACCACAAAACTGGTTTCATACATTTTTAGAACTACAAATGGTGGTACATTCTTTCCGCTTTGAATGTGCTGTCTGCTCGTCTGTAATTCGTTGTGGATGGAGAAACGTTTTGTGAGGAACGATTTTGAGCCCTGCTGGTTTCTTAATATGTTTTCCGGGAGCAGGGAAGATTAAGTTTAGTTATGATATCGTTAGTCAGTTTCCAAAAATGAAAAGCATACTGCTCTCTGTCCTCAAAAATAAAACACCTTTTTGATCTGGTTGTAAGTAAAATGTAAGATAAAGCCATTCAAAAAGTCTTTACCTAGGTTTAAGCTGATGAACTGGTGAAGGCCCAAAGCCGCCATATGGGAGAAAGAAAGTAAGACAATATCTTACCCTGGCTGCTGATAATGATTACCACAGATTTTATAGTTGCAAGCCCTCTACTCTAATATGTCTAATATGCCCCAGGGTGCATGAGGAGGAATTTACACCCCACAACCCTGCCCGGGACCTGAGATACAGCTATGAACATTCTATATAGTGGCTATGCACCAAAGGAGGAAAAGATATTTTCAATATATGGTTAAAAAATATGGAATTCTTTCCTGATCAAATACACTAAACAAAATAACTAAGAAAAAAAACACCTAACCATTATACATTCCTTTGAGCACCATTAAATCGGTCAAGTCAACTCCCTCCATGAAGCTATTGAAAACGTGCAACCAGGCTAAAATCTGATAGCTGTTTGCTGTAAGCTATAGAAGCGTTCTGGTCAATCCATTCATTCATTCATTCATTGTCCACTATCCTTCTCAATCCAAATAACTGACTAATATCCACCACTCAAATTACTTTCATATATCACTGTACTAATTAACCACTAATCCTTTATGGGTTCCGGAGTAGCATGCTACTTGCCAAAAAAGCTCTTCAAAACCCTATCAGAGGTAACAAGCGCTATATAAATGCAAACCTTTTCCCCTTTTCTATCCCTCCACTATCCTGAATCCAAATGACTGACTAACCTACCCACCACTCAAATTACTTTCATATTTCACTATACTAATTCACCACTAATACTTTATGGGTTCCGGAGTAGCGTGCTACCCACTGAAAAAGCACTTTGCAGCCTCGTCAGGGGTAGTAAGCACTATATAAATGCTATTACTATACAATCCACATTTTCTTCCGACTACTGCTCTTTGATTCCCTCCCTCACTTCAATTTACCCAGTCCCCTCATCCTACCTCTTGAATCAACTTCTCTTCCTCTCATTCCAACATATCCCCCCCATTCCTTGATCAATGTCAGGAACCATGGCCTTCCACCCTCCACCCACCAGAGGTTGCTGGAGCCCAGCCTTCAATCAATGAGACGATTTTCCACCCGCAGGCACCCTGCAGCCGTCCTCAGCAGATACCTCTAATAGCTTTGCAATCATCTTTAAATTGGCTCGGCAGAGGTTTATAAAAGTTTGCGTTGATTACTAATTAAATCCATGCAAATGGCGATGTA
Organism: Triturus cristatus; assembly: GCF_964204655.1. Taxonomy (NCBI): domain Eukaryota; kingdom Metazoa; phylum Chordata; class Amphibia; order Caudata; family Salamandridae; genus Triturus; species Triturus cristatus. Next base: position 48,538,383 of record NC_140584.1, read on the forward strand.
GCATTAATTTACTGTAAAATGAATGTGAGCCCGATGAGGGAGGGCAGATGCAAAAACACTGACCCACAAACGAGGAGAGCTCTGACACCTCCAATTATCTGCCAGCCCCCAAATATATGGGGTAGCGTCGGAAAAGACATGTGCATGCGGGGGACGGCGTGCAAATACACTTGCTTTTCAATTATTCTGTGACTGATACTGCGTCTCCAAGACAGCAGCCAATTAAAATCTAATTGAAATCAAATCTTTTCCTATTCAACCTATCATTCCACTGCCTCCCGGCGCAAAATGCTTCTCTCTCAGTAGCAGAGCCCATCTCTCAGCCCTTTATCCTTCCATGCCTACAGCCATCTTCACTTCTCCCTTATGCCACCCTCTGCCATCCCTTAATTCCCCTCACCTTCATCATCCACATCTTCTTCTGCTATGGCTTCATGTCCTTGCCACTGTTCATGACATTATGTTCATCCCTTTTTACTCTTGCCTTTAGCAGTTCTTCCTACACTTCTCCATGGAATACTTTTTGTTACTATGTATTCCTGTTTCCTTCCACTCCTTTTATGCTCCCTTCTTCTCCTCGCCTCTGCCATCCTCTACTCTCGATTTGCCTTTCCGTCCCTACCCTATAAGATCTATAGTCTTGTATCCTTACTCGTTGCCTCTCCCCATACATTTCCCTGCTTGAACCTTTATCCCCACAGATCTAACCATCCCCCATAAGGTGATCCCTCTTATGTGAATTGCCTGGATCTCTGCGGCTGAATCTGACAGCGGATTCCTTTAATAGGTTGCTGAAATTATTCCAAGTCTTTTACATGACAGCATTTCTTTTAAAGAATTCAAAAAGCGCTTAGACAAATCAGAAGATATCAAGATCTTTACTCACACTGAAGGTAATGTCCACTTACTTCCTCTCTCATAAGTCACCCCCTCTTCTCACTATATATTTTACTAACCACTTCTATGGGGTTTCATCCTTTTCTCCTCTCTTTAGTTCCTCTCAGCCCATCTGACTTTTCTCCACGTGACGTCAATGCCCACCCATTGAAGCCCACGCAGACCATCGTCTCAGCTTTCCAGTGCTTAATTTGCGCCGGGGCTTACTGGTGCTGAGCACCGGTGCTTAATTGGTTTCCGGTGCCGGCAGGCACACCTAATTGTCAACACCATACTTAGAACAGTCCACCACATGGTGTCGCTGCTCATCTAATTTAGGGATGAGCAGAACAACGGTCGTTTAGGAATACAATATACATTAAAATTGCTAATACCTGCCTCCCCAGCCATTCCTTTAGCTTTAGGGGCCTGGAATAATCTGAACTGTCGCATTTACATGCGACAGAGATGGTTAGTAGTTGTTTTGGCAGCAATGACAAGGGCGATGGGTGGTCAAGCTGCAGTGGCCTCCTGGTCAGAGCCCTGGCACTTAACATTTTACAAATTAAGCACTGCAGCTCTCACAGAGTTCTGCATTAGCGCCCCTATGCCTTCACTATGTATGGTGTTCCGGAAGCTATTAACATGCCAGGGACATGGAAAGTAGACAATGAGGGAGAGGGGGGCAGCAACCTTATTTCTATTTTTTCCCTTCTTCTTCTTCTTCTCTTCCTGCCTTAGTTCTTTTACTTTGCTTTTCATTCCTTGCTGCTTTCATTACTTTTACTTCTTCCTCCTTTCACCCTTATTCCTCCTTCCCTCCACACTTTCTCATCAGTTTTTCCTTTTTCAAGATATTGTTGATTTTCCGCTCACAGATATTGCTGATTCCAAATCCCCTTATTTCTGCGCTCTCCAAGACGTATTAGAAATAGGGCACACTGTCCCATTCTGCCCCACGGAGCACCTTTAACTTGGTGTCCAGGAGCAGAGCAGGACAGTGCACTCTATTGCAATAAATGCACTGTTCCCAACGCAGGTATCATCTTGCACCTATAGTTGTGGAGAACACATTAGTAAAAAGCAGACCAGCTGCTTGAAGCCAGCAGTATCCATTTCAATGTGAAGATGACAACCCAGCCTGCATTTCAAAGGGAGCAAAGATCCCCCTGCAAGCGTGCAGTGAGAGAATGCACTTGTCTGCAGGAGGATGCCTGAGAGATTACTGCAAATTCTTTGCACCTTTTCAAGGGGCACCCTCCGGTGTCGCATTGTGCGCTACGTAAAGCGCACGGTCAGTGTGACTTCTGACCGTCTCTTTACCTCTGCGGCTGCATCTGTAATAAGGTGAAGAGCAAAGGAATCAGATTCCCACATTTGAATAGGCCCCTTCCACACGCAAGTGAGGGAAGGCCCCCTTGATACTGCACTGGTGCACATTTATCACTGAATTCTGTATTACAGAAGGGATCTACGGCTGCTACTGAGATACCAAAGTGCCCCTAAGAATACAAAATGAGGGTGCATTTGGTTGTTACACTGCTGCAGGGCCTTAATGGGATCGCAAACCAGCCCTGGCAATTAGGTCCGACCCGCTGGTGGTCAGGGGGTACTGGCGGGAACACTGCAGCTGTGTGCGCTTTTGTTACAAAGGGACGATTTTGCAGCACTGCCCGAGTACCAAAAACGACCCCACTGGTCCAAAACCGACCACCACCCTTCCGGCCCACCAGAAAAAAGCCCAATGCCCGCTACCACCAATCCGGCCCAGCCTGCTGCGGCATTTTCATTACTAAGGCCCCTGGGTTTTGTAGATAATTCCCAGACTCTCTTGCCCTCAATATTCCGAATGGAGGTGCATTATTCCTCCTTCCCCCCCCCCATCCATTTTGTTCTTTATATTTTTTTTCTTGCGTCTCTCCTTGTTTCCTCATTGATCACCATATTTCTCTACTCCTTATCCCCTTGTCACTTTTTCGTTACCTTTCTGGAGATCCGCGAGTATTTATTTGCTTTCCTGTCCTTCTACCACTTTCATTTCACATCATTTTTTTCTTTCCTTCTTTCCCGATCCTTTCAAACCAGCTTTTACTCTTTCAAGACATTGTTGATTCTCAGCTCACACAAAGTCCTACCTACAGTAATCTGTATCCCTGCACTCTCTGAGGTGTTCCAGGCAGACGCAAGGCGCTGTTGCCCTGGAAGCAACAGAATGAATATCAGTTAATCCTAGTAATGAAATGGTATGTCTCTTTGCTTGAGGGAAAAGCTCCTGGTAGGGTTCTACAACAACTTTACCTCCCTGCAGGGATCAGAGCCTAAATCGTAATAATGAAATAGGCTAAAAGAAGAAGACATAAATAAGGCTGGAATCCAGGAGATGCTCTCAAACAGCTCAGCTTCCAGATCTCCCGTCCCCCTGCACACCCTCCCCCTGGCTGGCAAATGCAGCACTCTAGCTCTCATTTCATATTTACCACTGTACACGCGTCTCTGTATTATTCTCAGAGTCTGCTGCACACCCCACTGTGACTTAAGGCAGCCCGCCTAGCTTTAATCATCGAGTTGGTAGAATGGGAACAAGATGAGAAGACGGAACTGCCCAGCTGGGAGGCACAAACGCCAGGCAATCGGAGGCAGGCATAGAGTGAAGAGATGCGATAACACTGACGGGCATTGTGCAGGTCGAAGAAAACAAATCTTGGAAACCCACGCTGACGGGAGGGAGATCTAATGATTCCTGGCATTGGCAAAGCCAATAGGTCTCGCCCATGCAAGAGCTATTGGCTGTGCCATTGTGTTTTAGCCACGTTGTACCCCAGTGTGGCTGCTGTTCAGCATGGCTAAAAGTTAGGTGGGTAAGGGAGAATGCAGTGGTGTAAAGTGTTGTGGAGTGGAAGTAGAGTATCTATAGTAGAATGGCATAGTGTAGAGTTCAGTGGCATGGAGCAGAGTAGAGTGACAGAGTGGAGCAGAGTGCCATACAGTGGAGTTGATTAAGGTGTAGTGGAGAGGTGTAGAGCAGAGTGGAGTGGGGTAGAGGGTGTTGCATAGAATAGAGTGTTGTAGAGCAGAGTGACGTTGAGCAGGGTAGATTGTCATAGATTGAAGTGGCATAGAGTGGAGTAGTGTGGGAGAGTGGAATGGCAGAGTGGAGTAGGTAGTTGTAGTGGAGTAGAGTGGAGTAGTGGAGTGGATTAGTGTGTCCTATAATACAGTGGGGTAAAGTGGCATGGAGTGGCATAGAGGGAGTTATGTAGCACTTTTGAGAGAGGCACGGAGTAGAGTGTTGTGGAATGGCATAGAGGTGAGCAAAGTGTGATATGGTGGAGTAGAGTTTAATGGAGTAGAACGTCAAATAGTGGAGTAACATGGAGTGTCAGAGTGGACTAGAGTGAAGCGGTGTGAAGTACAGTGGTGCAGAGTAGATTGGAGTTGACTGCATTGGTTTTGGATATAGGGGTGTAGAGTCCATTGGCACACATTGCAGTGACTTAGAGTATAGTGGTGCAGAGTAGATTGTATTGGTGTAGAGTACAATGGCATACAGTGGAGTGGCACAGAGTGGAATAGACTGGCATAGAGTGCAGTGGCATACAGTAGATTGCTTCAGAGTAGAGTGAAGTAGCAAGTAGAGTAGAATATACTGTAGTGGCATAGAGTAAAGTGATGCAGAGTGTTGTGGCATAGAGTGTTGTAGTGTAGAGTGTAGTAGTGAGGTGTTGATGTTGTAGTGTCAGAGTTTAGTGGCATAGAGTTAATTTGGGGAAAGTAGAGTGGTGCAGAGTAGAGGGGTGCAGAGATGAAGAGTGCAGGGGTGCATAGTAGAGTGGCTTAGAATAGAGCAGAGTAGAGGAGAGAGGCGTGGAGTGAAATGGCATATAGTGCAGTGCCATAGAGTGCAGTGCTGCACAGTAGGGTGGAGTGGCGTAGAGGGTAGTCGCATAGAGGGTAGTGGAGTGGAGTGGCGTAGAGTGGCAAAGAGCGGAGTGCAGTGGCGTAGAGTAGAATGGCGTAGAGTTCAGTGTTGTAGAGTGGTGCAGATAAAGTGACGTAGAGTGCAATGGTGTGTAGTAGGGAGCAGTGGCGTACAGTAGAGTGTTGCAGAGTAGAGTATAGTGGTGTACAGTGCAGTGGTGGATAGTAGAGTAGGGTAGAGTGCACTGGCATATAGTACAGTGGTGTGAAGTAGAGAGGCATAGAGTAAAGTGGTGTAGAGTGCATTAGTGTAAAGTGCAGTGGCATAGAGTGCAGGGGCGTAGAGTGGTGCAGACAAAGTGACAGAGTGCAATGTTGTAGAACTGAGTGCAGTGGTGTAGATTAGAGTGTTGCAGAGTAGAGTATAGTAGCATACAGTGCAGTATTTCAGGGTAGATTGGGTTAGATTGCAATGGCTTACAGTGTATTAGTATGAGTGCAGTGGCATAGATTACAGCTGTTTGGAGTGATACAGGGTAGACTGCAGTGATGAAGAATGGAGTGGCTTATAGTAGAATGGAGCAGATTGGAACAGAGTGCCATAGAGTGCAGTGGAGTAGAGTAGATTGTTTCAGAGTAGAGTGAAGTGGCGTAGAATGCAGTGGCCCAAAGTCGAGCGTTATAAAGCGCAGTGTCGTAGAGTGCGGTGGTATGGAGTAGATTGGAGTGGATTGGCATAGAGTGCAGTGGTGAAGTGTGCAGGGCTGCATAGAGTAGTGTGGGGTAGAGTGCATTGGCATACATCAGAGTGGTGTAGAGTAGAGAGGTATAGTGTGAAGTGCTGTAGAGTGGAATGGCGCAGAGTAGAGTGCAGTGACGCAGTGTGCAGTGGTTTGGAGTGGAGGGGCGTAGAGTGGAGTGGTACTGAGTAAACTACAGTGGTGTGAAGAGGTGCATAGTAGAGTGGAGTGGGGTTAAATGTAGTATTCATGATGCACTGCCATTACAGACAACACATTTTCATTTTAAATAACCATTACATTTGCACAGACATACAGTTTTACTGATAAATTTATACAGCACACAAACAATAATGTGTGGAAATGTCATCACCTAGTGTACTAATTTGCTTTGGTTCTATTAACCCCTTCAGCGCTGGGCGAATTCCGCCGCGGTGCTGAAGGGTTCGAGCGCGGGCGGGCTCATGACGGAACGGTTCCGTCATGAGCACAGCTCAACCGTGGCTCATGACGGAACCGTTCCGTCATGAGCATGGAAGGGGTTAAAATATTTGTTTCCACCACACTTCAGGAGTACCAAAAAATGTGCTTCATTTGTGCTTTCCATATTCTCAAATATCTGCACATTTAATTTACAGACATTTAAATTCTGTTTTGTCCCAGAAAAAAAATAACATCGTACAGCGCACCCCGAATAATCAGCATGATTGTTGCATAAATCCTCTCATTTTATAGTCACGGAAAGAAAAGTAAATACCAAATTCACTCGGAAGATAAGGCCTGACATTCAACCTCTTTCTTTGAATGCATAGCAAATGTGATAAAGTAAGAACAAGATTTAAAGGCTTGTTTACTGAAATTCAGTACTGGTGGAAGAATACAGTAAATATGTTATGTTAAATGCATTTCATTTCGCACAGACACTACCAGGGTGTCTACAGAGAGATAGGTAAGCATAATTAGATGAATAGGTCCTTTTTTCTTAACGCACTGACGTCCTGAGTGCAACGGAGCGCGAGGGGCAGCGCATTCAAGCAGAGGACGGCCTTAGTGGCCAGAGAGCTACCACCCTTCCTTTGCAGCCAGAAACGTGGGACTTGTGCCAAGAATTGGGAAGAAGAGCGCAGGTGTATAGCAGGGGTGTAGAAGGAGAACCGTTTCTGAAGATAGCCAGGCCCAGTAGCATACAGAGCACGGTGGGCGATGACTAAGACCTTGAACCTAACTCTCTCTGACACAGAGAGCCAGTGTAGGGTACGGAGATGTTGTCTCACACTACATCTGGCTGAGATGTTCAGGAGAAGCGCAGCAGCCGCGTTCTGTACCACCTGCAGTTTGTTCCAAAGGTAACTCGGGACTCCAACATACAGCGCATTGGCATAGTCCAGCCGAGACAGAATAAGGGCACGGGTGACTGTCTCCTTGGCTGCCTGAGGAAGAAGAGGATTGAACTTCCTAAGAACTTTTAGAAGTCCGAAGCAAGTCCCTGCCAGCCTCTTGATCTGGGTTCCGAACAGGAGATTCTCCTCGAACCAGACCCCCAAGTTCTTAACAGGACTCCCAGAAGAGTCAGGCGGTACAGAGTCAGATGGCCAGAGTGTTTTCCTGATGTTTGAAGGGAATTTTCCAAATAAGAGGGTGTCAGATTTCTCCTCATTGCATTTCAGTTCAGCCGCCGCCAACCAACTGAAGACTGTAGACAAGCATTCTTTGGTGGTAGAATAGGGTTTGGGCAAGGGAAGGGACAAACTTAAGTTGGACAGCCTAAAACAAATAAAGCCCGCAAATAGAAAGCAAGTAAATGTGAGTTACAAACCACAAAGCCAATGGTCAGCAATGGGCGGAAAGTACCCCAGGGAAGCTTTCCGAATGTCCCTAAGAATTGGCAAAGGGCAAATCCTGGAGAGACATATAGGGCCTCTGGTTGGTGAAATGAATTATGATAATGAGAGGATAGGGGCATATTTGTACTGGACTCAACTGCAGGAGAGGCTCCTGCGTTTGAGAGAGGAGCGTTGCCCCGCTGAAATGCCTCCAGAGAGAAAAATTAAATGGTAATAAAGTAAATTCATTACCATTCTAGTTTTCTTCACCCCGCCCCGAACAGAGCATCAGGATGGGGGCGGGGCTTGTGCTGAATAACAGCAGCAGAGAGAGCAGGACACTTTCAGTTTAAAGTGCACTTGTCGTTTTGGCTGGCCTTCTTGTGGAGGCCGGACACACGTGTACTTTAAACCTCTTTAACTCACCTGTTTTAACACAGCTAGATTAGAGAAAGCCAAAGCCTCCAGAGCGCTGTGGAGTGCCGAGTGAGGCCGCTCCCACCAATCCTAGCACTGCTCTCATGCTGGGGAGAGCAGCGCTAGGAGTGGTGAAGTGAGTTTGGAGCCTGCCTTGAGGAGAGAAGACCATCAAGGAGGAGGATGTTACGCTCGGAGGAAATTTTTGAAATTTTATTTTTATTTAAATGTCCCACCTGCCCTACCACCGCCGGAACATGCCAGCCACCGCTGCTCAATTGTGACAACCTGTCCAGAAAAGTTCTTTAAATTCTGAGATCCGTAGTCCCGATTTTATAATTGCTTAAACAAGACTCCTAATCCCAGCATGCAGCAACAAAAACTGGACTGCTTGACCTACTCAAGCATGGAACTGAGTAACTTGAGAGCTCTATAAAAGTAACCGTGGCACAGGTACAATGGAACCTGCTGTGGGCTCGGGCCCCATAGTGCCTATTGTCTCTATCATGCCTTGAGCAGCAGCTATGTCCAGCAAGCGACTTCAACCGACATGAGACTGTCCGCAGAATGTAAGAGTGCATCAGTCTCTAGTTTTTTCAGTGGGGTGGGGGATGTTTCAGGAATAAGCAGCTTTTGTAACTAAACAATAGGAGTTCTGCATAAAGCATGTGCTTTTATGACTGTCTTAACTGCGGCAGGCTTGGTGTGATCAATCAGGGTCGGACTGGACTATGGGGCAATCTGGCAATGCCATAGAGTTGGTCTGAAAGGTCACTGTGTTGGCCATTTTCTTATCTTTCTGGGTCTGTCGGATGATCTGGTGGTGCTGCTTTTTTCTACCCTTGTAAATCATATACACAGTGTGTCTTTACAAAAACAAAACTGTCCAGATTTGCAAATGTGTCCCACTATTTTAGATATCTAATTTGATAACCTATGACCCAGTCCTGAGGCGGAAGCCGGGAGCTGGAGGTACTCGTGTGATTGTTCTGTTTTTAAAAAAAACTGCTAATTTCGTTATTCTGTGTGGTGTCACTGTTGTTTTGTGTTTTTAAAATAACACGCACCCAAGCGCTTCCTCTGCCCTCTGCGCACAGCTGATTTGAGAGCTGCCACGCCCTACCTCGCGCTTCTCAGCTGCCGCCATCATCCCAGGCGTGCGCGCTGACTCCGCCCCCTTTCAGGCCACGCCCCCTGCTGCCTGTATTTAAACCGCCGATTCCTGGCGATCTCAGATAACCTATGACCCAGTCCTGAGGCGGAAGCCGGGAGCTGGAGGTACTCGTGTGATTGTTCTGTTTTTAAAAAAACTGCTAATTTCGTTATTCTGTGTGGTGTCACTGTTGTTTTGTGTTTTTAAAATAACACGCACCCAAGCGCTTCCTCTGCCCTCTGCGCACAGCTGATTTGAGAGCTGCCACGCCCTACCTCGCGCTTCTCAGCTGCCGCCATCATCCCAGGCGTGCGCGCTGACTCCGCCCCCTTTCAGGCCACGCCCCCTGCTGCCTGTATTTAAACCGCCGATTCCTGGCGATCTCAGATAACCTATGACCCAGTCCTGAGGCGGAAGCCGGGAGCTGGAGGTACTCGTGTGATTGTTCTGTTTTTAAAAAAACTGCTAATTTCGTTTTTCTGTGTGGTGTCACTGTTGTTTTGTGTTTTTAAAATAACACGCACCCAAGCGCTTCCTCTGCCCTCTGCGCACAGCTGATTTGAGAGCTGCCACGCCCTACCTCGCGCTTCTCAGCTGCCGCCATCATCCCAGGCGTGCGCGCTGACTCCGCCCCCTTTCAGGCCACGCCCCCTGCTGCCTGTATTTAAACCCCCGATTCCTGGCGATCTCAGATAACCTATGACCCAGTCCTGAGGCGGAAGCCGGGAGCTGGAGGTACTCGTGTGATTGTTCTGTTTTTAAAAAAACTGCTAATTTCGTTATTCTGTGTGGTGTCACTGTTGTTTTGTGTTTTTAAAATAACACGCACCCAAGCGCTTCCTCTGCCCTCTGCGCACAGCTGATTTGAGAGCTGCCACGCCCTACCTCGCGCTTCTCAGCTGCCGCCATCATCCCAGGCGTGCGCGCTGACTCCGCCCCCTTTCAGGCCACGCCCCCTGCTGCCTGTATTTAAACCGCCGATTCCTGGCGATCTCAGATAACCTATGACCCAGTCCTGAGGCGGAAGCCGGGAGCTGGAGGTACTCGTGTGATTGTTCTGTTTTTAAAAAAAACTGCTAATTTCGTTATTCTGTGTGGTGTCACTGTTGTTTTGTGTTTTTAAAATAACACGCACTCAAGCGCTTCCTCTGCCCTCTGCGCACAGCTGATTTGAGAGCTGCCACGCCCTACCTCGCGCTTCTCAGCTGCCGCCATCATCCCAGGCGTGCGGCTGACTCCGCCCCCTTTCAGGCCACGCCCCCTGCTGCCTGTATTTAAACCACCGATTCCTGGCGATCTCAGATAACCTATGACCCAGTCCTGAGGCGGAAGCCGGGAGCTGGAGGTACTCGTGTGATTGTTCTGTTTTTAAAAAGAACTGCTAATTTCGTTATTCTGTGTGGTGTCACTGTTGTTTTGTGTTTTTAAAATAACACGCACCCAAGCGCTTCCTCTGCCCTCTGCGCACAGCTGATTTGAGAGCTGCCACGCCCTACCTCGCGCTTCTCAGCTGCCGCCATCATCCCAGGCGTGCGCGCTGACTCCGCCCCCTTTCAGGCCACACCCCCTTCCTCACCTTGATATGTGTCAGTACAGGAAGCGCAGCGGAAGAGCGCAGCGGGAGCGCCGTTTGCGCGCCGAAGGCGCGCCTAAGGCAAGCCCGTCTGCGCCCGTCATCGCCAAGTCATCGCCTCTTGCCAGTCCCCCTGGTCTAATCCCGTCACCACCCCTTTCCTATGACAGAGAGCTACTACTTGGACTGAACCCTGGACGGTCCTGTGCCAACATTGTAGGTAGACCCGGCCGCACCTGCCTACAATGCCAAACCTGCACTTTTACTACGACTGAACCCCACCCCATTCAACAGCTCCTAGTTCCGGAAAAAAACACCGTCGTCTCGATATTCCACCTCAACGTGAGATCACTAGCCAAACATCACCCTGAGGTTAATACACTCATCCTGGAGGAAAATCCAGACATCCTCTTCCTATGTGAAACTTGGTTATGGGACGATACTTCCACCGTCCCCAACCTCACGCTATCAGACGACTATCTGATGTCAACCATTAACAGAGATGGAAGAGGAGGCGGTATCGCCATAATCTATAAAAAAATATATTCTTGTGCATTTGTTAAGGAAGAACTGCCAAACTCCGAATGCGCCCATTTTAAAATCACCATAAATCCTAACTTCACGGTGTCGGGTCTCTACATCTATCGCCCACCTGGCCCTACCTCAAAATTCATTGAGGCCCTCCTCGAGACAACAACTTCCTTAATAACTAAATACTCTAACTTCACAATTCTGGGAGATCTTAATCTTCATTTCGACCAGCTAAATGACCCCACGATCAAAACGCTCCTTGCAGATCTCTCTGCACTGCAACTCAACTCCTTCATTTCCACTCCAACCCACTTAGCCGGCCACATCCTAGACCCAGTTTTCTCAAACCTAGAGAAACTTACTTCAGAGCCACCCTTACCAATGGGATGGACAGACCATTTCCTCATCAAATTGGCCACTCCGGTCAATAAATACAGACACAACACGGCCCCGACTCGCCGATTAAAAAGGCCATGGCATAAACTATCTCCTAACGACCTGCATACGACCTTAGGGGACTTCCACCTGGACACCCATTCCGATATCAACGTTAACTATAGCGCATTTCAAGAATGGATCACGGGCGGACTAGACAGTCTCATTCCAGCTAAATGGGCTAAAGGCCGCAATTCCCCATCTAATCCCTGGTACAACGATATCCTTAAAAATCTACGCAAAGAATGCAAAAAGGCAGAACGCCTTTGGCGCAGAGACTACAACTTAGAGGACAAAGCAAAATATCTAGGTCTACAGAAAACGTATCACAAAGCCATCCGTGCGGCACGTACCGCCTTTTACGCCGACAAGATCGACTCTAGTCCCATCCCTGCTAAAGAAATCTTCAAACTAGTACAAGAACTGCAGAGCAGCAAAGCCCCCCTCCCTACTATCTCCTCCGAGCAGCAGTGCGAAGACCTCGCCAGTTTTTTCGTCGATAAAGTACGGAAGATTTACACCTCCTTCCCTCAGCCCGCCCCTAGCACTACCAGCACTTCCTCCTCCCCCAATTACTCGAACATGACGCACATCCCAGAAATCACCGATGATATCCTCCTCAGAATATGCAAAAAGGTCAAAACTGGTTCCCTCGCAGACCCTATGCGCCCGGCCCAATTCCTGGAGTCACTCAACTTCTTTCTACCAACACTTACCGCCATTTTGAACCTCTCCTTCACTTCAGCGTGCGTACCTTCAGCCTGGAAGCAAGCTTGGGTTTCGCCCATCATCAAGAAACCCACTCTAGACCCATCTAAACCGGAGAACTTTCGTCCTATCTCCCTGCTCCCATGGCTGTCTAAACTCGCTGAAGCTCATGTCAACAGCTCCCTGTCCCAGCACATGGTCAAAAACAACATCCTTGACCCATTGCAAAACGGGTTTAGACCAGATCATAGCACTGAATCTGCTCTCTTAACCACCACAGAGCACCTCCGAACGATCTTAGATGCCGGTCAAAGCGCTGCGCTGATCCTTCTGGATCTTAGCGCGGCCTTTGACACGGTATCCCATATCATCCTTCTCAACCGTTTGGAGGCCTCTGGAATAACTGATCATGCCTTGAACTGGTTCAGATCTTTCCTCGAAAACAGATCCTTTCGAGTTTCCTCCCCTCCCTTCCTATCCAAACCCCACCCCATTACACAGGGAGTTCCACAGGGCTCTGCACTGAGCCCATCCCTTTTTAATCTCTACGTCCAGCCTTTGGCGGCAGTGGCCAAAGAATGGGGATTGACAATAGTATCATACGCCGATGATACACAGCTGGCCATCGCTCTCTCAGAAGGTCCTTCCAACCTTTCCTCTAATTTCAAAAACGGACTTTCTGCAGTTGCCCAGTGGATGGCAATGAACTGTCTCCAGCTTAACGGCGGAAAGACAGAGGTTCTTCTCCTGGGAAATAACACCAACCTTTGGAATGAACACTGGTGGCCGTCTTCCCTGGGCACCATCCCCCCCCCAAAAAAACTAGTGAAAAACCTGGGCGTCTGGATGGACGACTCACTCAACTTCCGGTCCCACACCAAGAAAGTGGCCGGCACCTGCATTGGCCTACTGAGAAGCCTCAGCCACATTCTAGGCTTTTTCAACGCCAAAACCCGACAACTAATTATTCAAGCTACCATCCTCTCGCGACTAGACTACGCCAATGTACTCCTTCTTGGTGCCAACAAATGTGAGATAGCACGTCTCCAACGTGTGCAGAACTCCGCGGCTAGAACTCTGGTCGGCCTCCCCCGCAGATGCTCAGCCAGAGCGACCATCAAAAGATTACACTGGCTACCCGTTGATTCTAGAATCAAATTTAAGACCCTTGTTATGTCCTTCAAAATTCTCAGACTCAACACCCCTCCCTTGCTTCACCCCTCCTCACTCCCTACGCCCCGGCACGGATCCTTAGATCCTCCAACCAAAATCTTCTCTGCGGTTCTCGAATAAAACTCAGCCGCATGGGCGGCCGCTCCTTTAGGTTCCTCGGAGCAAAGATGTGGAATGACCTGCCACAACATATCCGTTCTATAGACAGCCTACCAGCATTCAGGAAAGCTGTGAAAACGTTTCTATTCCCTTGCCTGTAACCCCCCTTGTCCTGTCCTCCTTTCAGACTAGGATCTGGGTTTCTAGCGCCGGGACGCCTCATTGCTGGGGCAGCTGTTGCGCTCTACCAAAACTATAGAATAGAATAATGGGTACCACTTTCATTTTAGTGCTCGGGCTTATTTTCTGTCCAAGTCCAACTCAATGAATAATGCTACTAACTGAACCTTAGGTAACCAGGTCAAAGACAGGGCGCTCAACTTTCAATATGGGTCAGCGTACCAAATTACAGTAAGTACATAACGGTGCTCAAAAGGGAAGAAAGGTTAGTTACCTGCACAACCCCACCTTTACCCGCAGACCCGGATAAAAAGACAAACTAAAAATTGGATCCGCCCTGAGCACTCTAAAATTATATGATCCACAAATACAGTATTCAGTGTCCATCAATTTATTCTTTTTTTTTTAAATCAGATATTCTTCATTTGGTACAGCAGAATTTTCATGTCCGTGCATCCAAAACAATCAATAAGGTATTTCTTCAGGTATAAACAATTTTCAAAGCAGCCAACACGTGTTTCGTCATGCTAAATCAAGCATCTTTGACTTCTTCAGGGCTGCAAACCCAAATAAGCAAAATATAAGCACACTTATTACTTAATTTAAAGACATGTTATTACACCTTTATCCTTATACAATTAAGAGACTAAAAATGCAACAAGAAGATATTCAAGGTATCATAGTAGACCATCACCCATTGTGAAAAAGAATAAAGTCTCAAAGAAAACTTTAAATAAAAATCAGTGCACTTAGTATCTCCCGCTTCAACACCCGAGTGCGTGAAAGCCCAAGAGCCGAGATTAAGTTTTAGTCCTTGAAAATCACCTGAAAGTCGAATGCAAAAGTAAGTAAATATTGATATCCTCCTGTATAGAACTCCTCACTCACTATCTGTAAAGTCAAAGTCATAATATCAAATACAACTCCAGTTACAACAAGATCAACCCCCAATTACATGATCTGATCTCATGTTTAATATACTTAAAATAGAGATTGTAACTCAGAGGTCTTCAAACTGTGGGGCGCGACCCCCAGGGGGGCCGTGGAGTCCTAGGAAGGGGGTCACAGATTCCCCAGCTTCACTTGTCCCTGTAAAAAGACAGCCATCCTGGGACGGCTAATTGTGATCGTTATCAGCTACTTGCCTGAATGAAAGGCAAATGCGCTGGTAATCTGCAAGTGTAAAGGATGCTTGGGAGCAGTTCTGGCTCTTTGTGAAGACAAAGAAGTGTGTGTTTTTTTAGTTGAAGTGCAAAGAGTTAACTACTGGGCTGGGTAGTTCTTGCTTTTAATTTTACCGGTATTTACACAGCCCTTAGTGCCCCTAAAGAGGCATTGAAGGGACAGTTATGTAAAAAAACAGAAAACTGCATTACATACGCTCTGGTATTATTAAAACCTACATTTTGAAAGAACGATTTTATTGTAAAACTATTCACACGTTTTGCAGCATTGTATCTTACCCTGTGTGCAATGCAAGTATAACAAATGTACTTACGTATTCACAGTGCTTTCCGTCATAGGCTGTGACTTCGTAGCACTAAAAATACACATCACTATTCTCCCCCGCACCAACCAAGATTTAATTCTGTGGTTCTCTGGTTACACACAGACTTCTGCAGTGCATTAACTAATAGATGTTTCATGATGTGCTACAGTCCATTTTCCACTGAGCAATAACTTCTTTTATTTATTTTTCATATACACTGCCGATTATTTTATATGTAGATACCTGAAGGCGAAAGACCTAAAAAAACGTACAGAATATTTTGCGCTTATTTTTGACAAGCTTGCATTGCCAGAGCATCACTTTTTTTGATGCTCCGGTGGTGCAACCATCTCAACCATACCTTGAGGCAGTGCAAAGTCACCCTGTATGGCTTTGCATTGCCTCATAGATACGGAGTAATCAGTAAGACATAGCAGCGCAAGTCACTGTGTTGCTTTACTCTGCGTCAAGGAGGTGTTCCATGGGCTTTGCGTGGGGTTCCCACGCAAAGACCATGGATTTTGATGCTGCCACATATTTACAAAATCACGTTAACCAGGGGCAGCTCCAAAAACTGAAGCTTCTCCAGTGGAGGCGTAACGAGGAGAAATGTTTTAATTTCTCCTCGTTTTTTCCTCTTTCCATGTGTGCTGCATTCTGCAGCACACATAGAAATAGGAAAACACCCCTCAGGATTGTTTTGGTGAAGGAAGGTGCCTCTTCGCGTACAAAAACAATTCTGCCTACATTGGTGCTAGGCAGCAATTTGGGAAGGGAAAAGGACTGGAATGCACCATATTTCATAATTACAGTGTATTCCTGCCCTTTCACATTGGCATTGGGCAGCGCCGCAAGAAGACTTGCAGCGCTGTCCTACGCCAATTCCTCATAAATAAGGCTCTTTGTTTTTAGCTACACCTTTGGCTACACCCCTACACTCAATGACCTTTGGTTTGCTAAACACTGTTTAATACAATTTCCCCACCGTAAAAATATTTGCTGTGGTAATTGGGGGCTGTTAGAAATGGGGGTCTCTAGTTAGCAATGCTTTGCACCTTTGTACAAGTAGGGACCCTTTCTTCTAGTCAGGGTAAGAGGGATACACTACTGAAATGACCCCTGCACACTCCCTTGGTAGTTTGGCACGAGCAGTCGGGCTTATTTCAGAGGCAGTGTGTAAAGGATTTGAACATAACCAACAGCAATACACTGAAAACACTACAAAAGGACACCCCACCAGTTTAGAAAAATATCCAATTCTTTATATATTCAAAACAAGGCTAAAACGATAAAAATCCAACATACAGTACTTAAAAATATGCACTTTGCGGGGAGCTGGTGTCGGTCGGTTGGTCCAGACTGCGGTGTGGGATGGGGCAGTGTGTCGCAAGACTTACAAGCAGTGCCCCCAAGCCACGGTGCGGTCACAGTTGTCAAAGTCAGTGACGGCGTCGGTGAGACCAGGACGGCGAAATTAAACTAGGCGGTGCGGAGTGCAGTGCCCACAGGTCACGGTGCAAGCAACAGCTCAGCGATCGTCATCAGTGAGACCAGAGTTGCGGTGCAAGATGCAGTGGCGCCCTCTGCGGTGCGTTCAGGGCATGGAGCCAGCGGCAGAGTCAGTGACGGAGTTGGTTGCTTTCCCCCCTCTTTCTGAAACCACGGTTCCAGAGGCGGTACCCTGAGGTCAGTGAAGACTTTGCGATCCCTGGGACTTCAAAACAGGAGGCAACAAGTAAAGAAAATTCAGACCAGTCCTTTCACTGCCCAAGGTAGAAGCAGCAACTGCAGGACAAACCAACAAAGCAACAACACAGCAAAGTTGCAGTACTCCTCTTGGAAGTTCTTCCAGCTCTTCTTGGCAGGTTCCTTGATTCCAGCGAGTTCTACAGTTCTAGGGTCTGGACCCCAATATTTATACTCAGTTTCTCTTTGTGCTTTTGGGCAGAGAGTTCCTGTGACCAGCCCAAACCAGTTCCATCCTCTCTGGCCCAGCTTCCTGGCAGGAGTTGAAGACAGCATTGTCCAAGGCAGACCAGGCCCAATCTGGTGCAAGATAATCTCCTCCCACTACTATAAATACAGCCCAGGTCCATTCAGCTCAGCCCTGACTCATCCAGGAAAGGAAGGACACACCTTGACCTCCCCAGTAGCTGTCTGATGAGAATGCACATCCCCAGCCCCTGTCACTCCAAAGCCAGACAGTCAATCCACAAACCCAGCAGAGGCACACAGGATGGCTAAGCATGAAAATGCCTACTTTCTAAAAGTGGTATTTTCAAACACAGAACATTAAAATCATCTTTACTAAAAGATGCATTTTTATATTCTGAGTTCAGGTGTGCTAAACCCCATTTCTCTATCTTGTCCCAATGGGAAGATATGCTCATAAGATGTTATAAGTAAACTCCCATTAGCCTATGAGACAGATAGCCTTTCCATAGTGAAAAATGAAACACACTGTAATTCACTACCAGGACATGTCACACACACCAGTACATGCCATACCCTTAATATACACGGCACCCTGCCCACAGGGGCACCTTGGGCCTACCGTAGGGGTGACTTACATGTAAGAAAAGTGAAGATTAGGGCTTGGCAAGTAGGTGCACTTTGAAGAACTGGGATATAAACCCAGCGGCGCAGGGGACACGCCCGAAGTCTTCGGGTTCACCTGTCTTAGAGTACAGAGACACGGGATTCTTCTGTTGACATCAAAGATCAAATTTATTCGCTGCAGCCAGTAACAGAGATCCTAGAAGTACAACACGGTGTATGTTCTCAGGAGACTGCTCAACATAATAGAGCGGAGCATCGTCTTTTATGCCAAAAACCGAGTTCCTGGCTAGCATCAATTACTCACAAATTTGACCAATCAGAGGATGATATTTACAGAGGCATCACATAACGACAAACCCACTTTCAGTTATCCAACCCATCGCCAATGACAAGGCATGAATCCAGCATTCTTGCTCGAACAGGCCGGACGGGCCCATCATAAAAGACCTCAACCCAAATCAATAATTAGGCCATAAGGCCATAAAAGGAAGGAGCAGAAACAGATGAGAAGCAAGATAGAGGGGTGTGTGCGTGTGCCATAGAATCAATAATGTCCTGCTCTTTGATCTCTATCTGACCAGCTGCTTAACAAGGTACTGGCTCAACAAGTTTAGCCTCGGGCAACAGGGTCAGTTGACTCAGGTCAAACAGGAGTCAACACGAATTCAAGCTAAGGTGTATGCGTCCCTAGAGGCTCGCTCGGCCACAGTCATCCTGTAGTCATTAGTCTATGTGAGGCAACCACAAAATGGCAGTTATGCACAAAATGGAACCCAAGGGTGCAAACTAGATCGTCAACTACACAGTGAATCCATCAGTGTAGCATGACGAAAACGCTTACGCATACCGCACTTGTCAGTCGCGGTTCGCCGATACCAAAACCATCACGATACGACAACCTTCATTAAATGGGTTCAGAATTCACGGAACCACAACTTGCCAGGTCAACATGGCAGGTACAGACCGCGCAGACTCTGCAATGGCAGGTCTGATAACCCTTTTCAGGGCTGCATGGGTGAGTGACACAATCAGTACTGCAGGCCCACCAGCAGCATTTGATTAACAGGCCCGGCACCCTCAGTGCACTTTACTAGGGACTTACTAGTAAGTCAAACATGCCAATCATGGAAACACCAATCCATAATACAATTTACAATAGGAGCACTTGGACTTTAACACTGAACAGCAGTGAGAAAGTGCGCAGAGACACTGAACCAGCAAAAACAGAGTCAAAACTAGGTCAGAAAGGAACAAAAACAGGAGAAACATGCCAAAGATGGCAGGTATAACAGGGGCATTTATAGTTATCGATAGATGTTGATGAGGAGAACCAGTTTCTAGAAAATATTGTCCGAAGGGGTCCTTACACCTAAGAAGGTTTGACAAGGGGGTCTTGACATCAAAAAGTTTGAAGACCACTGTTGTAACTAGTAACAGATACGAGCCTCTTCACTTTTAAAACGAAACCCATTGCTATGTCCTGTATTATCACAAACAAAGGATGCTATGTTAATAAACACCCAATGTAATAAGTCAATAATACCCCAAATTAAATAATAATCTACTTATAACATTACCATTTCTCTCTCCCAGGAACTTATAAACAATTATAGTGTAATTCCTCCATTATAATTGCCCAGCATTGTTGTTTCACAAACAAATATCCAACTCTGAAGATATATCCCGAGATATATCCGTATATTGCCAAATCCTCACTGGACGCTGGGCTCTGAAAGTGACAAAAACATCAGGAGCACTTGTCAATTATATTTAAAGTGCCTCATAATAGACCACTCACGGTCTTACCAAATTATCAAAATCCATATCAGTTGTATTCATTAGATCAAGACATGTATAGATAAGCAACTGCAATCTGTAACTCCATAGCCATATATTATCCCTGATACCAGTCCATCAGAAAAGAGTAAAAACTATCTCACCCTTCCTCGTAAGTACACGTAACTCCACCGTTCATAACCTTCAACTAGTCTTCCGAATCTCACATGTACGTGGTCTAAAATAAGCAAAGACCAGTATAAAATGCGATAAATTTTATCCCGTCAAACGCGAGTAAAGCGTCTGAAAATAATATTCATAAGGCACCCACTTACCCGACACAGGTCGTAAGCCTCTCACTCGTAAATGAAAGACGGCATTCTACTCGGGCACCATCTTGTCACTACGTTTTATATAGAAATGTGACGGGCGCCATCTGTAAGTATGTAAGTATTCAAGTTGCGCCAAATCTCATTTTCACTATGATCCTGACAGTAACCTAATTTATTCGGTTTAACCGAGAATATGTTTCGCAAATCATATATCTGTACGATTATAATGTCACACGTATTTACGACGGTTAATCGATTCTGATATCGCATTACTACACCATATTGGAGTCTTATTATAACTAGTCTGTGTAAGAACTCCAAAAATAAAATATACCTGTCTTCTTCTAGTCTTAGCATCATCCAATACATATCAGTTGTTCCTGTTAGCAGTTGTCTATAAAGTTCTATAAATTCAACTATATCCGTCTATTCCTACCACCATGAATCCGCCATCTTAGAACGGGCAAAAAATCCCGAGAACGTAGTTATAATGCTGAGCATTAGTAGTCCAAACACATGATAACAACATCAAAAGGTACATAGTATGTACCATATATTATTTACTGGTATGTGCCTGCGATCCAATTATCGATCCGTTTCGAATTTATTAAGTATGAAGACATTATTAAACGTCTCCATCTTGCTTCTCAAACGCTACATTCCTCATTATTTATATCCTCACCATATTACTGTGGATTACCATACAATCCACATCATTAATTGCACCCCGTTACGTAACTAAAGACCACTAAAATCGCACGATAATGATGTCGAGAGAGAAACCTCCACCATAAAGGAACGAAAAGGAGTAGGTAAAACAAGAAGGAAAGGAAGTAGGGAAAAATGTTGTCACAAATAATAATTCATTCACGAAAAAGGCACTACTAGAATTACATGTAATCAATCTAACATTTGTAACATCATAAACAATAAATATAATATGTAAAGTCTTACGTACACAATCCCACATATACATATACAAAATTATACCAATAATCTACGGTATAAATACAAATCTTCAAATTTTCTCTGACATTCATTGCACCATGCTATAGCAGCCAAATCTAGTCAAAAGGTAATCCGTCATACGAGCAATTTGCCGCTCAAAATTTCACCAACAATCTTGCAGAGCTTCTCATTAACACGGTAAGTAATTATTAAGGTCAATAATCATCACATTTTCAATTAATCATGGCATCACAATATATCAAATTAAATCAAATACATACAAATCGCAGGGTTAACCGAAGATAATTATACATTTTTCCAAAAGCATAAGCATTGTAAACTCCCAGCATCTCTGATATTCACAAGCTGGGTTTCTTATGTATCATATGACAAGCATCATGAAGTAACTAAACATTCATTGTCCCAGAAAATACTGTAATTCACTATCTAATTTCATTATCCAGATCACCTCTTTACGTCTCAATTTTAATTGTCTATTACCACCTCTCCTATCCATTGTCACATGGTTTATACCATGAAAACTGAATTTGTGGTTCTCTTTGTCCTAATAATTTTATACCGCATGTGCCGCAATAGGATATCACGTATCTCCATTCTTTAATGCCCTACAGTGTTTCCTCATCCTATCGCGCAGGCGTCTAATTGTGCTCCCAATATATATCTTCTTACAAGTACAAACAATGATGTAGATAACATAATTCGTATCACAGTTAATGAACATGTTAATCTTGTGCGTCCCTGTATCATTGTAGTTAAAAGTTATTTTGTTAATAGCCCACCTGCATGAGCTACATCGTCCACAATTATAGAATCCTCTCATTTGATTGCTAAGCCAGTTCACATTAGGTGGTATTCTAGGATAACTGGGACTGACAATATTTGCAAGAGTTAACCCTTTCCTAAAGGTCAAGCTAGGTCTATCATTCAAGTATGGCATAATATCCTTGTCTGATCTGAGAAGATGCCAGTACTTATTAAGTATCGAGTATAGTTTATGACTATCTCTATTAAAGTTTGCGATTAGTCTAACCTTATCAGTAACTCTTTCCTTTTTGTCTGGGTTAGAATTCTTAATCCCCAAGGTATCTTCTCTCTTCAGTTTGTGTGCTCTCTTCTTGGCAATACTAATCACTTTCCGGTCGTACCCTCTAACTTCAAATCTATGAGTCATGTCCTCCAAGTTTGCCTCAAAGTCATTCTGCTCCGAACAATTCCTCCGTGCCCTTAACATCTCACCGTAAGGTATAGCGTTAATTTGACTTTTAGGGTGACAACTCTCCGCGGGTAGTAGTGCAGTGCAGCTAGTCTCCTTGCGATACATTCTACTACACACTTTGTCTTTTTCAATAAACAGCTCTACATCTAAGAAAATAATACAATTGCTGTCATATTGCATGGTAAAACTCAAATTTAAGTCATTGGTATTCAGATGGTTGAAAAAATCTTCTAATTCACTGCTTGTACCAGTCCAAATGAGGAGACAGTCATCAATGAACCGTCCCCAATAGTAAATAATGTCTATCCATTTACTACCCCTAGGGCCCCAGATCCACTCCGCCTCAAACCAACCCATGAATAGGTTAGCAAAGATGGAGCGAATCTGGAACCCATGGCAGTACCAAGTCGTTATCTATACCACTTGTTGTCAAATAAGAAAACATTATTTTGCAAAACTATTTTCGTCATTTCCAATAACTTCATGGTATGGTCATAGTATTCTGCCAGTCGTTTATTCAGAAAAGTCTCTAATACCTTCAGTCCCAAATGATGATGAATATTGGTATATAAGGATACTACATCCAATGTAGCATAATCATTCCTGGTTCCCGAAATGTCACTCATGATGTTTAATATATGCTTAGTATCCTGTATATGTGAAGGTAAATTCTGGACATAAGGCCTCAGAAACGTGTCTATAAATTGGGAAAGTTTCTCTGTAGGTCCCCCTATCCCCGAAATTATCGGTCTTCCCGGTGGTTTCCTCCTGTTCTTGTGGATCTTAGGTAGACTGATTCAATTCAAATATCTTTATTCAGTTATAGTGAACAATAACCATAAAAGCACAATAAAATACAAGTTAAAAAGATAATTTCTTGGCCAGCGAAATAAATATTTAGATATCATATTATCATGGATTTCCGACAACTAAAAGCATTTTTAAGAAACGCAATAACAGATGCAATAACAAATTCATTTTCTAAAAATTGCAATGCTAAAAATGCTGGTCGGCAGCGTTTCAGACCAAAATTCTTTAAAACAGGTACAATCCATCTCTTTCTTGATGCATTGTAATATTTACAGAAAAACATGATATGGATAGTTGATTGTGCTGAGACGTCGTCGCACGTACACTTACACAGATCTCGAGACCAGTCGTTCATCACAGGGAAACTTAGGGATCTAAATAAAATATTCAATCTAAAACGAGTCAACAAGAAACGGTCAAAGTCTCGATCTATTAAAAATATGTACGGCTGGATTGTTGGAGTCAACAGAATTAAGTAGTGGGCTTGTGCCATGGGCTTTCTCATTTCAGTAGTGGCTCTAATTTCGCCCAGAAGACCCATACAACTGGCTTTAAGGTCTTTCCGAGATACACTGCACATCAAAGAAGGCTCTGTGAAAAATTCTGTGTGTCCTATTTTTGTAAGGAACATTTTCACATACTCCAACCATCTAATATATTTGACACCATCAGACTTCAGTGCATCTGCCAATATATAGCGGTTTAAACCAGTTTCATCTGACAACCAAATTCTGTGCCAAAGAAGGACAGGCTGGGTCTTAATAGGGTCTTCCAAATATGGAATGCGTAGTTCCAGGTGGCAAGTGTAGTTTGAAGTACTTTGTGGTAGAGGCAGGAGAAACTTAAGAAAAATATTTTCCGCAATCTGCAGGGTGTTTATGTCTGCATAACCCCATATGCCAGTTCCTTAAGTAGCTATGGACACACATTTGGCCTTATAAATGTGTAGAAGTTCTGCCGGGGGGGGGGGGGCGCTTTCCTAGTTTACGACTAAAATTTGATAGGGCCATTAGCGCCTTAGCAAACAACAGGCGTCTGGTTTTGACCGCCTCCAACCATAATCCTCTCCTATCAAATAGTAACCCTAAGTATGAAAATATTTTAGTGCTCTCTATCGGTCTTCCATCAATGTATAGAGTTTTAACCCTCTTGTTCGTCCCACCCCACAATTGATTGTATATGTTTTGGAACAATTTATTGTAAGTCCCAAATTCGACATAAAACTAGAGAATGAGTTGACAACCCTTTGGAGTCTTAGTGGTGTACAAGCCATTAAAACAGCATCATCTGCATACAAGAGTGCAGGGATAGGTCGCTTTGCCGCCTTCGGTAAATCCCTCCACTCTTTAACTAAAATAGATTCTAAATTATTTATATATAATGTGAAGAGAAATGGGGCAAGGACGCAGCCTTGCCGCACCCCTCTCCCAATTCTAAAGTGACTTGTGCATTCTCCACCTCTCCCATATCTGACCTTAGCCTTAGCCCCAGAATAAAGCTCCCTTAAAAATGCAATTATTAAGAGATCCATGCCTAATCCTTCTAAAATCGACCACAGCTTATCGTGGATGACGCAGTCGAAAGCTGCCGTTAAGTCTACAAAGGTCATAAATAGTCTGCCCTTTTTTGCCCTTGTATACATGTTGAATAAAATATGCAGGTTTAAACCCTGCTCAACTGTACCCAGACCCTTGCGAAACCCATATTGTAGATCACTAATAACATCTTGTTCTTAAACCCAGGCCTGCATTCTATCTAATAATACCCGCCCAATGATCTTAGCTGTAGAATCTAACAACGAAATCGGGCGATAGCAAGCCGGATTCATCCTATCTCCCTTTTTAAAAATTGGCACAATCGTGGATTCGTGCCAGGTTGGTAAAAAGCTGCTTTTATTACATGCATTAAAAACCTGAGTTAAAAGCGGACCCCATTGTGCTAGGTTAGATTTAAAAAGGTCCACAGGAATGCCATCTGGCCCTGGGGCCTTGCCACCCAACCTAGAATTAATTGCTGTAGTAATCTCATTGAGTGTAAAATCCATTCTTAGTTCTTGTACTGTAGCCTCTGTGTTCAGTATAGTACCATGCTCATCTAAAGTCGGATTATTATACAAATTTGAGTAATGTTTTATCCATTCTGGTTCAGAGATAGCAATCTCCATGACGGCCATCTCCTTGTTAGGTAAAAAAGGGGCATTCACCACTTTCCAGAAGGAAGAGAAATCACGACTTTCAGCAGCGTCGTGTAAGGCCCGCCATGTATTCTGTTTTAAAGTAGACTTTCTAACTTTAAGTACGGTTTTATAATTTTGTCTTGCCTCCCTAATGTGGTCGATATTTTTTACTGTGACATGTATACAATTTTTAAGATTGGAATATGCCTTTGTACATTCGGTATCAAATCATCCTTGATTTTTAGTAACCTTCCTATTAGTTTCAACAAAAAGTAATTCCTTTATATAATTTGAGATAGCCAAAAAAAAATCCCTAACCTCTTGACTGGGTGTGTTTTCATCCAAGCATGACAGGAACATGTTTTTACAATTAAAAACAATTTTTGAGATAAGTTCCTTAGTGTCTACAGTAGCCCATTTAAGTGCAAATCCGCCTGCTCATGGCAATATTGTCAACATTATCTATTGATGTTATTCTAGCATTAGTGCTCTGTTTAAGCACTGTCACATCTACACTGAGAGGGAAGTGATCGCTTAAGGCAATCTCGTGTGTCTTAAAATTTTTAATACATGAAGAATATCTGCATGAAGACAGAATAAAATCTATGGTATAAAATGTGCCACGAGCATTGAAAGTAGGGCTGAAAGGAACCATGGGTGAACAGACTATTAACAAATCCTAGGTCGAACGTGAACATTATATCAGTCAAAGAGTCACCGTATGTTGTGTGCGGAAAATGAACGAAACTGTCCCCATTTCCATACGTTAAGCCACAGACATCTTTATCAATATGTTTACAAATGGGGGTATTGAAATCCCCACCCCATATCACAAATACCTCCTTATTTAAGCGAGTATATAAGGTATGTAAATAACGGCTCAGGAATTTCAGGGTTTCTTTAATCAAAGCAGGTGTCACATTATTGTAGAAGTTCAATACTGCCAAACAAAGAGTGCTATCCACATGTAAAATAACTATATGATAGTAGGGTTCAATGGTAGTAAATTCGATTTTCCCTACAATAAGGTAGTTTGAGACATACGTGCACAGCCCCCCCTTAGCTCTGCCAGATGTTGTTGCAATAGCTGGGGTGTGGAATGTTTTGTAGCCGCTTATATGTATAGGGTCTATCGCCCAGGTTTCTTGTACGTTAACAATAGTGAAGTTGTTAACAAAGTCAATCCAGAAAATATTAGACTCCTTAGATTTTAAACCGACGACATTCCAGAACAGGAGTTGACACTTATCCTCCAGTTCTTTACCATTTTCATTAACCCCCCACGTTACCAACATGAGATTGAATGAAGCTGGTTTGTAGAGGTGGAGGTGAAATTGATACTGATGTATTAATGCCCAGCATGTCATGCTCTAACCCTATGCTTTCATTCTCATTGAGGACAAGCTCAACAGTTGTTATGTTAGTAGATGGCGATACTCGATGTCCTGAGCTGAGCAGGGTGCCCGTGATGCTGGGTGTAGCTATATACTGATGTTCCCCCGTTTGTAGTCAGTCAACTAAATCGAGGTTAGAGAATTTCTCAAACCGATTATGGACAGGCACGTTGAACTGACTCATAAAGCCCGAAATGAGTGGGTCCCTCAAGTTAGTAAAATTGTTATTACTCTTTGAGTGATAAAAATAACCTAGTGGTACTAAATTGACACCCTGGGTAGTGATTGTGTGGGACCCGGCTCTATTCAAAATTAGTTGCACTAATTGTGGAGATTTGAATGTCAGTACCACGCAGACCCCACTCAAGTTCTTCCGTCCTTTACCAACCCTCGATACTCTTCTAGCCATCTTAAATTCTTCATATAGTCTCTCTGTTAGTCTTATCCTAGCACCTAACCAGTGTAGCGATCTATTTCTTAGAGTCTCCCATGATTCCATACTCCCCATCTGTTCTCCCGGGACATTAGCTAACACCACTACATAAGGGGTGGATGCAGGAGGTAAATCCAGACAGATATTATGCAGACAATCCTCCTTTTGTACCCATTCAGGGTGCTAGTGGTGTTAGAATTGGGATTTAGGAGATTAGTAGATATAAACGGGACTGAGGAGGGAGTGTTGGAGTGAGCCTCGTGATTAAAAATAGGAAATTTCTCAGCTCTTCGTTGTAGTGCACTGCTCTGTTCTTTATTACTAATAGGTGCAGGGTCGGTGGTTTGAAAGCTGTCGCTGGTAAAAAGTTGGACTTGGTTACTACTATGCACATCTAATAACACCTGTATTGGTTTCTGTACTTTGTACAAACAATTAAGTAATTCATCTTCCACTTTTCCGATTCTACCTGATAAGTTATCAAGTGTTGCTCTGATATAAGTGTCCAAGTAGTCCAATTTAACTTTCATCTTAATCACCTCATTTTGTGTACGTATGTTGGAGGTACCTGTACGTTTTTCCCTGCCCTCTGATTTTTGTGACACTAGCGGCATGCCCTTATTAGAGGCCTTTTTTCGTTTTTTTAAAAGGGATATCACCGATGGTGAACCTATGTTCCCCATTATTTCAGGAAGAGTAACAGGATTTCTTGCTCGATTAGGGGGTGGGTGGTTGGCACTCCTGATCTTGGTCACTTCCTGATATATGTCCTGATGTATCTACAATCCTACCATTACTGCTTGACTGGGGTCTTTTAGTAGATAGATCGGGACACCCCTGTGGGGTGTTGTCCCAAACCATGTTTGCACCAAGGTCTGAGTTGCCCGAGCTCAGCGACTCCTCTACGGACAGAATCTGTTGTTTAATGGCTCCCACAGCCCCCGTTAAATAATTAAGTAGTGATTGACGCGTACGCGTCTCTGTATTGGGCTGCTTATTGTTCTTATGGGTAACAGTTGGTGCCTTTCTTTTCCCCATTTCAGATTAGAAATTATATAAAAACCCTGCACTGTTAACCCCAGTTGACACGAAAGAACCTTCGTCAACGCTGAAAATTGCTGCTGCCCTATCAATACGTAAAAGTGGCGGGGATAATAGGTCTCAGTGTCAATAAACAATAACGTTTTTACCCTCTACCACAGTTTGCGGGACTGCCGCGCTGGTTTTAAAGTCCCTCCAGGGACTAGCGGCAAAGTGCGAGTGCAAGGCTGGGCCAGGGGCCAGGTAGAAAGGATGCAGGTGTCTGTTTGCGGTCTCCCGCCTTGCGGGACTGCCGCGCTGGTTTTAAAGTCCCTCCAGGGACTAGCGGCAAAGTGCGAGTGCAAGGCTGGGCCAGGGGTTGGGTAGAAAGGATGCAGGCGTCTGTTTGCGGTCTCCCACCCTGCGGGACCGCCATGCTGGTTTTAATGTCCCTCCAGGGACTAGCTGCAAAGTGCGAGTGCAAGGCTGGGCCAGGGGCGGGTAGAAAGGATGCAGGCGTCTGTTTGCGGTCTCCTGGTAGACTGTACATACAGGGTGATCTGGGGTGTTCAACCAATAAGAAAACATATTTATCATAGTCAATTAATGTTTGGTCATACCACTTTTTGAGATTGCTGTTAATCATATTTGTCAGTGCTTTTAATGGATTACATGTCAGACACTCATAATATGTATCAATGCTAAGTTGTGAAAGAAATTCTTCATTATAATCTCCCTTGTTCATCACAACGATGTTCCCATCCTTGTCTGCCATACGTATGATCAAATCATGGTTATTAGTCAGTTCTTTCAAACCCAATCTCTCAGTCCTCATCAGGTTGCCACACCTACCGCCTATACTACTTTTCCTACCTTTTTCAATGATTCTATCTAAATCAAAATTCACAGCCTTGTAAAAAGCATCTAGAGTGTTGCCCGCTGATAGTTGAGGGGTCCACTTAGATTTAATTTTAAGCCCACTACCTGTACTCAGATTTGGACTAACTTCCAAATCATCCAATAATTTAGAAATGGTCACTGGATCTTCCTCATTCTTGGTAAGTGACAAGAGTAATCTAGTGTCGTGTACATCTTGAATTGTCAAGCTACTTAAATCAGATTTCACATTACCACACTTCAATTTCACAGGGTTGTTTGCAAAGAATTTCTTTAATTTTAGTAACCTCACAAATTTATACAGATCTATCTTAGTCATGTACCAATCTGCACTGATTGTCGGGCAAAGTCCTAAACCTCTTTTTAATAATGTAATCATATCCAGAGACAACTCAAACGGAGATAGGTTGATAATTTCAATCTCATTAGTCTTCAATTCCTGTCTAGTGTTCAATTTTTCCATGACAGTGTTCTCATTCCTAATCTTACTTTTTGCTCTTCCTTTCCCTACTGACCCTCTCCTTATCTTTGTAAACCTGTTTCTCGATATCTTCCCCCTGTTTCTCTATTCCCAATTCTCATACGGCGAACCTCCTGTAAAAAACTGTTCTCAATCGTAACATTAGTTTGTCCATTTACTGTATCATCACTCTCACCACTGGAAATATTACTAGATGAGGTGTTAATATCATTGGTTGATGGGGCATCACCTTTCTTTTTGGTACCCAGATCTTTACTCACTAAGTAATCAAAACATTTTGCAAATGTAAATATGCATCCAGTTCTATAATAATTTTCGTCACGCTTCAATTTTCTCGCTTTCCTCCTTTTTATCTCAACCTGTAGGTTGTTAAGAATCTCATCCAGTATAGTGCAATTTTTAACTGTAGCTTCTGGCAAATTTGACTGTTTAATCTCATCTTTAATAGTTTGAATCTCGACTAAGAGTTTAGCTATTTTGCTCTCAGCATTTTCAATTAAAATAGAAGAGGTGGTAATAGACAATTAAAATTGAGACGTAAAGAAGTGATTTGGATAATGAAATTAGATAGTGAATTACAGTATTTCCTATGACAATGAATGCTTAGTTACATCATGATATTTGTCATATGATACATAAGAACCCCAGCTTGTGAATATCAGAGATGCTGGGAGTTTACAATGCTTATGCTTTTGGAAAAATGTGTAATACGCTTCGGTTAACCCTGCGATTTGTATGTATTTGATTTAATTTGATATATTGTGATGCCATGATTAATTCAAAATTTGATGATTGACCTTAATAATTACTTACTGTGTTAATATGAGAGGCTCTGCAAGATTGTTGGTGAAATTTTGAGGGGCAAATTGCTCGTATGACAGATTACCTTTTGACTATATTTGGTTACTATAGCATGGTGCAATGAATGTCAGAGAAAATTTTAAGATTTGTATTTATACCATAGATTATTGGTATAATTGTGCATATGTATATGTGGGATTGTATACGTAAGACTTTACATATTATCTTTATTGTTTATGATGTTACAAATGTTAGATTGATTGCATGTAATTGTTTTACCTACTCCTTTTTGTTACTTTATGGTGGAGGTTTCTCTCTCGGGATCATTATTGTGTGATTTTAGTGGTCTTTAGTTACGTAACGGGGTGCAATTAATGATGTAGATTGTATGGTAATCCACAGTAATATGGTGAGGATATAAATAATGAGGAATGTAGCGTTTGAGAAGCAAGATGCAGACGTTTAATAATGTCTTCATACTTAATACATTTGAAATGGACTATGTACCTTTTTATGTTGTTATCATTTGTTTGGACTACTACCGTTCAGCATTATAACTACGTTCTCGGGATTTTTTGCCCGTTCTAAGATGGCGGATTCATGGTGGTAGGAATAGACGGACATAGTTGAATTTATAGAACTTTATAGACAACTGCTAACAGGAACAACTGATACGTATTGGATAATGCTGAGACTTGAAGAAGACAGGTATATTTTATTTTTGGAGTTCTTACACAAACTAGTTATAATAAGACTCCAATATGGTGTAGTAATGCGATATCAGAATCGAATAACCGGCGTAGATATGTGTGACATAATCGTACAGATGTATGATTTGCTAAACATATTGTCGGTTAAACCGAATAAATTAGGTTACTGTCAGGATCATAGTGAAAATGAGATTATAATAAAGAGATTTGACGCAACTTTCATACTTACAGATGGCGCCCGTCACATTTCTATATAAAACGTTGTGACAAGATGGCGCCCAAGTAGAACGCCGTCTTTCATTTACAAGTGAGAGGCTTACGACCTGTGTCGGGTAAATGGGAGACTTATGAATATTATTTTCAGACGCTTTACTCGCATTTGACGGGATACAATTTAACCCATTTTATATTGTTCTTTGCTTATTTTAGACCACGTACACGTAAGATTCGGAAGACTAGTTGAAGGTTATGAACAGTGGAGTTGCGGGTACTTATGAGGAAGAGTGTGAGTGTGATAGTTTTACTCTTTTCTGATGGACTGGTATCAGGGATATCATATGGCTATGGAGTTACAGATTGCAGTTGTTTATCTATACATGACATGATCTAATGAATACAACTGATATGGATTTTGATCATTTGATAAGACCGTGAGTGGTCTATTATGAGGCACTTTAAATATAATTGACAAGTGCTCTTGATATTTTTGTCACTTTCAGAGCCCAGCGTCCAGTGAGGATTTGGCAATATACGGATATATCTCGGGATATAGCTTTAGAGTTGGATATTTGTTTGTGAAACAACAATGCTGGGCAATTATAATGGAGGAATTACACTATAATTCTTTATAAGTTCCTGGGAGAGAGAAATGGTAATGTTATAAGTAGATTATTTTTTTAATTTGGGGTATTATTGAGTAATTACATTGGGTGTTTATTAACATGGCATCCTTTGTTTGTGATAATATAGGACATAGCAATGGGTCTTCATTTTAAAAGTGAAGAGGCTCGTATCGGTTACTAGTTACAATCTCTATTTTAAGTATATTAAACATGAGATCAGATCATGTAATTGCGGGTTGATCTTGTTGTAACTGGAGTTGTATTTGATATTATGACTTTGACTTTACAGATAGTGAGTGAGGCGTTCTATACAGGAGGATATCAATATTTACTTACTTTGGCATTCGACTTTCAGGTGATTTTCAAGGACTAAAACTTAATCTCGGGACTTGGGCTTTCACGCACTTGGGTGTTGAAGTGGGAGATACTTAGTGGACTGATTGTTATTTAAAGTTGTCTTTGAGCCTTTATTCTTTTTCACAATGGGTGATGGTCTACTATGATACCTTGAATATCTTCCTGTTGCATTTTTAGTCTCCTAATTGTATAAGGATAAATGTGTAATAACATGTATTTATATAATTAAGTAATAATTGTGCTTATATTTTGTTTATTTGGGTTTGCAGCCCTGAAGAAGTCAAGGATGCTTGATTTAGCATGACGAAACACATGTTGGCTGCTTTGATAATTGCTTATACCTGAAGAAATACCTTATTGATTGTTTTGGATGCACGGACATGAAAATTCTGCTGTACCAAATGAAGAATATCTGATTTAAAGAAAACAGAATAAATTGATGGACATTGAATACTATATTTGTGGATCATACAATTTTAGAGTGCTCAGGGAGGATCCGATTTGTAGTCAATGAATAATGCATTCTGTCCCCTGAGACTCATGATCAAGCAATTTTGTTTCCCCGATTTGTCAACAACCACTATACCGTGTTTCAAGTGTGTAGGATGTTACAAAAATTGACTGCCAAATTAAAAAAAATCAGACGTCTGTCTTCTATAAGAAAACTATAGAGGAAAGAGAAATGAAGGTATTTCTTTTTTGTGTATGTTATGATCTCTCAGATAAGCCTGGTTTGTGACAAGGGTATTGCAACCACTCCCCAGGATGCATGCTTGATGGGCCACCAAGCATGCTGGTATCTTGGCAGCTTGTAGCATGCTCTTCTTAGCTGTTCCAATGAGATAACATCTCCCCCTTTTTTCGAAGTCTTCAAGACACACCAAGGAGTAGTGGGGCACCAGTTTTCAGAGGCCCACCTGAAGCATCCCCATGATAAGGTATTTCCGCTCCAAGGAATATTCTTCCAACGGCGGAGAAAGCAAAGGCAGTGGGTATCTAGACTGAACTGAAGAGGTGCTCTTTATTTTAATGGAGCTCAAATTTTATTTGCATATGTTCCACATCTGCGTCACTACACACAACATATATCCCAGCTCAACTCTGCTATTCACAGCTTCCTACAAAAAAAATATTGAAAGTGGCAAAGGTCAAAGACTGATGATGTTTTTGTGTATCGCTAGGGCAGCCCCTCTATCAGTGACAGCAAATGCTGACATGAAAGGAAATATAACTTTCTCCTCTGGCCATTGCTTCTCTCCCTTTCACCTTCCTTCATTTCCGGTTTCACCAGATGCACAGTTCCTGGGCACAGTGCACTGCAAGTACAGGATTATTTCATATGTGAAATTGGTACTGGCGGCTCAGTAGACTAATCTATCCGCTCAAAGAATCTTTGTTTGATTCCAACACAGGCTCAAATTTGCAGGCTGTCAGACCGGCCTTTTATCTTCTAAAGACTGATGAAATGAGTGCCTGCGATTTAGGTGGCGAAAACAAGTGTTATTGGTCAGTAGCACCAAGAGACAGATTTGTATGATGTGCACTTTACAAATAAATGCTGTGTTATATACTGGCATGGTGTCTCTGCATCTGTGTGTGTTAGCAATAAAATAAGGTAATTCTGCTCCTCCAGCTATTCTGAGTGAGCAGCAGCAGCAGCTGGGATGACGTTATGCTGTGTTTCTCACGGCAAAGGAGCGTTTCACTCCTTCTGTACGTCACTGATCTGCTGCTGCATATGTTTGTTTTCATATTTTTAGCTTCGACATTGACACTGACAATGCAGGAACAATTTGAGTGGGATTTCAATCAATGACGTTATTGTTGAGGCATTTGTCTTGAAGGATTAGAACTTAGTTTAGTGTTGTCAGAATCCCTTTCAGAGGGTCACGTGGCAATCTGGGCCCAATCCTGGAGGTTAAGGCCTTATACTCCTGATGTCCTGGGGCACAACCTATTATGGATACTGAGCAACTGGGCCAAGTCCCTGTCTAGCACTTGACTCTCTGGAATAGCTTGGCCTGAGCAGTCGGGGATACAAGCGGGTGAAAGCAGGCTCACAACTCAAACTACTCGCAGTGCCTCCTAACATGGAAAGTCTTTCAGTCTGTCCCTTGATGGAGGGATGGTGAAGTGAAGTTCCTGATGTTGGTCCCACATCCCAATGTAGGAGCATAGGGGCTACCATGATGGACTCACTCCTCTGGTGATGCTTCCGGTCAAGTTGCACTTCTTGCTAGTTCCAGAGACCTCCTCTGGCATACCGGGTCACTATACCTCTGCTGTACATGGACACCGACCCAATCAGCACAGCAGATGCCTGCACGGAGGCCCCTCCTGACTTATAGGGGTCATCCACTCTTTATCAAGCAAGGGCCATGGCTTACTCCACGTGGTAATCTGTCCATGGTGGCCCCTCCTGGCATACGAGGTCGCTGAGTCCCCACTGCACATGGTCTCCAGCCTGATCAGTACAGCAATATCCACAACTCACTTCAGGATGACCCTCTACTCGCATACAGGGGTCGCCGACTGTGCCCTTCACATGGGCAATGACTCAACTGGTGCAGCAGCCGCTACTCAAACCTAGAGCAGGGAATTCACTCAATAGGATCCCCACTGGACCTCTCTCCCTCCAATGCTCTCCTCTTCCTCACAGGGCACAATGGCCTTCACAAGCAGTCAGGCGCTGGTGCTCCAGGCTAGGAGGTCTTGGATTACCTGCGCGATGTTCCCTTAACCAGCAGGGAGACTAACGGGCCTTAGCCCATAGTGCTGGTGACAGGCAGGTCCTCCTTGCACAGCCTGACTGGCCGTTGGACTTTTGGCAATTTTTGGTGTCTCAAACTCTCCTTCTTATAGTCCATCTCCAGACACCAAATGTGATTTAGAGTCTGAGTCTTTGAAGTCTATGTTGGGGGTCTGCTTCCTTTTGAAGTGCCTACTACACTACCCTCGCTTGAAAGCAGTCTGTCAAAGCAGGAGCAAATTCAAAGCTGATTGGCCCACAATACTGCCCATGGGAATGGTTCACACTTGGATGTCAGCCACAGTGATATCTGTATCGAAAGGTTAGCCCAGGGTCCCAGCCCCACTCTTTATGATTCTTTTATCAACCCGTCTCCTTCCTATGATGTGCCCAGGCCCCTTCCTTGTGCCCGATCTCTGAACCAAAGAGCACCCTTTGAAGTGTATGAAGGAAGCTTGGCTCTCCCCTCTCCAGTGTGTCCCACCCAGCTTTCAGGAATGCAGCTATACACAAATCTGTTTTGTGGGTTTTCTCCACCTTCATATGTTTTACTATGCAGGCCTGGGTCTCCTAAAATAACATATATATTCTGCCATGTATTGTACAATGACAGAAACTATTTGCAAGAGTAATACAAATACAGAGTCAGAGCTCTTTGGTTTTCAAAAAGTGACGGGAATGATTTGCTGCCAGCATGGGCGCCTGCGAGCTCTGATACTAAGTGGAAAAGAAACAAACTATCCTAAATTGAGGAGATTGGGAAGTCTGGACAAAAGCAACCGAAGCAGTGCTGATGCTGACGGAAAGGCTTGCACCATCTCTTAGGTTAATGAATGCAGCTATTTTAGGAAGGAGAATGAATAACCCTGCATAATATGTAAAGGTTGGGACAGAGAGGCAGAAGAAGCTGTGGGCTGAATGAAATGAGGGCAGGACCCAACTAGTTGAGCAAAGAAAGAGCTTTACTATGAGCTTTTAGTGGGTCATCTCTGTATAAAAAGAGTTTCCTCTAATTATACGTGAAAGAGACATCTAGTGGCGACACAGAGGATCACTACATTATGCACAGGCAGCACTCTTCTAATAGGGAAAAGAGAGAGCAGGCACGAGGGATGTAGAAGGCCATATGTTACACAGTAAGGGCTTTATACTGGGGTGCTAGTAATGAAGATATTATGCAGACATATAGTTTCAGACGGAGATCTACAAACAGTAGACGAATATACATATAATTGGAGGTAGTGGGAGCCACACAGACAGTAGTAAGGAAAAAAGACTCTTCCTAATCTGATTGGTACAAATGTCATATATATGGCGGAAACGTTCTGGTGTGAATAAACGAAAATTGCACAGAATCTGGGACCACTCTCGTTTTTAATTCCCTTGAAGAGGGGTCGTGGAGAACGAGGCATATATATATATATATATATATATATATATATATATATATACATATATATATATTCCAACCAAACCCGACTTAAATAAAATCGGACACCGACACAGGAGATGCTTTAGCCATCCGGCTTGGGTTTTATTCTTCTTTCGCTACGCGTTTCGGCACAACTGCCTTGTTCACACAAATAGTCGCAAACAAATCCATTACTTATAAACAGAAGTCACAAGGTCACATGATCACTTTCCAAATAAACACGGCAAACAGACTAGCGCGCGTTTCATGTATTGCTGTTTCAAAATACAATCATTTGTTTAGTAGCATATTGTCTTACCCTCATTACTCTTAATGTGCTTAATTCCTGTGAATTTCATTCAAAATTATAAAAATTAAAAATTTTAAAATCACACATTTTTTTATACATTTCAATTGTCCAAAGGATTAATAAAAGAGAGAGGGAGAAAAGACACTATTTCAAACACAAGTGCATTAAAATGTTTGTACAGCAATACAATGTCGCTCTTATTGTCGATCTTTTATACATTCTGTGTTTATATTTGTCACACAAATTGTACTACATTACTGGTCTCCTGGGCAAGTGCCCCTGTCACGTGTCACGTATATATACACACATATATAGACATGCATGCATGCATGTATATATATATATATATATATATATATATATATATATATATATATATATATATGTGTAACGCTCCAAATTGCCCAAGCAATGAGCTGCACTCTACACGAGTGCAAGGCGGAAAGCCTTTCTTCAGGGTAAAACGAGCTGCTGGCTGCAGATCACATTTAACAGCTGTTCCTGCGCATATGCCTTACGCGTTTCAAAAGTTTCACTTTCTTCCTCAGAGGCTGCGTGAGGAACAGATACGTGCCAGGGACCTTCCTCCTACTTTTATAAACCAAATATCTACGCCCTCAAATGGGCCGGTCATGTGACCTTGCAATACCTTATGGGAGTAGTAGTCCCGAATCAAACCTCAGATGGTGGCACTAATTACTGTCCAACTCTCTCTCGCCCTCCCAATGGGCCGCCGCAGTCAATGTTCGTTAAAATCCCACGCCGTGTTCCATCTAAAATAGCTGGGTGTATCCCAGCCGCATGTGATCTGCAGCCAGCAGCTCGTTTTACCCTGAAGAAAGGCTTTCCGCCTTGCGCTCGTGTAGAGTGCAGCTCATTGCTTGGGCAATTTGGAGCGTTACACACATATATATATATATATATATATATATAGATATATATATATGAAACAGGAGTTCCCAAAGGAAATTGGAACGCACTCCACAGCAGCTGTTCAGAAGAGCTTTTAATCGGAGGATGACACAACTTGTGGGCACAGTATGAACACGCCGACCGGTTTCGGAGCCTCCCGCTCCTTCTTCATGGGCGTTGCCTGAAACGTTGTAGCCTCACAGTAGCACTAAGCATGCATTTAAAGCCTGTAACCTGATTGGTCATTTTTTGATAGGTAGTTTCCCTCTGGTGGGTTGCATGCTGGGTAAGGTAGTGCACTGTTAAAATTTTGACCCTCTGGTGGGTGCTGCACAGTTTCAACCAAAATAATTGCTTAAAATCCCTCTGGTGGGCCCCATGTCCACGTAGTTGGTGCACAATTCAAGAGTTGCTGTGCTGTTCTGGGCTGAAAGTTCGTGCCCGTCCAGTCACGTCATTTGTAGGTAGACGGCGGTGCAGTTCCTCGCGGCTTTGGGACCGCGAATTACATGAAACAGGAGTTCCCAAAGGAAATTGGAACGCACTCCACAGCATATATATATATATAGAGAGAGAGAGAGAGAGAGAGAGGGAGACAGAGACAGAGAGAGACAGAGAGTGGTGTGTGTGTGTAACAGAGCTAGAAAGAAAGACTGTGTATGTGTTTGTCCATTGGTACATGCAAATACACGGAGAAAAGTAACTTTTTAAACCATTTCAAAATGCAGAAATACAATACATTACAATTTTACATGTTTACATTTTCTACTGAGTTTTAGCATTTTGCATACAAGCAAGAAAAAAAAGTCACTATACCAAAGGGCCTTTTTAAGGGAGTGTGGTAATAGGGAATTCTCTAGTTTTATCCAGGATGTTCACCAGTGAATTTCCTAGACCATAAGGATATTATGTGGAAGGAAGTTACACAGGTGGATTATCCCTTATAATTTACACAACCATCATAAACGACTGTGCTTTGCAATACCACCCAACTATAAATCAGGCGTTCAGACTGATAGCGATGAAATCACCTCATGATTGAGACACGACTTAACGTTTTAATTGACATATTTCAATTTATTGCAGCTGCCATGGCAACCTGTTTATCCATTGTGTACAGTATTTCCACTAGGATTTCTGTTGTGCTCTTTTGTACCATTGTTCCAAGTTAGCTCCAAGTGCCTTTTTAATTAATGTGCTTCATTATATAAACAAAGCTTGCAAATCCATCAATAAGAAGTAGACGAGATTCCGAGGAAGGGCAAAATACTATGGCATATTCTAAACCAGCACATAAAGAGTATAAAGTGTGTAATCACTGCCAATTAATTAATCCCTTTAATAAGCAACACAATGTATAACTAAATGTCTATTGGAATAGTTTTTCTACTCGTGGAGGTTTTTTTCTTAGCAATTACCCGTGTTTGCTGGGTACTTTCCGTCTTACTGAATAACTATCAATGCTAGTCAGCAGCAAAAATCAAAGGAAAGACATCTACATATTGCGTAATTGATAATTAGTGGAGTGGTGTGGTGCAGCGGCCAGGGCAGCTGACTTTGGAGCACATGGTTCGATCCCTGGCTCCCTGGGCAGCTCAGCACCATGTGACTCTGGGCAATAGCTGACTTAATTTCCACAACGGCCCCCAGCGCCTTGAGACCCATAAGAGTGAGTAGTTTGCGCTTTACAAATACGGATTTATAATTGAAAGCAGTTAGCAACCGTTTGTGAAAGGTTGTTAGCAGTAAGCAGATGAGGCATTTCAAGCTCCATTATGTAAGTTTGGGGAGTCTATGCTGAAATGTCTCTTGTGAAATCACCTGTTGACTGTTCCAAAGGCCAAGGGTTAAATTCTTGGTGGGGGTGGAAAGTTGCTTGACATTTCCAGCTGTATTCCTTAAAGTAATAAGGTACAAATCCCAGAATCCACATCCCCCCACAATTACATATTTAGGTTAGGGTTCTTTTCCTGATGAAGAGTCACTTAAGTGAGTGTGTGACGTTACCTGTGTTGTTCAGCTTTAAATATGGAGAGGGCTGTGGGGAAAGTCACAACTACAGCAATGAGGTTCAAACTTTGTTCCTCATGTAAACAGTCTCCACAATGATTGAGCTTCAAAATGGTTAAGTCATTAACCCCTTCAGCGCGGCGCGGATTACCGCGCTGTGCTGAAGGTTCCGTGCACGGGCGGGGTCATGACGGAGCGGTTCCGTCATGCGCACAGCGCGACTGACGCGCATGACGGAACCGCTCCGTCATACGCATCGAAGGGGTTAAAACAATATTATTCTCTCTCACGTCACCCAATTTGCTTTCTGTTCCTCTCAAATTCTGCAAATGAAAACATTAAGGATCTTGTTCAGCTGCATAATGGAAGTGTTTACTGTTTGCTGCAGTTACAACAGTCGGAGTAGCACTTGCCTTGTTCAATGCACACACATTTTCAGGGAATTTTACATTGACAAAATGATATCTCAAAGCTTGAAAAAATATAACATTTTCCACAGAGAATTTAAGATTGTGAAATAGCTGCACTGTGACCCATGTGCACTCACAACAAAAATATGGTTATACTCACTATGCAGTTTATGGGAAACCTTTGTCACTCTTTAATATGCATCACTTAATTACGCAGAGAAAGTGTTAATAAAGATGCAATCGATGCATATAAAATATTGACAAAGTAGTCATCTCAAACACAAAACGAGATTTGCTGAAGTTATTTGCAAAAATGCCCTTACCACATATATGTTCCCAGTTAAGGAGACAGCCCTGATCAACTGTAAACATGTTTGTCATGACCCCGTTGCATTGCATCAGATTAACTCTACCGATTGATGTAAAAGAGTTAGCGCTGACAGTGAGTAGCCCTTAACTAACCACCTGACCCACGTGAGGGAAATAGTTATGTAGGAATTCATTTTCATAAAAAAAATCATAATAGCTAGAGGCAGAAAAATGCATGATTGGAATATATAGTAACCCAAAATTTTGTTTTTGAGTATATGAAACACAAAGGCCTCTTTTTGAGGTCACAGTTACTGAATTTTGCAAAATCACAGGCTTTACAAATTCAAAAAAGGCAAGCCAAAGTGTACAAAGGGCACATTGTGAGTTGGAAATTACTTTCCGACTCAAAAATGCCCTTCGAAACTGACTGCAAATGGAAGGATGGAGGTAATGAAAGGATATACTATTGTGAGCCATAATAGTAAGTATCAGAGGTTTGCGACCACAACTGTGATCGCAAATAATTGAATGAAAACCAAGCGGTGGGCATTGGAGGAGCACACAGTGGTCAGGAGACTCTTGCGTGCTCCATTCCCTGAACGCCATATTCTATATGCTATCCTTGGAAGCAGCCTCTGTCATTCTATAATCAATTGAGACCAAATATGTTTCATTATAATGGGACAACACGAACAAATAGGCAGACATAGACATGGAAAGAAGGCGGAAGACCGAGAGAAAGTAACAGTTGGAAAGCAAAGTATAGATCTTGTGAGACTTCAATGAACAGGTTGTGGGGTTCAGACAGACCAACAACAAGAGAGATTTCGTTTGACAAATCCTGCAAGGTAATTATAGGGAAGTACATGAGCAGAATTAGGCAAATGAAAGTTGCCCAGTTACCTAAAGAAAGCTTATTATTCACTACAGTTTTAACATTTCCTATTGTTACTTGCATCATTTGCTGGATTATTGAGTAGGGAATATTATGCTACCTAAATATCGACGACCCAAGTATGATAAGGTAAGTCAATAAAGGGAAGTGTATATATATATATCAATCAAAACTCCAAGGTTCCTACCTGTGGAGACGCACTCTGACATCCCGCGGGCGGATCCAGTTTACAGCAAGCCTGTCGATTCACGCCTGACGCGTTTCGTGCTCATTGCACTCTTCAGATGCGCGACAATCATTTTGGCATAGATGCCACACCTCCCACTTTGAAATATGAGCCCTCCAATGGGCCTCCACTCGCACATCCGGCTTGTCAATACTCCATGGATGCCTCCACATTGATACTCTGTGATACTGAGCTCCGTGGCCCCAAAGTTCCGGGTGGTGCATCTCCCGCGGCTGGGAGACCACGTGTAAAGCAAAGCTCCAAGGTTCCCACCTGTGGAGACGCACTCTGACATCCACTGCAGCAACTTCTGCGGAGTGCGTTCTTAACCTGTGGTTACCTTTGGAGCGACGATATTACACAGCAGCCCAGCCGCGAAGGATGCACCACCCCGCTATCACTGGGGCCACGAGGCGCTGAATTATGCCACGTCTCACCGTGGAGCAGAAATTAGGGATATATGGGCCACACGCACCCTGAGGCCCATGACAGGGCCTTTCATTGAAAACAGCTTCATTAAAGTGCGACTATCGAGTGACTATTGGGACACGGACTGCAAGTCCCACAATTCCATGTGGGTGAAATTCATCAATCCATCTGAGGACATTAATTGTGCAAATAGTGTGGGAGTGTCCAGTAGCACGAATTCAGTTAAAGCCTCTGACGACGAGCGGCGGCACAGAAACGCGTTAGGCTATCATCAAGTTAAATGAATGGCTGAAATTCCATCGGGTTGTGAGGTGGTCCTCACCCAATCAGTAACTTCTGCGGAGTGCGTTCTTAACCTGTGGGTACCTTTGGAGCGACGAGATATATAGATATAGATATATATATATATATATATATACATATACATATATATATATTTATATTGCCCCCCTCCTCAGGCCAATTATGGCCCTGGGGACCCCATCCCCTGGGGCCGGCCTTTCCATTTGTTTTTATTGCAGGGAGGGGGGCCGCGTGGCCCCCACCTCCCGTGCCACTTCTGTCCCCGGGGACCCAATGCCCCGGGGCCTGGCCTCACCGTTGGGAGCCGGCATTGCTTTTGCACACGGGGAGCTGCTGACATGCAGCTCCCCTTGTGCAAAAGCAATTCTGCTTTGGTTTTTGGAAGTTTGAGCAGGTTTCCTGTGGGGGGGCCTGTGAGGCCCCCCCATCATATTTTAATAAAGCCCCATGGAGGTGGCGGTCCCCGGTCCCCCCACCAGTATTTATTTATTTATTTTAACTTTATTTATTGATCATCAAAACACAACAATACAGTACAATCAATGGTGCTCACTGTGTAATCTTGCAGTCGATAAAAGAACCATAGCACAGCAATACAACACAGAGTCTGTCACGGCTCAATAGCAGAAGGAGAACAATAACAGCCAGGTAGATAGAAATTTGACGGTTAATACAATTCTCAAGTTATCCCCAGAGTCAAATGTTTATCCAGTCGTCGTATTGTAGTAGGTATCATGGTCCCATCTAGTCTCAGTCTCAGTGCCCGAGATCCCCAGGAGAGGAGGGAGCCGTCACCACAGGGTGCTATGCTGCATATGAGGTCATGTTGGTGTGTGGCCTAGACCATCTACCCTATACCTGTAGGGACTATGCCTGAGCTCAACAGAGAATCAGAGGAATTTTGTAGGAAGTCTACGTATGTCTTGTAGGGACCCCATATTTCCTTGAGACAAGAGGAACAAGGCAGCGTGCTGGAGTAGACTTCGCTATTGATGTTGCAGTAGGCTAGACTATTCAACTAACTTTGTAAGGTGGGGGTTGTTCTACGACCCCAGTGAATAGCGATTTCTCGCTTCCCCCACCCTTTATTTAATAAAGCCCCGGGGAGGTGGCGGTCCCAGGGGCTGCGGGGGGCGGTGTGCCCTCCCACAAATAAATTATAAAGCCCTGGGGAGGTGGCGGTCCCCGGCACTGTGGGGGACCG
Source organism: Triturus cristatus (assembly GCF_964204655.1). Lineage (NCBI taxonomy): Eukaryota > Metazoa > Chordata > Amphibia > Caudata > Salamandridae > Triturus > Triturus cristatus. Next base: position 48,581,442 of record NC_140584.1, read on the forward strand.
TGTGTCCTCGCAAATAAATTATAAAATAAAGCCCCGGGGAAGAGGCGGTCCCCGGGGCTGCGAGGGGACGTGTGCCCCCCATGAATAAATTATAAAGCTCCTAGGAGGTGGCGGCTGATGGGGCTGTGGGGGCCCGTGCGGGCCCCCACTACAGAATTAAGGATTGCCCCCGGGACCTGGCCCACCCGTGGGCTTTAAAAAATGAAGATCGGGAGCCCACGCTTCATTTTTTTTCATTTGACGGGGTTCGCACACCCAGCGCCACCTGGCCGAAAATGCTGGGCAGGCCTGGGGGGTCATGGTATTCCTACCCTACCCCCTTTTTTGTTTTTTAATCATACTGTGACCTTTTTCCCTCTCCCTCGGCCCGAGGCACAATATGGCTGCCAACATGGACCTGCCAACATGGAACTCAGGACACAAGTGGACTTCATCCTCTGTCATCAGTGATGTAATTTGAGATGTCCTCAGTGATGTCACTGAGCATGTCATGAGTGATGTAATATGTGACATCATCAGCAGTGCATTGCGGGGGCGCGAGTTATAGTTAGCTCTTCTAACTATAACAGCTGAATTTCTCTGGTTTTGTACGACTGAAATGTCCAACTAAGTATAATGTCCCTGAAACCTATGTTTTTTTCTGTGAATATATATATACATATATATGAATAAAGGGAAGGATAGATTTAATATTATATATATATATATATACACACACACACACAAATATAGCACAGCTGAGGGTGTAGCGCACACTCAGGATGCAGTATTGTTTGGAAATCAGTCGGTTTATTCCTGATATGGGATAAACCAAATGATTTGCAAAGGATACCACGTCCTGAGTGTGCGTTACACCCCGTGCTGTGCTATTACGATTTGAGTTCCGGCACACTCCTCTGGCAAGTGCGCCACCTCTCATAGGCTCAAAGGTATTGAAGGGGCACCCTTGAAGTTACATATATATGTATATCCTACTGGAGGTTGGCAGTAGGTAGTTATAGTTAGGACCAGGTCTCCATAGGAAAATTGTTTTTTGACTTCCCTCTATCTTTGGCACCGCTTCACAAATCTTCACAAAATTTTCAAAGTAAAGTGTGCCAGTGATTTTAGTTGTGCATGGAAAGTTTTGTGACAACCTCTCAAGTGGGCGCTGAGAAAAAGGGGGTGTGGTAAAAAAAAAGGCTTTTCCTATGTTAATTCCTATAGGGATTTGGAACACGACTACAGCCTGAACCCCTGCACGAAATTACACCAAAGTTGGCAGAAAGCTAGCTCTTGGCCCAGAAAGAGTGCTTCTTGTTATTTGGTGTAAATCTGTTTAGTAGTTTTTGAGATATTAATGGGAAACCAAATTTGGATAGCTAGGGACGCGGATCCTCCGAGGATCTGACCGTTTCCGTGCTGAAATCTGATTGGCTGCCAACACTTCAACCAGAAAGTGTTGTCACCATCTTGGGACTCAGCTTCAGCCGAGTCCCACAAAAAACATTTAAAAAAAGAAAAGGGGGAAAGGTAGGCATACCCTGACCCGCAAGCTCTGCCCTGCAGGACAAAAAGACATGCACGTAAATGTTTGCTTGTATTGGAATCAATTAAAACATGTTGGACATAGTAAACATCATATGTGCAAGCACATGGTAAGATAGCACAGCGTCACAAACTTCACGAGCACTTGTGCACAGTATCCTGTTGGTTACAAGTCAATGAATGTAACGCAGTGCTATCTTACCATGTGCTTGCACATATGATGTTTAATATGTCCAACATGTTTTAATTGATTCCAATACAAGCAAACCTTTACGTGTATATGTCTCCCTGTTTTTTTCCCCGTTCGGATTGAATCCATTGCAATTGATTATGCTATCTTTATTTGTTCTTTAAACGATACCCATGTTTGAGACACTGTTGTTTGATATAGATTACTGCCCCAGTCTCACTGTGGTTTACGGGCTACCTCCTGTGGTCTGATACTATCTGCAGGACAAAAAAGCATTTTCTTTTCATTTTTAGGCAGGTGTCAAGCTGGGTCCATGGTTACCGCTGACAAAAGCTACAAAAAAAAGCACAGGCTCCCGTGCTTCTCTACTGTTTAGCCCCCAGGTGGCTCAGATCCCGGGATCATGCAGAACTAAAATAATGGAGGGGCGCATGGGGCCCCCCTCCTGAGGCTCTTTTAAGCCCCCGGTACCACCACCTTCCTGGGTCTTTTATAATATAATGGCGGGGGGCTGCACAGACCCCACTCCATGGGCTCTCTTTAGCCCTGGGGACCACCACCTCCAGAGGACTTTATTTTACATTTTGAGGAGGCCGTATGGACCACCCTCCTGGGGTGGTTTATGCCCTGGGACCACCACCTCGCCGAGGCCTGTAATATAATTAAAACTGTGAGGGGGCCACGTGACCCCCCTCCCGGGCCATATATGGCCCCGGGGACCACCAAATTTCTGAGGCCAGCCCATGTAGAAGAAAGGAAGGGGAGCTTCACAACCTTGCTCCTGGAGCCATATATGTAGGGGTGGGCGGTGAACCCTGCTCCACGAGCGGAGTTCATGAAGTTTTGCTGCACGGAGCTCTGCGTAGAGCGCGGAGTTCCGAAAAATTCCTCAAAGCAGTGCAGAGCAAAGTAGTTCCTCTTGCACAGCTCGCCAACGTTAAGTTGGTGAGCATGAGTGAGGAAAATCATATGCTAGACCGCCTCAAAGCGAGATTTTTCAACGCAGGCGATCGCGATCGATCGCTATTGCTCATGTTGAGAAATCAGCCGATTGCTTGCTGCTCAAGTAGAACATCTACTCGAGTGGCAGGAATAAGTAGTGCCCTCTTGTGTTGCACGCGGTGCTGTTTGTGTTGATTACACAGCACACAACAAACTCCCAGCACTAAAAATCAGCACGAGCAGCTCGACTTACTGCACTCTGCTGATTGCGGAATTCTGCAAAGCGTGACAGAGAGGAGAAGGTTCTGGAGGCTTCCACTCCCTAGAGGTGCTTGGAATTTTCCTCCTCTCTGCCCCCAGCTTGTTCTGGGTCACAAACAACAAGAATGAAACCCTTGTGTGCTAAGACCTTTGTGGTGTGCAAGTGTGGTAGGAGACAGCTCTTCCCCCTAGCAAGTCAAAGATGGTCTATCCTACCAACAGCTATTCCCCTTTGTTTCACTGTATGAGAGTAATATACAAAGACCAACTGCCAACTACAACTAGTCATGTCACCCAGGATACAGGCTGCAAGCACCAAATGGTTGGGTCAAGAAAATGCCATGTTCCTAAAAGTTTCATTTTTAGAATTGTGATTTAAAATCAAACTTTAACATTAAAGATTTCTTTAAATTACAAATTCTTAGAGACCAAACTCAACTTTCCTACATGCACCCAATTGGAAGTTATTTTTAATTAAATATATTAAGGTAACCCAATGTTGTCCTATGGGAGAAGTATGTCCTGTAGTAGTGAAAAAGAAATGTAGGAGTTTTTTACTACCAGGGCATGTAAAACTTAAAAGTACATGTCCAACTTTTTAAATACAAAACACCGTGCACTGTGGGTTGTTTAGGGCCTACTCTAGAGGTGGCTTATTTGTATTAAAAAGGGAGGCTAAGGCTTGGCAAAGTGTTTATTTGTAAGGTTGAACTAGCAGTGCAAACCTGCACATCCTGGCTGCAATGGCAGGCCTGAGACACATATTTAAAGGCTACTTAAGTAGGTGGGCAATTAGTTCTGCAGGCCCACTAGTAGCATTTAATTTACAGGTCCTGGGTACATGCAGCATCACTTTCCTAGGGCCTTACAAGTAAATCAAATGCACCAATTGGGAGAAAGGCAATCTTACCATGTTTATAGGAGAGAACAGGTGTGCTTTCGCACTGGTTAGCAGTGGTAAAGTGCACAGAACCCTAAAAGCCAACAAAAACAGGTTCAGAACACAGGAGGGTGAAGGCAAAAAGTTTGGAGTTGATCCTGAGAGAGTCAAGTCAAACACCCCCTAATAAAATATTACCACGGACTAAGTGCAAAGTCACCAAAGCAATGTCACTCCCAAAAGAATTACTATAAACCAAGCAACTACAAAATTAAAAAAAACACCCCTTTGGCCTGTTCTGGTTCAATTCACCACAAGGAGAACCAGCAAACAGGCTTTCCAAGGACATCACAAGGTACAATCAAATATCTCAGGTTTCTGTTGATGTAACCCTTCCACTCTGTGCAAGGAATGAAATCATAACGCTAGGTGTGTTCGCAGTCATGTAAGAGGGATGAAAAAATGGGGGTGCATAAAAGGGGTGTGGTCTACATAATTACGGATGTGACTTAAACATGTAAACTAAAACCTTCAGAGAGTACTACTCTACCCACACATCTGCATAGAATCACACTGCCTTCAACCACAACTCAATTGTTGCCCATTATGAACACCTGGCTGCCACTTAGTTCAAAGTATGCACTAAACAAGAGCAGTACGCTACATGAAGAAAAAAAAACAGAAACACAACATCCTGGAAAAAGCTAACACTCCCAGGGGATACACAATGAAGTAAAGAATGTGAAATATACACACACACACACATGACATGGACGACTGTAGCGTTTTTTACACCAGTTGTTCAGAAATCGATCAGTGCCTTGCCTGTCATGTTAGGGACATGACAGGTTTCAATGTCCAATTTTAATTACGACCGAATCTGAGACCCAGATGGACCCAAACCACTTAAAGTCTTGGGTGTGCGAAACTGCATAGTCAAGCAAGTCGCCATGAAGTCTTTTTATTATTTAAAAACAAAAATGTTTTCTAATTGTGGTGATGCTACCAGAATCAAAGATAATTAAGGTTCTTTGACACATTGTTACAGTGGCAGTTAGCAGTTATTCCTCGTGAGAGCCACCACCCGGCAATTCACAGCAGCGGGATGCTCTGCTCCGCCCCTCATGGATGGAACATTCTTCAGCCGGGAAGCAGCCATGTTGTGAAGGCTTTCAAGCAGAGACGTATAGCTTAATTCGCCTTGTATTTAAGGCTTCACCCAGCATCACCAATGCGAAGTTTCTAAATCTGACTGACTTTGCAGGCAAGTGATTTGTCCTCTGCCGCCTCTAAGTGCAACTTGTTGATTGTTGGGAATTTTCATCTCATGGTGACACACGCATCTGCAAATTTCTCAAGTGCTGTTAACACAAACATGTCGGCGTTAACTGAAGGGATCATGGATAACATTGGCCGCTTGGCAGTTACGTTAAAACTCCACTGTTCTGAGGCATTTGGTGTGCATCTGGGTGTATGGTATCAGGGTTGGATTGGGATTAAAAATCGGCACGGGCACGCTAAAAAAAGTGGTCCACAATTGCATATTGCCGGGGGCGTGGCTTGGACGCCGAACAAGATGGCCGAATGAGACCGGAGCTCTCCCGTACCACGGCGGACTTTTCATCTCTTTGCCGTTATCCGCGATCATTTCGGCAGATTTCTTGTGGCTCCTGTAACCGGATGACTTCGTGCTGAAGATATGACTGCCAGACTTAGTTTTCCTGCAGTTATTCGCCCATTCATGCCTCTCGATGTAAGTCCCTCAGCGCGACCACCATTTTGTAATATGCGCGATGTGCGCGCGTCGCTGAGGTGACTACAGACATGCTCTTCCTGCTCTCCCTCCAGTCACTGGACTTTACTCTAAGCAACTAAGGACCTCTCCTTTGGGTTTTGCGCCCTGTCAGTGCGCTATGCTTCCAACTTACTCCTCATGTTGACGCTCCTTCCTGTGGGACCTCTGCCTTCATGCTCCCCTCGCAGCCTACCACATGCGCTGTGCTCTTCAATGATATCTTTCTTCAGTTTCAAGGCGTAAGACTCATACCATCATCATTGCGTCTTTATGCTGGTTCATTTTTGTTGCAATTATGTTCACCAAGTCTTAGTGCGCATGGCTTTTGCGCCCACTGGTGACCTCCTTGTTATTACTGGAAACACTCTTTGACATCTGCTTGCATTACCTCTGGGTCCGGGGTTTCTTCATGATTTTTTTCTGGTGTCCTTCACTACTTCTGCTGACTGCTGGGCTCTTCAGACCAGACATATTGACATTCTCTGCTTTTTGAGTGCAGGTCGTTGTGTTGGTTTGCTTCTTTGCCTTCCTGTCACTGGCACGTTTAGGCTTCTATGGGCAAGCTACGCAACCCAAAGTTTGTCTTTGTGCCCTCGAAGACTCCACCTTCCTCCGCCTCTTCCTCATCAACAGGTCATTCTCCTCATCCTCCTTCCACAGATCAAATGGCGACAATATCCTCCACCCGTTCTTCTCCATCACAACTTACCTCCAGCAAGTCTTCTCCTCCTGCCTCCTTACCTAAGCGCTTGAAGCAGGACTCCTCTCCTCCTCCATCCGAGTCATCTCCACCCCCTATATCTATGGAGTTGATACTTGAGGAGATTCGCGCTTTGCGCCCGTTCGTGGAGGAGACTAATACTAAGATGCAGCTTTTTGAGGCTAAATGGTCAACTATGGAGGCTCGTGTTTCTTCTGTGGAGCAGCAGGTTCCAGAAATTCAGTCAAACTCTCAACGCATCTCCTCTCTGGAAAAGTCTCTTCTCGCCCTTCAACAGCACACTGAAGACTTGGAAAACAGGAATAGGAGGAACAACCTACGCGTTTACGGCCTGCCGGAATCCCTGGAAGGAGATGATCCTGTCACGTTTTTCTCCTCTTTCCTCCTGAAACTCCTGGACCTTCCCGCTACTACCTCTCTCAGTATCCAACGAGCCCATAGACTTGGCCCTCGCTCCTCCTCCTCAACCAAACCGCGAGGGGTCATCATCCTCTTCCTCAAGCTTACTGATCTCCTTCTGGTCCTCTCTTCAGCTCGAGCGAAGCGCCAAGTGTCCTGGATGGGTCAGAGAGTTTTTCTCTCTCAGGATGACTCTAATGTCACTGCTGCCAGAAGAAAAGAATTCTTATCTCTTCGTGCTCCTCTGCGCTCTATTGGAGCTAGATATGGCCTCTTTCACCCCTGTACCTTCAAGGTAACTCATCAAAACAACACCTGGACTTTCCAAGATCCGGCTGAACTTAAGAATTTTATTCACATTCAGACCAATGCTGGCATGGACACATCCAATCCCCCTACTGGTTGATTATTTATCTGTTTGGTTTTTTCTCCTTACAGGTTTTTGCTGAAATTTTTCTCTCCTTGGTTTGATTCTTCTTCTGCTTGATGTGATTATATAATGGTTGTTGTTTGGGTTTTCTGTTTTGCATATAATGTCTGCTTTTGTGCTGTTTATCTCACCATGACTTTTGCATAACACGTTTCTTTTTCCCTCCCTTAGATTATTATTCGATAAACCCTCTTGTATCCCTCTTCGTATCATACGATTCGTCTTCCTCATATTCCGTCCTGGTGCGGTGTGTTGCTCTCCGGCTTAGGAGGCCGTTCTTGTCGAATCCTCCCATACCCCATCGTCATCTTGTCATCTCCCTTCCCCCTTCAGGTATGTTTTCCTCAGTCATCCGTTTTGGATATGTACTGTCTCTTCTTCTACTTCTTTTTTCCTCCCTTTTCCTCTCTTTCCCTTTTCTTTGTTCTTCTCTTACTGTATCTCCTGACTTTCTTTTGTCTTGCTCTTTTCTCTCATTCATTTGTTGTTGTCCTTTATGGCGTTCTTGGTTTTATGCCTTTTCTCTGTTCCTTGCACATTTTATTGTTATTTAATTCAAAGTTATCTCATGGAATGTGAAAGGTTTTGTTAGCCCTATTAAACGACAGAGAGTGCTTTCCCATCTAGCCTCTTATACTCCTGATTTAGTTCTTTTACAAGAAAATCATCTTTCTGAGGCGGAGTCTCTTAAATTAAAGAGAGGCTGGGTGGGAACGGTTTTATTTTCTCCTACATCTAATAAAAAGAATGGTGTGGCCATTTTGTGTCACAAGAAGCTCAAATGTAAAGTTCTTTCTCAAGAGAATGATACTGATGGTCGTTGGGTCTTAGTTAAGCTGTTAATCAATTCTGTATCCTTGACTGTTTTTAATGTATATGGCCCCACTCATCCTGATTGTAATTTTTGGCCTCTAATAACTTCTAAGTGTTTTCAATACAGTGATTCCCTGTTCATTCTGGGGGGGGTTGTAATCAAATTGTTGACCCGTTTCTTGATCGCAAATCCTCTGCCCGCTTTACCCCCCACAAATCACATACACAATTCCTTGACACCATTTCTAAATCTCACCTTCTTGACTCATGGAGACTGTCCCATCCTGACTCTCTGGACTATTCCTTCTTTTCACCTCCTCATGCCTCTTTCTCTCGGATTGACTACATCTTCCTTTCTCAGTCTCTTTCTCAAAATCTTCTTTCCTCGTCTATAGAGCCGATAGTTATCTCAGACCATGCTTCCATTGTCACAGTTCTTGATCTTCTCCCTCCTCATCCCAAATCTTCTCGCTGGCGTTTCAATAACTCTCTCCTCCTGGATCCCCTCTTTTCCTCTTCTTTTCTTTCCTTTGCTACGGAATTTTTTCTACTCAATTCTGATCCCTCTTTACCCCCTCATGTTATTTGGGACTCTTTTAAGGCTACCGCTCGCGGTTTTGTGATTGATTTTGTCTCAAAGAAAAAGAAGTCTTACCTTAAGAAACAGAAAGACCTTCTCTCCCATATTAAATCCCTGGAGCATAAATTCTACACCTCTTCTACTAAAACGGTTTTACCAGACCTTATACGCGCCAAACTCGATTTTAACAAAATCACTACTGATAACGCTTCCTCAATATTACTTCGCAGCAGCGCCCGCTACTACGGAGGTCGCAACAGGTCAGGTAAACTTTTGGCCAACTACCTTAAGTCTCGCAAGGAGCGTAACCTGATTGATTCGATATATTCCACCGATAATCTTCTCTTGCATAAGGAGCAGGATATACTCGCCCAATTTCAACAGTTCTACCAATCTCTTTATACTCCTGAGTTCCCCCCTTCGGCCTCTCTTATTCAATCCTACTTGGATAAAATTCCTGCCCCCTCCACTTCTCATCTTAACTTCCCTGATCTTGAACTTGATCTTTCTATTACCGAACTGGATAGCGCCTTAACATCTCTAACCAAAGGTAAATCTCCGGGTCCGGACGGTTTCTCTGTGGAGTTCTACCTGCATTTCTCAGATCTTCTGCTTCCTAAACTTCTCTCCCTCTTCCAATCCTTCTTTACCTCTGGCACAGCTGCCGGTACTTTTCACGAGGCTACGATCTGCCTTATACCTAAAGAGGGTCGCGACCCCCAATTCTGTAAAAATTATCGCCCAATATCCCTTGTTAATGTAGACTATAAATGATTTGCTAAACTTCTTGCCCGGCGCTTAGATCCTTTCCTCCCACATCTCATAGGTAAGGAACAGTGTGGATTTGTAAAGGGCAGACTCACTTCGGATAACTCCCGCCTTTTTCTCAATGTTCTAAATAAGGTACCTTCTCTCAACATTTCTCTAGCTGCCATCTCGGTTGATGCTGAGAAGGCTTTTGATAGAGTAGATTGGTCCTTTCTGTTTGCCTCCTTGCGTTGGCACGGTTTTGGTCCTAATTTTATTTCTCTTGTTTCTTTACTTTATTCCTCCCCTAAAGCGTCTGTTTTAGTTAATGGCCAGCTATCCCCCTATTTTCCCTTGCAGCGTGGCGTCCGTCAGGGCTGCCCTTTGTCCCCTCTACTTTTTGTTCTAGCTTTAGAGCCATTTCTTACGTCTATTAGAAACAACATTTCTATTTCTGGCTTCCCTTATGACAAGACTCATTTGAAACTCTCTGCGTATGCAGATGACATTCTTTTGTTTATTTCTGACCCTGACCATTCCATTCCGGCCTTACTACTTGAGTTTAACTCCTTTTCCCAAGTTTCTGGTTACAAGATTAACTCTGATAAAACTGAGATTCTTCCTCTTACTAAATTTTGTCTCCCTCATCAGTTTTCGACCACTGGTTTTGCATGGAATTCCTCTAAAATTAAGTACCTTGGAATTTGGTTCTCTAACTCCATCTCTTCATCTATTCGGTTGAACATGTCTGCTGTATTATCCCGTATCGATAAGTTGTTCTCTTCTTGGAATCCTCTCTTTCTCTCATGGTGGGGTCGGCTGGATTCGATCAAAATGATGATATCTCCCATTCTTATATACATCCTTTCCATGCTCCCCATCCATATCCCTGATATCTATTTCAAACGCATTGATTCCTGTCTCTCTAAGTTTCTCTGGAATCATAAAAAATAGAGAGTTGCTCTAGTTGCTCTTCGTAAACCGAAATCCAATGGCGGAGTCAACTTTCCGGATTTCCGTCTCTATCATAAATCTTTTTCTCTCCGTCAGGCTTCTAATTGGCTTGTTCTTGCACCCTCCCCTCTTGCTCCTCTTTGGCTCTCTATTGAACGCTCACTCCTCTCTCCTTTCTCTCTATCTGAAATTGTACATTTCTCTGCTAAGAACTTAACCACTCCTCTACCCCTGTTCAAGCACACTTCTTCTCTTCTACACGCTCTGGTCCGTCCTGACCCGGTCTCTCGTGACTCCTTTTTGGCCTCCCCTATCTGGTACAATTCGCTTATTCTCCTCAATAATCGTCCTATTTGTTGGACTGTGTGGAGATCAAAGGGTCTGATGTGGGTTAACCAACTTTTCGATGGTTTTCTCCCATGTTCTTTTCCTCGATTCCGACTTCTGTTTCACTGCCCCCAGTCTTTTTTCCGCAGATTCACTGTCCTCATGGCCATCATACTTGATGTTTATTATTCACTTCCCTTGTCATCCTCTTCCGTATCCCATTCCCCACTTCTTCAGATCCTGTCTACTCTCCCTAAAGCCTCTCTTATTTATAAATTCTTCTCCTCCCCCAATCCGACCCGCCCGAAATCTAAATTGGAACTTGCTTGGGAGCTTGATTTGGGCTGTGACTGGTCTATAGCTGTTTGGGACAAAGTTTGGGCCAGGTCCTTAAAAATTTCCCGTTCCGCCTCACTAACTCAATCTATGTTCTTTCTATATCATAGACTTTATCTCTCTCCTGTTTCTATTTCTCGTTTTTCTCCTGATAAGGACTCTACCTGTTGGACCTGCTCTGCCCCTAATGCTGATCTTTTTCATTTACTTTTTCTGTGCCCTTCTGTTCTAGCACTTTGGGATCAGGTGTGGTCTCATATCTCTCGTCTATTTTCTATCTCTATTCCATACTCTATCCCTCTTCTTTTTTTAGGTAGTATCTCTGACACTCTTGATACTCCTTCTCGCTCCTCTGGTCTATTAGATCTTATGTTGGCTCTGGCTTTCCAACATATTTCTTCTAATTGGAAGGATCTCTCTAAGCTCTCTATACAATGTTGGTGGAATTCTCTCTGTCACTATCACAGGCTTGATGTTCGTTTTGCTGCTGCCTCCACTCCTACCCTCAATAGAGATTTATTCTGGTTACCTCTCACAGCATATCTTGACCGCATGGCTCTGAAATCTATCTCTCCTTTATCCTTTGAGAATTTCAAACCCCCATAAGTGACTCTTTCTCTGTCCTTCTTCTTCTTCTTCTTCCTCTACCCCTCTTATATCTTTTACATTTGCATTTCTCTTTCCTGCCTTTCAACTATTCCCTACCCTTGGCTTATTTGCTCTTTCTATTCTACCTAGTTTTTCTCTGATCTCTTTATCTATTCTTCTCCTAACGCCTCATATTTACCTTTCTCTTTCTCCTTTCCCTTCCTTCCCTTCTCCTCCTTTTTTCTCCTCTTCCCCCCTTTTCCTCCTGGTTGCCTTTAAAATTTTACAAAATGCTTTTTAATTTTCCCTCAGGCTTCTTATGTTAACACATGATGATCCTCTATTTTTTTTTTCTCTTTTTGATTCTGTATGACAATGTTCTTTATATGATCTGTATTTTGTTGTTCACTATACTTTTTCTTCAATAAAGCATTTCAAACACAAAAAACAATTGCATATTGCCTTTCCGCAAATCACTGCTTCAATGAAATTGTATAAGAAGGGAGAGGGGGGGTGGGGGGCGGGGGGGGGACGTTAAGAAATGCATGGATTAGTTTACACTGGTGAAACAAACCTGAAAACAAGTGAGGTCACTTCTGCTCAGGCCCCCTGCCCCCACTCAATATGCATATATTAATGGGCCGCCCCAGCTAGAGAAAGGAAACGACAACTCTGCCGTTGATAAAAGGGAGGTAATGGACACCCATCTGCCTCCAGAAAGGCCACTCAGGCACCCAGTGGGCTGCTGGTGGCATCGAACAACGCAGAAACCTCCCAAATTTGCCCCCCAAGCTGCTCAAAAAAAGCAGCCCACAGCTGGAATTCGGATACCGGCCCCTATGGCATTGCCCGAGTTCCCGCGTTACCAATCTGACACTGTATGGTATGGAGCACCTTTATAAATATGAAGATTCACCTTATTTCTTGGCAGCGGTGAAGCAAACAAGTTTGTGAGGAAGCCTGAACTGTGTAAAAAAAATAAGATAAATACTGCAAAGATGTAATTTCTCATGAGGCCTTTGAAAAGGTGACTCTACCACCTTACACAGCAACGTGGGCTTTTCACATGATCGTTTTAACGATCTTTTTCATTTCTTTTCTCTCTGCATTGTATTTTGTAATCCAAGAAAACCTAAATAAATCCAAGTTTGAAATTCCCTGGATCCTTTGGATAGCCCTCCCTTCCACATTCACATTAGCAGGCTAGAGCACACAGCGGCAGTATCCTCATTCGAAACGGAAACCCTTTTTAATAATTTAGGGCGGTGGTAAGCTTTCCTTCACGTCATAAAATATTTAGAGTTTGATGGAAAAAAAATATTTATTGAAGATAAGTTTTCAAACTCGAAATCTTGCAGCAGCTCAAAAGGTCACGGCTTTTCGAGACCACTTTATGAGGCTTTATGAGGCTCTCAGTGGACAGTACCTAACATTCAACCATCTTGCCACTACTGGAAAAATCACTGGTGGAAGCAGATACTTTGGTGCAGATTTTCCAAAAATACATGCAACACAGCGCAGAACCCAAAGAGACTGCACTATGTTGCGTGACAGCAGACGCGCAACGCCCATTGCACTGAAAGGGCTTCAGCCCGCCCCCGCACCCCCCATCGTGTGTGTCAGCCCGGCTGATACAGCTTCCCGGGCACACATACAGCCTCACCAGAGTACTTCACAGCTCTTTAAAAGACCATTTACTTGCTAGCAAGGCTTTGTTGTGTTTTTCACTCCTTCTTAGAGCCCCTGCATATCCACTCTGATTATCACTGGAAGAATTAGCCCCCCCTGACATTTTTTAGTAGCCCCCCTGCGAAATGTGGCTCTAGTTGCACCTCTGCGTGACAGGGAGGGAGCAGGAGAGTGCCATATCCTCAGACATCTGGCTCCCTCCTCCCCTCTCCCTAGCGCCGGCCCTGATTTCAGCTGCCGAGCAAAACACACACACCTTAGCGCCATAGTGCTAGGGTGTGTGCGTGAGTCTACCATAGGATTTGTAACGGAAGGATACCCTTCCTGTACAAAATACCATGCCTAGACAAGTTGTAAAGCTTTTCCCACTGTGCATGTGTCCTGAACAGTGCAACAAGCATGCAAAGTCAGAAAAAAAAGGAGAATTGGAGAATTTGGCTTGTTAGTGCCTTTTGGTGCTAAGCCATATCTGTAATTGTTTGAAGATCGGGTTTTGCATCAAAAGACATGGGTGGTTGCATGGGAACGCCCATGTACCACCCATGTAACGCCCACTTGGCGCTAAGTAACACAAAGCAGTGCTTCATGCTGCTTTGCGCTACTTTTAGGGCACTTTCCAGCACAAGGTGCTCTGGAAAGTACATTTAAAAAAAACATTGTGTGCTGGTTAGCATCACCCAGCGCAAAATGTTTGAAAATGTACCCCTTCATCTCATAGGTTGTGAGCTCGAGCCACCACAGAAAAACCCTTCACTTCTACAGTGCTTCTGTGGAATTACCCCTATTCCTAAACTCTCAAGGAGCAGGAAGCATGCCGGGAAACCCCCACATTATTTTCTGGTTGTGTGTGCGAAGGCATCCCAGACACCCCATCAACCTCTACCTACGATTGGTTTTATTGTGTCAAAAACCTTATCACCCTAACACAGACCAAAACACAGGCCCTTCTCTGCTCCTTTTACCTCCTGCTTTGAGCAGGTATTAAGTGAGAGTGGATTGCGCTGGGTGAAGGCAAAATGGGCAGTGTTCCATGCTCCCCTGTGGAGCTGCATATTTGGTGGGGGTCAGAAAGGGCCAGTGTCTGCAGCACTTGCCCATAATCACATGCAATTTTACCTGGTCCAATTGTGCATGGTGTTTGATGCCTCGTGATTAGCCAGTTAACATCAAGCTGGGGCCACCACTCCACATGACGTGTAATCGGGTTCTAATTTTTCTTTGTACCAAGTTGGACACGCCAAAAGAGAACCTTGTACACCCACCACTCTTCTGAGCTGCTGACTTGGCAAGGCAGTACTCCAATATCATCAATTCTGTGCTGGAGAGGTTCAAGGCCACTGCTTTATTCCTTCATCTCAGCTAAACAACGCTACACCACAGAGAGCACAGATGCGGAGAGGCCATCCCACTGATGGGGATTGGAGGAGCTCTTCACTGAGAGCTGAGCCTGGGAGAAACTATTGTAAAAGGTTGGAACAAATTTAAAGACTAAAAAACACAGAGAGGGAAGGAGAACCATCCTACAGATCTGAAACTGGGAGAACCCGCTACACTGAGCTGGGTGGGGATAAACCATCAATGGAGATGAGAGTGGCGGCGATTGTACAGAGTGTAGCTGAGAAGAGAAGGCCAAGCAGGACCAAAGGGCAGAACACACAACTCAAAGAGCTGAGAGGGCAGGAGCCATGGCAGGGATATGAGAGGGAGAAGGAAGCCATCCTGCAGAACCAAAATGGGGACAACCCATCACTCGGAGTGGAAAAATATGAGAGAGAGAAAACAATTACACCGATATAAGACAGGAAGTGCGGGTACCATCATACACAGCTCAGATGAGGAGCCACCACAAAGAGTGGAGATCAAAGGAAGTCTTCATTGAGGATTGAGAGTCATAGAAGTCATCACAAGTGAAACAGCTTTGTGGAATTAACATTGAGCTCCCTAAATAGTTATTGAATTCACTTCAGCTTTTTAAAAATGTGTGCGTTTGTCTCCTTTAGTCTTTTCCGCCCCATTCATCAATATCTTTATACTTGCAGCAGCTTCGATGGCTTCCATTTCATGTACAATATAAATTTAATTTTCTTTGCATCATTTGCAACTGTTATCATAGCATGGCACGTCCGTAGTTGTGTACTCTATTTTCTCCAAATGTTCCATATCGTGGTCTGCATTCCGTGTCTTCTCATCTTTTTTCTATTCCTCGCTATCTTTGAGTTGCCTCTAGCTTTGTATCCTTCCGAACTTCTGGCTTCTTCTCTCGAGAATCAATTACTTACAGATGTGCAAACATCATCAAGTCTCTACATGTTTAAGGAACTATAAAAGCCCATGGACCTGTACTATATTCTTCTCCATTTGGAAATGTTCAACGGTATATCAGTCCAAGGTCGTCTTCTTAGTATCTCATGAGGCTTTGTGGGAATATGTTGAACAGAAGAGATTCTTGATGCCGAAATTACTGAAGTAAGTCGACCCAACGTTTGCTGCATCCCTCGGATCATACTAGTGAAACAGGTGGAGGCATTCATGAAATCGGTATCACTCAGCGAGGAGTGCAGAGACGTCTCAAGAGGGTTTGGACTCCAGGCACATCTCTGCTTCCGCCTTCACTCTGACCCAACTTCACCTGCTGACACCTGTCTAAAGAATTGCACTATGGCATGGTAATTTCTCCACAAGTTGCCTCTTTTCATCAACTGAGAGACGCAGCCCTGGAGGTGGCCATCACTTGACGTAAGCTGGGCTTGCTTGTGGTCATCCAATAGTATCTATGGGGTTGAGATCAAGAATTACAAAAGTGTTCCTCCGCTGTAGCTGAGTGAAAGGGGGCTATTATGGATGGGTGGATCCTCCTCCTTTTGCGCCTCCATGTGGCTGCTCTGCATACTTCATACAAAAGTCTCTAATGATGTTATTATCTGAATTAACTGAGACCTAAGCCCTAATAGGGCCTTACTGTTCATGACTGTCAAAAGTCTCTTTCGAACAGGATATATGGTTGTCCAAAGGGTTTATATCCAAATTCCATTATTGCACAGATGAAGTTAAGGCTCTTCCTTTTCGGGGTTCCCAGTAGTACCTCGAGATGGGAATCAAATATTTCAAATTAGAAGTGTAGGATGAGGGAAGGGTAGGGGCTTTGTGTTACTAACATTTATGTTGTTGTTTTTCTCTGATCTCTGCATCATCAGGCAGGAACTTTTTACTAGATGCTGCTTTTCCTCAGTGACTGAATTCTAGTTACATCACTTAACTTGCGCCTCATATGGATGACAACAGATTCAAAGCTAATATATAGACCCCATCTGTGTATCCTCTCCTTAATGCCAATGACCTTAATAAAGAAATTAAAAGAGACACCACAGTCAAAGCCACTAAGAATCACTCACTCCACATACTCCTCCAGGAGATCCACCTAGCTGGCGCTCAAGTTCCCTTTTTGTGGGTTGTTGCTTCTTCTTTTAAGAAACCACCTGCCCCAAACAACATACCACCATTTGTACACAGGACAGATACCTTATGGTCTCAGACTCTCTGGAAGGACACTCTTACCTGCCTAAATGTCTATGCCCTCCCCCTGTATATTGCCTTCCTGGTTACTCTGGGTCAAGAGCCTCACTGGGCATCTTAGCAGTGGTGGAGAACTTAATTGTGGTCATGGACGTTAACCATGACAAGTATTCTCCAAAGTTTCTACCCCGATCAGGGCAATCCCCTTGAGATACTTTGCAAGCTCCATTTGACTAGTGGATGCATGGCACCTACTCCAGAACATATGTCTAATGTCAAACATACACCTTTTTCACAGACGTGCACACGTCTATTTCCAGATGGCATCATTGTTTTGCCTGCAGCTGACTCCCTCCTCATTTTGGAGGTTGGTACTCTTCTCATGACATATCGGACTGTGACCCAGTGCTACCTTTCTAAGGACGATGGCACACCTATTCTGATGGTGTATGGAGGCTGAATCCTTGGTGTCTAATGGATGAGCATTTTATTTTATCAGAAGAAACAGAATCCTGTTTTCAAGCAAACAATGGCACAGTGAAGTTACACACCACCATCAAACCACGGATGTAAAATACAGAAATAGGTTTCAAATCTCATTTAAATATTGATAAGAGAGATGCCATTGTAATCCAGGAGACCCACCTGCTTGATCTAGCGTTCAAGTATAGACACTCTGGTGAACATGACACATTACTAGAGATGGAAGGGTCCCAAAGCTCTTTGCAGCAACATCCGGCAGGCGAGGCAAGAGACAGGAGTTATGCATCTCAGAGCTGGCTCTATGATTGAAGGGATAAAACAGGCAGGCCTCTATACTGGCTGCACTACGAGAATGATATATCTTGAAAAGTAAAAAGATATGTCTTAACAGTTACATTCTCCTGGTAGAAAGACACATTGTGCCCCAAAAACTACCTCCATCTACAAATGCTTTTATCTCCCAAAACACTGTGACTCCCTCCGAATTAGATTCACTTGTGAAAGTCCTGCCAGTACCTTTACTGTTCTCTATCCACTCCAAATGCATGTCCGCAAGATATCTGTAGACAAGGTCAGGTAAGCCATTTCCCAAATCACATCTGGGAGGACCCCTTGGCCAAATGGTCTATACCTAGAATACTGCAAGCATATCACTTCGAAGGTGGCTTCCTTTTTACATTACATGTTTGGCGGTATTGTGGTAGAACCCATCCTGTTCCCTGGCCTGAGGGAGGCAAGTCATGTAAGCCAGCTGATCAGTATGCTCCATATAGGCCCATGTGTCTAATAATTGTGGAGCCAAAGAATCCAGTAAATGTCCTCTCCAATCACCTATATTCGCATAGCCACTCTCTGGATTACATACACCAAAGTGACTTTTTGCAATACAGCCCAACTCCCTCCAACATTAAATATCTTATCACACTTGCTTTATCACCCCAATGTAAGGGATCACTGGCGCTTCTATATGTGGACATTGAGAAGATGGCTGATTATTTCGGTTGAGACTACTTTTTTGCCATACTCATGTAGAGAGGCTGCAGACCTATATGTTCCTATGCTATTCCAGTCCTTAACATGAGACCAGCTGCTAGGATTAGGATGGAAAGAATCTTGCCATCCATTCTTACCAAGAGGGTGATCAAGCAGGGATATCCACTCTCAGCTCTGCTGTTTGCTCTTGTTGCACAGTCTCTGTCCCTGATGCTGAGAAGAGACTAATAATTTCATGGTTTTGGTAGGAACCAGGGAAAATTATGGAGTTTCATCATAGGCAGATGACCTACTCATTTATTTTAGTCACCCCTTAACATCCGGTTCAGGTGTCGTACAACTTCTAAACAAGTTTATCTTCTCTCAGGCCTATGTGTTAATTGGAACAAGACAATCATCTCCATAGTCAGTAATGCAAGGAATTACATGCTCTGGGACCCTGAAATCTGGGTAGCATGGAGGGCTTTATTTTGACATTTACGTAACAAGGTTCCCCAGTCCCTGCTGGTCAAAAATGTTGGCCTTGCTGATGTGCTTTGTAAGGACTAGGATCATTGGTATTATCTCTAGGGTTTCTTATGCAATGTGGAACCCCACAAATATTCATAGCTTAATGTTATAAATTGACTTATGACAGCAGGCTTCGCTTATTATACATATTTTACTATCTCATGTCCCATCTATTATTGCTAAACGAATGGCTCTTTGGAACGAAATCTGACCCGGCATACTTGACTGACAGATGGTCTCTGGGTGGCTGCACTCTTCTACATTATATGCACAGGGGCAAGCTGAAAACAGGTAGCCAACCAGCCCCAAAATATGGTATCTGGAGATAATCCTCACACGTGAATCAATGGGAGTGTTTAATGACAAATTAGGTCCTCGATGGGTGGGGAACAGTGTGCCCAAGGGACTTCACTAAAAGGTTTTACAGATTGGGACCTCAAATGCAACTCAGAATTAAAAGATGCCGTCTCCCAATCATGCCTTCACTCTTTCAGTCTTGTTATTAGCAACCAATTACCCCATTGTAGCACTTAACTCTCTCAGTATAGGGGAGCAGAACTGTCCGCGGCCTATTCAGGGGAGGTGGGATGAGCTAGTAATTCCAATTTGCTGGCACACAGCAACACTCTAAATTATTGGCCAGTCAGTGTCTTTTCGTTTAAAAAGGAAAAACTCTTTTATTATAGACACACCGATAGGAATACTTTCTGGTCCTGTAGGAATGATTGCCATGATTTTTCTTATAGCCACCAAGAGCATTTTCGTCAGACTTTCTGGTCATTAACAGGAATTAAGCCTGGGAAGCTGGATTTGGACTGCTCTCTGAATCAGAGCTGTCCACTGCCTAGCTCCAAGTGCTTGTCTACTGCTGGTTGGGCATCTACCACAGCCCATCCACAACCAGTCAGCCTCCTTGCCACACTCCCCAGGCTCCAGTGCCTCCTGGCTTTTTGAAGGGTGCCCAGGAGGCATTGCAGCCCATAAAGAGTCCACAGATCTCCCAGGGTCCCTAATCAGGCTCCTTCCCCCAAATGGTACTCAGGAGATATAAGGAGACCGGCACCACTGGTCCTGGAGAGACCCATCCTAGTCATGCGGGTCAGCTGGAGTCAAAGTCCTTTGTCCATTCTTGCAGGGTATCAGGTGTTTTTCCATCCAACTTGGCATCCTTTCACTACTGTCACTCTAAAGTATGGGCCTTCTCAACTGTCTCTCCCTCATGCACGGGTTTTTAAGCGGGAGGTGAAAAGATTTTGAGGCCTGTCACCCCTGGCCAATAATAGGATGCAACACCATCCCTCTACCCCTGTCCCAATCCTTCTGCACAGCATTTTGGAGAATTAAAAAATGGCAACTTTAAGTTAGGACCTCAGCTCTGCCCCTAGCTGACACACCTGCTTGATCCCTTCCAAAATAATCTTCAAAGACGAGCCCTTCCTGTGTTGGCTCAAGAGGTCCTCCTCCTTTGTTCCAGTAGGTGTGGTGTCCCAGTCCAGGTGTAGTGTGACAGCCTAATGAACAGATGCAGATTTTCTCCCCACCCCCTTTTTTCCCACAGCAACTGAGCCTAACACTGTCAATTGCCTCTTTGTGTGGGGAGATCTTTGATCTCTCTTTTGAGGAGCAGAGTAATAAACTTTGTCTCTTAAGTGGAACAAAGGCCTGGAATCTGATTATGAGCATAGACGGGGAAATATCTTCAAGTGCCATGAGGTATGCATGTGGCATGTCAGGGAGTGGAAATTCATACTCTGAGTACATGTTTTACCAAAGTTTAATACCTTGCTGGACCCTGTAGGCCTAAGTAGTGTGAAACTCTACTTTAGGGCAGAATTTGACTATAATTTGTACAGAGTGAAAACACCAAGGACCTCCGTATGCACTACAGGCCACCAGAATGGAGTCCCACTAATGTTAAAAGGCCTACCCCAGGTCAGTACCAATCCCTGCAGAGTCTGTGCACAAATATCGGACTGTGCATGACCATAGTCTCACACTTGCAGCCTGTACCTGTATGCACATCCGTGTGCTCATGTATTCACATGTAACCAGCCTAGAGCCTCTTACCCAGCTGTGCAGTCGCAGCCTTATCTTTAAAGGTGGATGCTGGTGGTTAGCATGCTCAGTCCAATCACTGCGAATTTACAGTAAGTGAGATTCAGGTAGTGAGTCTCGCTCACAGTAAGGTCCAAAAAAGAGGTAGTCAATTGTGAAAAATACTGGTGGACTAGTTGGGAGGAACCCATTTCCTTCTTTTGGGGGGGGGGCCTGCACAAAGGGATAAGGCTTTGCTGTGGTCAAAGCTGACTGCAAGCCAAGAGAAAAGGGCGCACCCTTCATCCTTGTACATGAAGACAGGGTGCTCTGCTCCGGGACCAAAATTATGCCCAGGGCCAAACAGAGCTCAGAGGACCCTGAAGAATCATGAGATCCAGTCTAGGGTTGTTCTGTCGCCTAACCTTGGCCACATAGTCCTGGGACTCTGCCTGTAGATGGATGCAATGTGGAAAGGATCAAAGCACACCCCTTGCGTATTCTATCTGTGCAGAAGACCCAGCCGCTAGTTTATTTTTAAATAAAAATGCCCTGTTCTCATCTTCCTGTCCCCTGCTGCAGAGTCACAGCCAGGCTCAGCAGACAACAGTCCGGCCTCAGTCCTCCTTCCCCTCTTCCACAGCAGTTGAGTTACAGCCCCAGGCTTATCTCGGATCTCACTTTCTAAATTGGATTTTTCTTAAAGTTCATGCACTGTTGAGCCGAGCAGTAGGAAAACTGCATTAAATGAAACAATATGATCAGAACGTATCCATCAAGATATCAGGCCTTGTGAGTAATCAATGATGATGGGAAAAATGAATTCTCCCATATTATTGGGATTCTTATTTATGAGCGGACGAGGTGCTCGCGGACAGGGCACCATGACATCCGCGTCGTACATCATCCTGCAAGATATTAATACATCATTTGCCTGCTCCAAGAGGCTTATTAATAATCTGCAGGCTGAGCTTCCTGGAAGGGCTGGCGGAGCACTCAGCATGTGGAAGCCGTTAAGGGAAAAGGCAGAAAGTCGGTACATCTTCCAATCTTATAAGCAGCCGAGGATATTGGACATAGTGCAGTTATGAATTTGATTGGGAAAGACATCGTGGCAGTCGGTAAAACCTGGAAGGATCTAAAACTTGGGTGTCCATTACAGAATCTGGAATGCCACATCCGCCCCAGATTTTCAGCAAAACCTGACTGTATAAACGATCTTTCTTTATTGTCATTGTATGTAAATTTAATTTAAGAGGATATCCTGAAAATCTGGCATGTAGCCATGCCTCCTGACCTAAGCTGGACACCAGTACTCTAAAAGAACAAAATAAGCAATCCAAAGACATGGTTTTCATACATGTACCCACACATGCACAGTACATGTCCAGCACACAAAGTGTGTGGATAAGCATGGGCATTGTTCACACATGAGAGCATATAACATGGGTAAGAGTCTTCTAATTTGTGCAACAGACTAATAAGGTGTTAAATCATGCACATTGATACCTATGAAGTAACCCCTAGAGACGTCATAAAAGTACAGCATGGTCAAGGAATGGGCAGTTTCCAAGGGCCTAGTTCAGAATCCCAAAAGTCATCTTTAGCCGTGAAGTTTGATACATAGAAAGGATCTTCTTTGGAAGTAGGTGTCACAGGAGGACCAGGGAAGGCATTGGAGTTGATCAAATCGTGCTGCAAAGGAAAGGCAAATTATGCAACAAGAAATGCAAATTATGCATCATCTTGGTGTTTTAAAGACAAAATATTAATATCTACTTATTTGAATATACACTGATTGAAAATGGATCCTGATGCAATAATACAAATTATATGCATTTAAAAAAATGGACTATAAGCATTAACCAGGTCTATTCAAATGTGCTTTGGCTTGTATGATTTTGCTTAGCAGAGCACTCAGGGAGAATAAGTTAGGAGTTGAGGTTGACGTTGAGCGAAGGGCAGTTCTGGTTTCCCAGGGGATGTGAGGGGAGAGTTGGAGAAAGTTCCTCTAGGGACTTAGGTAGATATCGATATCTTAAGGAAGGGTTGTTAAGTGGTCTGCATTCAAAGGCAGGGGTGAGATGTACTCACGGGGAGAGCAGTGCGATACAGGGTGTACAGCCCTGGCCATAATATTTGGTACTTTGCAGAACAAGGTGGTCTTGATTAACAAAAACAAATTACTTATGTGGAATGCCAGAGACATGGCCACTGTAAAAGTTAAAATGGACCACTGTTCAGAACAAATGGACCACTGTTCACCTCATTGTAGGAAACGCACTTTCATGGAACGGAAGGGGACAATTGATGAGGAACTGGAGCACACAACTATGTTGTACATGATACCTCAATATGTGGGAGGTGACCTTTTTCGGGCGTATCCTTCTTTATCAATGAGAGTGATAATAGATATGTGCCAGAGGCGGGCAGAAGGGATGGGGGGATTTGTAAGTACGTGCCAAATGTGAAGCAATTGGACTTTCTGAATGGACTGTTAAAGCACCTGTCAGGTAGGTTTTGCATGCCAATCCTATGAGACGGTGGTTTTAATATCACCGCTGACCACCCTATGACTAGTTGACACACACATACCTCTTCCCTGGTCGCCCACTGTGTCTATTAGCCGACTGTTACCATGGCAGTCAAGAACTGCTCCACAGAGCTCCCTAATTTCAAAGTGGAAGCATAGCAATCACTTTTGGAATGAAGGGGGATCCAGCCAGATTGCAGAGCGGGATCCGCCTGGCCCCAGGAAAATACGCTGAATTTGTCCAGTGTAATTTGCCAACACAGGACACAATTCAGCAGCACCAGAACCTGGTCTGCTTTCTGTTCAAAGAAGCAACATGAAGGCAGCGAGGGAGCTTTCTTAGTTTAGATTCCAACCAGACCCAAAAACAAAGGTCCATCAGTCCTCCTTGTATTCAGTATGATCCCGGCTGGAAGCTAGCTGGAGCCTCACACCTGGCTCTTCGACAGACCCCCTCGGTGTTGGACTGGAACCTGCGAACCCCCCCCCCCCACGTCCCCCAGCGCCTTGAGACCCTTAAGGGTGCATAGTCGCACTTAACAAACATCTGATTTGATTTGATTTCACAAGTACTTAATAGAAACTAGGATTTGAGGCCAGCTTTTGGCTGTGTTCACTCCCCATGTATGAGATGCGCATGCACTGTAAAAATGTCAGATGTATCGGTCTATTAGAGTATCTGCTAGAATAACGATATAAAATAGCACTTACAATGATTTATTTAATGCCTTTATAGTGTGTCTCATTCTAGTGTAGGGTGCCAGAGTGCTTTACATCACATGCACACATTATACAATGTTACTAAATCACACAAGTGTGTAAATCACTGTATAGGATGTTACATAAGACAGTGAGGATTTCAAGGTGAAGGAGTCACCAATCGTCTATACTGGTAGTGATTACATGTTGAGAGTGAATGGCCAGGAGAAACGCAAAGTCAGGATATAAAACGTAACACAGTGCTTAGGGTTGTGTGTACTAATAAGATTTTCTTGTCACCCAAAAAAAACTTTTCAGCAGCCTTATAATGACCACAGACTGAGAAAAAACACAATAAGGTTCCAAATCCACGTAGGTTCTAGATGCCGGTTCATAGTTCACTGTGCAATACTAAAAGGACTGCAATTTATGAACTGCAAGTCCTAAAATGATCTCTGTGCCAAAAGCAGTTCCCCACTCAACTGTCTACATAAAATACAAATCTGTCATCTGCATGTTACAAGATGAGCTCTATAGGAGACACATTAACTCTCGATGCCACTTTGCAAGTCAAAATCGTGTCTACACAAAACACAGATCTCTCCAGCAAGTGCATTAAACACCACAGTAATCTTACCATTATGTTTATTCCCTGAGATTTATTGGGCACACAAAGCTCTCTGCAGCAGGTGCCTTAACCCCACAAGATATTGTACAATATAGCCTTTGCAACCAATTAAGCCAGAACAAGTTTTCTGTTACATCTGTCCTTGCTGCCAATTTTTGTTTGAGTTTTAACAAAACACTGTCTACGTTAACTGCCATACTGGTCTTCATGACTCCGCCCTCTTGACTTCAAGCACTTTACGTTGCCACACCTTCACTCCAAATGTATGGGTTCCCATAGTAAAAAATGTTAGTATTCCAGCACTGGTGACAATGGTGACACGGCACACTCAGAGGACTAGTCAACATTCCATTCTGAACACACTGAAACACATATGACCAATTGGCAGAATTTGCTGGGGCATCAGACATGTGGGTAGTTATTTCAGAGCATATGGATGCATTTGATGCCCCTAGTGTGACTTCCGATATAGGGGGGGTTCATATCCAAACTTTACTAGGGGGAAATTCCGGTGTCAGAAGGCCTCCCATCTGAATTCTATGCAACTTATGCCGAGTTCCTAACACCACAAATAGCGCGGGTACGCAGGGCCGCTTAGATGAGGGGAGCATCACCTGACGTGACGAAAGAAGCACTAATGGTGCTGCCACCAAAACCCATATGAGATCCATTAGACAGGCATCTTTTTACCCATTGCCAATGCTTAACATTGGCTTTAAAATTGTAGTTAAAATATTGTTACCTTTTCTTAGTCTTAAAAAATGTGGCGAGGAGACGATATGTTGACTTGGATCAAATAATTCAACACGGAACCCGCAGCCTGCATTTACAAGGGGCGAATGATGGCAGAATCTTGGTGGGTAAGGAAGGCACCAAGAAGGGATGCCTCCTGTCACCGCTCATATTTGCAGTAGCAATGGAACAGCTTGTGAACAAGACAGAGGTTTTTGTCACTAGAGAAAAAGAGAGACACACCATTTCACCAAATATGTTCAGGTGGAAATCTCTTACTTTTTATGTGAATTGGGTCCAAGATTAGAAAAAGCCCGATCATTAGGGAACTCTGGATTGCAGTCACTGACATCATAATAGAATTAACAGAGAATACTGACTTGTTGAAACTGGAGTCTTAAAGACACTGAAAATCCTGAGGTCTAAAAATGGCAAGAAGGAAAGGTGGTGTGTGAAATGAGGACAAAAGCCTAATGTACGTGATGTAAGGGCAAAACCTTGGAAACGAAGTAGTTCACTCACACAGGGTAACAAAACCCATCACATGGGATTCTCATCCCAAAGAAAAATCTCGAACTCTCAGGGGGCAGCAAGCCCCTCTACGAGAGATAAGAGCTTAATGCTGTTTGTGTTATGCACCTAAAGGTGGAGTAAATCCACATATAAGCTGGGTGTGAGTGGGGGGTGCAGTGCTGGTGAAATAGTGGTGCACTAGGAGTGTGTTTAAAACTAGTTACGGGACGGCCAAAAGAACTCTCTTGGACACCGCCGTGCCGATGCTAGATTAAAAGAAGTGAAAGCCCCACTAATTCGATGTAATCAATGGAGCAATGTATAATATGGTGGTCGACATGTTTCAGCCGTGGCGCCTAGGTTGGCTCGGCTTTCATCAGGACCTTATAAGCTACTGCAAAAAAAAAAAAAAAAAACGTAACAAAGGATACAGAGGGCACCCTCAAAATTGCTTGTAGGGTGTGCAGCTCCTCAAGGATACAAACATCACCTAGACAAAAAAAGGAGACTCAGTGTAAGAAAGTGGGACTTAATTGCTCAGTAGTGACAGGTAAGAATATATAAACTACAAGCAAGTACCACTCACCCGTATAAACTGGGTGGAAAATGGACCTCCACCTGGCAACCGCTCAGGAAGGAACACCGCTCTGAAAAAAAGATGTAAGACTGCTGAAGGAGGGGGAGCTTACATATCATGAGCGAGTGTGAAAGAAAGTGAGTGGGTCCTCTAACAACAAGGGGGACTGACAAAAACAGCGTAAGCACGGAGTGCTGTTGGGTACAAGGATAGACATGACCAATCCTGTATGATCGGGAAATGAATAGACAGTTGTAAAGGGATGTCGTGATCTGAGCCCAAACTCATCGCAGGAAGGTGAGGGGTTGGTCACCTTCATAGAACACGTAAATAAATGGAAAAGTGTGTGCCCAGCGACACGAAAATCTCACCTGTCCGTCGGGGAACCGGGCTGGAATAAGCCTGCAGCCGGAGGTCCCGCGGGGTTGGACGGAGGCGGATTAAGAAAAGGTGTGTCAGCAGTTACGGGCCAATCAGGGGAAAGGTTTCTCATGCCGGCAAGGGCGAGAACCAATCGGAAGTGCTGAGCCACTCGTGTGGCAGTAACCAGGGAAACTGTGGTACAGCTGACGGGACGGCGGAAGGCGCTGTCAGAAAATCAAAGGTATGTGCGCCGCGCCTAATTAGCGAAGCGGTTGGAAGCTCCTACACAAGGTGAAGAGATTGGAAAAAGGAGTCAGAGGCGTGGAGAGACTGGAAATGCAACAAAGAAAAATAAAAATAAAAATAAACACATGCTGCATGGTCCACGCGAAGGCGTACTGAGTGAAACAGCGCTAGCTCTTGGAGCGCGAATCGCTCAGTGGAAAACAATTCACTGAGAGACATTAGTTCCCGCAACGCGGTCGAAGCTAGTAGAAAGGGCACTAGGTTCGCCGGGAAGTAGAATCGAAAGTAAAGCTGTCGATGAGTAGGGCAAGACAGAACAGGACTCTTAATGTTGAGAGCAAGAATAGTCGGTGGTAGGGCATCAGCCTGGAAGTGTGCGTGCTAGAGTACAGAATCCCTGTAGAGCAAATGCCAGGGATGTGTATAGTAACGATGAATTAATAAAATGCTTGATGGAAAATGCCCATGGACAGGGTGTGAAGCATGGGTCAGCTGGTGAGATCAAGCCATATGTATTACAAAGATAGCCAAGGAATATCATCGTTCAATCCTTGAACGTGTGTCTTCAATTTATACACCCACCTCTGCTCACGTTTGAATAAAAAAGAAGAGATATCTGTAAGATGTGGTGGTATGTGGGGTTTGTCAAGGACTGTCCAGTGTAGATCTTCGGGAGCATGATTGACCTCTAGAAAGTGATTTGTAAGTTTGGTAGAGGAACGACCACATCGTATAGTGCTTTTGTGTTCCAAAATGCGGGTTTTAATGCGGCGAGTGGTCATGCCAATATATCTAAGCCCGCAAGGGCAGGTTACCAGATAGATCAGATTGGAACTGTTGCAATTACTGTGGCTTCTAAGAGTCCAAGGTCTGCCAGTGCCAATGTCAATTTCTTTGGTCACAGATGTGTGGCTGCATGCCGCACAAGAACCACATGGATAATGGCCCACAACTGGAGGGAGACTTGTTTTTGCAAGTGTCAGGCACTTCAATGGGGAGCATTTTTGCTCCCAGCCTGGCAAATCTGTATGTTCATGTTTTTGAGGAACAACATGTACTGAGTACCAACAATCCATACAGTAATCATATCAGGATTTGGAAGAGGTACATAGACGACGTGTTCGTACTTTGACAGGGACCTCTTTCCTCACTCTTGGCTTTCAAGAATTGGCTCAACAACTGTGACCCCTTTCTCAACTTCACCTGCGAGTACTCTAAGTCTCAGCTACCATTTCTTGACATCTTGATAACCCCGTCTGAGGGTCGCTTGAGTACTGAGCTATACAAGAAACCCATGGCGGTGAACGCTCTTTTGAGGTATGATAGCTTCCACCCACGGGCTTTGCGAGACAATCTGCCCTTTGGCCAGTTTCTGCGCCTCAAAAGGAACTGTTCCTCTACTGACAAGTACAAGGAACACGCCAGTAATCTATCCAGACAACTAGTGGCCAGAGACTATCCCAAACACTTGATCCGCAGAGCGTCCAAACGCGCTGCGAATAATAACCGGGAGGCACTTTTGGCACCTAAGATCCCTAAGACACCAGAGAACAGACTCACTTGTGTGCACACCTATTGTCAATTTTCCAACCAACTCAAAAAAATCATTCTATCCAATTGGAAGATTTTGAACATAGGTGATGTAGGGCTGCCCAAACCCCTCTTCGCGTTTAAACGCAGCAGTAACATCAGAGACCAGTTGGTACATACTCGCCCACGCACTAACCAAACATGCACCCAACAAACTCTGTGGGGTCTCCCTCCAGTTGTGGGCCATTATCCATGTGGTTCTTGTGCGGCATGCAGCCACACATCTGTGACCAAAGAAATTGACATTGGCACTGGCAGACCTTGGACTCTTAGAAGCCACAGTAATTGCAACAGTTCCAATCTGATCTATCTGGTAACCTGCCCTTGCGGGCTTAGATATATTGGCATGACCACTCGCCGCATTAAAACCCGCATTTTGGAACACAAAAGCACTATACGATGTGGTCGTTCCTCTACCAAACTTACAAATCACTTTCTAGAGGTCAATCATGCTCCCGAAGATCTACACTGGACAGTCCTTGACAAACCCCACATACCACCACATCTTACAGATATCTCTTCTTTTTTATTCAAACGTGAGCAGAGGTGGGTGTATAAATTGAAGACACACGTTCAAGGATTGAACGATGATATTCCTTGGCTATCTTTGTAATACATATGGCTTGATCTCACCAGCTGACCCATGCTTCACACCCTGTCCATGGGCATTTTCCATCAAGCATTTTATTAATTCATCGTTACTATACACATCCCTGGCATTTGCTCTACAGGGATTCTGTACTCTAGCACGCACACTTCCAGGCTGATGCCCTACCACCGACTATTCTTGCTCTCAACATTAAGAGTCCTGTTCTGTCTTGCCCTACTCATCGACAGCTTTACTTTCGATTCTACTTCCCGGCGAACCTAGTGCCCTTTCTACTAGCTTCGACCGCGTTGCGGGAACTAATGTCTCTCAGTGAATTGTTTTCCACTGAGCGATTCGCGCTCCAAGAGCTAGCGCTGTTTCACTCAGTACGCCTTCGCGTGGACCATGCAGCATGTGTTTATTTTTATTTTTATTTTTCTTTGTTGCATTTCCAGTCTCTCCACGCCTCTGACTCCTTTTTCCAATCTCTTCACCTTGTGTAGGAGCTTCCAACCGCTTCGCTAATTAGGCGCGGCGCACATACCTTTGATTTTCTGACAGCGCCTTCCGCTGTCCCGTCAGCTGTACCACAGTTTCCCTGGTTACTGCCACACGAGTGGCTCAGCACTTCCGATTGGTTCTCGCCCTTGCCGGCATGAGAAACCTTTCCCCTGATTGGCCCGTAACTGCTGACACACCTTTTCTTAATCCGCCTCCGTCCAACCCCGCGGGACCTCCGGCTGCAGGCTCATTCCAGCCCGGTTCCCCGACGGACAGGTGAGATTTTCGTGTCGCTGGGCACACACTTTTCCATTTATTTACGTGTTCTATGAAGGTGACCAACCCCTCACCTTCCTGCGATGAGTTTGGGCTCAGATCACAACATCCCTTTACAACTGTCTATTCATTTCCCGATCATACAGGATTGGTCATGTCTATCCTTGTACCCAACAGCACTCCGTGCTTACGCTGTTTTTGTCAGTCCCCCTTGTTGTTAGAGGACCCACTCACTTTCTTTCACACTCGCTCATGATATGTAAGCTCCCCCTCCTTCAGCAGTCTTACATCTTTTTTTCAGAGCGGTGTTCCTTCCTGAGCGGTTGCCAGGTGGAGGTCCATTTTCCACCCAGTTTATACGGGTGAGTGGTACTTGCTTGTAGTTTATATATTCTTACCTGTCACTACTGAGCAATTAAGTCCCACTTTCTTACACTGAGTCTCCTTTTTTTGTCTAGGTGATGTTTGTATCCTTGAGGAGCTGCACACCCTACAAGCAATTTTGAGGGTGCCCTCTGTATCCTTTGTTACGTTTTTTTTTTTTTTTTGCAGTAGCTTATAAGGTCCTGATGAAAGCCGAGCCAACCTAGGCGCCACGGCTGAAACATGTCGACCACCATATTATACATTGCTCCATTGATTACATCGAATTAGTGGGGCTTTCACTTCTTTTAATCTAGCATCGGCACGGCGGTGTCCAAGAGAGTTCTTTTGGCCGTCCCGTAACTAGTTTTAAACACACTCCTAGTGCACCACTATTTCACCAGCACTGCACCCCCCACTCACACCCAGCTTATATGTGGATTTACTCCACCTTTAGGTGCATAACACAAACAGCATTAAGCTCTTATCTCTCGTAGAGGGGCTTGCTGCCCCCTGAGAGTTCGAGATTTTTCTTTGGGATGAGAATCCCATGTGATGGGTTTTGTTACCCTGTGTGAGTGAACTACTTCGTTTCCAAGGATTTGCCCTTACATCACGTACATTAGGCTTTTGTCCTCATTTCACACACCACCTTTCCTTCTTGCCATTTTTAGACCTCAGGATTTTCAGTGTCTTTAGTACTTTGTTTGGGGATCCAATCCTGCACGGTCTTTAAACATGTTCCCTTTGACCCTCCGGTATTTAACCGTTTTGTAATTAGAGAAACTGGAGTCTTGCCTGTAACGTTTAATGCCCCCTGGAGTCTTGCCTGTAACGTTTAATGCCCAGGCATAATAAATTTAGTCTAAATATAAATCCATCTGCTTATCATGCTGCTATCTAAAAATTTACCCCATAGGGCTTGGGGAATCCCACACTGGCTCCAATTTTTTTTTTTTTTTAAAGACGCTTAAGATTGGAAAAACTTCACCGAGCCATATAATGACAAGGAGGGGGAATAAGTATAGAAGGTACATAGACCTGGGAAGAATATATTTTGAAATTTGCCGAT
Organism: Triturus cristatus; assembly: GCF_964204655.1. Lineage (NCBI taxonomy): Eukaryota > Metazoa > Chordata > Amphibia > Caudata > Salamandridae > Triturus > Triturus cristatus. The sequence goes on from NC_140584.1 coordinate 48,612,836, forward strand.
GACAGACCACCTTAGAGGTAGAAAGTAAATGCAAATTCATTTGGTACAATGTTTAGATGGAGAGGGAGGAGACTTTGTGTTTATGATCAGAATCAGATCCAAACTCTAGCAAATAACTGAGACCCGGAGTTTCTACCCAACTGTGGAACCCTTAAATGCTCAGATATGTGCTAGATGTATTTGTTGCAGGTTACATTTTCCATGCAACCCACTGCTGACCCTAATGTCATTTAGATAAACTTGACAGGCGGTACCCCCAACAGGTACGTGTTCGAAATGTTTGACTTGTGTTGTCTTAGAAGCGCATGATATAAAAGTGAAAGAGAGGTCTAACGTTATCAACTGTTATTACATGAATTATAAAGGTGACTACCATACATGTTCTGTGAGTTATACTATATCTGTAAATCAATAAAGATATGCTTAAAAAACAAAGACTGTGTTGAGTCGATAGACTGCTGGCCATGAAACCTGCGGGTTTCCCCCAAGCAAATTTTAAGATCCTATGAAACTCCCTCATATCCTTGTGCTTTAACTCTTCTTTTTGTTAAAAGCAAAATTGGAGCATATGGTAAGATCCCCAGAGCCACCTGGGTTTTGAAAAAGCTGAACACCTACAAGACTTTGCCCTCTATTTATGCACCCAATGGACAGCAGAGGTGGAGTCAGCAAAGCTTAATGTAACCCTAAGCCCATGGGTACCCTTCAAGGCTGCGGTGTGAAAAGGTTTTACTGCAGCTGGAGGTGTCCTCTCTAGAGCTTGTAGTCGCAGTGATTCAAAGAAAGCGTGTGCCTCCGACGTGTCCAGGTGGGTCGCATTTGCATTCCTCACTCCGTGGCATGGAGACTGCACTATAAGCAAGGAAAGGGAAAAAACTGCCAGAATACTTGTGAGCCTGGGAGGTCACCAAAGCAGAAGGGCAGGAGCAGCCTGGTTGATGGATAACAATGCCTTACGCAGGAAGATGTCAATCTAAAGACGGTCACAAAGGCCGGCACTGCAGGATCATAAATTTTTCTGGTGCTGATGAGAGTGCGCTAGTGACCGCACCCTCCGCTTTATAGTAACTGTGAATTGAAAAGTCTTATCTTCCCCAGGGTGGTAGAGGCACCATCACCTAGCTAACAGGTATAGCTAGCAAATTGTGACGGCCACGCAAAGGTAGGTGATGCTATACTTGTGGGGGGGGACTCTCATCTTATTGCACCTTTTATATTTTCTAACAGGATTTCCTATTCACTAATGAAACAGAAAGTACACACATTTTTCATTGTGCATTATTCATGTCATGTTTTAGCAAACATTTGTATTGAGTAAACCATTTTTTATATTTATTTAATTTTACTGTTTATATAATGCTCCTGAACAATAATAAGGTGTTATTGAGCGTTATTGTAAAAAATTAGGAGGAAATAAAATAGAATTAATATAGATTTAAAATTAAACAGGGTTACACAAGCATAAATTTGCAGATAAGACACTGATTCAGTGGGAAACATGGTCATTTATGTACACACAAAAGAGGTAAGTATTTTGTTGTTTTCTGAATTCAGAAGTATGCTTTCAGTCTTAGGTCCGAAGGGAACAGAATTCAGGGAGGTTATTGGAGCGTCTAAGAAGGTTTTGTTCTGATATTGGGAGGTCTTTTTTGGGGTTTTTCTGAGATATGTATATATATATATTCACTTTAAAAACCATAGGTTTCACACATGTTATAGTTAGCTGGACATTTCACTCGGAAAAAACCATTGAAATTCCCCCGTTATAGTTAGTTCAGCTAACTATAACTCGCGCGCCCGCAATCCACTGCTGATGACGTCACATATTACATCACTCATGACATGGTCAGTGGCATCACTCATGACATCACTGATGACATCATCCTTGTGATAGAGTGGCGGTCGCGCGAGTTATAGTTATCTGACCTAACTATAACGGGGGAATTTCAATGGTTTTGTACGAGTGAAATGTCCATCTAACTATAACATGTGTGAAACCTATGGTTTTTTGAGTGAATTTGCAAGGTTTTTTAAATGCTAATTCCTAACTATAACGTGTGTGAAACCTATGGTTTTTTAAGTGAATTTGTAAGGTTTTTTAAATGCTAAGTTATGTATGTTTTATTATATTTTTTATATATTTATTTTACAATAAGCTACCTATGTATATAGTTTTAGATTGACTGTATCCTGTAATATGGAATGAGTCGTTTAAAATGTTTGTTTTTTAAGGATTTTCACCGTGCGTGCACCGTCGCACCCCGTGATTTTTTGAAAAAAAAAAAAATGTTTTTTTCACCCTTCGGGGTCCTTCAGGGACCCCCTGACAAAGGCTAGGGGGTCAGGAACTCTCTACCCTGCCCCCTTTTCACGTTCTCCACCTTTCCTTTTCAATGTCACAGACAAAACACACAAAATGGCGTCCGACACTACCTGATTTCGACCGATTCGAATGTTGACTGACATGAATCCACCAATCAGAATTACGCTCGCGCACGTTAAGGTGCGCGCACCGTGTGCGCACGGGGCGCTCACGGTGCGCGCTCATAGATATTTATGTGCTTTTAACTGCAATTTTCTCAAGAACTACTGAACAGATTGACACCATATATGCAAAAGGCACATGCCTGACCTGAGGACTACCTCTTTGCCAAATTTCAAGTAATTCTGTTCAGCCGTTCGGGCTGTACCTTCGACTAAAGGTCCTATGGGAAAATGGCTGGGGAAAACGTGTTTTGGGACCCCCTTTTTTCTCAGCCCCCGCTTGATGAATCACCCCGAGACTTTCAGGGTAGGAGCTGAGCGGAGCGCCCCATTAGTTTTGAAAATTTCGCGAGGATTCGTCAACCGGTGCCAAAGTTATTCAAAATAGTTTTCAGATTTCCTATGGAAACACGGTCCTAACTATAACTATCTACTGGCGACCGCCAGTAGATAATATATATATATATATATATTAAGAGCTCATCAACAACACTCTAATGACATGACATATAATGAGAACATGAATAAGCAAAGTAAACCACGACCGGTACAGCTCAGATAAACATCTTCCATATAGCAATCACCAATTCATGAAATGCTTCAAACACATCCAATAAAATGTTAGTGCAATAAGGTGTATCTGACTAATAGCCATTAATATTTAATAGCATTGGTGTCAGATTCAATATTTGACACCATTCCAACACATGAATACACTAGTAATAGTGTTTGCCTGTTTATATAGCACATGACACAGATTGATCTGCATGGAGAATATGGTGGTACCAGATTGGTGGTCTGAAAGTTTGCTGATGTCCATATAGAGGCACAAGTCCATAAGCCTAGTTCCTCTGTAAGGTCTTCGAACTTTGAGGTGACTTGCAATATCCTGTTATCATACGGCAGAGGGAATGTTATTCCTCATAGTACATGGTCACACCATCACCCATCCCAGAAACCAAATAAATCCTTGGTGTTACACTCTTTCATATGAAAGGGATAGTAGAATGTTGCACACATGAAGAATGAAAGTAGAATATGTAGGGCAAAAGTAAATGCACCTAAAAACAGTTAGTGATTTGCAGTGCTTTAAAGGGGGAAAAAATAGTGCAGGTACTCATTTAAATGGGGCGAGTAGGCGGGGCTAGGGGAGGGCTAAAAACAAGACATGCTGATACTTACTGACTTCAATACTTGTTGCAGCACATACCAAAACACATAAGAAATGCATTTCTATAAACAAAACCCGTTAACTCGTCACACAAAACGAAATGCAAACGCGGTGATGTTTTTATATTTCCTTGTTTTATAACATTTGCAGCTTCCATACTGTTATTTGCTGTTGCTTGGCACAATACTGTATATTCTCGAGCATGCACACACACAGACTGCACAAGCAGACGTGCACACACAAAGCATTCCACACATTCCCTTTTACATACCTCCCAAGAGTGTCTCGATTAACTCCCTCTTTCTCTCGCTTTTTTCCTCACACAAAAACATGCACAGGCAAACAGACAAACATAAGCAGACACTCATGCAAAAGAATCAGGTAGGAATAAAGCCATTTTGACCTTGTTACCTTCCTTAGCTTTCTTAATTGCGCTGTCACCAGGCTGCCTTGATTCCTGTGTTTGCAACACAGCATGATGGTGAACGTCCGGACGTTATGCAAATGAGCCCACGCTGAATAGTTCAGCAGGGGCTCAGCTCACCAGTCACTGCTACAGAAGTGCCTTAGCTGTCAGAGACAGGTCACCAGCACTAGCAGCCAATGTGCCTACCGTTTCATGAGTACCAGTACTCACCTTGGCAGTGGAGAAGTGCTGGTACGCAGAGTGATCAAAATAAGAAGTGCAGGTACTCAGTACCTGTGAGTACCAGCCCATATAAATCATTGGTTATTTGTTTCAGAAGGATAGTAGAACCAGTTTAATGTACATAATTCCTGTAGCTCAGAATGTTTAGAAACATGAAGAGTAATTCTTTCTGTCCTGTAGCGACCCACAGCATGAAAAAATAACCATGTTGCCATAAACATAATTTTTCTGCTGATCAATTTCATAAAAAAAAAAAAAAACAGACCAGAAGCAGGAAAAGCCAGTTCTTGGTTTTGTTATTTAAATTGCAGCCAGTTTTCTATCTCAGGAAAAGGGCACTTATTACAGTGGTTCAGCTATTCCAGTACATTGCACATCACCTGTAATAAATACATTTAGGTATTGACTTTTGTACAGGGATTGCAGGCTGCCATGTATTATATTGCACTTACTACCACCGATTTGCCATTTCACATAAGTGGAATTACTACCCACACCAATTTGTATCAACTAATTTACTGCAGAAGGATGAAAGGCCAAGATGACACAAAGATTTAAACCTGTGCTTGCCAGATAAAAACATATTCCAGTAGTGGATATTGAAATAGTGGGTCAATATCTGCCATTACCCCAGTGGGTACATTTACTTGTACACAAAATAACACTATAAATGTATGGATATACCATGTCAGTTACAAGTGCAAATCCATATTTTTTTAAAATAATATTGGAATAGGAATTTTCCCTGTATGGCAAACAGATGCGTACCACTAACCTGACATGTGAACCCGGTATCTTGACATTCCTGTTTGGCCTGACATCACACTAATCAAGCGTGAGCACAGAGGGTTAGGCCTGACCATGGTGACTACAGGTTCAGAACTCAGTATATGAACAAGAAGGGTGCACCCAATATTCTCTCAATGCACTTGTAGTGCGACTGTCCATTAACTGAATAAGTCGCACAAAGAAGTGCTGGCAGCGTACTGATTTCTGTGAATAATTAATGTGCCCAGGACTTTTGTTCTGTCAAAGGAAAACATGCCCATTGACCTTCTTATGTAAAATCCTTCTTGTATCCTTATGAAATGAAATTAAAATGAAGGGACTAATTTAGAGTTTGGCAGAGTGGAAGCAACACTGTAACTCTGGGACCAGTGGAATCATTTTTGGAAGTATCCACCCGCAAGGCCTAGCATGGCAAACAATGGGGGTAGACACAGCTTCCCCAAACATGGAAGTGCATTAACTGCATTCCATTGGCTGGACAGTGGAGACGCAGACAGTGAATGAGGAAGGATAGAGACAGGGCTATCCCTAGAAAATAATTGAGGTCCTTTTAGCAGAGGACTGCATATTTCTTTCTGAGCAGTGACATGCCAAATGCCTGGTGGCCGGCAAACTGTGATCCCCTCCCTGTCCTGGTTAGGACAGCGAAAAATCTGGGGGTCACTTTTGACGAGGGTCTGACCTTTGATGCTCAGGTCAGCCGAACTGTCAGCACTTGTTTCTATATCTTAAGAACCCTTAGAAAGGTGCTGCCGTATGTTCCGTCTGAACTGCATTGCTCCACCATCATTGAGCTAATCACCTCCCGGCTGGACTTCTGCAACGCTCTGTACCTCAACATAAATGGGGCATCCCTGAACAAGCTTCAGGTTGTACAGAACGCAGTGGCCAGGCTGATCCTTAATATTCCAAGGGTCCAATCAGCCAGGGAGGGCATTCATGCCTTGCACTGGCTCCCCATCAGGAAGCGCATTTCCTTCAAGGTCAATAGAATGGTATATAAGGCCTTGCACAGTAAGGGCTCACCACAGTTGAACACCATTGTCCAATGGTATACCCCACAGGAGAACCTTGAGATCCTCCACTCAGAAAAAATGAATCTCCCCGAGATATTGCAGGGCCAGATGGAGCGGTCGCTCCTTTACGATAGTGGCCACCAAACACTGGAACTCTTTGCTTACCTCCATTTCCAACGTGGAATCTGTTCTGGTTTTTAGGAAACTGCTGAACACATGGCTATTTTCATCCTAGTTAGCTGTTCCATGCTTCTCTCTACTCCTCCATCTACCCAGCGCCTTGACACCCTCGGGTATAAGTGCACTCTATAAATGTTATCCTATCCTATCCTATTAGATAGACGGTAGGGGTGAGAAGTTAGACTGCAGTGCCTGCCCTTTTGTGTGTCACTGATGACTGCTAAAGGAAGGCTAATTACAGCCAGATGCAAAGAGCTCCCACTTCATTGTGCCCTTGTTTTGTACACTCTGGCTTGGAGCCAGCATCATTGTCACCTTCTACGAGAGCCATCACCTTCCACAAAGGATGTGTTTTAGGAGAAGCTAAAGATAACATTTGAAAAGAAACTAACCCAAACCGGTTCTTTACACATTAGACAGTGGATCCACATTCTGTATCAGGAAAAGGAGTATAAATGTGAGACCCAAACAGTCCCTCTTTGTTGCAGTCCCAGGCTCTTCATGATGACCAAAGAAGGCAGAGGTTTGCAGAGTACTTGAAGGACTGCTATGTGCTAGGGCCTGCATGACAGCTACTCTCTCAGGGTTAAGGGTACATCATCTGAAATCTGCACTTCTTGCTGGTGGAGCTAAGGGTTGGACTAGAATATAGACGCATGAGTGTCTGTTAAGAGAGGGAATCCTTCCCATGCCTGGCCCTGTAGCAGGAGAGGCTGTGCAGGGAGGAAGCCCAGCATGTTCTGGGCATGAGAAGCACCCAGAGGAAACTGACAGAGAGGAAGTGAAGCAATGATTCCCCTGTGTTGTGATTGGTCCTCCCATCTCCTGAGCGGTTCTGATTGTGAACAGCACCAAGACTTTCAAGAGCGACATCACTAGTAACCAGTATTGGGAAATGCTGTGACCCCAGACTAGTTCCCATTGTTAACTGCTCCAAGACCCAAGACTTTGACTGGTAAAGCGCTTTCTGGCAGCTTGCTGAGGCTTCGAGAGACTAGTGCTGCCATTGTCCGACATCAGAGCTGAAGTTCTTTCCTGATTGCTGAAATGGAAGCCCTGGCCGGCCTGGAGGATGCAACTGCCAAAGATGCACCCCTGCTGGGGATTTGGCCTTTCAGACTGCAACTCCCATGACCGAGCACTGTCTGCACCCGGTCTGGAAGGCTGCAACTACTGTGGCTTAGCAACAATCTGCATCCAGTCTTTTGGAAATTGATCCACCCTTCGGCTGTCAGATGGCACCATGCTTCTGGAATTCCATACTGAAAGCAGCACAGCCTCAAAACACACATTGCTAAGTAGAAGTAGACAACCTGACACTAGCCCTCCATTTTTAACAGAGTGGAGTCATAATACTCTGAACAGTGCCGGACTGGCCATAGCGGGCACCGAGCGTTTCCCTGGTAGGCCGCTAGGGTGGGGGCCGGTTTTGGGCCCCTGGGGGCCGTTTTTGTTACCGGGGGTCGGCAATATCAGCCCCTTGTAACAAAATCAGCCGAAACCGGCCATCACAAACTGCTCGGCTGCACTCCCCCTCACCCCTGGGGGGGCCAGATGAGCAGTTTGCCAGGGCCGGTTTCTGTTCCCAGTCCGGCCCTGACTGAACCCACCTTCAGAAGTCCAGGTGAGAATGTGGGATGATGGCGAGTGGGGTGTTGCCTCTGTAGATGGGATAAGCCAAAACACAAACCCAACAAGCATTGGCATAGCCAATAGGTCTCGCCTTTGGGACCTTATAAGTGTTTAGCCATGCAACAGTTATATAACTAAATACTTATAAGGTCTCAAAAGCGAGACCTATTGGCTATGCAAAGCGGCCGTGTGGGCGCAAAAGTGAAAGTGATCGCAATCGCGATCACGATCAAACATCAAAGCGGCCGCGAGGCCGAAAGTGAAAGTAATCGCGGTAAAACGCGGCGCGCGCGCCCGCGCACATGCACTGTAGCTTTAGGCTGGCCTGGTAGCACTTTTTGGAGCCCTCTCAATAAGTCTCGCCAGACCAGCGCATGCGCTGGGTCAGGCGAGACCTAAAAATGAATGATATTGTGGACAAAAACATCGTAGTGTACCCTTTAAAAGGGTGGACTTGCATACATAGAGAAACTCAGAGCCAGATGCACTGCTAACCTGCACAAGTACAGGACAGCAATGCATTCTGTGATGAGGGAGGCTTTCTTATTCTATAGTAACCTTTCAATCCAGAAATCTATACATAACAGGGAATCCTTTAAACACCGCCATGATTATGCAAATCATACAAAGCACCCATTAACTGTACAATATGGTTTTTGCTCTCCACAAATTCCGGATCTTTCAAGTACTTTATCCATTAAGAAGAAATTTCTCTAGCAGCTGTTTTGAGAAATTCAGCACCTTGCAGAAACATTGTTCAACGTGTTATTTAATAACAAGGAAGTGCAGTTTAATGGAAGCTACAGTGAGACAATGTTGCACACACTGAAGATAGGATTATCGGTGAAACGAAGTTCTCTCGGTCTTTAAGGATACCATTCAGTTCTCCTCCAGACCCTTATTTTGTTGTTTATTTTATTTGGGTATCTAAGTCTCATGATGGTCCGGGGGTGGGGGGCCTTAGTGCAGCTTGAATTGTTACAGTAGTTTGAGCCATGCATGCATGGTTATGGCATGCATGACAAATCCTTTCCACATATATTGGGGAACAGGGATGCAAGTCGAGGAAGGAGTGTGGCACTTTATATGTAGCAGGAATATAGAAAAGGAGGCGGGCTTTAGTTCTTTCCCTGTGCTCGGCAGGTATCTGGGATGTACAGAGAGCTCATTGCACAGTCGTAGATCAGAGGCTGAGAAGGCGCCCAGTCTAACCTGCACCACAAGGAAGCTGCATCATGGGCATACATGGTGGGTACATCCCTGCTCCCTGTTGGTAGTGCAGATCTCTCTCCATGCTGTTCACATCCCCCTGCTCCCTGGTACTGCAAGCTCAATCTCTGCTGGCTTCCATTTTGATTCTGAATGCTGTGGTTCATGTTGCCACTACCTCCATTTTGATGCAGATCCTGAATGTGCAGCCCTCGTACCCCATTCCTCAGTTAATTCAGCTTAGCTTCCTTTCTCAACCTGAGGAGCTCAGTGAACCCCTCCACTTCCGCCCCCCCCCCACTAATGCTGATAGTGTTCTAATCAGTGCCTGATGTGTGCAATAGTTACAGGGATGGGACCCGGCACTCATTTTAGGAGATAATCGCTTGTTTTTCATCATCAGATTTTGAACCATGGTGAGAGAGGGCAAAGCAGAAGAGGGAGAAAGAAGAAGGAGAGGAAAATACTGTCAAAGAGGGGGAAATAGGGGTGATGATGAACCCATAAAAGTAGAATAAAAGAGAGAGTTGGAGTGAAGAGTGGCCTGCGAATAAATCATGAGGTGGCATCAAGACCCGGCAGCCCTGGTATTCAGCAACCTCGACATTCAGCAGCGCCAGGGCAGGCTACTATGGAGAACTTTGGCCCCCTGCACTTTTTGAAACAAATTGTGCACTAGTTCTAACACTTATCTCTTGATAGCATTGAACTCCTCCATACCTTTCTTCTGGTAAAACTGTACCTAACTTCTCCACCATAGTAGGGCACCCTTCACCCCCCTCTGGTAACATGTGTAACACTTGTCATGCCCCGTCACGTGGGTTTACTTAGCCCATCAATCATGGCTGCGCCTCTCAATCTCTCACAAGCTCTGTGGCCACTTCATCGCTGTCATTATCCCCAGCAATAGTTCTGCGAATTCTCACTTTATTTGCCTAAATGAGTGATGACAATGGATTTGGGTGGTAAGAAAGTGAGCCCTCCAGTGTCTTATTTTTTATTTAGAGAATTTTATATAGCGCTGGCCAGACCCGAAGGTATCGGAGCGCTTTACAACAGTGTATCTAAGCCTGGCCAAAGCACTACGCTACGCTCGCGTAGTTTGCGAAGTTTGCGCTACTTTGCACTACGCTAATTGCACGTAGCACAGTGCAAACACGCGTAGCGTAGTGTTGCGTAGTGCAGCGGTCATTTTTTGCTTGCTCGTGGTCCTCAACGTCAAGTTGGCCACCGCGAGCAAGCAAAATGACATCCCGGTGAGACCTTTTCCTCGTTCGCGATCAGCAACATCAAGTTGGCGATTGCGAGCGTGGAAAATAAACATCCCGGCGAGATTCTCAACGCAAGGAGGTCATGTTTCTCATTGCGAGTGGTCGCGTATGCTCGCGACCGCTCGCGATGAGAATCTACCAGTCCGCGTTGAGAAAGCTGCTGCTCGAGTAAAAATCTACTCGAGCAGCAGAAAACTACAGCTCGCACTGTGCAAGATGCCGTTTTCAATGATTGCACAGTGCCGGTTGCTTGTCTGCACTGAGCAATCATTGAAAACGACATCTTGCACAGTGCGAACAGGGTACTACACAGTTTGCAAAGTGCTACGCGTAGCTCGCATAGTGCGAAGTGCACTTTGCGTAGCTTCGCGTAGTGCTACTTCGCGAACTATGCCCAGGGTTAATTGTATCAGAAGTGTCAAGTGTCTCTATGAGTGCCCAAATTACACAGAATGTACTTAATAGATGCTGCAGTGAAGATGCCGTTATCTGTGATCGAAAGAATGTCACAAGCCAGCCTGTGGCTGATGTTTTCTACGAAGGTACAACCAGCTCTTTGATTTTACTCAGAGTGTTGTGCAAACAGCAGAACCTCTATCACACGGCACGTGTTATCAACAGAGGCAGCATTGGTATCACAGCCTTTATCACACCTCCATTGCATTCTTGGCAGGAGAGATGTACTCATATGAGATGCTGAACCGTAGATCCATCTCCTTTATCACAACACTGAGATGCCGGGGTGTCAGTCACTTGCAAGGCTGTGCTGCCGGCAGCTTTGTCTCCCCAGCACTCGAGAACAACATGCTCTTTCAAGGAGTATTGATTTGTATATTTATTATTTCACTTTTATATATAGCTCCTCTCTGCAAAGAAGCAGGCATCAGTGCTCTTTTCAGAGGCACACAGAGACTGGCAGTTTGGCATTGAGGAAGATTTTGCAGAAATAACAAAGGAACCAGAAACAAAACAAAAAATGTGATTGTGATGAATTAGCTCAATGGGTTATAGAAACAAAAGAAGCACTGAGAAAGCAAATGAGATATATTTAGCTATTTACAGTTCTACGAGAGCAACAAGCTTGAAATAAAAGTAAAATAAAACTAGGAAGGGGTCGAAGGAGTGTTTTAGCAATAAAGTGGGGTGAAGAGAGGGCTGGGGTGTGAAATGAAGATGAAAGCGAAATATAGGAAATGGCAGGGGTTAACTTGCTCAAGTAGTGGGTCCACTTTTCAAGGCAGAATGACAAATAAAATAAACACAACATAATCTAATAATATGACCCTCCCAGTCAGGCACTAACTAATTATTCCGGTAAGGAGGGTGTTGATGGGGCAACAGTGCGAGACAACTCACAAAACACATTTGATCTCTTCCCTTCATAGGAGCAGGAACTGGATTCTGCTACTTCAAATGCTTGCTAAAGAGAGCCCTTTGAAGGTTTCACCTGCACAGCGCGTTTGCTGTGCTTGCCAAATCTCTTGCAACTAAAACAAAATCTTCAAAGGGCTTACAGTTTACTCATTACTTACCATTTGTTGGCTCGCTTGTCACCCTCATTGCCTTGCTTTTTTGGTTATTGCATATCATTTCCTTAGGTTTCTAATTCCTCTTCGTCTGCCCTCATGTGTTTATCTTTTCTGTGGAGCTCTTTGAAATTAAGTTCTATTTTAACTGTATGTATTTTTGAGGCTGCGATGTTTCGGATCATAATTTCGGTTTAGCAGAGCCTCCCGCACTGTTTTTTCACCCGCCTCGTGGTGTTGCTTCCACCCCCTGTAAAATCATTTCACACTTTTATATAGCGCAAATTTGGCCCGAAGGTATTGAAGAGCTTCACATGGGCGCCAATTACATTACATCAAGGCACATTAAAACAAGCATTGGCATAGCCAATAGCTTTCGCCTTTGAGACCTTATAAGTGTTTTGCCAGACCTATTGGTTTTGCTAATGTGTTTAGGCTATGTTGTAGAGCAGTGTACCTGCTGTGCAGCATGCTCCACCATATTCCCAAAAAAACATTAGATGTACTTATTTGAATAATGCTTTTAGGGAATCAATAGGCAACTGGTATCAGAATGAAGTTAAATTTGTGAGCATAGGCGGAAACTGTACAATGAAAAAATAGAGCGAAAACCGTTATCTCGATAATGTCTCCTTTCCATCCGGTCAGTAGCTTAACTCTAGTAAAGTGCAAAAAAAAAAATAGACAGCCTGGCAACATGGATATATATTTTGTGTTATAAATGAACATTATAGCTGGTAACACACTTTAGGAGATGTCGATACATTGTGTATGTGTTGATTTAATTAAATATTTGACTGTATCGTGCTTGTATAAACGAAATAAAATACTTCAAAAAGAAAGCAAGCAGTCGCAGTTTGTGTTTTGTGACGTCACAGCGCTAGAGACCAGTGCAAAGGATTTTTTTTCTTTCTGTGTTCACAAAGCGCTGAATCACAGCTGAAGTGCTGCGATGACACAACAGAGAAACCTATTATCTAAACGCTCTGTGACGTCACAAAGCAGGAAACGGCTGCCAATGAGATACTTTGTGACATCCAAAAGTATGATCCCGCCACAGTCCAGCTTTGTAATGTCCCAAGACGGGGAACTTTCATTCAAGTGCTTTGCTGGGTCACCAAGCCCTTAGGGCGTGTGGAGAAAGGAAAGAGCTGTTTTAATAAATACTTCCTTTCCATTAGGGCACAGGATGGATACGAGATGGTTAGCTTTTCTTCGTACTAAAGGAACTGCAGCATTTCAAAACTAATTAGTCAATGGAAGGATAAATGGTGTTTACAGGTGTGAAATAATTAGATATGTACACAGCATCAAAATTTGGGTAAGATCAGAAGCGGGAAGCCATTTTAAGGGAAAGAGTTTTGTTTTTGTGTTAGTATACCCATTGATTCGCAAACCGTCACACGTACCCCGATAGTAAAGTGACACACAACAAGCCCCGGCTTCAGTGTTTTGACAGATTGGCAGCTCTGGACCGGGGCCTGCCAAGTGTGGCAGGAGGACTGCCGACGTCACACCTCGCTCCGAGCATGGAAAACAAACACTTTCGGATTTCGAAACCTTTCTTTTGGAGTTAGAGTTTCATAACAGGACCCCGGCACAATGCTCTCTCTGGATAAGGGAGGTCCGCGCTTCAAACATTGCCTCAGTTGACAGACGGGAGCCCTAAAATGGCGCCCTTCGGACTGCGAGACTCCAGCTCTGGGACGAAGATTGTTTACTTGCCGCAGGTTCCACTCAAGCTCTGAGGATGACAGTGCTCTTGGCTGTGGGGGGAATAGAACAGCACCCGTCATGAGTACGAGAGAGTAGCAGAGGGTTGCTCTTTAAGTACTCCTACGTGTCTCTGTGAATCCAACTTCCTCTGAAGTAAAGTGCAAAGAAGACCACGGGCCTGGGTTTGGAATCTAGAACCCCCCCTCCCACATTCATCCCACCTCCAGCTGCTGAGCCCTCAGGGCGCCCCTCGGCGCACATTTGTGTATGTTATTGTAAGCATACTGCACCAGCACAATGTGCAAACACCACAAGGGGAAAATCGGCAGAGTGGACAGACGTGCCGCTACGTTTTGAAGCTCACGGTGGGGAACGGGGGCGCGGCTTCGAGGCTCAGTCCATGTATGGCGTTTACCTTGCAGGAGCGAGCGCGATAATTGCAAACATGGCATCGCTGCTCGCTCCCGCAAGGTAAACGTCATACATGCATGAGTACTAATAGGAAACAGAGCAAAACATGCACGAGTTTCAGCAAAGGCCTGGAGTGATTCCAAGAGGTCAATCCAAAGCAGCGCAGGCGAGACCTAGAAAATTGTAGGCATGGGGAGATTAAGCTATTTGCCCAGAATCACAGGATGTTGAGCTGACGCCGAGATTCGAACCTGGTTCCCCAGCTCTAAAATCGGTAACTTTGGCCCTTATACCTCATCCTTACATTCAATAGTCATTCTGCTTTTGTAAATCATGGATAACAACCTGGCGTAGTACAGTCCAGACACTGTATAAGGAAAATACCTGTTTTTGCAAACATATTTATTAATCTACACTGGAAATCCCAGCAAGTTTTGAAGTTTTCCTTAAAGGTGTTTGCAACATACCAGTCCAATAATTAAACCTCTAGGTAGGTTGATACTTGAACACAAGCCATTGGCTGCCGGGTGTTTATATGTCAGCCCTGTGACTTGGCTTTTATTTTCCACCTTCTTATGTCCCTGAGTCGTCTCGATGAGCAGGACAAGGACACACCAAAAGATCCCCGGGGGAGGCTTCATTTATTTCACTTTCATGTATCCAGTGCCCCTTTCATGGGCTGTTCAGCAAGGTTCAAGCGGGTGATTCCATTGTCCAAGTGGGAGTGTGGGGGCAGGGAAAGAGTCTGTCCCGAATACTGTGCATGGTTTATGGAGTCCTAGAGATTTGGTGGAGGGAGGAAGTTATTTAAGAATGACTTAATACATAATAAAGCTTGCCTTTTAGTAAATGTAGTTTTTTGCATTTTTATATAGCGTGAGCTCGACCCAAAGTTATTGTAGCGCATTACATGATCAACAGTTACATTTCACATTCATTTTTTGGTGGTGTGGGGAGATTAAGCAATTTGCTTAGTATCACAGAATATTGAGCCAACGCCGATGCTCCAACCTAGCATCCCCGGTCCAAAGTTGGTAGCTCTGACCGTTATGCCATGTCCTCTCTCAGTCTGTTAGGTTTGTTTTCCATAACAGAGCCAGGAGCCAGTGCTTAATTTGTAAAATATTAAGTGCCAGGGCTCTGACCAGGAGGCCACTGCAGCTTGCACCACCCATCGCCCTTGTCATCGCAGCCAAAACAACTACTAACCATCTCTATCACATGTAAATGCAACAGTTCAGATTATTCCAGGTCCCCAAAACTAAAGGAATGGCTGGGGAGGCAGGTAATTAGCAATTTTAATATATTTTGTATTCCAAAACAACCATTGTTCTGCTCATCTCTAAATTAGATGAGCAGCGCCACCATGTGGTAAACTGTTCTATGTATCGTGTTGACAATTAGGTGCCGAGCACTGTTAACCAATTAAGTGCCGGTGCTTAGCACCTGTAATCACCGGCTTAAATTAAGCACTGCCAGGAGTGCAGAATTCCCTCCTGATAAAAGCTTTCCTAGCAGTTAGCCTCTTCACTTGGGGAAACAGTTAAAATATTCATGTAAAATGGATTTAAGCAACGAGTTGTCCCATCTGTAATTTTATTGGCTACTTTAAAAAAAGATGTAAAAAAGAACCATTTTTACTCGTTCATTGATTTGATACAAACTCCTCCTCCCACGTGTTGCTTAAGTGCTGTTTTTTTAAACGTTTGTTACCCTATCCATGGTTTTATCCAAACCCAACGCTATCCTCCCACTCTCTGAAGTCTTTCCCACCCTCATCTCTTGTGTTGCTTGACCCCACCAATGCACCCCATTGTTTTTCACATGTTGCACAGCATCCCCGGCAGCTAGGAAACATGCCTTAAAGTAAAATTAAAAAGCAATGGTGCATTCAATGCTTGCCATGTCACAGTGCTTTTTTTTTTTACTTTAAGCCACACTGCTGTGCATCATTTTAAAAAGAACACTGACAAAGCTAAAAGATTTCGGATAGGTGAAGCCTATTGGCTTTGCCAATGCTTGTTTAAAACTTTAACCAAAGCTTTCCGGGGAAAAATAAAAAATATCAAAGCTACTCTCCAAATTTGTACAGTTAAAACTTAATATGATAGTCAAATCTTAAAAAATAATAAATATGTTCATGGGTATAGGGGCTATGTGGCTCGAAAAGGGAAGTAGATGCTTTGTGTTTGGTTTATTCTGTGATGACGCCATAGGGCCTCTGGAAGCTTACCTTTCTAAAAAGAAAGACCCGAAGGATGGTATCATACAATATATATTTTTAGTAAGTGCGCTGCACGCTAGGAATCCCTATAAGATACAACACAACACATCAATCCAGTGAGTGGCAAGATGGGTGGGTTTCTTCTAAATTCATAGTGACCTCATCTCCTTTAAGAATACTGTACTGTAAACATAAATTAACATTCACAATGAAACACATGTTGTTTATAACAAAGACATATTTATTCATCCCATCCCTTTTTAATTATGTATAATATCGATGGTTAATATTTCGAACTACAGTGGAAAACATGCATTAGAACTATTAATAGCACCTGGGTGAAACTCCCATCTCTTTCTGGAACACAGCTATTACTGCCTGCAAAGTAATGACACATCTCTTGCAGCTTGTCAGGAGATGCATCACATTCCATAGAAAGCCTTTTTATGGGCGTTTAACATATACAAGCTACAATGAAAGTGTGTTCTTCTGACAAGGGCAAACGTTGGACTCTGAGAAATATGGCAAATCCATCATTATGCAGAATCCCCTAACTTGGGTGACCCTAATTATGTTCCCTTTGTACAGTGTTCCTTGAATTCATCTATTTCAACACTATATTTTTTGTGGTTGCAAGTTCAGCTATCCTGAATTTATTCTCTTCTTTGGGACTTTCAAGAGGTGATTTAAAGGACGTTGGACAAATGAGAGGCAGTGGCATGATCCTTTCTCCCAAACAGTAACAAACAGAGGCATAGCACAAGGCCAGTCCTTGGCAGGCAGGGACAGTGGTCAATTTCTTGTTTTTTTGGTATTGCAAGAATATGCCAAAAAACAGAAAAAAGAAAACATGCAGCAACATCAAAATGTTAAATGAAAAAAATGTTCACTGGTGTAGACGTTTTACTGGATAACCAAGCAATCAAATAACAAGGGGCTATATTGTTTCAGTGTAGCCTGAAGGCTTTGTACCTTTTAGAAAGAGACAGGAAAATAAAATTGACTTTTTAGTGAGAAGAACCGTGTTGGGATTACCCCGGGATTACGCCTGTTACGAAGAGACTAAAAATATCTGCGCTTCTTTATTGTGAATTAGAACATTGGAATGTTGGGAGCTCCATTGAAAACAATGGAGTGCTCCGGGCTTATAATGGCTGGTATAAGCCCGGAGCACCAACATTCCAATGTGTCTTTGTTCACAGCTCTGGCTGTGAACAAAGACTTCAGGGAGCCGGAGGGGATTTGAATCCCCTCGCGCTCCCTGAAGGCTTCGTTTTGTAAGAACATTCTGCCCTCTAGTGGCAGAATGTTCTAATAGCCTTATAGCCCTTCGTAGCAGGGCTATACCGGCTTTTAAAGTCCCGCTGCTGTTGTTAAAGTCCCTCGCCTTCGGCTCGGGCCTTTAACGCTGCAGCGGGCCTTTAACAGCCGGTATAGCCCGCTACGGCGGGCTATAAGGCTATATTAGAACATTGGAATGTTGGGAGCTCCATTGAAAACAATGGAGTGCTCCGGGCTTATAATGGCTGGTATAAGCCCGTAGCACCAACATTCCAATGTGTCTTTGTTCACAGCTCTGGCTGTGAACAAAGACTTCAGGGAGCCTGAGGGGATTTTAATCCCCTCGCGCTCCCTGAAGGCTTCGTTTTGTAAGAACATTCTGCCCTCTAGTGGCAGAATGTTCTAATAGCCTTATAGCCCTTCGTAGCAGGGTTATACCGCTATTAAAGTCCCGCTGCGTTAGTTAAAGTCCCTCGCCTTCGGTTCGGGCCTTTAACGCTGCAGCGGGCCTTTAATAGCCGGTATAGCCCGCTACGGCGGGCTATAAGGCTATAGTATTACTGAACATAAGACGTCAATATTAACATGATGTGCCTTTATTTGGAATTTTAAGCCTTGAAAAAGCCCTGGCCCAATTCTAGCCACTGGGTGAAACACGTGTCGGCTGTTAGCTCTGTTCAGTTTGAAGAAAGAAACAACACAACAAATAAACAAGAAAGGATAGGATTTGTTTGTTGGAACACCTGAGAAAGAACGTTTTATGCTGCAACAAGTAAAACAAAAACCTATACTGATTCAAGTACTCTGACCATTCTTACTTCAAATTAACAAAAGGAGGAGGTTTTGACTCATAACTTTACGTATGTACTTTTTTCTGAGGTTAAAGAGGTCCAGTGTCGAGTCAACCTTCTTAAGAAATAAACGACATATATTGGGCAATCCTCTCTGGAATTGGGACCTCTGGACATTAGCAACTTTGTATCTGTAATCACCATCCAAATCAGCACCTGGAGTGAAGTAAATACAAATAAATAACTACAATTAAAAGCTCACTTTGAACCATGTTTATCGCTGAAAAGAAAAGAACTAGTTTTAGGTGGATGTGAACAATGTGCACAGTCTTTGTGCTGTCATTCAAAGTGAAGGAAGCCAATAGGTAAAGTGGATTAGCCCAATTGCCATGCTGTGGTGAGTGGAAGAAAAATTTGAATGTCAATTTAACAGACCAATAGATGAAGCCATCTGATCAAAAGTCCATCTATGTATGTATGCAATGCATCATTTTTTTCTATAAACAATAGTCTAATTGACACAGCTAAAGCTGTCTCGCGGCCAGACCTAAATATTGTGATGAAAATGCATACCCTTTCTACTCCCGTAAAGGCCCTCATTCGTATGTTTGAGAGTCTGTGGAAATGTATAAATCAGTCTAATAAAACTATGCTTTCAGGGATATGCAATATAAAAAGTCTTAGGTATGTTCCACACAAAGCTTTTTGATGCTTTTTTCCTTCTACCCCCTCTTATCCGGATGTGCTGAAGACCTTTCCAACAGCAAATACATCAATACATCAATAAGACATAACAAAACAAATTCATCAGTGATTGCCCTTAGGAGAGTTTATGGTGTATAGAGTGTAAGCAAAGAGGAAAACTCTCATTTTGTTGCAAAGCTCTCTCAAAAATAAGAATAAAAGACAGAATAATCTAAGAATTCGATAAGTCTTGCAGAATCTTTTATGAGCACACATCAGTTGGCGGTGCCCTGGTACTTGCTCCTATGCTTATCTGGGATAAATAACACAATTTTACAAGTTTGCACCCTGTATCTTTACAGTTTCCGTCACAGCAGGTGGCAAGCGTTTCTGCATCTCCCATCAAGTCTCCACTCCTCCACCCCTCCTACCTGGATCCCTGACTTTATCCCCTTCTTCCAGTGACATTGAAGCGAGATGTGACGGAGACTTTCTTCCTGTCAACTTTGTGGTTGACAGGAATTTCCTATCAGAATTGTTCATTGCTTGCACACTGAGTGTGAAGGACAGGCTGGTTCCTGGAAAGAATTGCTTAACCTCTCCCTACCCTTGCTGCACAGACTAGAACTTGTGGCATTAGAATTACCCAAACTTTTCTTCGCTTCTCTCCCCTACTCTCCTAGCCATCCTCCCTTACCCCTGCTCCTCAGGGAAGCTATGGCTTGTATTTACCACTTGCTCATAGAAGGTGCTAAACCAGGTGCTCAGAGTTAGAAATATTGTGCAGAATTCCACACAGTAATTCAAAGTCCACATATTAATTTCCCAATTTGGGGAGTTTTTATCCTAGAAGGTGCACCTCCATGGGTAGATACTGGCCAACAAAGGTAATTCCGGCTGGTGAGAATCTCCATATGAAATTCTACCTGCCTTGTAATTAGGCCCCAAGTCGATTGTTCAATTTTGTTTTGTCAATGATGATTTGCAGGAGGAGAAGATGTGACATAATAGCCAGAGCTGCCAATTTTGAAACTGGAGAACCAGGTTCGAGTCCCAGCGTCAGCTCAGCATCCTATGATTCTGGGCAGACCAAGTAATCTCTCTGCGCCTTAAAAATATTAAATCTGGCATTGTGTAATGTATATGGTACTCAAGTTATGCGGTATGATGACCTGAAGCCAAGTCCTGTGTCAAAACTCCCAAAAATCTAATTTGAGTTCATTTTTTGAGGTTTGCTTATAGAACAAAGATCCCGAGCTCAATCTTGTCTTAATGCTTACCCATCTAACCGTCTCTTTTATTTTAATTACTGAATTCAGAAAGTCTAAGTCGGCACAAGAGGAATCTGAGCCTGTGACCGCATAACATGGACTACTTGTAAAGAATCACACTGAAACAAAAATGCTTGTGCTTGAAAGTAATCAAAACTCACTATAAACAGACAACTTCAGATAATGGCTCCAAGTGTGATGAGGTTATGCACATATGTGACGATCGGATTGATGTCCAAACCACCTGGCTACGACGTAAGAATAATTTTGCATAATTAAGAGAATAGAAATACCTGCTCCATGTTTTTCCTTTATTTCCCAATTCATGTATTTTAAATGCAATTGCATTTATATAGCACCTACTACCCTTGACGAAGCGTCAAGGCGCTTTTCGGCGAGTAGCAAGCTACTTCGAACCCCAAAATGAATTAACGGTGAATTAGTATAGGGAAATATGGACTTGTGGTTTGTGGGGGTGAAATGCATTGTCATCTGAAGGCAAAAGTGTTGGCATTCAGCAAAAATGAAAGTGTATGCCAGCCATAGATTGCTGCTGCACAGGTACAAAATGGCAGACCTCCCTGTGAAATGTGGTGAAGCAGCATGAGTTTTCCAAACTTCCTGGATATTTGAGGGATGTTACACTGCAAAGCTGTTTGCTTGCAACCCCTCCCTAGGTGTGAAGGAGGCTTTGCAACTTCACAAAGTTGTAACATTTTACGATTTTCTACTTTTCCTATAAAATCATGACTTTAATTGCCATTTAGTTCATAAAAGGACTATTCTAACTAAATTTGGCATTGTACTTAAAGAAACTCAACATTTGCAAACGCTAAACATGCAGAAAAAAAGTCTGCACTCTTTTTTCCATCTTGGCTCAGTCTGATTAAAATTAGAACTATCCTGCAGTGCAGTGATAATTAGCATGCAAGGCGCAGAAGAGTGGCACTCGAACTGGGAACATTTCCCAACTTTGCAAAGAGTGAAATTCTGAATTGGAACCTTTCCATCGCGAAAAAGCTTATATAGTGTAGGAAGGTGGAATCAGACTGCATAGTTGCCCCCACTTTTTCCCTGGTGTTTTACTGGTTTTCGACTTAGTTTGGCTGGGATCCTGCTATTCAGGACCCCAGCCTATCTGCTTTCCCCTTTAAATTGATAGCAAGTACTTTAGGTACACTCCAGATTGGATTCTGGGGTACCCTTAAAAGTCCCTAATATATGGTATACTATGTGCCCAAGACCCCAGAGGCTTACCAGGGGCTGCAGCATGTATTATGCCACCCCTGGGAAGCCTTCCAAAATGACACCACAGGACTGCTACTGCAGCCTGGGTAAGGTGGTGTATGCACCCCTTACTGAGATATAGGTTCACTATATCTCTCCATATCACTGCACATATAAACCTATCAGTCATCCCTATGGCATGCCTTACTAATCCTGAAGGCAGCGTGCTGGGTTTTATGTGAGAGGGTGCCCATGCATGAGCAGAGCCCCTCTGCAGCCTTCGGAACCTTTATTCCGGGGTTGTTTGTGATATAGCCAAACCATATAGTCTTAAGTGCATTATAACCTAGCGGTAAATGCTAACTTTGGGATGGTTGCACGGAAACATGTTGTGTTTGGTGTCAAACACCTTGGAATCATACCCCCACACCAGTAACTGGTGTGGGAGTATGATCCCACCCTTCTAGAGGAAGAGACATGACAGCACCGGTATACCCGATACCAACTAATAGAGCCCTGGCATCACAAAATGGATGCTGCCAGCCACAGACACGAGTCTGCCCTCCTGCTGCTGGACGAAACTCCGGCAGGGGAGGCCTGGACAATAGGTTTCCTGTCACAGGGAGGTGTCACCACCTCCCAGACAGGCTTTAGTGTATTAGGGCTGGGTGGGTGCACTCCAAGAGTGCTTTGAAGTGCAGCACTGAGGGCACATTTGGTGTCCCTGTGCATAGTCCAGTTCAAACCGGTTGCAGGGGCTACCAGCCCCTACTCTGGCGACAAAACTGGACAAAGGAAATGGGTGTAGCCACCCCTCTTTCCTGACCCTCCCATAGGTGGGTCCCCAGAGTATGTCCAACCCCTTCCTTGGGTATAAAGTAGGAACCCCTGACTACAGGACTTTAGATTACACCTGGACGAAACTCTGATACAGAATCCTGGAACTTCGACGATCTACATTTAACTAGATGACTGAAGAATCTCCCTTGGAGTAAAGGAGTTACTCCCCTGCAAGGCAGGCACCAAAGACGCATCTGTCCGGTTTACATCTCCGAAGCTCCCGCCGGACTCCGAAGAATTTTGCAACACAGGAGGTTGGTTTCAATGGTATCTGAGGTCGATCTGTGCACTCAGCAATTCTGAGGCTTGTATCCCACGTGGAAGACTGTGCAACCCGAACCCCTGGACACCACAACAATTTGCAGAAGCATCAGCTTTCCAGCAACTCCTGCAGCTGAGCTTTGGGTTACTTGTAGCCCTGACCACGAGCAGTATTTGCACCAAAGATTGCCCACTTACACTCCACGAGTGTTCCATGAGCCGGCCCTTTGTGTTTTCTCTCGAGGTCCCTTTGCGATCCCTAGTCCGTCGACTGGTGGGTCTCTGTGAAGGCAACTTTACTTCTAATTGGGCTTACCTGGTTGCTCCAGATGTGCCCTGACTCTCCATCACTTGGGGAGTCCCCAGGACCTTGCTGGTCTGCACCGAAGCATCTTTTCTCTTCCTGTGTGGGTTGCTGTTGCCAAGGCTTGTTGGGTCCAATCCAGGCACCGACACCGCAGCCCTCGACATCCTTTGTGGGACAGCTCAAATCCAGCTCCTGGTTGTCATCGACGCCTCCTGGTCCTCGTGGCTGCAGAGTCAAGCTTCACCTCTTGGCACCTGAAACACCCGACATCGGTGGGCATTCATCTATCGTGCTCCTGGTCACTGGCAAGTGACCCAGACTCTGTCCCCTCTGCTTTCAGGTTCTTCTGATCTGCGATCCAGGGTTGGATCACACCGGACACTCTTCTCCTTCCCGACAGCAGCACTTTGCAGCAGATCGCCATTCAAATCAACGACGATTCCCGACACTATTTGACACCTATGCACCCAGCTTCCCTGGGGAGGTAACTCGAGTACTACAGTGCTCCCGTGGGTGTTGGCCTTAGAACCCCCTAAGTCTAAAGGGGTTTGCTCAAAGTCCTCTCCTAAGTGTCCTTAACTTCTAAAATTCCAACCGCGACTTTCCCATAGAATAGTACGGGGCTCGCTGCTGTGTTCTCACACTGCACACGTCCCCCGTGGGTCTCCTGTGTCACTACCTTGGGTGGTTCCTTGGGGTCCCAGCGATTCTACGTGCTCTAGTGTCTAGACAAGTAGTGGTTCTTATACCACTTTCTTAATATATGGTTCGGTCCGCCCCTAGGGCCTATTGTATATTGTGCTATTTACTGTCATTTTAGAACTGTATTATTGTGTGCCTTGCTCTCTAATCTCATAAAGGGATTAGTAGAGAGTGTTTAGAAATAAATACATATATTTTATATATATACCTTGTGTGGCTCTCCTTTCAGTTAGTTATTCAAGAGGTTATAATCTGGTAACCCAAGCTGCTTTACGCTCCTTCAAGACTTAGCCTGAAGGCTGCTCTCCATAGCTACCACTAGGAGAGCTTTCAATAAAGGTTGTCTTTAAACCTATCATCAATAAGGGTTGTTTGTACTGGTGCAAGGTGCCCACTATAACTAGTGGACAGCATATACCAGGCCAACTTCTCACATATAGAAGCTACATAGCAGGTAATGTCTAATGTGAACTACTATTGTCATTGAGGGATTCTGGTGACATCATAACCCGCGAGGCGCAAGGTCAAGAGAGTTGTACATGTTACCAGAATCCCTAGCCGGCAACATAGGAATATAGTGCAATGTTACCCATTATTTATTTTTGAATGCCTGTTTTGGGTCGGATAACTTGACAAATGTGTTTCTTTTTCTAACAGTGAAAGATTATTTTTTATCTTAACAATTAAAGGAATACTGCACTATACTGTTTGGTTGGTCGGCAGGAAAAAAAGAGACAACAATCATTAATTATGCAGTTAAGAAACATTCGAGTATAAAACAACCTCTGTTATATAACACATTCTGTGAGTAGAAAGGAGACATTTTTAGAACTGTCGTATGCAAAATACCTCTAAGACGGGCAGGGTTGGGAAGCAGAATATTGAGACTTTGTTTCATTTCGATGAGTATAACATTGACTAAATAGTGGACAATGGCAAAGGTGTGTAGAGGGTTTTTGGGCCAACATTATATAGCCTTATAGTCCCTTGCAAGGGTTGGTTATACTGGCTTTTAATGATCCTCTACTCAAGTTATATGTCTGAGGTGCATTCGAGGACCTATATCAAATGTCAAAGCTTTTGAAAAGGTCCTAAAAAAGTGATGCATAATGGAGAATATGGTATATATTGTGTATGGATAGAATTTATCGACAGTATAAAGCTTGCCAGCTTGGCAGGAAGCCATCCCCGCCACCTGATTTTTACGCTCACCCCGCCCCTCCAAATTCATCCATCTTTGGTCTTTCTTCAACCTCTGGGAGTCTGTGCAACCTTGACATTGAAGATGTCGTGTGAGGGGAAATATCTGACTCGAGTGCAGAGAAATTGGGCTCTTCAAGCTTGATGGTGTTATTGCTATAAGCTCCCAGTATGATTATGATTCCATGAGGCGCCACCTCTGGTGGTTTAATCTTTCCTTTATAGCCGGCTGTGGTCCTGATATCACCACTGAATTAAGTGTATGAGCAGGCACAGAAAAAATATGAACAAAGTCACCTCTCCAGGAAAGCTGCTCGCGGAATGATACCGGCATCTCGGGTCCCCGTGCCCTTCTGGAAGGGAGGGTGGGCTCTCTGCACCCTTCCCCACTGAAGGTGAACAGTCTGCTCTCTCCCCACACAGGTTTAATTCTGAGTCCCATCCATACTAAGGTGTAACTAAGTGCAGCCTCGCCACAGAACTTCACATTTTTACTCCATCTCTGAGCTAGAATGCTTTGTCCCATAGCCAATGAAGTCTAGCTCACCGCCCCTTGCCCTTTGTGGTCTAACTCTGCATCACCCATCACTGAGGTCTGTGGCTTCATCCCAGCCTGTACTGTGTTACTTGTAAAAGGCTGATGTCTAATGTTGTGCCCCCTACCTGTCTAACCTTGCACCCGGTCACTGAGGTTAATTTACGAATCAATCAATCAATCAATCAATATACTTATAAAGCACACTACTCACCCGTTAGGGTCTCAAGACGCTGGGGAGAGGGGATGCTACTGGTCGAAAAGCCATATTTTGAGGCGTTTCCTGAAAGTTAGGAGGTCCTGGGTCTGGCGTAGCTGGAGTGGTAGAGAGTTCCAGGTTTTGGCGGCGAGGTGTGAGAAGGATCTTCCTCCGGCGGTGGTGCGGCGGATGCGGGGGATGGTGGCTAGAGCATGGTTGGCGGAGCGGAGATGGCGTGTGGGAGCGTGGAAGGAAAGTCTGTCGTTGAGGTTGGCTGGATGGGTGTTGTAGAGAGCCTTGTGTGCGTGGGTCAGGAGCTTGAAGGTGATCCTTTTCAGTATGGGTAGCCAGTGTAGGTCTCTGAGGTGGGGGGAGATGTGGTTGCGGCGTGGGACGTCAAGGATGAGGCGGGCGGGCAGAATCACATAGACTGGGAACTAACTCTATGCCCTTTCCCACTATGAGCTAGGTGCTACCTCCCCACACAAGTTCCACTCTAGTGTATTTATTTCAGTCCCTCCTCCCCACTTAAGGGCTGTGCTCTCTCCAAAGTGAGGTTTAATTGTCTGTACTCACTGAAGTCTAGGTCTGTGCCCCACCCCCAGAGATGCCTCAAGGGTTGCCCGCTAATCATTGAGCTTGTGATACCTCACATTAACGGTCTGACTCTCTCCCTTCCAAAATGACATCTAAAACCGTGCCCCCCTCACTCAGGCTAAGCTCTGTCGCATTCTGACTCACTCCTACTCCTTCCCACTGATCACTAATTTTCAATAAAAATCAAATTATTTAACATGTCTTATAAACATGTCTCCTTCATCCCTTTAAGCTGTAGAACGAAGGGCCAGATGTACAAAAAAGTCAGTTTACGATTAGGAAATAGCTATGTACAATACAACAGTGTCTTAGACACTGTTTGCGATTCCTAATGGTTCGCAAATGGACCTGCCTCATTAATATTCATGAGGCAGGTCACAACTTGGGACCCATTGGAAATGGCTACAATCACAGACATAGTGGCCCGGTGAGGTCAGTAGACCACCATGTCTGTGACTGCTTTTTAAATTATAAAAAAAAAAAAGATGTAATGCAGACCATTCTATTTAAAGGAAAACGTACAGCATTACAAAACTGAAAATGAAAAGATTTCTTTTCATTTTTAAGAGTTGACAATGGTCCGTGGGGCCACTGCCTGCTCTTAAAAAATGCTTATACCGACATTCACAAAGAGAAAGGGATCCCTTGGGGACTCCCTCCCATTTGTGAATGGGCTACCGCCTCTTCTATGGAGTTGGTAAATTATGAATGTTTTGCGACCCCATTCCAGTTGCAAAACATTCACACATTCCAGTGCTATTCTGTATTATGAAGGGACAAACTAAACACGCCTCTTTCTAATACCGAATTGCAAAATCAATGTACGATTTCGTAACAAGTTACTGAGTCATATTTTGCCTTTTGTGCATGGCAAAATGTATTTTACCGGTCGCAAACAGCCGATGGGCTGTTTGCAACTGGTAGAATGCTTTGTACATCTGGGCCTAAGTCTTCTATCACTGAGCACCACCTGGAGGCCTTTTCTCCTTTAAAGTCTGTGTTTCCTCTCTTCTCTCCAATAAAGTCTAGCTCTGATCACTACCCTACTGCTACAGCGATGTTTGTGATCTCTCCTAACAGTTCCAAGAGCATGACTCTCACCTTAGCTCTTCGAAGTCTTTCGTAGCGCGCGCTGCATCACAAAATGCGATGCAGCGCGCACTACGAAATTAGTTTTATTTATTTAATTGTTTACTTACCTCCAATTATCCATATTACGGTGTTTAGTACCCCCCACCCTGGCCCTCCCCCGCCCCGCCTTTCCGCCCCACGGAACTCCCTCCACGGCTGCAATAGGGTCATGGCGAAGGGGGCAAATTCTTTATTTGGCACCCAGTAACTTTTGCCTACCATCCTGCTGCGTGGAAATTCCCTTTTCTGTTCAGCACTGGAGAAAAGAAGTTTGTTTATTCCTATTCACCTTTCCTAACCCATGGAGCTGCATAGCAGATCAGGCTGTGACAAAAAGTTTGACTAAGGGAGTAGGTAAGAGGATGTGTTACTATTTGTTTTTATTTTTTTACATCTGCACAGGCCCAGCAAGGAACATACTTTGTGTATGCTTCATTTAAATTGTTTTTATCATTATCATGGCAAGGGATGCAAGACAACTGTAAAAATTTCAAGATAACTGGTGATTAATGATCCTGCTGGAGAGCAGTCCTTTGCCTGTTGGTAGTTTTGAAATGCAGATAATCTGTATTTTATGTGGATAGCTCAGTGGGTTACTGCCTGTGTCACAGCGATTTTTGTGTTACTTGCAGTTCAGAAGTTACAATCCTAACATAGGACAGTGACCCATGAACTGTCATCAAAGAGATGCCTACAAACATGAATTGTATAGTTAGAACTTCACTTTTTTGTATTACTATATAGTTAGAACTTCCCCAGTCTTTCATTATTTTAATGTTGCTAAAAAAGAATTTGGGCCGATATACATTTTTATTAGTAAAGGCAACCCCCAACCACTGGGGTGTGCTTTAAAACCTGAGTTTGTGCTTCCCCAGCCCAAACCCTCTTAAAGTATACTGCCCACCAGTATGGATGACGTGTGATTCCTTCACCTTGTAATCCAGGGCCGGCTTTAGTGCTGGTGGCGCCCTGTGCGACAATGTTTGTTGGCGCCCCCCCAATGACCACCTCCACCACGGATTCTCTCACTAGCACCCTTTAACCAAGTCTCCATAACCACACCCTCTCAGATGCATTGAATTAGTTATATAGCGCCACTCATACCAGTGTAGGGTGTCCGAGCAATCAATCATACGTGTGTAAATCAGTGTATAGGAAATGTTACATAAGCCAAAGGACTAAAAGTGTAGGAGTCACATGTCATCCATACTGGTAGGCAGTATAGTTTAAGAGTGCTTGGTGTGGAGAAGCACAAACTCAGAGTCCAAAAACAAACAGCATAGTTGGGAGTTTTCTTTAAAAATAAGAATCTGTTTCTGGCTAAATTAACCCTTTTTGCAACATTAATCAATGCTCTAATAATGTATACTTTGCAGTGTGTGTGCAGTTCTAGGATGAAAGTTAATAGCTCACTATCCTATATTAGGACTTTAAGTTATAAATTGCAAGTAACAAAAGGATGCCTCTTTTGAAAGCAGTAACCTGCTGATCTGTTTACATCATATGCACTCTGTAATCTACATGCTACACGTTCTTTGCAGCAGGCATATTAACCCTCTGGGCTAACATCGCATAAGTCAAAACCTCAACTATGCAAAACACTGATCTCTCTCTAGGAAGATAATTAATCACACGAGTTATCTTGACATTTATGTGAGGCCTGGTAATTTCTGGGGAAAGAAACCTGCAGCAGGTGCTTCAAAAGCATAATTAACTTTCAAACACGGCGCCCCCAGGAAGGCAGCATTCGGTGCGGTGGCACCGGTCGCACCGCCCTAAAGCCGGCCCTGTTGTAATCCTCATTGGTCTATATGGCATTCCATATAGACGGATTTACATACTTGTATGAATCATTGTCTCTGCATAATGTGTGCGTGGTGTAAAGTACTGTGACACCCTACACTAATATGAGTAGAGCTATACAACAAATGAAATGCATATGAGAGAGTGGCTACGGAGAAATGAAGGGCACTGTTGGAGGGTGGTAGCAATGGTATCTGTGGAGAAAGACGTCATTGGTGGGGTGCCAAAAAAGACTTTCGCACTAGCGCTAAAGCCGGCCCTGTCATGGCCTTTCTGTTTTTATTTAATTAGCAATCACGTCATTAGGGCAACTGTGGAACATATTAAAGAGTGTGCTAATTATATTTACTGCTATTATCAATGTTTTAAGTTTGACGGTGATTTTACTAATGTTTTTTACGGGAATAATGAAAGTGGAGCTAGATGGTGGCTGATATGGGGCTGAGACCCAAGGTCAGCTGTGAGATAAGGTAGAAAAGTGGATAATCGGGCCTGGAAGTACTTGTTTTGAAGCCTGGCCTGTTGTCATGTGAGGGTTTGCACTTAGGTCCAGACATTGCTCTCACTTTCAAATAACTCTCCACCTGCTCTGTATCATGGTAACTGTTTGCAAGTAGATATGATGTAATCTAGGGCTTGTAGGATATCACAAGAAGCGACAAAATGGTCCCGCAGTGGCCCACCCAAATGCACCCTTGACCCACCCCAAAAAAAATCCTGGAGCCGGGCCTGGTTTGCTGGTGCTCAGTATCAGCACTTATTTTGTAAGATCATCACATATTAATGACAGCCTATTACATGGTGGTGCTGTCAGTCTATTTTTTTTAAAAAAAGCAAATGAGCAACATGTTTAAGAAATAAATATACAATTACAAAAAAAGTAACACCAGTGTGCTCAGACAACTCGTAAAGCCACGAGTCACTTAGCATAGAACAAATTGTCACTTTTGTAGAACTGTAATGGTGAGCAGGTGTGTGTGGTACTGGTGTTTGGCGGGACTGGCAGGGATTAGATGTGGTGCAAACCGCAGAGGCTGCCTGAGAAAGATATTGGGCCCTGCCCCCGATTATTTTACTAATTAAGCACCCCTACCTCACTAATGTCGATTCTATGCACTCACAGACGTGGCCCTTTCTCACAGGTCTATGGGGGTCTGGTGCCTAAACCTGCCCCCAAAGTAGGTGAATGATATGTAACCCACCTATAATGTTCCAGCCATTTGTCAGAATGAAAAAAATCAAGTCTCCAAATATTTTTTCCCACTTCATATTATTGAATGCAGGACTTCAAACTGCCTAATAGTTTCTGGAAATGTCTTTCTTTTCCTGCTTTGAAGGGCCCCCCAGCTTAGGTTCCTCATCACTAGAGTTTGCTTTCACTCGTCTTAGTTCACCGCGCTGCCCGCGGCTTTCATCCACCGGCACGTGACTCTACCTCAGCATTTCATCCAGCTGCCCCCTGTTCTGCGTCATCTCCGGCCTGCCTCTGAGGGCGGTTATTTTACAGAACAGCTTGCACCACCAGGCTCGCGAAATTGAACTCGCATCAGTCCCCAGAGCCACTGAGCTGCAGTAACCTCTCCCAGAGAGAAGAAATAGAGAAAATCACCCGAAAAGACAGCCATTAAGCTAACCTTTTGTTTTTCTGAAAGGTCATGTCAGCTCACGTTCGTTTTTAATATCGCAGTTATTTGCTCCAATCTCTTCCTCCCTATGCCTGTTGTGTTGTACATATCACTCATTCCCACAATTCCCCGTATGACAGCGCGGCCGCGCAGAAATATCGAATTTGTTGGCATAAAAAGAACATCTGGGAGGCTAATTTTCCCTTTGTCTTGGATAGCTTTAATACTACAGATCAGGCATAGAATAAAAACGCCATTCAGACTGTTGAAGCACCTATAGGGATTCAAGTAAGCATTGGCAATGCCAAGCGATCCTGATATATATATATATATATATATATATATATATATATATATATATATATATTTTTTTTTTTTTTTTTAAGCAATAGCGTTCGGATTTGTATAAAAGCTGAACTACACGCTTTACGGATGGATGCTGGCTGTAATACATTGGGTAGTTACTGAAGGGTTCCTGAAGTTAGAAACAAGTGATTTCTGTAGCAGGCTGCAGTCTTAGGCCCTTACCAGAGGTTCCACTTGCAGAACTTGCCCTTTTTAAATAAAAGCACCATCTCAGGGCAGGCATGAGATATATACACCACAAAGGTGGCAGTAGGTTAGAAATGGGGGGTAAGGAGGGTGTGGTAAGTACATATGATGAGTTAGGAATGGTATGTATCACAGTGAGATATTCTAGATATGGCAAAGAGTTAAATCTATCTACCTTACCGACCATAGCAAAGCATGTTAGAGGGGCTCTTTATGCTAGGGTTGTGAGAAAATGTATTTTTTTCTTCTCATGAAGTTACATAAGGGTGTTGTGAAACTACTCTGGCTTAGTATAATGGCTGAAATGGGTTTGCCAATATCTCCAATGACATATTTATTTAACCCCTTCAGCGCTGCGCGGATTTCCGCGCAGTGCTGAAGGTTCTGAGCGCGGGCGGGGCCATGACGGAACGGTTCCGTCATAAGCACAGCCCAACCGACGTGCATGACGGAACCGTTCCGTCATAAGCGTCGAAGGGGTTAAGGTCATACCGCGTATAAACAAATAGAAGACTGGTTCGACCAGACATTTCTGCATGAACCAGTCTCCTGTGGGTGAAAATTATATAGAATTCTGTCATGGACGCATTTGAGATATTTCATGAGTTTTAACCAGCAAATGAAAATTTCGCCCAGCCCTCCTAAAAAAAACACACACACGGTGGTCTGTGGGACGTACCAAAATAACCTCATACATACCTCATATGTATGTACACACATACACCTCATGTACGTTCACATCAAATTAATTTATAGTGGCACGAATAAACATAGAAGTTCTGGGAAATCTTGTTTGCCTTAAATTAACCTTCTTTGTAGATTTGTAACATAGCCTTCGCGCATATTATACAAATGAAAGGCACCATTGAGGAATTGTGCGAGGTCTATATATTGGGTGAAGGTTTTGTGGTCTGGACTGCGCAGGGCCTTTTTCCATGTCTCAGCACATTTAGGTGCTCCTTGTAGTCACATGCTTCTAGACATTCAGTGGCTTTTCTGACACCTTATGGTTGTCACCCAGCAGGATTTGTTACTTTTGTTCATCACTTAGTTGTTCAACGTTTGTAATTTCCGTTTCAAAATCGTTTAAGGCAGCTGTTAATTTGTAAAAAAAAAAAATAGGTGCTGGGGCTCTCACCAGGAGACAATTTCTCCTGTTAGAGCCGCCTAAAACAGAACAAACTACTAACCATGAAAGTTTGAAAGAGGATGTGCCATAATGGTCAGAGCTGCCGACTTCGGAGCTGGAGAGCCTGGATCGAGTCTCCGTCAGCTCAACATTCAGTGATTCTGGGCAAATCACTTCATTGCCCCGTACATGAATGTGTCCTTAACTGGTGCTCATGAAAATCACTGGTGTTGAAGATTAAGTACCGGAAACCACCGGCTCAAATTAGGTACAGGTTTAGGGGTGTTTCTTAAATCGTCTTATTTGTAACAGTTGATAAGAGTTGTTTGGGTTCCCTGCTGCACTTACTAGAGACATAGTGGGGACTCATTTAGAGGTTTTGGGTTGTTGGGCATCTGTAAAACATAGCCCTCTCCCCATGTAGAGGGGGAGGATCAGCTGACCTTCTGCTGATGGAGCCGTAGTGAGATCCGTCAACTAAAGCTCTTGGTGTGCTCTGCTCCTGGAGTCACTCACAGTCTCCTCTCTCTCACTCACTCTCCACCTTGGCCTCTAGTCCCCACCTCAACCTCCTTTCTCTGTCTCACCATCCTCAGATTCCTATCTGCTCCTTACACTCCTCCTCTCTCTGCCCCTCCCCCACTGCCTCCTCACTCAGCCTCAGACTCCCCTCCTCTTCCTCTCTCTGCCCCACCATCCTCTTCCTCTCTCTGCCCCACCATCCTTCTCTTCACTCCAACTCCCCATGCCTTCCACTGCTTCACTCTACTACTCCCCCATCTCCCTTCACTTCATCTTCCTCTCTCACTTGTTCTGCCTCACTGTCCTCCTTCTATTTCCCGCTTGACTTCACTATCTACCTGCACCTCACACCCCCCTCATCCTTCCACCTCTTCCCTCCACCCTCCAACTCACCTTCCATTTCCGCTCGCATATCAACCTCTTCCTCTGCCCTGACCTCCTCCTCCACCTCACCGTCGTCGCACCACCTCACCATCCTTCTCTCTCTGGCAGCCCCTCCACTGCACCATGATCTGCATTTCACCTCCCCTCCCTCTGCCTCCCTCTCCTTTAAGAGGGTGCTCTTCCGCCTGCCTGACTTGAAACCCTCCCTCTGCCTTGGTGACCTCCCTCCACTTCACCTGCTCCTCTCCCTCCATCTGAACCTCCTCTCTCAAGCGCATGTTCCTCCTCTTACACCCTCACCTCACCACCCACCCACCTCCCCCCTTCGCCTTCTCTTCTTCTCCTTCAGCCTCAACCTTCTCCTCCCTTCACCTCGCTCTTCTATGTCTTCCTCTGCTGCCTCAACCACTTACCCTCTCTCCTTGCCACAAACTCCTCTCTCTCTGCACCTCAACCTTTACTCCCCAACCCCACTTTCTCTCATTCACTCCCTCTCTGCTTTGATATCCTTCCCCTACATCAACTCCCCTCTCTCCTCATCCCATGTCTCCTTCGTCTCTCTTTGCACTTCAGTCTCACGCTCCTCCCCTTCCCTTTCTGCCTCACCCTCCTCCTTATCCCCTCTCTGCACCAACCTCCTCCTCCTTTGTCTTTCACTCACCTGCAACCTCCTGCCTCTTCCTTGCCTTCCTGTTCTTCCTCCACCTCTCCCTTCACCTAACCTTCCTCCTTCACTTCTCTCACTCGGTCTCACCCTCCTCGATCCTGCCTCAGCCTCACCCCCTCAGATTCATCATACCCCTCTCTCTTCTCCCACTTCCTCGACCCCTTTGGCTCCATCGCCTCAATCCTCTCTTGCTCTCTCCACCTCAACTTCTTCTTCTCCCATTGCTTCAACCACCTCTTGCTCCAGCTGCCTCGACCTGCTCTCTCCACCTCACACTATTCCTTCCTCCCTGCACCCCAATTTCTCTCCACCTCATCCTCTTCCTCTCCAACCACCTTACTCTTTTCTACTCAGTCTTCCTGTAAACCTTAACCACCTAATACTCTGTCCTACTTCAGTCCCCACCTTGCTCTTCTCAGTCTCTCCATGCCATCCTCCTCTCTCTGTCCTCTCTCCGCCTCCCCATCCCCTGTCTGTCCTCTATCCGTCTCCCCATCCTCTCCATCTCCCCATCCTCTCTCTGTCCTCTATCTGCCTCCTCATCCTCTCTCTGTCCTCTCTCCACCTCCCCATCCTCTGTCTGTCCTCTCTACGTCTCCCCATCCTCTCAGTCTCCCCATCCTCTCTCTGTCCTCTCTCTGCCTCCTCATCCTCTCTCTGTCTCCCCATCCTCTCTGTCCTCTCTCTGCCTCCTCATACTCTCTCTGTCCTCTCTCTGCCTCCCCATCCTCTCTCTCATAAATCCTCTCTCTGCCTCCCCATCCCCTCTCTGTCCTCTCTCTGCCCCCATCCATCCTATGTCCTCTCTCTGCCTCCCATTCACCCTCTGTCCTCTCTGCCACCCGATCCTCTCCCTGTCCTCTCGCTGTCCTCTCTTCATTTCCCCATCCTCTCTCTGTCCTCTCTCTGCTTCACCATCTTCTCTCTGCCTCGCCATCTTCTCTCTGTCCTCTCTCTACCCCCATCCTCTCCCTGTCCTCTCTCTGCCTCACCATCCTCTCTCTTTCCTCTCTCCATCTCGCCATTCTCTCTCTGTCCTCGCTCTAACCCATCCTCTCTCTGTCCTCTCTCTACCCCATCCTCTCTCTGTCCTCACTCTACCCCATCCTCTCTCTGTCCTCTCTTTGCCCCCATCCTCTCGCTGTCCTCTCTACTTCCCCATCCTCTCTACTTCCCCATCCTCTCTCCGTCTCCCCATCCTCTCTATGTCCTCTCCTCGTCTCCCCATCCTCTCTCTGTCCTCTCCTCGTCTCCCCATCCTCTTTCTGCCACACGCGCCCATTACTCCCTGTGCTCTCCTCCCCTGCATA
Source organism: Triturus cristatus (assembly GCF_964204655.1). Taxonomy (NCBI): domain Eukaryota; kingdom Metazoa; phylum Chordata; class Amphibia; order Caudata; family Salamandridae; genus Triturus; species Triturus cristatus. The sequence goes on from NC_140584.1 coordinate 48,648,132, forward strand.
TCGCTCTACATAACAACAATCCATTTTGCTTGATGAACTCACCACATTGCATGCTCTATTCATGCACTGCAAGCTTCACTCATCCCTCGCTCACTCCCTTTATCCCATTATACTACATTCACCCCACTGCACACATTACTCTCTTCCTTTTTACCACATTCACCACCCTGGTGCATCTCACACTCCACCAGCATCCCTTATATTCACCCCCTACCTCCATGTCTCACACACTTGCATCTCACTGATCACTTTGGTTTTATGCTTAAGTAATTTAAAGCCTCACTGACTTCTGCTACATGTTGCGCCCACTCCTCTGCACTCTTCTCACCCCAACAAAAATCACGCACTCGCTTCACACAACACTCACCCCTGTTGTTGCACTTACACCAATGCATGGACATTCGCCCCAATATATATGTCTCACTCAGTTCAGTTAAAACACTTTATTTCAGTCACTAGGATCATTCGAGTATCATGTGAAACTTCATCATTATAATTTGACTAAAAAAAATACAAGGCTAAAACATCAAGAATAAAGAGGGGTAAAAAAACACACAGCATGACCCTCCCCAAAAGCAGCATACACAAAACTACTTGCATGCCTCCCCATACAAAGTTAAGTGTATAGCCAACAGAAAATCACTCGTCAGCCATATTGTTAAAGTGCAGTGCAAAAAACGGATCTACATTAAAAGAAGATAAAAACCATTGGCCTAGGAAAATATGATCACAGCGATTTTGCAGCAAATCACGAAACATTCAAGCACACTAAGACCAGTTATCCTGGCCTCATGCAGACCTTTCAGCCCGGGATGATAAAGGGCTGCGGGTTCACTTAATGGCACGTGGCCAGAGCGCACATCTGCTATAGCAGGAGGTCCAGATATGTCCTGTCACTCCCACTGCTAGTAAAAATCTATTCAAGCAAAACATCTTTAACCGTAGATTCCGGAAATGGGGTTGCAGCCACTTACTTTTGGCACATTTGTCCAGCGGGCAACTAAATAAAACATGTTCAATGGTTACCACCCGACCCAAACAAACAGTACAAATAGTTTTGCCCAGGCACATCCCATTCCATTTGCATGTGTAGCTGTTCGGTGCCAAGGTACCAACACAGAACTCAATGAAGAGTGTTCTGGCCCAGTACAGGTTAACCTCATCAAGATGTGCTTCAAACTGCGAGTAAGGTTTCCCTATCAAAAACCCACAAACAAGGCTGTCACTACCAGAAGCCTGTTGATATTCGGATTAGTTTCCTCAGGAGTGCTTTTGATGAACGGTTAATACAAGAAGGGTTGGACAACATGGCTTCCAGACCCAGCATGTTAAGCCATTTTTTTTTTTAAGTGCATCAGCCAGTGGACAGTCAGATTCCTATCCATCTGCACCAGTTCCCTGAGCCCCACTCTAAAGGTTTTCGGTTCCGGAGTAGACCAAACCCTGATCCAATAGACCAGGGGTCTCTGTACTGTCAAACAGCCCATCAGGTTTAATGCCAGACAAAGTATACAGGGATGAGCAGGGTGGACTGGGGTAGCGAAAATAATGGTCTTATGAAATGAATTTCTCTGGCAATAAGAGAATCTATAGAAGCCATTCTACAAACTTTAGCCATATACAATGCAGCCGACTGAGCAGCAGCCCTCTACACTTCCATAGCAGGGGAGGCTGCCCTCTGGGAGGAGGCCCTGTACATCCTTCCAATAGCAGCTGTTTTGTGGACAACAGTGGTCTTGCTTTTTTCAATTTGGGCAGGCCACGTTGAAGACCTGCCACGTCTAACTCCCAGGTAATTAAAGTGGTTCACTTCTTCAAGTAGCATACCCCCCGTAATTCTTGTAGAACAATCTATAGCGTCGTAAAATCATGAATTTGCTTTTCTGGGCATAATTCTCAAGCCCCCTTAGATTACGAAAAATCTTGGAATTTGTTTAATAAGTTCAGAATTCCAATAGGGGTCCTTGAGATAAGCAGAGTAGCGTCTGCTGACAGCAACCCGTGGATAGAGACTCCCCCAAGTATGGGGGCATCATGGGTGCAATCAGGGCTTTAGGGTGGTGCGACCGGTGCAGCCGCACTGGGCACTGACCTGGAGGGGGGCACTGAGCTCAAGGGGGGGTGCTGTGTTTAGCAACAACCTTTGGATTAAAAGCATCTACTGCAGAGTTCCTTTGGCATCCAGCTGAGAGGCAGCAATAAAAATGTCATGATAACTTGTGATTAATGTTCCTGCTAGAGAGATATTGGAGTTTTGTCTAGTGGAAGTTTTGATTAGCCATAAAGTAGTGTAGAGGGTTAATATGCCTGCTGCAAAAAAAACAGATCTGTATTTTATGTTAATAGCTGAGTGACCTGGTAAAGCCAGCCATTACCAGCGTTTTAAAACAAATGAAATGTGTTTGAGAGAGGGGCAATAGCGAGATGAGGGGCACTTTTGCAGGCTGGTTATGAGGGGACCTGAGGAGGCGGTCATATGCGGTGGGAGGGTGCCAAAAAAGATTTTCAAACTGGGCAACACCAGTGCTAAATCTGGCCCTGGATGCAATCATTTAGGTGATTAAATGTATCATTTATGTGCAGAGAAAAATAAAGTTGGCTCGAGGACGCATCCCTGCCGAACCTCTCGAGTGATGCTTATCCTCTCAGTTAACGCCCCATCCTTGCCCCACCATACTTGAACATAGCTGTTCTTGTGGAACCTCTCTAAAATCCGTACGGGGGGAGGTGCCCCCATCGACCTAAGAGAGTCCAAGAGACAAGATCTAGGAACCAGATCAAAACCATCTCTAAGGTCGATAAAGGCTACATAAAGGTGGTCTTTCAGGATATGATGGATTTCTATAAGATCAGCATGAGCCCCAACACTTGGTTGACTGTTCAGATCCTGAATCTAAACCCAGCCTGAAAGGGGTATATCATCTTTCCATCGGGACGCCACTCTTGGAGTTTAGCCAAACCCTGGTGACAAAATACCTTTTTGAGGATATCAATTAAACTAATGGGTCCATAGTTCCTGGGGTCAGATCTAGCTCCCTTCTTAAAAATGTTACAAGTACAGCACCCCTCCCGGACTCAGGAATTAGAGTTACTGCCATAATGGCATCTGACAGGATATTTGTGTACTGGGCCCAAATCTCAATCTCAGAACAGTGCAATTCACCTGGAATATGATCCAGACCCGGGGCTTTCCCACGTTTCAGAGATGCTATTGCTTTCTTAGTGTCAGTCAAGGACAAGAAGTCTAAAACTAGCAGCAGGGGGTTGGAGTCAACCGGCAAACAGCACTCGATACTACTGGGTGATTGATTTGGGTGGGGTGAAGAATATATACCTCACCTATTCACTGCATGGGGCAAGAAGGACAAAATGTCCAGATCCAGCTGGAGTGGGCGTTCAAGCGAGATTCCCTTCAGCGTCATTGTGGTGGGAATCAGGAAATCAGGGCATGGAGTGAAAATGAGGAACTGTCCTGGTGTAGAAGGTGAGGACACATGGCATGCCTTGCAGGTTGCACTATGACCTGACTGGCTGTTCCCATTTTTGAAGTGCGCCATGAGGCCTGCACATGGTGACTACTGCTAGAGCCTGAATGTGTGACAGACACCTCTCCCTCTCCCAGAACTGTCCTTCACTTCTGACTTACTCCGTCCAAACTACATTCACTCCTTGCTGCACACCGTACTTACTCCCTTCATCTCTCAGTCACTCCTGCTGCCCACCTCACGGAGTCCCTTTATACCTCATTCACTCATGTTGCCTCACCCCACCGCAAACCTCTGCCGTGAACCTCCTAGTTGGGGGGGCATGCCCACTTAGCTCTCCTCGGTGCAACAGAATAGTGCATGTCAAACCCACTGTGGAGAATGGACGGGTGTCTCTTGCTCTTCTACAAGACGTATTAGGCTCATCCAGATTCTGAGTGTTAGGACACCAAGAACCCTGACAGAGAAACTGCTATCTTCAGGGGGAGATTATGTACACAACCTGGCCCCTGAAAACAGCAGGCACACAAACGGCTAGTTAATATGTGCAAATCATCTATACAACATTTATATCAGAATTATGGTAATCATTACTAAAATCTCAGCATTCATAACTAAAGCCAGGGCCAACCCAAAGAAAGCCCCAAACTTGTCTTATTGCTTTTCCCTATTCTTTTGTTGCCTAAGATCACTGTCTATTATTCAAAAGTATTGTCAACCACATAATTGCTTGGCTCTATCACCTAACTAATTTACAGCTTGCCAAGGCATGTTAGTTTTCCCTGTGCACAACATTTCTCTGCTGGGCCAGCAGTCAGGGTACAATATTTCAGCATTACCCCCTCAGCATCTGGTTTGTGTGTGCTACCCATTCCTTTTATTGGCTTAGCTTCCAGTGATTGCCCACGTTAAAGGGAAGGGACCACTCCTTAGCACATGTATTTCTGTTTCTGTATGCAAACAATATTCTCTTGCAGGAGTGCAGAGAAAGCACTGACGTAACAACTTTGCTGCCTTCCAAGCTAATTCTTCACAAGGCGAGATGGCCTTGTGCCTGCAAGCTCCACATGCAGCTCAGAGAGGCGGAAAATTCCTTCTCTGTCTTGTTTACGTGAACACTCTCAAAATGGAGTTTCAAAAATAGAAGCAGGGCAATTATGCACACATCTGTTAGCATTACCATTCAAGCATCTACCTTCTACGAATAGCACTCGTTACAACGCATGCGTTTTCTATGCATGCCATTACAATGCAAGTTGTTACAATGACGCGTTGTTACATCGCATGCCATTTACAGCGCAAGTCGTTACAACAACTTGCTGTAGGGGAGGCGCTGGAGTTTGGAAGAGTATAATTTACTATTCCAACTCCAGTGTGTGCAACAGTAGGGAAGGTTTCGGATTGAAAATCCAACAAATCCAACACCTTCTGCCCCCTACAGCAAGTCGTTGTAACGACTTGCGTTGTAATGGTATGCGATGTAACAACACGTCGGTGTAACGGCTTGCGTTGTAATGGCATGCGATGCATCGCATGCGTTGTAAACAATGTTTCCTACCTTCTACCATCATTTTATAGCTCCCAAACATAACATACACATACTCTAATAATGTGTTAGTGTAACCATGTTGTCAAATAATTAAGCCTCACTTGGATATAACATGCATATATGACCAGGCCTGCCACATGATATCCCACTTACTCCTCATTTACTATATGTATGCCATTTACCATGGCTGCACACCGCACTCTAAACCCTACTTATGCCTCTCTACTTTTGCTACATATTTACCCCTGTTATATGCAGAGGCGCAACTAGTACCAAATTTCGGGGGAAGATAATGAAAATTTTGGGGGGGGGGGCTAATTCTTCCAACAATAGGCAGAGTGGAGATGCAGGGGCTCTAAGAAGGGGTGAAAAAACAACAAAGCCTCGTTAGCAAGTAAATGGTCTTTTAAAGACCTGTGAAGTACTCGGGTGCGGCTGTGTGTGTGCCCAAGAAGCTGTCTCAGCCGGGCTGACCCACACGACGGGGGGAGGGCTGAAGGCTTTTCAGCCCAATGGGCGTTGCGCGCCTGCTCTCTTGTGAATAGGGAGCCAATGTAGAGCTCTGAGTGTAGGGGCTGACGGTGTCCCATATCTCAAAGATAATCATTGGCACTGGACTAAATAGGGCACCCATGGAAGTGTTTCGGCCCCTAGGAGGTTCGGACCCCCTGCGCTGCAGGGGCTGCCAGGGCCTGCCAGGGCCTACGTTACCCCCTTGGAATCCGTATATTCCACTAATAGGGACCAAAAAAGTGTAGCAATGGGGAATACGGAGTTTGCACATGGTGGCTTTGGCATTTTCAGGAATGTTTTGTTGGGTGTGCAGTCAACTGGTACGTTGACAAGGTGGTGCATGGACAAACTAGGAACAGTAAATAAGACACTTATTAGCAGTGGTGGCCGGCATGGCTCGTGGGTGGCTGGGCGGGTGCGGGTCGCGTGGGGGGGAGGCGCATGGTGGAAATAGAAAGAAAACAAATTAAAAGATAAACTTACCTTGCTGCTGGCTGGGTCCTGCGTTACTGCTCCTGCTCTCCTCGTGCACATCGAGGAACAGGAAGCAGGCCCCACTGACCAATCACAATGCTATTGCAGCATTGTGATTGGTTTTAAGCATCCTGGTTCGACGCACTACCAGTAAATGGGGGCCTGGGCATGTTCTCAATGCAGGTTGGAATGCAGCCTTCATGGAGAATGGGGAAAGTGCGCATGACTGGTTTGGGCGGCCTGAGAGGGCCGACCAAACAGTCATTGCACACTTAGGAGTGGGCAAACCACTCCTCCCCTGCACTGCTCCCAGAGCACAGCAGCCGCGAAGACTCACCCGCCTGCAAAGCAGCAGCAAACAGCATAAAATTATAACAACGCAAAGTTATTATCATTTTATGTTTCTGCTTCACACTGCTTAACAGCAGTGGGGCTACGCTCCTCCGCCATAGAGGGGGAACCGCCACTGACTACCGTGTTCACGAGCCGCAAAAGAACTCACAGATTGCAGCGAGTGTGGTGTGCCTGTATTCCGTGGCCCCATTTGGAAGAGAAAATGCAGCAGTGCTGCATTATTAAGCAGTATTATTCATAAACTGGATGTTGTACAGGCTGTTCGAGGTAGGAGGTCGGTGTAGTGTGTGAAAAGTTCGTCTTCGTGAACATGGTCAGCTCGCGCGCTGCTCCTCCCTCTCCAGCCATTGATGGGTGCCCGAGCGATGGAGAGGCCAACATAAGAGTCAAGGAGGGATGCGTGGTGCATTGTGGGATGCACACTAAGTCAGGATGATTGATACTTCTCCGCCCAGCCCTTTGTTTCAAACTTCCCTTCCTCGCTATCTCGTGCTCTAATTATTTCTGGCCTTTCACCCCTGGCATTTCACGAGCCCGCCTGGAAATGCCACTGCAACGCGTGCCCGGGGCAGACAGCTTCCGCTTCGATGCCAGCTCAAAGATGGGGCCTTCAGCCAGGCAAGAAATGGGGGCGTTCAGGAGTGGTGGTTTGCGAGGATATCGCGCTGAAGTAAAAATCGGTCTGCTCACGATCACACACGGTGTCAGTGCACTGAGTAGGATTTGTGCTTTCTTGAAATATGCATAACAGCTTCATCTCTATAACTCGGCAAGCATAGTTGGTCATGCCTGAATACACTGTTTAGGTGAGCTGTGCCCTCTCAGCTAGGTGGTAGAGTTATACTGGTTACTACTTAGATTAGTGGATTTCAGATAAAAGCCACGCTGCGTATTAAGCAGTAATTAACTGAAACTACGATACCGCTTCGGTGGGGTACCCAGTGTGGCATCGACCTAGTGCGGGGAAGGCACTAGCCCCCTGGCAGCTGTTTGAATCATGAAATACTCTACTAAGCAGGGTGCAGTGAGCCCCTCTGAGCCCGGTGCCATTGCACCTGCTGCACCAATGGAAACTACGCCCCTGTCGTGGTTCGGATTTACCAACGGCTAGAAAGAAAAGAAAAAGAATACGTATATATATCGATACATTCCAATCAATGTATCTTCGGAGGCTGCTGAAATCCAAACTGCCGTTTTCTTAAAATACGTATGCCCCAATACATAGTTTATCAAAGCTAGAGGCGTCATGGGCGCGTGACTGCACTGGGCCTTTCGACCTCTCAGGGCACGCGATGCCTGCCCCCTTCACACCCCAGCACATACCATTTCCATAAATATCACCCTCGCTGCCCTCACGCCTCTCAGATCCCAGACAACGGGACACTTGGTTGGCAGAGGAGCCCAGAGAAATCCGCTGCAGATAAGGGGGGGGGGGGGGGGTAATGTTATTTATCTCCCTCCCTGACCCTAATTACATCTTCACGTCCCCTGCTGACAGGAGGGTTGTGCGAGGATGTGTCGCGGGATGATCGCTGTAATTATACAGTTAAACATGGTGATTAAAAGAGGAACGGAAATCCATGGGCTCCATTTAACAGGGAGCGGGAAGAGGGCTGGCGGGGGCGTTTCCGCGTCACGCGACTGTCGTGGGCAACAGAGCCCCCACTTGGGAACATTCAATATTTAACCGCCAATGGGAGAGGAAAAGAGGGGCGGGCATCTCTGGTGCGTTTAATGTATTGCCCACCAATGGCGGACGATGCCCTAATTAATGTGGTTAGCACTAGCAGAATCATTCGTTTGTAGAACAGCGAGTGTTTCTCCTACCCAGTGTAATATTATTCACTTTACCGTCAGCATTGATGGAATTCGAATTCGTGGACTGCCGATAACACGAGCGATGGTATCTAGCTCACTGAGCCATCCGTGCTTAAAATCCTGGCACCTCAAAATCAACTTTCCTCTTATTGCCCTGCGCCCGTCATGAATGCGCGATTATATCCCATCACTGTTCCCACCCTATACACACAGACTAGCCAGACTCAAACATGTAGTGCTTAGAAGGCAACTGTTGCAAGGCGAAGGTGACAGGAGGAGACCTCTACCGGGCCAAGAGAGAGCCCCAGAACCAATGGTGGCCATCAACATTTTGAGCAGGTGCTGCACTGAGCCTGGGATAGCACAGCGCCAGGTCAGTGCACGCATTCAAAACCTTTCTGAGAGGTTGCCACCTGTCTAGGACATAGTTACTTTGGGGCATATTCACCATACTTTCGTGCAGCGCAACACAGCAAGCCACATTGCTGCGCTGCGCTGCGCTGCGTGAAAGGGAAGTGCCAGGAAAGTGCAATATTTAACATATATGGTGCATTCCTGTCCCAGTGGCGTAACAAAAGTTGAAGGGGCCCCCCTGCAAGGGGCACAGAGGGCCCCCCGCTCTGGGGTTTAATCCGGAGTTCTCGGGCGCGAGTACAGTGCTGAGGGGACCTCTTGCAGCTCGAGGGCCCTCCTGCACTGCGGGGGATGCAGGGGCCTGTGTTACGCCCCTGTCCTGTCCTTTCCATGCGTTGGCGCACTTTTAGCTGCTACCGCCAGCGCAGGCACTCTTGCACCATGGTTCAAAGGTGCCTGTGTTGTAAGCAGAATTGTTTTTTGTGCAGGAAGGGGCACCTTCCTGCACAAAAACAATTCTGAGAGGCATTTGCCTTACTATGTGTGCATCATACATAGAAAGAGGGAAAAACAAGGAGAAATAAAGACAGTTTTCTTCGTTACGCCTCCCCTGTGTAGACGCAGCATTTTAACTCATTCCTGGGCCTGCCACTAATGGTAAATCTGGGAATGCACCAAAATCCACGGGTGGATGCATAGGAACACCCACACTCCACCCATGGAACGCCTACCTGGGGCAGAGTAGAGCAAGGCAGCGATTTGCGTTGCCTTGAGTTACTCTAGATTTATCAAGCCATGCAGACACACGCAAGGTGGCCTTGTGTGGCTTCATACATCTCTCTTAGGTTTTGCGTCGCCCTTGCGCCTCCTTGCGTGGCATAAAGGCGAGGCAAAACCTTGATAAATCTGATCCTTAGGCTGAGGCTGGGCAGCCCCAAATAACATTGTCCTATCATTTAAGGGCTATTTCTTAATACTTTGAACAGCAAATAATCAACACAAACAGCAGGTGTCCAATTGACGGCAGTAGGAATTTCCGGACACTGACTTGGAATAGCCCCTAAACAAGAATGGTGGCAGGACGTGCATATTCACTGATTGGCAGCCCCTGCATTTGCCACCCAGCGGCAGAGTGTAAGAGTGGGGAAGGGGGTGCTAGCGATTTCCTCAACGGCCGCCCAACAGCGGTCGCCAATAAGAGTGGGGGGGAGGCCACCAGCCCCAAAACTCGTGCCGCCCGGGGTGGACCACCCCCACTTGCTACGCCACTGGTGCAATCAGTGCGCAACTGTGCACATTTTTTATATGGACCTGAAAAAGAAGATTAAAATATCCTCTGAAACCCCATGAAAACAAGCATTTGCAATGCAATAGGTCTCGCATTTATACAAGTTTGAGCTATTGGCATTGTAAATGACAATGCCTTTTATTTATGTTTTAAAAACCCACACATAAATAAAAGGCATTGCCATTTACAGTGCCAATAGCTCAAACTCTTAACAACTGCGAGACCTATTGCATTGCAAATGCTTGTTTTGTTTGTTTGTGTTTTTGCTTCGTTCGAGACTTTTGCCGGTAATGTTCTGCTTTGCAATTGTAGCTCTTTGATTCACTCAAAGTAAGAGACTGTTAAGCCACTTATGACTCGCCAACCAGCTGGCTGCTGATTCAAGAATAGAGCGTCCTAGCGAATACATCAATTTACACTCCTCTGGGATGGGCACACGTCCAGCGGGGAATGAGAAAACGGACCAGAAAATCAGGTCAGAGGAGACAAGTCCAGACAAAAACGGGCACACAAAAAGCAGAAAGCAATCTAATAATGAGTAACGCACTAAAGCATAAAATGAGCCAGAATGGCAGATATTGAGCGGGTGGAGAGCAACGATGACTTCACTTCGCTTGACTTTGGTGAAAGACATGCAGTGTCCTACAAATGCGTGCTGCACCCCAGCTACACACAGAGGAACTGCTACAACTCTATGATGTGTACAATGCTTTAAACCTTCAGAAAAAAGCCTCAATGTAATCCGACTTCCTAATCAGTTCTCAAAGAAAGAAAATCGGGCTAAAACAGGAATAAAACACAATGAGAAATCTCTGCGTATTAAAAAAAACAAGAAAAACAAGCCCGGCGGAGCGTGGCGCGCGCGCTTGGCGGGGGAGCGCATTCCAGGCGGGGGAGCGGACCCTTTGAAGTGCGATGCCAAACGGATTGCATGGCGGCACGATGCGCGTGATTGTGCGCGTGCTCGCCATGCAATCCGCTTTTGGGATCCGCTTTTCGTTCATAAGTGGCTGCTGCCTGTCGTTAGTGCCACTTTGGAACATTGGTAAGTGGAGACAATAATGTTCACTTTACACATCATCTGCTTTGAAATTCTGCTGTATGGTTAGCTACGGATGTGTTCTGCCCAGCATATGTTGGTGCATTTCTAAACTTACCTTGCACTTGACTATCTCTATGGCAGTACTGGTGAAGGAGAGGGCACCTCCAGATAGCTATAAAAAGAACAGAATAGGCAATCGAAAAAAGTAAAGTCCTTAGTCAGTAGAATCTCAACGCTCTACCTGTCTGATTAATAAGTGCTCTATGGGGTTATGTTTTTTTCTGAAGCACAACTACTGCTGCTGAGGTGACTGACTGGGGCTGACAAACAAACTAATCATACCAATACCACACAGATTGGAAATAAGCTACTGTATCGAGAAACGTGATATTGACAGTGCTGGGCAGCCAATCCCAAAACAAATAACAAAAGACCAGACAGCAGATCAAATCCCTTTAATTTGAGTGATGCGCAATAGTCATATTGGGTTAGGATTTTCCTTCGATGGTCATTACTTACCAGACTTAAACATAACAAAACATTACACCAGAGACAGACATTTGAACTAAAGGCAAAGAAAAAAAGCATTGAAAAAAACAATAGGTGTCACCTTTGGGACCTATTTTCTTTGAGAATCGTTTTTAGCCATGCTGTGCAACAATAGAGAAGCTGTACAGCACGACTCAACAAAAAACAGGGGCTATGAGGCATTTACCCACCTCCTTTTGCAGGCGATAGCAACACACATTCGCACACATACAAAATGATGTGTGTGCTTTTTTTAATTAATATTTAACGATCCGAATTTGAGCGGTAAATACAAATTTTTCTAAAAGTAACGCAAAAGCAATTACAATTTTTGGGGGGAGGCTTGGGTTTGAGGAAGCAACACGGAAAGTGCAGGTGGGGAAGGATACAATACGGAGGGCAGAAGCTACACGGAGGAGAGAGGGGTGCATGTAACATGAAAAGCGCAAATGGGGAAAGCAATGCGGAGGGAGGAAGCAACACGAGCGAGAGAGGAGTGTGAAGCACGGGAGGGAAAGAATCACATAGGCTGGAGAGGGGAATGTGGAGTTGTTGATGAGAAGTGCATGGGCAAGAGTAACAGAGTGCAGCAGCTGGGGTGATGAGCAGTACACAAAGGAGACAGTTAGAAAACACATTCCCTCTTGTAGAGTGCTTTACGAGTAGTGTGATAGTTATAAGACCCGCACAGTTTCCAACTGATACATTCCAGCATTTCAAACGAGTCGACACTTTTCAGGAGCAAAGGCCCGGAAAAAAGGAACAAGCAGGAAGGGGGTGGCAAATGGTGTTCACGGGCGCTTTGATGTCCTCAGTGGCCGCGCGGCTCACTGAGAACATCAAAGTGCCCGCGAAATGTAAGTGATCGCGATCGCGATCACACTTCAAAGCGGCCGTGTGGCAGGCGAAAGTGAAAGCAAACGAGTGCTTTCAGGCCTCCAAATGGTGCGCGCGCCCGGACGGGTCACATGCACTGTAGTTGGAGGCCTGCAAAGCCACTGTTTGCACTTCCAAAACGCGCTTACTATAAGTCTCGCCAGAGCCAGCGCTAAAGCGCTGGTCAGGCGAGACCTAAAAAGCAAGGAAGGAGAAAAAGTCAATTATTAGGACTGCAGAAGATAATAGTCGACGTGGTGATATCTCGTTCCCACAGCTTGCATTGTCACATTTAGGTGAAAGTTATCGCCTACATTCCCGTTTGTGGAATGTTCACAGTACAGGAGGACACTAATTAGCCCAGAGTGAACTTACAATAGGCTCCAATTAACACCCACAGTGCATTATGCACTGTGAGAGCCCCTGTCAGCAGAGTGTCCTACATAGCTCAGCAACAACGCACCGATTACCTTGGATGTCTGAGGATTTATATAGAACTAGATCCTTTGGCTATATGGTTGTGTAGCCATGCAATATCGCAAGGAAAACTAACAATACGTGATGTTTTCCACACATTTCTTTATTTCCAGGATTCTACACGTGACGTGACACACCATCATCTACATAGCTACAGAGTTCTGAATAAAATACAATCGTAGATCAAAGTGATCAGAATTGGAATGCAAGTCAGCTCCTGGTATTAAACTAAAGGCCAAAGAAGGGAGAAATTCTCCTATAATATGAAACTATCTCTAATGGGTGGATTGAATGAGGTGTTTTCCGGTGTTTACCGCATAACTATAAACCCCCTGAGCATTTACATATATTTCAAACAGGGTGCAAAGAATGATTCCTTTTTCGAAAAATGTATTGTTTTAAAGTTGTTTCCAATGCATGTTTACGTTTTGGTATTCGCCTAGCACCAGTTATTTCAAAGGGGCCCCAGGGATACAGAAGTCCTACCTTTGTTTCGAATCCTGAACTGTCTCCTAGTGGAACAAGTGACAAATATATAAATCACAATATTGTTTTCAAGGTTGCTTCTCATTGGAAAGGGTACTCCCCGAATCTTATTGGTGTGCCCTCAACTGTGAGCTCACGAGATGGGTACATCAGTGTGGCCAGAACGCGCAAAAAGGTTCACCTTCCATAACAAGGGTTGTGCCTTTATGTCTGTGCTCTCTGTATGCTTTACATCCACTTCTTCATTCTGAGCTGCAGAGAAGACAGCACAAGTACAGCAAGGCGCCAACCCGCCAATGGTAGGCTCTTTAACTTGCTTGAGCCACACAGGAAACAAGCATTGCCAAAGCCAATAGGTCTCGCCCTTGGGAACCTATTGGCTTTGCCAAGGGTTTATAGCCTTTTAGCATTCCTGATGCTGTGCGGCATGGCTACAGAATGAAAAATGTAAGCTTTTCATGCTGCTGACTGATGTTTTTAGAGTTCATCTGTGGTTTCCAAGAACAATGTTAAAACACCTTTCCCAGAAATAAAATGCCTGGAGGCAACAGTTCGATCATTATGCGGCCAAACTTTAATTACGGACAATTTGCAGGGTCTAAAAGAACCCTGCAACAGTTGGTGCATCTACAAGCCACACAGTCGTGGTGTTTCACATATTTGTGTTCTCCTGGAGTAATCATAACAAATAAGGATGGTATGAATGTGTATAAAGCTTATATGTTAATGGAAAATCATTTAATAAAAGTAAGACTTCCCCCGTTGAAGGCCGGTGGCAAAAGTGTGTTATGTGTATTGTGTAGCCTAGTCGTAATGTGCATGCATATGGATTAAAGTCACAAGTTTAAATGACAAGGCAGTATTGTTAAAAACGACCTGGATGCCTCCTCATAACATGTGATTGCGGTGATTGTGTCTGAAGACCACAATGTATTTTCATCACAGTTGCAACAGTAGAGATGAAGACCTTCCTCTCATACCTGCAACTGAAGAAATTGTTAGCTTTGAGAAAGGCGTTTGTGTACATAAAACAATATACACCACATACATTGCCAAATATTGTTGCGTCCCTGCTACTCCTGGACCACAGAGATAAACCTATTTTCAGGGATGCAGGCCACTTGTATTTCCTACCAGCATGACAGACATTTAGTACCACATTCTTCAAACAGGTGGCATAGGACTGGCTCTGGCAATTGCGACAATTGCGTCAACCAAGACTTTTTTCTTTGACAACCGAACAGTGCTGAATCTGAATGGGATGTGTATAGAAATGTACACACCACGACATTTACATCCCACGCCACCTACAGAGATGTAGAATACAGATAGGGGGCTGTGACGGTAACTAAAAGATGTCTCGGGGTACTCAACTAGTCGGGGTGGAAAGTCTACAGGAAGAATACTTGTTCAAAGACTAGTGCAACAACAGTATTTGCCCCTGCTACCTGTGAGGCAATGGTGGTGCTACTCCAAACAATAACAAACCACTGAATCATACAACAATATACTGGAGCACTCCAACTACTTGTTTAACCCCTTGGCTGCGGCAGGAATTCCGCCGCAGCGCTGGTGGGGGGTTTGGGGGCAGTGCGGTGGCGCTGTGCTCATGACGGAGCCACTCCGTCATGAGTCACGGTTGAGCTGTGCTCATGACGGAGTGGTTCCATCATGACTCCACCCACTGCACTAATCGCCCGCACAGGCGGGGAATTAGCGCCGCGTGGGCGGAGCGGCCGCCAACGGCCGCAGCATGACGGAACCACTCCGTCATGAGCACACGGCGCCCGTGGCTCATGACGGCGTGGCTCATGACGGCGTGGTTCCATCATGAGCACGGAACGGGTTAAAAAACACTGTTTGAGGACAAATAACCAGCAAAGTCACTCCATAAGACTACTTACAGAGATAGTCAAAGAACAAAGAAATGGAGGCAAGGTGTGCCAGGTAGAGTATGCAGGGCTGCTTGGGAAGGGTGCCACACACATCCGGCTAAAGGCTGAATGAAGGGAGTGTTCTGTCCACAAAGGCCAGCTCTGCATGAGCAGCACATGATGGATGACGGTGAATGAGTGTTACTATGCAATGGTTCTCGGGTCTACAATCGAGTGAATAGAGCTGCGGCCTTGCCTCTTATGGGATACTCCTGTGAATGAAGGCACTAATTAGATGTACTCAGGAAGTCATGGCCGCACTTGTGGCTCGTCTGGTGTGTGCACAGTGCTGAATGCTCTTAGACTTGCCCTTGAATTAACAGCATTAATGGTGTCACTCAAGTACTGCTCTGCCCTGCTCTCCGCAATATTGACGTCGTCTATATAATTTCTCGGAAGTGAATGAATAGTAGTATTACTATGACTACTCACACTTAAAAGAACAATCCTATGCCAATGACTAAACCATGAATGAAGGAGGCCATGGGAAGAGGCACAGCAAAGCCTGTAAGTGTCAAACAGTGTACAACAATGAATGGTGCTCAGCAGAGTTCCCCCATAAAATAATAAAGCGAGTATGGGGTGGGAAGCGGAAAGCAACGGGGGACTGAAGTGTATAAAAGGGGTGCTCATCTTTGCACGTAGTCTCGCATATTAGAGGCGCTGGTACAACTTGGACACTGCCAGCTGACCACAGCTACTAAATAATCCCCCCAAATAATGTGTGGTCCTGGATGTGGAAGCAGCATTTCAGGGGGTGCAATGTGCAGTAATGAAGTGCAGCAGGCTGGAAAGAGCATGGGCATGAACACTAGTACCGCTGCGCCATTCTGCTGTCCATGTCCACCCTCCAATAACAGTCTGTTTTTTCCCAGGAAGCCCTCCATTTCATAGCAGCAGGCAATCATCACAATGACTGTCCCTTAGCAGCAGGCCATTGCAAAATTGAAAGCGATCCAGCTTTCATAGCAGTATGCATTACAAAATGGGATGTTTAAAGCAGATGCGCAGTGTGAGCTGTGTCCTGTGGCATAAACGACACTGTCACTGAGCTGAGAGACACCACACAGAGGGCAGCAGCAGCTGGTACTCGCTCCTGGAGATACTATATCGTAGGCACATTTTGGACTGGCCTGTTGGTGCAGGAACCGCCGCCTGTGACTGGGATGATGTGGCTGCAAACCCTGTGCAGAGATGATCCATTAACAGAATCAACACATGTGGGGGAGCAGGGGGGGTCGGGAAACAACGGGCTGCTGAAACAACACAGAGGGGTAAGATGGGGGCCACAGCGGGATTTAAGCAAACGGATAAGAGAGGGGAGGTTCACTTTCCTCCTCTTCTCTACCATCTGTCACATGAGCATTGTGATATCTGCTCAGTCATGATGAAGTTTGAGCCTGTTCACATGTATCACCCTATGAGGGGGGGGGGGGGGGTCCCAAATCCACCAGGTATGTGACTCCACCCTTCTTTTCCAAGATAGGGTAAGGCCCAGTCCATTTGTCCTGGAGGGCTCTGGGTATTACAGGCTCTAACACCCAGATCATATGTCCAGGCTCGTACTCAACCATAGAAGACTTCTGGTTATACCAGTGCTTAACAAGTTCCTGGCTGGCCTCCAAGTTTCTGTTTGCTTTCTTCATGTACTCAGCCATTGAGTGAAAGCCTAGTACATAGTCCAGTATGTCTTGTTTGGGTTCTTTGGAGAGGTCTCTCCCAACCGTCTCTCATCAAACTTAAAGGACCTCTTACAGGGTGTCCAAAGATTGGCTCAAATATGATGAAACCTACTACTTTCTTAGGGACCTCCCTGAATGCAAACAGCAGGCACGGCAGGAGAATATGCCATCTCCTTTTGTGTTTCTCAGGTAAACCCATGATCATGCCTTTCATGGTCTTGATAGATCTTTCTACAAGACCGTTTCCTACGGGATGCTGGGGGAACTGAACATATAAACCACTCCACACTCATCCTACATTGCGTTCAGATATGCAGACAAGAAATTGGTGCCTCTAAGTGATATGACCTCCTCAGGGAACTCCACTCTGGTACAAATACCAAATAAGGCTCTAGCCACTGCAAGGGCAGGTACTGTTCGAAGGGGGGTTGCTTCTGGGTATCTGGTGGCATGGTACTTGCACCAAGGTAAACCTATTGCCAGAGACAGTAGGGGGGGCTTTAGGGGACCAACAAGGTCAATCCCCACCCACTCAAAGGCAGTGGTATATGGGGAGCCTTTGGCTTGCTACCTGCCCTACCACTGGTGAGCCTTGTAACACAGGTGCTACAAAACTGCTTTACCTTTTTTGACATCCAAGGCCAGTAGAAATCATTTACCAGGCTGTACCAGGTCTTGATTTGCCCCAGATGTACAGAAAGGGGATGTCATGAGCTATGTTAATGATAAATTATGTGTACTTTTGGGGCACCATCGCTCTCATAGTCACCCTTGGTTTGGGGTCCCTTGGCTCACTGTACAGGATTTCCTCCTCATAGTACATCTTATGGGTATTAATGACATCACCTTCCTCCTGCTTAGCAGCTTACTGTCTCAGGCCCTCAAGAGTGGGACAAGTCTTCTGCCCCAGGCTCAAGTCCTTTCTGGAGGGACCGCCTGCTCTTGGGAGTTCTGCCAGGTCGGGCAAATCTCTCAAGAAAGCCGCCTCCTACTCAGACAGCAGCCCCCCAAAGGGTTAGGCTCCTTCTGGTCCTGTGGACATTTGGAAGAGGCCCTACTGGATTTCCTACCAGCCCTCTTGGTACTAGGGCTTAGGTCAATTTTTTCAGGTGGGCCATTCTATGGGAGGGTGGTCTCAAGGGATGGGGGGGGGGGGGGGGGGGGTTAGGCTCTGGCCAAAAGAAGTATTAAGCTAATAATGGGCCATCACTAACATCCATTGTCAATTATATGCTGGCTGGGAGAAGGTGTCAAAAAGGAAGGGACTACAAATATTCTTCCAACACCCGCACCACCATTTCTAATAATCACACTGTGGATACTTTTACACGTCAATAAGACCCGCCTGACCAGAACAGTATGTTTGGCAATCATGTATTTGATTGCATTTTTCAAATGGTACAGAACTTAACTTCAATGTTTAAGTAAGTATAGACATTAAACACTGCCAGTTTATTAGAATAATTGTGAAACAACGGGGGTAGGGTCCAAGTACTTGTTTTTCTAGGGGGGGCACTCGGCATTAAAAAGGTTGAAGACCACTCCCTTAAGGCCTTTTGTGCTAAAGTAAAGACATGCCCACTCAGGGAGCCCCGGCATTGCTGCATGAGTCCTTCTCTCCACCTCTACCCAGGGAGAAATTTTCAAGGTAGTTGCACAGCAGACACTCAACTGGGAAGGCATGGAACATAGCTACTTTCTTAGGGCGAGTAACCCCATCCCCCACTGATAGTTTACCACTATAGGATGCAATGGGATGTGTGTTTGCTACATTGTCAGAGTTGACTATCTGATGCACCTCATAAGGGATGATCTGACCTGGGGAAACCAGCTTAGCCGTGACCATGGTACTGCTGGCACCTGTATCCCTCAAGGCCTGCACTTCAGTCCCTTTGATTCTTGCCCAGTGTCTGTACTTTACCATAATGGTAGGTCAGTGAGCCAAGGGTTCAATTTACGCCGCACCCATGGAGACTAATGTGGCTTCAGCGTAACCCCTGCAATCCCCAGGGACAACTTCCACCCCAATCCCTATACTTATAGTAACCTTTGGATTGTCCCCAGTGGGCGACTTCTTGGTGCATAAAGAATCACTCCCCTTGTGCCCTGGCTGTTTACAGTCATAGCAAACCCCAGCCTTCGTTAGGACAAAGTTCTTTGCCAGGTACCCTCTCCCCTTTGACTGGGATGTGGCTCTGGGCCCTCCACTTTGGCATCTTTGCGGGCCTCTTTGAGCTTTTCTGACTTTTTTTTTTAACTTGACCCAACTAGCTAATAAGCTACTAGGTCCCCTCCCCTCTGGTGACAACATTACTGCACTATGTGGCACCTAACAATCCCAGAGTGAACTATCCTGCACACTCCCAAGATGGCAGCACCCTTCCTTGGCTGCTAGGAGCTTGGTAGCCTCAGTCTAGAGGTGAGGCTACCTGTGGGTTACATGCCCACGGGAAACCGGGTTTGGACACTGACTGGTCTTCCCTCTCTGGCCCTGTCTTCAGCCTGTGTACCTAAACAAAGGGCAGCCCCCGAGTGGTTATCACCATTTGCCTAACAAAGGAGGATTCCCGTTTGAAACTCGCCTTTTGGGGGAACACCTGAAGTGACTTCCTGCAAAGGTGAAGTAACACCTCTCCTTGGAGCAGACTACTATTGGTTTCAAGCCTGGGAGCCATTCACATGACCCCTGGGTGGGCAAAATGCTGTCTGTGGGCCAGTGCCCATGTGAGGTTACTGAACCAGCTGTGTCACAGAGTGGCAACTTTCTAAACGTTGCATTACTTTAATAGTGACATTAAATTTGACCTGGGCATCAGGTCAGATTTACGGCCACAATTAATCTGATACTTTACAATACCCAGTTAGGTAGTTCCATTCAGAAGTTAGCCAGTTTGGGTTACCAGATTGTAACTCTCGATTAGCCAATGAGGCTACTAACTTTTCCACAGCAAAACGACAATTTGAGGAGGTTTGCTGCAAAGATATATATAAACATACATGCCCCACGTAATAATATACAGCTCCCTGCCTGGGGGTTCTCTAGGTTTTTCTTAGGGGAGACCTACATATATTTTTAGGGGAAGTGGTGACTTTGCCATAGGTTTGGATGGCAAAGTTGAACTGGTAGCGTGACAGCCTTCCATTCTGCAGTGGCAGGCTGGGAGCAATTTTGTGCTTTTCACACACAGGGTAGCACAATCAGTGCTGCAATCCTAGGTAGACACTCTGCCTTACATGCTCTTGGTACATGTACTAGGAACTTATAAGTAAGTCAGTACTTGCCAATTTGGGATAGCCAATTCAACATACACTTTGGAAGGGGTTAAAAGACTGGCACTGAGGTCTGGTGAGCAGGCCTCAGTGCACTCTCAGAGTCCATAAACCAGCAGCATCAGTTCAAAAATGTGCGATTGAACATTAAAAAAGATGCATTTCATTACAAGACATAAATCACTATTAGAGGTAGAGGGTAAGTGGGATAGGATGGAGGTTTTAATTTCGCCAGTGGAGTTGGCGGAATTTTAGTAATTCTGCAATGCTCTTGTAATGCGAAATTACTTGATAAATTAAATTCCACCGCTCTGTTGCCAGAATTATTGTATGCAGTGGTTTCTAAAATTTAGAAACCATGGCATACTTCTTGGATCCCTTGAATAGTCTGCAGTTTAAATCACTGTAGACTATTGTAAGGGTGCTGAGTGGTTTTTAAAGTTTTAGAAGCCACTGCATACATCTCTGTGCCTTTGAATACTCTGCAGCAATCAACTTTTAATCACTGCAGAGTATTGTAAAGGCACCAAGAGATATATGCAGTGCTTTCTAGACTTTAGAAACCACAGCTTATCCCACTCACCTGCGCCCTTCTTACTCTGCAGTAACTAAACGTTTTAATCACTGCAGAGTTTGTAAGGAGTGGACGCCGAGTGCTATGCAGTGGTTTCTAAATTCACTACATACCACTCAGTATATTTGGCTGCAGTATTTTCATACCACAAAATGCAGCCTTGCATCCTTTTTTGGATGCAAGGGTGCTTTTAGCGATATGAACAGCCATGGCCGGTAGTAGGAATAACTGCAGGGCGGTGATGTTGAGAGGGGGAGGTGCAGGGTGGGGGGTAGTAAACTATGGATTACGGAGGTTTACAGATAAGCTAACATATAAATTAATTAAACGAATTTCGTTGCATACACTGCATCGCATTTGGGGATGCAGTGCACCCAACGAAATTCGTTTTATTAATTTATATGTTAATTTACCTGTAAATCTCCGTAATCCATAGTTTACTACCCCCCCACCCTGCCCCTCCCCACGTCACCGCCCTGCAGTTACTCCTACTACCGACCGCGGCTGGATATGAAAATAGCACTAAAAGCCGACTTCGCCCCGCAGTAGAATTCCACGGAATATCGCTGAATTTTAATGTAATTCCGCATGACTCTGCGGAATGAACCTCTGCCAATTTCACCCACCCCTAATAGTAACATCTTTTCAAGAACATTGCTGTCTGTACTAAAGACCTGGACTCAAGAAAGTCAACTCATCACAGTCTCAGAAACATGTTTCAAAAAGGATGATTAATTGTATGGTGTTGGCCATAGTGATACAATAAAGTAAATATGGTATAGTAAAACTTAATTTAGATTGAGTTGATGACAGAGCTTTTTGATTGGTAGCCGCAATGGAAAATGATATATTTCTCAAGGGTGATATGGGATTGTGAAAACAGCTCCAATTAACAGAATGTGAGTTAAAATCAAAGTCAAAAAATGGGCAAAGCTTATTTTTGAAAATGACGGAAAGTAGATTAACCAAACTGGCCCTCTACATAGCCAAAAATGAGGTGAAAAGTAATTTAAAGAAAACAAATTGTTTACAGGAAAAGTTCAAAACTGGCAGATATATGGTATTGAAATAATGAGAAGACAGTATCCCAGTAGTTACCTGGAAATCTAATGGACACACTTCTTCCTTGTCGGAGTCACTTACTGAATCTAAAGTCAAGGTGCACCTTGGTGTCAGCAGGCCTTGAGAGGCTTAGGGCCTGATGTCTCAAAGGATTTGACCTATTCTGTGTCTATGGGGAAATGTGTTGATACATAAGGGCTGTAATCGACTCTCCGGGGGACATGCTATTGAAGAAACTCTTGTTACTTATAAAATGAAGTGCTAGCCAATATTAATGTTTGAGACTCTTGTTTATTTGGTGAACAACAAACAGCCGGCTACCTTAGCTTCGCAATTAAGTCGATCGCTCCTTTTATTATGGCAACCGACTCCTCATGCTCGACTCTGAATGGATTTGAGCCTAATGGTCTTATTACCTTATTAGACAGGTAATTTTGTCTTTATGTTTTTGAGTGTTTGAATGTGGACCAAGGTTCTCCTAAAAAACACTCAGATTCTTTGTTAGAGGAGACTTTGTAAAGGGAACACACGGATGTTCCTTTTAGTAATAAAAGTACTTGTTTATCAAGGCAGAATGTTAGTGATTGGAAAGATTATTTAGCTGGACGCATTTCTGAATTTAAATCCTCATTCGAAATGCTTCCAGGCGATGCTCATTTGCAAATGATTGCAGTTCCTAAACAAATAACTAAACATATGCTACTAGTTGAGAAACATATATTGATTTGTGTTTGGCAGTAAACTGAAATGTACTATTTTAAGGTCTGGGATGTTTTACATTCCGATTTTGCAGTCTGATGGTTTGTGACAGCA
The DNA here is from genome assembly GCF_964204655.1 of Triturus cristatus. Lineage (NCBI taxonomy): Eukaryota > Metazoa > Chordata > Amphibia > Caudata > Salamandridae > Triturus > Triturus cristatus. The sequence goes on from NC_140584.1 coordinate 48,670,711, forward strand.
CGTGGACAGTAATACCAAAATGTGTTGATTATATGGAGAATGCATTTAGGGCCAAATGTACTAACCCTAGGAATACCGATTTCCTAATTGCAAATATTTCAGAATCACTGAATGTATGAATTTCTATTCCAAGATAGGGATTCCTAGTAGGTTGAAAATTGTATTAATGAGGTACATCGCAATTGCAACCCGTTAGGAATCACAGCCATCACAGGGATGGTGGCCTGCTAAGAACAGCAGACCACCCTTTCTGATTTGCTTTGTAATACGGGATGCATTCAAAAAGAAAAAAAGAAACTTTGAAGTTTCAGTTTTTTTAAGAGTATACAGTATGGGTACCACTGCTCGCTCTTAGAAGATATTTTACAACTTTATCAAAGGGGACCCCTTTACGTTTGCGAATGGGTTACAACTACTTTTAAAATGGTGAGAAAGTATTACTGTTTTGCGACAGGAATTCGGTCTCAAATCAGTAATACATAAAGTGGCGGCTCCTCAGCTAAGGTGGAGGAGCATCGCCCCACTGCCTTGATGCAGCAAAAGAAATGAAAAAATAAAATGATAATAACTTAAGTTATTATCATTTTATCTTGTTCTCCTGCTGCGGCAGCTTGCGTGAGGGGACAGGGCAAGGCTGAAGAGCAGGAGAGGAGGGTACAACCCTCCTAAGTGCGCAGTGACTGTTTGGTCGGCCCTCTCGGGCCGCCCAAAACAGTTATGCACACTTTCTGTGTTCTCCATGCAGGCTACATAACAGCCCGTGTGGAGAACATGCCCACCGCCCCAGCCCCTGACTGTGCCCTGTGTCACGACGCTCAGACCAATCACAATGGGAGCGTGGGAGCCCTGTCTCTTCCTGTTTCTCCCAAGAAGGAAGAGGAGGCAGGAGAGGCGTTGGCAGCCAGCCAGCCAGTCGGCCGGGAGGTTAGTGATTTTTTTTTTCTTTTTTACTCGATCCTCCGCCCTTTACCCCCACCCGCCCCACTGTAAGTGAGAGGTAGCACCTGCGACTGACTACATACCATATTGATTCCACATTTAAAAGGGACGCTTATAATTTACTGAATCTCATTTTGCATTTTGTACATTTGAAAAAGCATTTTTCGGTCACAAGTGGCCCGATCCTGCAAATCCAGAGATTTGCGACCAGAGAAATGCTTTGTACATCTGGCAGTTTGTTACTGAGAACTATCAAGGGAATGTAATTAGGCTAAAAATTCAAGAGAACATGGTTGTGACTAATACTTGTATAGTTTCGGTGTCAATTGGGGTCTATGCTTTAGTTTTGCCTTTGTCTTTTTTTATAATTATTTTAAATTAATTTATTAATGTATTAATTGATGTTAACTGGCTATTATATTATCTACTACACACTTGGAAGAATTACGCTTGATCTCAGTTTAATAGATCAGTTAATGCTCTAAGATGTGTCTTATTTCCTGTTTTTTTTTTTTTAAAATATTCATTTTGTTATTTATATGCTAAACAATACACTTACTACTACTCTACTTGGAAGATGGACCCTATGCTGTCATGCAGAAGAAAATCACTTGTATTTTTAAAAAATTTAAATCCACTCTGCAACTACATTCATGTGTGTTAAAATGCCACACTAGCATATAGTTGTTGCAAAAAAATGTGCCGCATTACTTGCTTAAACCATGCAATATGCCGTATAGCTTGCCATTCGGCGTGCATAATTTGGATCTGCATTATTAGGCAACACCTGAAAATGTTAAAACCCATGTAAATTAGTCCACCAGAAAAAAGATGAAAATTACATATTTTTATTTCAGATAATAACAACAAAATATTAACAAAGTAAACATTTTGTCTGTTATTATTCAAACTATAATAGTTGAGGTTTTGTTGTGATTTAAGTCGATATTATTTTCGATTATTTTCATGGATGTACTACGCTGAAAAATAAACCAGGAGGTTGGTTGGGACGCGTTATGAAGCACAATGGATACCTTCATCTTTGAAGGGTAATACTAAAAGAGACAGAGGTTCACATGAAGTCATGAAGTGAGACAAGAGTGAATTTAGAAGAGACAAACACATTTACAAGTAGAACAGAGGGCTGTGACGGAAAGGGGAAAGGAGGTTGGCCGTAGACGGCTGGTATACTGCAGGTTAGGGGAGATATCCGGAGAACATTTTCTGCTAGATAGTGTAGTTTTTCTGAGTGAATGGTAATGAAGGTGTTGGGCAGCCTTTTGAACTTGATGCATGCCAGGAGATGTGTCATACCTGTGTGGGCATTGATCAGTAAGGAGGCTGCATTTAGGAGTGGGCGGTGGGGATAGAGACCTGCAGACCCTTGCCAAGGTCAGTGTGTGTGTGGCTAAGCCTGTGACGAGGTATCTGTGGCTGGTGAGCAGCAGTTTTATCCTTCAAAGGAGTATACACAGGGCTTTAAGTGGGCCGGGTCTCACCGGGTCTGAGCTCCGGCAGTTTTTTAAGGAGGCCTCGAAACGGGTCTCTATCGGGCTCTGTTTTGAGCCCTGGCACAGCCGTTCCGTTTTTTCCCGGACTGCAGTGACAGCAGGTACATCGATGTGCGCTGCTCACACTGCTCACTTCTCACTAGTGGAGAAGTTAAGGCATGACGCCATGCCAGGTGAGCGTTGTAGGGGAAGGGAAATCCTTTAAAGAGAGTCATTTCTCTCTGGATTGCCCTTCTCTTTTGGAAGTTCAAGAGCAGCAACATTGTCGTGGTGTCACCAGGGCGTTAAGAGGAAGCTTTCTCAATATTCTATATAAAAAGCCATAGTTGCTGCTTATTTATCTTATGCAACTAACAACCATTGAGAAAGCCAATAGTCCTGACTTGTTTAGGTATGCTGTTACTTGTTGTATCATTATGTGGATGCAATGACAGAAACAGCAAAATACAAGTCAGGCGGCACACTATGCTAAACACAGATTTTTTGATTGCCTGTTTTTAAGCCACGCCCTTAATGGCATTGGTCACACCCCTTTGAGAGGCCCCTCCCCCCAGTTTTTTCATCCCACTTAAAGCCCTGAGTATACGTTACGACCACCTTTTCTGGACTATCTTCTTAATGTGTGCTTATGGTTCAAGGCAGCGTTTGGTGTAAAGTCCCAGGGACACAGCACTGTATGAGGAGCAAAGGCAGACATGTACATTGTTAAATCAGTCTTTAATTCGGACTGCGGACTTCCCCGCGCTCCAAATATCTGCACTATATTTCGGCAAGTCAGGCAAACACACTTTTTTGCATGCTGCAATTTCAGGTAACATTGGCTACCTGCGGCTATCCAGTTCTTGGCTCAGAAATACATGCATCAAGTTAGGGGGGGGGGGGGGGGGGAGTATTGGACAGGGATGGCTCTTTTCATTGTTTAATTCAAAAAATAAGGGAGGGCGCCCCTGCCAGCGCTGCCAATGAGTGTACCAACCATCACATTCCTACAAGTGTAACTGTTAAAGCTATTCCAGGGCGCCGAAAGCTATAATAATGGTGTGGGTGGCAGGTATTATTCATTTTTACTGCATATTGAATTATTAAACACTGTTGCTGTGCTCATCTCAAAATTAGACTGACAGCGCCACCATGTGATGGGCTGTCATTAGCGCCTCTGTTGAGAATTAAGTAGGGTGCCAAGCACCGAAAACCACTGGCTCAAATTAAGCACTGGTCTAAAGTGTGGTAAGGCCTTTTAGTTCCAAACAATAGTGAGGTGAAATTACAGCTTAAAGTAAAAAAAATGCCCATATTGGTGAGGCGGAGCGCTCCAAGAGGAAAAATAGGTTTTTGCTTTCTGGTGCAATCTCTATGCGGTAAAAACAACATGGCAACGGGCTTATGGTCGGGGTGGAGAACATATGACAAGGTTATGCACAATACCACTTCATTCTGAAAACTAGACACGAGAAGTCGCAGTTTCATTTTTGGGGGAAACCGTTTCTCTAGAGCTGTTTTCAGGTCCAAATATGTGAAAATTGTAGTTTTTATCATGCAGCGTTTGGACTCGCTCCGCAGCTGACAAGACAGTGCGTCTATTGCATCCATCAACATAGCTTCAAATCATCCTAAAATATAAACTTTCAAGGTAATCTCTGCTTTCATTCATAGCAAATCACAAAGGCATCGCCTCCCCAGGGAAGGAGCGCGCGGCAGTCGCCAGATGAAACTAACTTTATAAGTTTGCGCCTCTTCTTTCCTCTCTTTCTGCTGCCACAAAATCTTATTGTTCCTGTGACCTATTTCTTTTTATATTTCTGCCAAAATACCAGCATTAATCTTTCCCGCACCCTGAAGGCAAACACTGGTAATTGGATTTATCTGCGCAGGAAATGTGTTAGATTTAAGAAGGAATAAAAAGAGACTGAGGGGTGGGGGGTGTTAGTTGCGTTCTGGCAGTCTGAGAGAATTTATGAAGCTGGAGTGCTCCGACGACACGTCGTTCATCTCGTCTGGCTCCCCTTGTCCCGGTCAGAGGGCGGGGAGCGTGCAGCGTGCTCTGCAGTCACATTCAGGGTGTTGTGTGGCTGTGATCTGTAGGCTGAGCCGGGCACGCGCCGCTCTTCCGTGCAACCAAGTGCTTTAATCCTGGCAGTGACAGCAGGTCAGTGCTTTGAGTGGAATGGAAACGGGTGGGGGGTCTCTTAAAGGGGCATGGGCAAAGAAGCATAACAAATAACCCTTTCCAAGAGGGGCGGCCTACGTATTATTATGTGATCAAACACGTGATCAAAATTCATGTGCTTCATGCATTGTGCCACTCTCACTTATTTTGGTGCTTCTCTATGAGTTTTCTGTTACTGAATCTTGTGCTTAATTTTAGCCGGTGGTTTCCGGTACTCGGCCCGGCACTTAATCGTCAACACTGGTGCTTGTCACAGTCTGCCAGAAGGTGCGCTGTCTGGCTCATTCCGAGCTGACTACTACAACGGTTAATTATTTACTCAATATGCATAAAAAAATACTATTACCTGCTACCCAAGCCATTCTTATAGGGTTGGGGGCCTGAAATAGTCCGAATTGACACACTTGTAGGAGTGTGATGGTTAGTAGCTGTGATGTTACTATAGTTGGCAGCATAGCAGGGGCATTATGTCGTGAAGAGAGCCCTGGCTCTTATTTTTTTTTTACAAATTAAGCACTGACAATCCAGACAAACTCGCCACACAACAACAAACACATGCATAACATAAGCCAGCCATTGTCTGTTGCTTAGCTTGATAGTGTTGTGACTAATCAGAATTGCCAATATTTCAGTTCCGAAAATATGAAACTATCGCGTTGCCAGGGGGCGGGGGAGATGGTGGTTGGGATAGCTGCAGGCAGCAAAAACAGACACCGCCCTCTCAGTCTGGGAACATGATGTTGGTCCTGTTTATATTTTACATTTTACTTACTCTTGCATTCCTTAAGAGTATTTGCCTTTTCCAAGATGGTGTGTTTCTCTCATCGTTTCATGTTTATTTATTACACTTGCCTAATCTAATGTCTAATGTGAAAAAGTCACTCATATGCAGCTGCACGAGTTCAGGTTGTGGCAGAGCTACGAGGAGAGCTCTGGAGTTCAGGCTGAACCAAATGCAAACTTCTCACATGTGACTATCTGTGGATCATAAAGGAGTTCAAATGCATGCCCATCCAAACTTTGGCCTCTCTGCAGAGTGCACAGGGCAATAGTCAGCAGCGCCAAATTTAATCGTGTGAAGTATGTGAAAGTGTGTGAAGGAAGTACAAAGCTGTCAACATATTTACTGTGTGAAAGTTAAAGAAAATGCAATGCACGTAGGTGAGTGTGTGCAATGAGTGTGTATGGTGGGATTGGTGAAGTGAGGGAGATGCAAGGAAGTACGTACAGGAGAACAAGAACAGAGGGTACTGAAGAGGAAATCGATGAGGTGTGAGATAGGCAGATTGAGAGTTTTAGAAAGACATGAGGAGAAAAAGAGCGTAAATGTTTAGCAACAAGACTGCAGAAGAAAATGGTGGTAATAAGAGAATGTAAGGGACACACATTCCGAAGAATTCTGTGAATTAAATATTACTAAGATCTGTGGAGGGAAGGGTCTTCTAAGTGACTTAGTCACTCCTGTTTTCCCCTTCACACCACTTTTTTCTGCAGTCTCCTACTCTGTTAGAAGCTTGCGTTATTTATCTGCCAACATTCCTGAAATCCTTCATCTACATATCTCACAAGCCATCTCCTTCCTCTTCATCACTGTTTTTACTGTCTTTTTGCATGTACTTCCTTACATCACCTCCCCTTCTCCAGAGCCTCTCTCACACATGCCCACTCTCAGCTTTTTTGTTTATTTTGGTGTTATCAAAATTACTTCAACTGTGTTTACCCTTTTCACACACTTTTATGTAAAATGGTAATTTTACGTAAAAGTGACCATAGCTCTGTGAGCTCTCGCAGAAAATGTATGCAGTCCATTCTGTAATTTGGATAAACCAGGGCCAAAATATGTAACAGTGCAGTCAGAAACTTGGTTACTTATGAACTTGGGAGGGGAGTATATCTAGCAATGTAATCAAAACAATCTGGTTAAGCTAAAATACAGTTCCTAGAAAATCTCTTATCAAACCCTGGCAGCTGTTACAAAAGCAGCAGGCACTTCACCAGAGAAATGCATGTTAAGTTCAAGCAGTACCAACACTTTTAAAGCCAAGGATACAAGACAATAAAACCAGCCTAGAAACATCCAGAAAACATAGTAGGCAAAACAACTACAAAATGATCAAAGTAGAGCAACTGGAGATACTTAAAAATAAAAAAGTGCATAAAAAAAGTGAAGGACCAATGTAAAATAACAGATCGGGGTTGAATGAAACCGAGGCCATTCGTTTTGGACCCAAAAGGTCAAAGAGCGGCAATGCTGGATTTTGAAACTGACTAGGTTGCCTCTCTGCTTGGATTGATTTGACCTGGTCCAAGGTTCAGCAGTCAGACTTTTTTTTATTTCCCACACTCCTATGGGGCAAGATTGGAAGCTAGACATGCAGTCCTAAAGATGCACACCTATATATTGATAAGCCAATACTAGAAGCCATGCAGGGCTAGAACTGAAAGTTTACATACTGATAAGCCTCTACGAAGAAGGTTTGCAGATATTATACTGAAAAGGATATACATAGATAGAACTGCACATATATTCATTAATAAACCAATATCAGGGAGCTTTAAGTTTTTCACATTGAAGACCATACCACAATATGCCACAACACAGAGGCATACTAACCTAGATTGAAAGGTTGTTAATTAATAAGTGGAATTAGTGGTGTGTGAAATTTGCATGATTTGCTTTTGCATAATTACGTGAAATTAGCTCAAAATTATTCGAAATTACGTGTAATTACGTGAAATGTAAATCAGTAATTTTGCACTATATTTATGCATGAATTTTATCCTCACATCAATTTTTGGAACGAGGATGCAGTTGAACAAGAGCACCGCAGACAACAGCAGCTAGTGTGCTCCTGTTCCTGTGCATTCTCAATACATTTTTGGTGCCAATTACCACTAATTGCACCAATGGCAGTAAAGTTTTGCAGTTAATGGCACATTATCAGGCGAAGAGGCGTTATCTTGAAAATTCTGCATAACAAGAGTAATGCAAAATTCCCGGAACAATGAGAATTATGCCAACATAATTTACATTTTGCTGTAGCCTAAAGCCTATGGCTGGCAACAAGCAGGCCGGGCAGGGAAAAGTGTCGCTATCCTCTGATGATTCTGAGACATTCAGTCAGGGCAACTTTCTTCTGGCATTTCCTAGCCCTACCGTTCCAGGCAGCTCTTAGAGTGAAGCTTTATGTACTCATGCCAATCCCCATGGCCATCGTGATTCTGAGGTAAATCTAACTCTGCATCTCTGCGCCAGTTCTTGCAGTGACAGGTCGGCAACAAACCTCAGTATCGGTGTGACAGTTGTTGTCCAGAGAGAAGTTAGCCTGAAAGTTGAAAGGCTATGACCCCTATAGCAGGGCCGGACTGGCTGTAGCGGGCACCGGGCAATCCCCTGGTGCGCCGCACGGGTGGGGCCCGGTTTTGGGCCCCTGGGGGCCGTTTGTGTTACAGGGCCGAAAACTGGCCCTGGCAAAGAGCTCGGCCGCCCCCCCCCCCAAACCTCGGGAGGTGGGGAGGGGGGGCCGAGCACTTTGCCAGGGCCGGTGTTGGTTCCCAGTCCGGCCCTGCCCTATAGGAATATTTACCCTGGGCCCAGTTAGTCTAAAAGGCCAAAGTCTTGGCTGTTACCAGGGGCCCACCTAGCAGACGAGGTGAAATGTTAAGTGTTCCTGTCGCCAGGGCTCACTTAACGTGAGAGATAAAATGCTCTGCCCCCCAGGCAATGCTTAGCATTCCTGTGCTAACTCTAGAAATTAATCAAATTACAGAAGCAAAAGATTTAGAATCCCTGATGTGTCCCCAGATGTAAGAAAGACTTAGCATGTGTGTAATGATAGATGCTTCCACATGGAGGCGTGTAATCCATAGGATCTCTGAATTAACCATCTTGTACTTCCAAATGAGAGGTGAAAGGCTTGCATCCCTTTTTAATACTATAAATCCTTCCAACTGGAGAGGTGAAAGGCTTAGCATCCCTGTGATACCCCATTAAATTCTTCCAAATGCAGGCTTAGCATCTCAGTGTTAACCATATAAATTGGTTTTGAAAGGCTTAGCATTCCTGTGTTACATATATAAATCCTACCTACAAGAGAGGTGAAAAGTGGAACATCCCTGGGGTAACCATCTTAATCCTTCCAAATGGAGACGTGAAAGCATAGCACCTCAGTATTAACTTGGTCAGTCATTCCAATGGAAAAGTGAGAAGTTTAGTATATTTTTGTAATCCATCCCTGTAAATCCACCTGATTGGTGAGGTGAACGCAGTGCTGAATTTTTGCAGCTGTTGGCCTCCAGCATTCGTTTCCCCCAGACTGAAACGTATTTACAACATTCAACTTTGACTCAGAGAACGGCATAAAATGTAAATAAACAGGCGGACCAGAGAAATAGCAAAACAGTGGCAAGCATTGGCAAAGCCAATTTATTTTGCTTTAATATTCCAAAACATGTGAGCACAGTTATTCATAGATGCTGTTTCCATGCGCTCTACACATAAATATTGCTGATCACATGAAAGCTATTCCTATTGGCTTTGCCAATGTAGTGGAGAAAAGTGCAAGGAATGCTCCAATGTTAAAATGCCATTTTCTCGGCAGTGCTAAGAATCATTGCACTAGTCCTGGTGCCTTCCTTGCTCTTCAGTATACTTTTTAGAAACTTCTATTGACAAGTTTTGTGTCGAACACAGATTTGCATATACAAAAAAGTGGCTCCTCCTGTCCCCTTAAGCAGCCAATTGTTCACTGAAATCGGCAATGGTCTTGGAAAGGGCAAGGGCAAGGGCACTGATAGAGCTTAGTCTGGGGCAGGGGCACCCTAAGAGTGCTGTACAGTGGTACTGGAGTGCAGCTGGCTGAGGCTCTCTCTACAGCGCACCCAGGGTTGGGTCAGTCCAAGGGTATGGGTGGGGAGACTCCCGTGCTGTGGGCTGGCAGGTCCCCAGGAGCGAGGACTGGGAGTATCCATGGCTGGGCTAGGGGAAACTGGCTGTTAAGTGCAGTCCTTATTTGAGACCAATTCCATCTGTGTGAGCAGCAGTCCCCTGTGCACTAACATCCTGCTCTGCCTGCCACGTGATATGTATAAAGGAAAAAGAATGCCAAAAAGTCAGCTTAATTTTAAAAATACAATTATAGGGAAAAACTGGAGATCGAGAAAGTATTTCTTACTGCTTTTGGGAGAACCATCAATGCTGGGGGGCGGGGTGGGTTGCAGTAGAGGAAGGGCACAGTAGATGCCTCAAATTGAATCTTTTTGATATATTCTAGACTCAAAGTATGTATCTTCAAATTAAGTCGCAGGGAATCTAACCAAAAGGCACTTCGTATTTTAACAGACGGGCTGCTCATTTTAGCTGAGTGGACAGATAGTGCCAGAGCTGGTGGTGCCAGAGTGTCGACATGTTTCTCACCCAATGTACCTCTTCCCCAGGATCAGGGTCTCCTGCTTTCCTAGGTTTTAGCTCATGCTGGCCCCTGTGGTGCTGGGTGGGAGGGGATTGGTGGCAAGCTGTGAAGACCATTGCTGTATATTCTGCTCCTAAATTAGAATGGGATGAGAGAGCTGGAGTGGTTGATTGTGTACGAATTAAACACAGGCAGCTATGGGGTCACAACAGCAGTTGAGCTCAAAGGGTGTGGATGGCTTAAGATCACTGCATCCCTCCTGGTGGCCTCCTTCATTGACTATCAACTTTAAATGGTCATCTCCAGAACAAAAAGGTAGTGTTTTTTGCCAGCCTCTGGGCATATAAAGTGGGCTGTCTGTAAACCCTACCCATTGTTTCCAAAGTGCTGTGTATCCCAGCTTGTCCGAGCCTTCATTGTAAGATACACTGTGGTTGTGTACATAGTTGGAAGCGTGCTGTATTTATTTATATGAGATCACTCAAAAACAACGAAGCTGATTCAGCACGACCTCATTGTTAGGGGTAAACCTAGATCACCGTGACTGCAAAGAACAAAATTATGCAAGAAACCAACATGCAACACAGAGGTATCAACATAGCAGCACACAGGATCCAATGTAATGAATACCAGCTGTTGATCATGGATTCACCTCCCTACCGCCCTAACACGATGCCACTAGTAAATCAAGAGACAAGTTAGCTGTCATGTGCACCTTAGGTGCGGCCTATGTTTGTTATATAGCCAGAGTAAAATTATACTCAAGGTGGGGTTTGTACAGCACACATCCTGAACTGATGCAATTCAAAGTACTTTTAAATGTGATGGAAAAGGAAAAGGAGGCGCAGTGAATGAGGTAATTGTCTTGGATCAAACTATTTGATCAAGTATGGAAGGCATGGTTCATTCCAGTATTCTGGTTGCACAGTTCAGCCATTAGCGTGGCATTTTTTTACATAAAATATTAAATCTTTGTATTGAATTGTTTGAGAAGCTACATAAGTACACTGCGTTTCATTTTAATAGTATTTTTCTAGCTAGCACTTAACATCCCTTAAGAGGTGTCATATGTTGCTGACTACACTACAGAGAGGCCAGCCCCAATAAGCATAACCCCACCCACAGCGACTTCAGTATCAGATGTTAACATCACAGATAACCCTCAAGCACTCTTGACACTCCAACCCCTCATTCGCAAACACCAATGTCTGCTGAGTGCTTCAACAGTTCTCAAATCAGCTAGAATAAATCCAAGTCCCTTTTCCTGTAAAAAGAACACAACCCTTGCGGTGAAAAAACATGCGCACATCTGATGTTCAAACAGGGTTGTTGGGCAGGCTCCTCGGGGCAGACGACTTGGAAGGAGAAAGGTCTTTGTAGTTGCATGGACATTGCTTTGCATATGCACATAAATAATGTAATTTAGTTTACTGAGTAATGTGATTTATCTGGAAACTTGACAACTGTTAAAGATATACATCGATGTCGTCCTACTTTGATATGATGATTCTGGACATTATTTCTGACTTTATGACCTTGTTTCACATGCCACATGAGTTCCCACTATAGTGTATCTCCTTTGTATGTGAAACCCTGTGAAACCGTAGAACAGTATGAGTGTTTCTACCCAAAAATTAAATAAATCAATAAAAAGTTTGTATGTTGAATGTGTATGACACACAGAAGGGGGATCCTGTACTTGAGTGCTGTGAATCCATTTAAGCCCTCCGTGCTCCCGTCCCCATTCACTGGACACAAAAGGTTAGAAATGAAAGGAAACGTATTTATAGTTTGATGTAAAACAGTCTGTTAAGGCTGTCAGCTGTGACACTACACTGCTCAGACTCTTGCATACACACACACCTCTGATGATGTATCTGACTCTTATTGCAGAAGAAAGCCCCAAGTGCAACTGTGCCAGTGCACCTCTGGCCTATACACCTTGCATATAGACAGCTCAGCTGATGCACCTGAAGCCCTCAGCAATTTGGTTCCACAGTGCTTACACCGATTAGCGACTCTGCCAGTGTCCCCGAGTCCAATTTAGTAACCCCCCTTGACTTTCCTGTGTTAAGACTTGCACAAAGTGTGCCTGATGAACCTCTGTCCTGCTACTGTGCCAATGCTTAGGCTCAAGCGTAACTCTGCCAATGTCCCTCAATGCAAAAAGATTTGTATATGGTTAGGTCTAAACTGGGGTGGCATGGTGAGCAAAGAAATGATGGATTCAACACAGATCTCTTGACTGGGGGTGAACGTTGGATTTGTTCTGCATTCCATTCATAATTTGTGTATCTTTTGCATTCTCGCCCTAGGTATGCCAGAACATGGGTCCTGGGCTCACTGTACCACTCGATTCAAGCTAGTCTGGCTGAGAAGCTGTATCACATTACCCCAAAACTGACTCCAGGATGCTTTTTTCTGGGCAAGGGAGGACCTGGCTTGGCAATTCTGGCTGGACTGTTCCCATGAGGAGCAGGACTAAGACTGATTTGCATATGGCTAGGTCTAACCTGGGGTGGCATGGTGAGCAAAAGAACAATGGATTAAACCCAGATCTCTCGCCTCGGGTTGAATATTAGATTTGTTCCGAATTGCGTCCTTCATTTGTGTATCTTTTTAATATCCCTCAAGGCTACAGCAACATCTGCTGTGTCAGTGGCAACACCTACACACTGCCAGCTAGCCGGCTGCTTACCACGCAGACTGCCACTACACATTCATTAGGCAATTCAATTACATTGTCTGTTATTTATCCGGCTGCCCGACATCTCCAAACCTATTCGGCACCAAGACACTCCAAATCACTTCTATTTTCAGCTACTCAAGCTGTGGACAGTAAAAAAGAACACATCTTTTTACATTTTTTATTCTACATACCTGGCGACCAAAAACAAAAAAATGTCAGCAGTTTATACATTTGTTAGTTCCATAGGAGATGCTTAAGATGATTCCGAATTGTGCTATAGAGAGGCTTCCTCTTTAAGAAGCACACTGAAACTGTTCTTTGCACGTAAGACAGACACCATTAACATGCACCTTTGAAAAGGTGCTTTCAGGAAGACTATTTACATACAGTATGCTATGCAATACATCTCATATGTCAATAACAGAAATATATTTCACTCTATTTTTTAAACAGTTTCAAAGACATTTTAGTTATTTCGCACACATTTCATAAACATTAGTACATCTCACACCAACTGCATTTCCCATCACCTTAGTCAAGCATATTGTTGTGATCTAGTCTTCCACATCAAATAAACACATTGCAGAAATACAAAAACAACGTTCTTTTCAAGGAGTGACATATTAAAGTAAATAAAAAGGCATGCACAATAGTGTAGCCCTAAGGCATTCCTCTACTACTGTGAAACATATAACTGCACTCTGAAGTCTAAAGTGAATGATGGAAAGGGAACGACATGTGGCTCTGGAAAACAGTAATATATTCCCCGCGACTGCCCTCCTCTCATCTGTGCTGCTATGTGAGAAAAATAAACAGTGTAAATTATGTGCTTAACCAAGACTTTTTAACAGCATTACAGTGCCATGTGTGTGCCCCCAAAAGGTCAAGCTCAGTCCTACTGTAGGCTTGACACTTTATATGTATTAGTGAGCCTTTGATAGGCAGCTATACTCCAGCTACCTCAGGCAGCAGGAGAAACAAACTAAATAATCACAGATGTGTGGAGGCGAAGCACAGTTTCTGAGAAAGCACACCATTTCTGACCAATCAAAACATATACTTCAGTCCACCAGCACACTGGCAGAGCTGAAGCCCCTCCCTGGAGTTCTCCTAAAAGCTCTTTTTTAGATTGATCAGTGTCGGCTCCTCTGTTGTGGCGGAGAAGTGTCACCCCACTGCTTTTAAGCCGTGCCAAGTAGAAACATAAAATGATAATAACTTAGAGTTATCATTTTATGCTTTGTGTCCTGCTGCTTTGTGGTGGGTGGGTGGGTGGGCCTGCTCTGCTCTGGAAGCAGGAGAGGAGTGATTTGCCCACTCTAAGTGCACAATGACTGTTTGGTCGGCCTCTCGAGCCACCCAAACCAGTCATGTGCACTTTCCCCATTCATCATGCAGGCTGAATTACAGCCTGCATGGAGAACATGCCCACCCCTCCAGACCCTGTCTGAGCGCCATGACGCTCAGACCAATCACAACGCTGCAACGCAGCGTTGTGATTGGCTTAGGGGAGGGAGCTTGCCGGCCTGCCTGCCTACTTTCTGTTCCTGGATTGGGAGTCAGGAGAGCAGAAGGAGAGACGCTGGACCCGGCCTCAAGGTAAGTTTTTTTTTTATTATCCCCCGCACCCGCATCACCACCCGCAAGCCATGCCAGCCACCACTGAGATTGATTTCGTAAGGTCTGGCAACATGCAGGAGAGAGTTGAGACAGAAAGTGTATGGAGGTGGAAGATACAGACATGAGAAGCATTCATGACTATGGGGCCTCGGTATCTGGCGGCCTTGCTATTTGCAACCCAGCATTCGGGAGCAGGCTGCTTAGAAAAAACTGTGGGTCTCCGCATTTATTTAATCATTCATATATTCATTATACAAACTAAGCACTTGAAAGGCTCTGCCAGTGCCCCATACTGTTTCCTCCTTGAGAGGAAAGACTTATTAATGTCCTGTACTTGGGGTGTTAAGTGGGATGAAAAAAATGGGTGGTCTCTCATAGGGACGTGGCCAGTGTAATTAAGGGCGTGGCTTAAAACACGTAAGCGAAAAATCGGTGGCTAGCATAGTGAGCCGCCCGAGTGGTATTTTACTGCTTCTGTCACTGCATACAGATATATAATACGAGTAACATTACACCTACAGCTAGCCAAAACTGTTGGCTTTGTCAATGGTTGTTACTGCATAAGCAACAACTATAACTTCGTTGAATGTAATATGACAATCCTTCAGATCATAAATTATGAGACTGTGAATGAACTATAATGAGCCTCTTCGAAGTTACCCCAAAGGCTGTGAAGGGTAGTACTGCTGTGGAGTAAAGAATTTGTTATCACCCGAAAATGGAGAGCCCGATAGGGACCCATCTCGACACCTGCTTTTTAGAACTGCCGGTGCTAAGCACTGGCGAGACCTGGCCCAATTAAAGCCCTGCCTGTTCTGTAGCATTGATATAGCACCCTATACTACTTGTAGTCAGGTACGAGAGAGACTGCTTCTATTTGTTGTTCATGCTTAGAGGAGTGTGGGTACTATGGTTTATCCAAGTTACCTGCAAAATTCTTTCAGATGTGTTACAAGGCTAAGCACTTAGTTTTATAACATATACACCATGGCACTGACTGGCAGTTAATTACATCAGAAACACGTGCTTTTATGAAACACGCAGGCACCCACCCCGCGCGCATGGGCAGCTGTGATGGTAGTAGTAGCTGGGGAGGGGGACGGGGGGAGTACTCCGAGCCTTGGGCCCTCCTCTCCAGCACCGAGCCCAGTCTCTGCTGGAGGGGGAAGCAGTGGGCGCTGTAATTACAGCTCAGGAGGGGGAGTGACAAGCCGAGCAGCAGCTACACGGCGAGAGCTCGTTATCCAAACGAGGAATTCGACGCCAAGCCTGTGATCTCACTCCACAATTACAGCTCCCAAGACTTGTTATATTTTCAAAATGAAATGCCAAAGCCAAGAATATCAAGCAGGTCTCCAAGCCGCCGCGTGTCGGTGGCGGTTATAAGGCACGCGGGTGGGCGCTGCGGGAGAGGCGCGAGGAGGGCACGCACGCACGTGCAGGTCATCCAAAGGGCACTGGGGCGGGCTGCAGAGGCGTGATCTCTACGCACGGGTGATGCTGCGGGTTCACGGTCTGCCAATGTAGACAGGGACTCTCCTCTACACACAACTGGCCTTTTCAACTATTGGCGCGTCTCGGAGGGGGTGGATCTAAACTCGATATTGGTTTCTTATCTATCATTGCCCTGCTCATTAGCCCTTCTCATTAACATAATCCGAGTTCTACCCATCAGTTGTTTGAATAACTCATATTTCCTCTCACGCTGCTCACACACAAAGGTCAGAAAAACGCCACAGGACCAACCCTCCTTTTCAGAACATTCTGCAGTGGTTTTATCCACAACCACACACGCTGACTGAACACAGCAACATCGGTCAGGTGAAAAGTCATCAGAAGGGTATTAATGTCAATGAGCTGTCTAACAGCACTACAACAGTTAGGAATGCATTCTGCAGGTGACTTCAAATGTGGTGAAAAACCATATATTTGGTGACTGTGTTTAGGCAAAAAGGCCTACCAACTTCACTTGTAGGCCTCACCTATCCCCATGTTTCATGAGCTCCTTATCAAAACAGCTGCAATGCTAATGGTGCTGTGCCATGCTACATAGATTTGTATAGAGCTCTACCAGCATGGTTAGAATTCTGGTCTCTTCATATTCTGATCTTGAGGATACAGTCACAGACCAGAGCCTGTGAACTGTGCAATGATTGTCAGTGCTTCAGCATGCAAAATAGAATTTTTGCAGCTGGAGAACTCTTCATACACTTACAATTGCAATTTTGAGGATAATTGTGCATTAACATGGAACAACCACAATCTGGCTGCCACTGGGAGCAGTTAGGGGAGGTGGAGTGTGAGGTGGAGAGAGAGAATAAAAACTTCAACACCGCACTTTTCTGAGGAAGGTTTGGAACCCACTGGAACGGCAGACATGAGGATTGGATCTAGCAGAATCTGGAAGCCATTTATCACCCGAGAGATTAAGTGATTTGCATAGAATCACAGGGTGGTGCGCAGCCCCGCCGAGACACAAACAGGACTCCCTAGCTTTTGAGTCAGCAGCTCTGGCTGCTATGCCACAGCCTCTCAAATCGCGTGTTGTCTGTTATAGAGCTCTTTCCTTCTTCCGAACGATGATTGATGCAAACAGCTCTTTATTCATTACATACATTACCAATGCTTGTTATGCATGTCAACGCTGTAACTCTTGTGTATGTTTGCATTTCTGGTGTGTTTTTGGTATGATCTGTGAGTGTGCTTGGGCATGTGAACTTTTTGTGAGTATGTGGGAAGCTTGCAAAGTGCCTGTACACAGTCCAGCAGTTGTGTCTTCGGAACTTTGCTACTGACGAATTTCTTCTTAAGGCCGTGAAGGGAACCTTGCATTTGCAGAGACGTTGCTGTCTCTCATTTTTTACTGTGACGGTTTTAGTAGTGCCTTCATTGCACCAATTTAAATCAAGCATGCACAACTTCTGTCCGTTCCTCGCCTCCTTTACATGCAAGGGTAGGTTGCACTTTTCCTACTCATTCCGTTACTGAAGTCTAAATAGTACCTTGCCTGCAAGTTCACTTTACTCAATCAATGTGCACCATTAGTCACTCAAAAATAGTATTTGATCAAATAAAATAGAAATTAAATTGCAGAAAGTGTAACAAAAGTACTACACTAAAAAAATTTGGTTGCAAGGTTTTAATTTGAGGTTTCACTGAAAGTATGAAAATCTCCTATTTACAATTGTATTTTATGAATGGCCCATACAAACCGTCTGCAGCTTCTTTCAACAGCTGTACAGGGGTGGAGGAGTCAAGGGGACTAGACACAGCATGATCTTCAAATGCCACAGCCCCCTGGCTGGTGTTACTACTGGTGCCCTGTTGCTCACCCGCACCAACATGTGGCCATCAGCTAAGACCCACGTGTGTCAAAAGTTAGCCAAGCTGAACGTCGACAACATATATTTTTTTAGCTTTGCCAGTTCTTTATTAGCGAGCAATGAAAATGTTGAACTATAGATGTGATGGGTGAAATATATCTTGCAGGATGAAATTCACATAAAAGAGCTTTTCAGACAAAAGAGCTTTTTCACTGGCATACACGCAAAATCACAAATCTCTTCACCCTTAAATATGAAGACACTAAAAAAATAGGCTATTTTGATTCACATGATAAATAAAAAAGCAACAGGTTGAGGGCACTGAAAAATGACATCAACCATAATGAAAGCCTATCACAATGTTTGCCATCAGTCCTCTCACTTGTACAGAAGGCAGCGCTCTCTGTCCCGTTACCAGAAAGCAATGGAAATGTTTGGAACATTCTGAAAAACTGATATTGCTATGCATGTGTTGCATTCCTTTTAATGGGTTTGTACCGTTATTGAAAGTGACTAATATTATGCAAATCACTCTTGACCCTAATCGAACCATGAAATAGAATACAACAGGACAAATAGTCACGGATCGGACTGATTTAAGTGTATCCATCATCTTTTTTTGATGTCACTCAATGTTTGGTCTCTCAGCTGAGACAGTCATTCAGAGCACACCAATGAATCTGGTGTGTTTTGCAGTAGCGGCCGGCATTGCTCGCGGGTGGAGGGCAGGCGCGAGGGGTGGGATTCGCAGGGGGTGTTGCAGGGGGGATCGTAGGGGGAGTTGCCATAAAAAAACAATTAAACTTACCTTTCTGCCGGGCTCGCGTCTTTTCTGCACCTGCTCTCCTGCCTCGGACAGGAACAGGAAGCAGGCAGCCAGGCTCCCCCCTAAGCCAATCACAACGCTTCAAGTGCCGCATTGTGATTGTTTGGGACGGCACCCAGCCAGGGGTTAGTGGGGTGGGCATGTTCTCCATGCAGCCAGCCTGGAGAAGGGCAGAGCGTCCATGACTGGTTATCAAACAGTCTTTGCGCACTCAGGAGTGGGAAAACCACTCCTCCCCTGCCATGCTCAAAGAGCAGAGCAGCCCCACCTACGCTTTACCTATGTAAAAGTTATTACCATTTTATGTTTTGGCTTTCTCGCACTGCAAAAAAGCAGTGGGGCGACGCTCCTCCGCCCTAGTGGAGAAGCCACCCCTGGTGTTTTGTTTTAAGATAAATGCCCACTGCAAACTGAATTGAATATATCAGGTGTGTTTTCTTTTAAAGGGATTGCAAACTGCATTGGCAACACCAAAATATTTCACATTGACAGTAGCAAATGACCACATGGAAAAGAAAATTGTTAATTGTCATCTTTGGCTTACAAAGCTAAATGGTCTGTTTACCCTGGGCCGAGCCATCACAAGCGGTGGTTGTTGCCTTGGGCCCCACTCTCAACAGGGACCTTGCTTCAGTACCCAACTTTAGATAAGAAGATGATTTATGGCTCACAATAAAACTAGCAATACAGGGCCTTGGAGATGGTATGATTGAATTAATAAGAACGTCATGTTTTGCCGGGCCTTATGAAGCTATTTTGGGAACTCTTTTCTGTAGGGTTCCATTTCAGAGAATCATTGACAATCCCATACTTTTTGCTAAACATATCTACATATATCTTATGCCTTGCTGCACAAACTCTTTTTTTTCACTCTAAAACTGCTCACCTCAAATGTCTCTTAGACAGAACTTCTCTTCACCTAAAACTTAGGAGCTACCCTACTTCATTTTTAGGTCAAGCCTGGGCAGGACATGCGCTGCTACGAGGCATGCAGTAGTAGAGTACAGAATAGAAGCCCAGATCACTCTCCGCCCATATTTGTAATTGGCTTGTGTAATTGTCCTTTGTAAACGCTGGCTTCCGATTCATTATTAGGCTTGTTAGTCCCTCCTTAGTACCACCTTGTCTGCATTTATTACCTCCCAGAACGACTGGACCTTTTATTAATGTGGTTACATGGATCTGCTTTATAAGTTGGTGAGCACTATTTTTTTTAATGCTCTTCCCCTATTCCACCCACTACCTCGCAACATGCTGCCCGCTTAATTTTTTTTAATGTTTACTAATGGCGGTCCGCTTTAACTATAGCAGCAGCGTTTTTTAATTTATTTTAGAAGCGCAGTCCGCATTTAGCACCCATGCCTATTTATTTATTTATTTTAGCAGCATGGTCCACATTTAGGGGCCGCGCTTACTTATTTATTTTAGCAGCGCGGTCTGCATTTAGCAGCTGCTCTTTCTTTTTTTTTTTTTACTAGCACCCATGCAGCACTTTCATATTCATAGAGGCCACCCCCCTTTCTTTACACACACCGCATCTAAAGAAAGGTACGCAGCCGCCATTAAAGTGAAAGTGCAGCATGGGCGCTTTTACCCCCCAAAAAATCTGTTTGTGAACTTGAAAAAAATGTTTTTTTTTGTGAAAGCCCCGATGCTGCGCTTTCACTTTATTGTAGGACACGCCCTTCATGAGTGTGAAAGCGCCGCATGGGCGCTAGTAAGAAAAACAAATATTTGCAATGCAATAGGTCTCGCATTTGCGAGAGTTTAAGCTGATGCATTGCCAATAGCTTAAACTCTCGTTAATGCAAGACCTATTGCATTGCAAATGCTTGTTTGCATAGGTCATGTGGCACTTTAAGCCTGAAAGAGTATTGCCTTGACTTATACTGGGTACTCCCATATGTCTGGACAAAGCTGTACCTCTCTGAAGAGCTCTAACAAGAGCGAGACACGTGTCAGGGATTGCTTTTATTAATTCCAGGATAGCTTGGATGGTATTTTACCAAACCAAAGCTGTGGCAGTGTGCCTGGAGAGGTAAAAGGCTTTTGTCATTTTCATCTCGGCATGGGAGGCATCTACCTGTGCTTAATGACTTTGCTGCAAAAATGGCAAAGGACTTTGTCGCTTCTCTAGCACAGCATGGAATACATTATGCTAATCCTATGCTGAAAAACTCTGCTAGAAAAACAGACATGCAGCACTTTATACATATATATATAACCTGTATTGGCGCATAATGTCAGTGTCAATAGGCAGAGCAATTTGTGGGGTTCAGGTGTGAAATTACAAGTGCGCTATCATAAGGAGCGCCTAGGATCACAGGCAAAGGTGTTTACAGGTCTTAATACTGAACAATAAGAAATTATTTAAATCAAGTTCGAGGGGACTGCGTGTGTGTAGAGTCAAATAGTAATGTCAAGGTACCCCCTCCTAGGTGGCGCCGTACCTATGGGAGGACGTTATGCCTGCCCGAGGGGCTGGGGGTGGTGGCGTGTGACGCTGCCGGTACCATCCACCAAGAAGAGCAGTCATTAACTAGCAGGCACATGGCAACCTGTAAGCAGTTTCATGTTTCTGGGTCGCCCTTGATCAGGTTAGCGCCAGACCCCGTCCCTTTAAAAGGGGGGTTGGAGTGGTGAAGCGGTCTCTTTCATTTTCATTTTCACTTTTCTTCTGACAACTGTTTTTTGTGAAGAGCGGTGTTTAGTTGGGTTGCTTTCAGCAGGAGGTATAGCTCAACAGTGATGATGTGTGCCTGTGGCCTTGCAGACTCCATTTATTACAGGGCAACTTTCAAGTGTGTGCAGGGATGCCAGCCAGGGTGCAGAAGGGTGCAAAGTGCACACGCATGGAGGGGCTTATGAAAGCTATGATGTGCAGGATGGGTGCCATGGACCAGTCAGTCCCTGGTGGAACTGAAGAACCGCCCTCCTGCAAGGGTGGCAGGGAGCAGTGGGGAAGAAAGTGGAAAGGCCCAGGTATCCCTGGCAGTGGCCCCCCTAAGGCTGCTTTTCCCCCATACCTAAGAGAGTTAAGAGGCAATCCAATTGGAAGGGTGTGGAGAAGTCTCCCGAGGCCAGGCCTGGGCAAGATGTACTTGGTCCCTCTGGACTGAGCGAAGGGGTTCAAGTGGAGGGGGGCCCTAGGGAGTGTGCCCTGGGTTTGAGCTGGAGCAAGGTATTGTGTCTGCTGTGATGGGGCGAGAAGCGGGGGTTTTGCGCAGAGTGGCAATGGCTGTTTTGTGGTCGGGGTGACTCCGGTGGGAGCCCCCAACCACCTGGATTTAATGCCCAATCTTGCCAGCGTCCTTTCGTTGCATTTCAAATATGGGATGTTATCCTTTCCTGCTTGGGTTGGGCCGTGGATACTGAGGGTGATAATCTTGAAAAGGCCAGGAGACTAGTTGCACACCTAGAGGGGTCTGGGCCTCAGGGGATCCTGTTACAGCAGGGGTATAAGGCACTGCACGGGGGGGCAGGCCAAAGGGGCTAATCTGGCTGTGGCTCAGGGGCCTCCAGTTGTGAGCAAGATCATCCTTGATCCAGCACGAGGCGGTGCAGCTGCAGTGGGGGTGGCCCCCAAGGCTCAGGATTCAGTGAATGCAGGTACGACAACTCTGCTGCCAAGACTAGGTTTGGGGAGGTACAGTGTGGGACTAATTGAGCAGGCATATTGCAACAGTAGTGAAAGAAAACATTTGGAAGGGGACGTATGTTGATATCTTTGATTTGCTTCTGGACAAGCCTGATTAGGAGGAAGCAAAAAGGTGTAAAGAGTGTACGCATTCGAACGACTGTGGGCCCTGGCCTTACAAGAGGAGGGTGGAGGAAAGGTTAGTCAATTGGATTAAAGGGTTGTCCATTTATCAGGCAATCGTGGCTGAGCGTTTCAGTGATTTTGAGTATGGTGGTGTGGGATGGAAGGAATACGAAGAAGAGTATAGGAGAGTTAAGGAAACTAGTCCCACTGTGGAGTGGGATCACATTGATGTTGTCTTATGGTTATGCCATTTGAAACACCTGCACCAGGATTCTAACCCTAGTCAGCCCCTTTGGTCAGGTTCCTCCATCAGCCTAGAAGGGGGAGGGAAGAAGGGGACATGTTGGAATTTCAATAAGTGTTCTTGTTCCAAGCCTCCCGGGCTTTGTAAATTCAAGCATTTCTGCTCATTCTGCAGTTTGTCTTCACATCCCTAATCAAAGTGTTTCAAGAAATCTAAGGATAGAGGGGGGAAGAAGCATAATTGATGACCCACTCCGAGTCAAGGCCCCTCCCAGTGAATTTAACGGGAGTGATCCCATGGCTTCATAGGTACGGTAGCCCGGTGGCAGCCCAGGTTCTGTTGGAAGGTTTTAGAGGTTTCAGGATACCAGCCCCAGGATATGTGGACATTCCCCATTACAAGAACCAGCAGGCCCTGAGGTCCAACCGGGCGGTGGCTATGGCAAAAATTGACAAGGAAGTGGGCTTGGGGAGGATGGCCAGCCCATTTGAGTCAATGCCCCATGAAGGTTTTGTCTACTCTCCCTTTGGCTGGTGCTCAAGAAGGATCTAGTGGAATTTAGGTTAATACATAACCTCTCTGCTCCTTTAGGGTCAGTCTGTAAATTAGGCTATTGATGGGACCCTATGCTCTGCCAAGTATACTTCCATGGACCAGGCGATTGTGATGCTCCAGGCGTTGGGGCCGGGCACCCTTCTTGCGAAGACTGACATTGAATCAGTCTTTCGGCTCCTCCCGGTGCACCATCAAGATTTTCACCTGTTAGGTTTTCATTTTGAGGGGAAATATTATTTTGATAAGTGCATGCCTATGGGTTGCTCGGTCTCCTGCTCCTACTTACAGAAGTTCAGTTCTTTCCTTGAGTGGGTGTTCAGCCAGAGAACGAGACATTGGTGCATCTTGCATTATTTGGATTATTTTCTTTTCCTGGGTTCGCTTCGCTTGCCAGAGTGCTGCAATGAGTTGCAGTCTTTCTGAGCATTAATGAGAGAGTTTGGGATTCCCCTAGTGTGAGGCAAGACTGTGGGCCTGTGAACGGTCATTGAGTTCCTAGGTATTGAATTGGACTCAGATGCTGGTGTATCAGGACTCCCCCAGGTAAAGGTCTTCACCTTCTCCCAGGCTTTACAGGATTGCTTGAGTAAGGAAAAAGTAAAGTTGCATTAGTTGCATTAGACAGTAGGGCAGTTAAATTTTGCTTTAAGGATCATTCCCATGGTCCGTCCATTCTCGTGACCTATTGCGCAGACGATGTTGGGTCATTGGGAGCAGCACCACCAAACCAGGCTGTCAAGCGAGGTGCAGCTCAATATGCATATTTGGCTGGTATTTCTGCGGGACTTCAGTGGCACAGTGGTGTGGCCCAGCACTGCCAGGACCAGTGAAGAGCTGGGCCTTTTCATTGACACGGTGGGCAGTGAGGGTTTTGGTGCCATCCTGGGCCCGGCCAGGTGTGTGCAGTGCTAGCCTGCTGCCTGGATGGAGTCAAGGCTGATTACCAACATAGGCTTCCTAGAGCTCCTTCCTATCCAGGTGGGGTTGTCCATCTGGCCAGACCAGCTCAGCAACCAGTTGGACATATTTTGGTCTGATAATGATGGAGCAGGTAGTACAACATTTTGTATACCCCCTATTTCTGCATGATTCATATTAATCTAAATAATCTATTAATTGTAATAATATTAATCTGTTTGAAGTGATATCTAATCAATCGTATTAATGAAAGAATTACACGTGGGATTTGCATTTGCATGGCTAAAATAATTTGTAAACTAATATATGTACGCATACTAATGCTTGAAAAATTAGAATATTGCATGATATATGTTGCTTTTGTAATGTAATTGTAAGTCGCACCAGATGACATCGTTGGGTGAATAGAAACGCTTTAAATGTTGCTATTATGCTAGATAATTTCATACAAATAAGGGAATTAGTGAGGGTTAAACATTTTATTAGTTATTTCCATGTTTTAATTAGGTTTTGTGTTTGTTTTGCTTAAGTTGACCAATTGGGCCTACGTCAAGAT
The DNA here is from genome assembly GCF_964204655.1 of Triturus cristatus. Lineage (NCBI taxonomy): Eukaryota > Metazoa > Chordata > Amphibia > Caudata > Salamandridae > Triturus > Triturus cristatus. The sequence continues at coordinate 48,695,233 of NC_140584.1, forward strand.
GGCCGACTTTTAACATGACGGGACTAGTCACCATTCTGCGAGCTGTCGGGTGAAGTGCGCCTGCGCCACCACGAGCAACAGTGGCCTCGTCCTAACCCCATGCAAGATGTACCCATCAAGGTCGTAATGGGAGAATTGCCAGAACTTTAAACAAAGGACTGTCTTTTAAACCGGAACCAGCAAGTGTGATGACCTAACCAAATAGACTGTGTGAGAACTTCACCGAACGACCCCAAACCCACCAATCAGGACTGCCAAAAACTGATTTTTGTTACATTTTGACATTAAAATTATTATAAAAGATGGTAGAATAGTGAGTCGACATCTATCTTCCTGACAGACGTAAGAACTGATGGTTATTTTCCTGACGTTATGCTGACGTAGAGGACGGTGACACTGCTGGACAGCTGTTTCCCTGAATCTTTGACAGACTGAAATGCTACCAATTCTGATGAATTAAAGATTTTCACGACTTGATTGACTTAGAGGACGACTAATAGCCAGATTAGGTAAATATGATGTTCTGTGGTTTTCTCAACAATTTACAAAAAAAAACTTGCAATTAATTAGATAAACAAAATTATTATTTTAACAAACAAATGTGTTGGGTTGTTCATTGATAGAGAAAAGATTGAGATTAAATATAAGATAAGAGGATTGAGTCACCATTATCCAAAACAACTAATTTGAACTATTGACTAAATGGAGGGAATATCTCGAGGTTCAGAGTTTAATAAAGGTAATCAATGTATGTTTATGTAAATATGTTCTTTAGGGCAAAAGGTATTCCTTTCATGTCAGCGCTTGGAAAACCTATCTCTCCCGTAAGAGCAGATCAGAAATGTGTAAGCGTTGGTGTTATGGGCCCCACCAGTGAATGTATTGAGTGAATGTGCTAGTGTGATATAAGGTCTGTGCCGAAGGGAGGATTTGAAATTCCACGCTGCAACAATAACATGAGGGTGGTCGAGTGCATTAACCAGCAGGCTGCTATATGTAAGATGATGCTGAGGTTGTTGAAGGAGATCGTGCTGCAATGCTCGAAACCTAATGTAATGTTTAGGGCCTAGCATGTCCCAGGGGTACTGAATCATGCTGCTTATGCTCTACGTCATTTCAAGATGCTGTTTTTTTGGTCCCATCACCCAGAAGCAGCAAAAGCCCGACACCTTTTCCGGACCATCTGTGGTGGCTTGGTGCTCAAACCTATCGGACCTCGGGCAGCCAGTTTAGCATCAAGGACGGGGCGGGCTTATGATGGGGCATTCAGTGCATACTGTAGTTTACTGGGGACTGAGTAGGAGAGGGTGTGGCATGAATCTTCCTCTGTCCTGTCATTTTTGGGAGCCCTAAAGGATCATGGGTCCTCTGTGGCTTGCGCGCGATGCCACATGGCAGCAATCGCTTTCTTTTCAAATATGCTTGGCCACCAGGACGTAACCAGATCATTCATAGTGCAGAGGGCCTTGTGGGGATGGCAGCTCTTGCAGGGGACCATGCCAGATGCCAGGCGCCCCATTGGTATTGGCAAATTGGCGGCACTCCTGAGTGTACTGGGTAACATCTGTAGGTCCACCGAGGAGGATTGCCTTTTCAGGGCAGCAATTACGTTGACTTTCTATGGGGATTTCAGGGTTGGGTAACTGGTGGCCAAGAACAAGAAAGATATGCAGTGAGGGCTGCAGCTCGCTCATTTGCAAATTTCTGAGGGCTCGTTGACTATTGGGAGGCCGACCTCAGAGCGAACAGCGAAGGGACTTTCTGGTAAGATGGCGCAGAGGATTGGCAGATGGTCCTCGGAATGTTACAAACACTATGTTAGGTTGCACATGCTTTAGGTGCTACTAGGGCTGCTACTAACTAAGTTTATTTCATTTTCTCACAGTTTTCCTGACCTGTGAAGCAAGAAGGAACTCTGCAGCACCACGTCCATTGCTGGATTCCTGTGCAACGCCGGTGCAAGCAGCAGTGCTACAGATGACAGAAGTGTGGATAATAGGCCATTTGTATATGCATCGGATCAAGCATGTTTTTTCTCCAGGTAACTTTGATGACGGGGCCCACCAGGGGGGCTTCCATGTGTTTTTCCATGGGCAACATGGGCTCAGTCTGGTAAAGTTGAGGAGCACCCTTGAATCATGGATACCCAAGGGATATACGCCTCTGAGGATCGTGGCGGTGCGTTTGGGTGGCAATGATTTGGTACACCTTGGCAGGAGAGGTTTTTATGAAGCATTGCTTACTGAAATGAGATGGTTGGCAAAGAAATTCTCGCAGGCAGTCATAGCATGGTCGCACATCATCCCACGTTTGCGATGGCGGGGAGGGGAGTCAGTCTGGGCCCTCAATCACTCAGTGAAGCGTATTAATAAGTAGGTTGACAAATTGTTTAGATCACCGAAGCTGCAGACTATCCCACATGGGTGCATACAGGGGAGCGCTTTTTTGTCCAGAATAGGGTTCAACTATCTAAACTGGGTAATTAGATTTTTCTGTAGAATATTCTGGCCTGGTTGATGCATAGGCCATTGTGCATGACCCTCTTGAGGGGAGGATAGATAGTCGGTGAACTATGTTGGCCTGTGGATTGTGACGTCATGATTGGTGGGGCACTTCCGGTCCATAGAAGGCATCCTATTTACTTGGGAGAGGTGGGGACAGTAGTCTCACGAGGCACTTCGGGAGGTGCTTCCAGCAAGTCAGCTAGAGGGCGCGTGGGGGTGTCAAAGCTAGCAGCACAGGCCTATGAGGGTGAAGGGGGTGCCTGAGGTAGATAACCTTACGGGCAGACAGGTCCCCTGCGCAAGATCACTCCGGGGGAGCTCATAGGTTGACCAGTCATGATCTCACTCTTAGGCTCAATACAGAATACGCAGGGACAAGACTAGATATGGTTAGGAATGGCTATGTATTAGAGTCTATCTTGAGGTTAGCCAATCATCAAATTGTAAATAATATTGTAAGGAGTGTTATGGGGTTTCTGCATATTAATTGTGGAAAGTTATCTTGAAAAAAAGTTTTTGAGATATATGATGTTTTTGTGTTATAATAAATATGGCCGGGGGTTTTACGACCCCTAACCCAAAAAGTTTGCAAAAAGAAAGTGTTGTGTGCTGTCTGTGCGAAGAGGATGAAGGGGGGCAGAGGGGGTGAGGGGGGACCCTGGGGCCTATGTCTGGTCACAGGCAGGAACCCAATAATGCCTGACCATATGCCAAGGCACCCTCGCCTAGGGGGCACCGCGTTTATAGCAGGATGCCAGTAACTGACCGAGCGGCTGGGGGTGGTGGTGTGTGACGCTGCCCGCACTAGTCACCAAGATGAACAGGTATCGGCCGGAAGCAGTTACAGACTTCTGAGTCGCTTCCGATCTGTTTCGCTATGGACCCTGCCCCTTTAAAAGGGGAGGCAGGGTGGTGAAACGGTCTCTTTCACCGCTCACTGCTCCCGCATCAGAGATGCTGCTGGCTGCCCCGCACTGGATTTTTTAAATATTCTTCTGTTTTGTCCCAAATGCCATTCTCTTAGACAGCGTTTTGCTGGTGCTAATGTTTTCCTCTGTTGCATGTTGCTAATTTGTTCCTTTTTAGCCTCCCTTTTAGCCTCCATGATCTAAGTTGGCATGTTGTTATTGTCTGATTTCATGCTCATTTGTATTTAACCTCTTTTTCAAGCAGTAAAGTGTTTTTTGTTGTATTTATTGTATCCTTGGTCTGCAGGTGAGGTCATGATTGGTGGGGCACTTCTGGTCAATAGAAGGCATCCTTTTTACTTGGGATAGGTAGGGACAGTGGTCTCGCAGGGCCCTCCAGGGGTTGCTTCCAGCTAGACAGCTAGAGGTTGTGGGAGTTGTGACGGTACACGCTGCCAACATGCCCTTACGGCAAATCCCCAAACAGGCCCCCGGGGACCTCACAGGTTGACCAGTCGAGATCTCACTCGTAGGCGCAATGCAGGATACACAGGGACAAGACTAGATGTGGTTAGGAATGGCTATGTATTAGAGCAGTGATACTCAAAGTACGGCCAGGGTGCACTTGCGGCCCTCTTGACCCTCTGGTGAACAGCAGCACGGGATGTAGACATGTTTTTAGACCTCCATACACAATTGCTGACCCACCCAGACCCCCTACCTCTACCCTACTGGCATCAGTGCTGCCCTTGGTCACACTACACACCATACTTTGTGGCCTCTGGGCAAATGTTTGTGAGTACCCATGTATTAGAGTCTATGTTAAGGGTAGACATCCATCAAACTGTAAACAATACTGTATGGGGTGTTATCGGGTTTCTGCAAATAAAGGTCCAACCGGACTACGACAATGCTGTCTACATAGGAATAGCCACACACGTTCTACAAAGACTTCAGACCATACAGAATGTCCCAGCTAGACTCATCCTCAGCCTTCCCCGACAAGCCCACATCACACCCCACCTCAGATAATGCCACTGGCTCCCTGAACAGCAGAGATGCCAATTCAAGCTGCTGACCCACGCACACAAGGCTCTACACAAGGCTCTACACAATCAAGGACCTGCCTATATTAACCACCGCCTGAACTTCCATCAATAATTGAGAAGACTAAGCTCCACCTCCCTTTCACTTCCCCATACTCTCCGCATCTAACGAAGCAGAAGTGGAGTTCGCTTCTTCTCCCACATCACGGCAAAGACCTGAAAGAGTCTCGGCACGCACCTCCGGACCATCACCTCACTTCCAGAATTCTGAATGGCCCTCAAGACCTGACTGTTCGAAGTAGCCTCTGGGCCTCTAAGCATGTGGATACCCTATTAGGTGATTAGCAGCACTTTATAAATCCTGAATGATTGATTGATATATACTTAGATTATTCCATGATAGGATTTTCAGCATTTTCTGGTGAAAGTACAGAAAGGTAACAGTCATGAATGATTTGATGAGAATTGGGGTGCATCAGCACAATTGCCTTTGGGTCCAAGGTCTGGTACAGCAAAAGTGCTACAAGTTGTGTTTGGGGTGCAGTGACCTTTTGGGCCTGGGACAGAGTGGACCAGTGGTGAATATGCACTAAGGGCACTGTCAACTGACTTATGCTGTCACTTCACATGGCAATGAAATGTTGACAGATTGTGAAAAACAAATCAAATGAGCTTTTGGCTAGGGCAAAGGGAGCATCCAAAAGACAAAATATCAATCTGCTTGCTGTTGTGAAAAACTTTATATTTGGGCTCATCTTAATAATATTGAGTTCCAGCCTTGACTGGGGAAAATCATTTGAATGTTCTGTAAAGGGTTTGTGGTAGATTGTTGTGTTTGCTATGTTCGCCCTAAGGGGCCAAGGGTATGCCCAGACGTGGGTCCCTTGCTTGCTGGGCCACTGCATTCAAGCTAGCCTGGATGATGAGGGGTGATAACACAAACCCAGTCTCAGGATGCTTTTTTCCGTTCCAGGGAGGACCTGGCCTGGCAGTTTGGGCTGGACTCTTCCCATGAGGAACAGGGTCAAGACTGATTTGCATATGGCTGGGTCCAAACTGGGGTGGCATAGTGAGCAAAAGAACAATGGGTTAAACCCAGATCTGTGACTGGGGGTGAGTGGTTAAAAAGTTTCAGCACTCCATCCATCATCTTGTTGTGTTTGCTATGTTCGCCCTAAGTAGCCAAGCGTATGTCTCTACGTGGGCCCCTTGCTCGCTGTGCCACTGGATTCAAGCTAGCCTGGCTGATAAGGGGTAAATCCCCAAAACCGGTCTGGGATGCTTGTTTCCGGTCTAGGGAGGATGTCGCATGGCAGTTTGGGCTTGACTGTGTCCATGAGGAACAGGGTCAAGACTGATTTTTATGTGGCTGGGTACGAACTGTGGTGGAATAGTGAGCAAAAGAACAATGGGTTAACCCAGATCTGTGACTGGGGGTGAGTGGTTGGAAAGTTTCAGCGCTCCGTCCATCATCTTGTGTTTTCTTGGGAGATAGCGAGGACCTATGTGAGCGGTGCACTAGCTAGCAAAAGGTAATGGTAGAAGCGGAAAAGTGAAGTTACAGGAGTAGATGTAAATGAAAGAAAAAGAGAATGCAGAGCATAGAGATACAGAGGCTTGAGGTAAGATGTCCATGAAAGAGACAGGGGTGCCAAGGGAGATGCGGTGAGGAATGAAAAGCCGGATGGGAAAGCGAGTGTGCTGAATAATTATGGTCAAGGAAAGAAAATGCTGAAGGATAAAATCGTAAGTTTAAGCAATTAAAAAGCTCTGCACAAAATTGGTGTGTGGGGTACCACCAAATATTTTAACCTCGAGCATTACAAAAATCCTTAGCCGAACTTCAGCAATGAATTGTCTTTGTGTAATTTGTGGGGAGGGCACAAACGAAGGAGGGCACTGAATGAAACGTCTTTTCACTACAGATATGATTGTTATAGACTTGCCATCAAATGGATTAATGCCTGCATCTGCAGCAAACGCCGCAACAGTGAGAAAACGTACGCCAGACTTGAAGGAAAGGAAAAAGAAAGAGGAAAGGAAAAAGAAAGACAACGTGGATGGTGCCTGATCACTGGGCAGAAGTGTACCAGCTGCACTATACATGTAGTGCTTCGTTTACTTCTCTGTTTCTGACTAGTAACCTTTGACTGACTAACAAATGCAACTGCCTTTTGTAAAATCGAGCTTATTTTAAGGAGTGTACTTTTTATTCCTTATAAACGTGGCTACTTATTCGCAAGCGGTTCTTGCAGCATGCCCACTTCAAGGAGGCAAAGCGGGTATAGGCCTCGCTGACCGTCTCGAAAAGTTGCAGTAAGCTCTTAGGGCAGGGCTAAAAGTGGGCCGGGTCCTGCCGGTGCTGGGCACCGGCAGTTCTAAAAAGCAGGTGCTGAGATGGGTCCCGATCGGGGTCTCCATTTTGCCCTTACCCTCAGTAAACATTTTTTTTAACTCTGCAGCACTGCAACCCTTCCCCGCCTTTGATGCAACTTCAAAGAGACTCATTATAGTTTTTTCAGTCTCATCATTTCAGAACTGAAACATTCCATATGCTATAACGAAGCCATAGTTGTTGCTTATTGGTCTTCTGCAACTGACAACTATTGACAAAGCCAATAGTCCCGGCTTCTGTAGGTGTAATGTTACTGGTTGTATTATATAGCTGAATGCAGTGACAGAAGTAGCGAAGTACCAGTCAGGAGGCACACTATGCTAAACACAGATTTTCAGTGTACATGTTTTTAAGCCACGCCCTTAATTAAATCGCCCACACCCCTTTGAGAGACCTCCCAGTTTTTTCATCCCACTTAAAGCCCTGTCTTAGGGCATTAGGCCTGGCACAGTAAGAGCTAGACTTGGGAGAGGGACTGGTGCCACGATACCTGCAGCTCATACCACACCAGAGGAGGAGCCGCAGAGGAAGGTTCTAGGAAGGTTCTAGAAACCAGAAGGTATGGATGGACTGCGGCTCAGAAAAGCAATTCCACACGCGGTAAACAAGGCTCTTTTCTTGTGTTTTTTTCTTTCCTTTGCTCTTTTTAGTCTTCTGAGCAAGTATTGTTGTTCTTTGGCGACTGCTGACTCATCTTTCAATAGCTAATGCCACATGTTATGTTATGTCATTAAAATTTCTAAAGCGCGACTGTTACCCTAAGGTGTCCTGGCGCTAAGTGCTGCCTAATTGGTTCCCACGAAGTGGGGCAGCTATAATGTGAATGACCAGGCTTTCAGCTCCCGTCTGAAGGAGAGGAGCTCGGTTGCATTTCTGAGGTAAAAAGGTAGGCTGTTCCAAGCCTTAGCGGCGAGGTAGTGTAGCTCCTGCCACCCCAGGAAGCTTTTTTAACTAAAGGAACAATCACTTGTTTTGCTGCCAGAGAGCGTAAAGTTCTTCTGGGGACATACCATTGAAACTGTTGTTTCAAGTAGTCAGGACCTGCGAGAGAGGTGAAGGAGTATGGCAGATCATTGAGGAAAGTGACAGAGGCGAGACAGCAACTGGGTGAACTAATGAGTGTTGGGGATTGAATAAAATGAATGATTTAGGTGCCGCAAATTGGAGACAATGGTGAGTCAGGCCACTGAGTGAGTCAGAAAATAAATGAGTAAGGTGGAAAAGTACAGAAGGTGAGTGAGAACATTGAGTGACAATTGAGAGTAAGAACGAATAAGTGAGTGAGGTGAGTAATTACGAGTGAAGAAGTGAGCAATCAAGAAAGGGAATGAGCAGGTGAGAAGAAAGAGGTCACAGAAGCAGGTGAGAGAACGGTCGAGGTGAGGGAGCGAGTGAGTGAGGGGTATTTGTTCACTTCTGTATTGTACACCGCACAGTAAACTGTCTCTTGTTGAGGGGCGTTTGTGGCAATGCACAGTCGCACAAATGTTCAGGGCACAGAACAATGTATCAACTTCTCGATTCCCACATGGTGTGGCTTGTTCCGTCTGTTCGTTTGGTTTTGTAAATGTCCAATCTAAGCAGGATTTACACAGCAAGCACAGGTTGGGTTAGGCTATTAAGCAGATGAAAAGATTACCTGCAGAGGATCACACAAGGGGGGTCAAACTGGGAAGACAGGACTCAAACTCAGATTTCCTTGTTCCACTTCGCCCATGTTAGTTCATGGGGCACATCTAGTTATACACAGTCAATGTTTTAAGGGTAGCCCTGGAAGCCATTTTGTCTACTGATGGCCACCTCTGTCCCCTTCCATTCTCCTCAATAAGGCCAGCACACTGCCGGGCCCTTGCTGGAGCTCATGCAGATGTTTTCAGAGTTGGGCTCCGGTGAACCGCCTCTGGCTCCCGTGAGGCATGCTTGAGGCCTTTCCTGGTGAGGGTGATATGTTATGTTCACTATAGGTCCACGAGAGGTCCCTCACAAAGACGTCCACATGCAACACAGCAAATATGACATACATCTTAGTATACTGTACCTGCACCAGCACTTACCACCTGCAGAACAATCACCAGGGGCAGTTAGACAAGCACGTTTGCTCATATCAAACACCGTGGATAATATGCCATATAGTTGAGTATCTTGAACAGTACTTCCCGCCAGCGGATACGACACACGGACTTGTGATAGAACACACTTGACAGATCTCCTAACATTCACAGAACAAGAGATAACTAGATAGGCTAAAAGAAGCAAAGACTCCAATCTGGAAATGCTTTTCTTATCCATCTGCCAGGCAATGGGCCTATCTGCCATCTTGGTATTCGTGTAAGCAGCTTGGTGAAGCCCACTGGTGCCATTCCATCAGACTTCAAGGTCACGCTCCTGCCAAGCATCCAACATTTGAGTCACCATGCTGGAGAAGGGGCAGGCATAAACTGACATTCGAAACTCCATCAGAATCAGTATGTGGCCTCCTATGAAGCAACTTTGGAAGCACGTGAACTGAAATTAGCCAAACCAGTGACAGAATAGGAGCTATAAAAATACATTAAACATAACATTGAACGTATTTTCAGTACTTGTGACAATTTTACCTAAGATGACAGGAGCCTAGGAAACGCATCTGTGGTGTGCGAGCTTGGAGTACAAGCTGTAGAGGACAGACACACACACGAGTATATAAACACTCACACACATGCAACCGCCAGCACACACACAGTAGTCCACTCAGTTCACCAATATGTTCAATATAGGGCTACAGTCTGAAATCTGCCAAGCAGGCAAAAGCAACAGTGATGTTGCGTCTGTCAACTGCCCACGAAGCACCGTTTATCCTTTCTGCCCCATACATATCATATATAATAAAACTCTGATTCAGTCCCCACGCTTACAGCTTCAGGGTCTGTTCAGTGTGAATTGGGAGTTAAATAAAAGGCCTCAGAACTGTAAAGCCTTTTCTTTGGGAATGGGGGTTAATAATAGAAGGGTTCCAAGGCAGGCAGCGACTGAAGCAGGCGCAGAAGGCATTGCCACACTGAACTTGTCACTCACACGCTGAATGCTGAGAAAGAATATCACTAGGTGCTCTCAGCTCTGCTCTGTGTGACCCCTGTCAATCTTCAGAGTATGTATCACATTATTGGTAGTACCCATGCTGCAGACTCGAGGCGCTACAGCCCCACATCGCTAGAGGGCGAGCATCGAGCACTACGGCTTGCTGCCCCTTGCAACGGGGTGCCAAGCTGTTTGGTGCAGCATGGTTCTGGCTTTCGCAGGCTCTGGCATCACAGGAACAGTGCCAGCACCTACCGCAGCCGAACTTTTCTGTTCTGCATAGCGCTGTCTACCCAATGCTCAGGGTATCGCCTGCCTCAGACTCCAAGCACTGTGAGTTCACATCACTGGGCATTGAGCCTCCCCATTGCTACCTCTGCCATCTGTGTGCCAAGCACCACCGTTCTCTGTAACACCAACTGCAACATCCTTAGGGTGTCACAGACCTGCTACCAGGAGCTAACCTCAGACTCAAGGTGCTACGACTTCTCTTCACTAGACAGCGAGTTTAGCACACTCCGTGCCATACAACTTCTGACACTTGGAGGCCAAACCTTCCTGTCCTCATCCCTATGCTCGAGATAGATCAGTAGTGGCACCAACACACTGCTTCAGAATCAAGGCGCTATGGAGATTGCATCACCAGAGAGTGATCTTAACACACCTGGTGCACTGTCAACCCCAGCACCTAGGTCACAAATATGCCTGTTCCATGCCACTCCTATCTGCCGATACTGAGGACATCTGTCTCAATAGCACATGGAAGAACATCACCTATAGTCCATTCCAGTCATATGATACACACTTGTGCAAGACATATAGTAATACGCAAACACATCTGTCCATCGTCCAATTGACTCGTGGACTCAAGGAAACACAGCTGTCAAGGCAAATCAGTGATCTATTTGGAAAACACAACTCAAACCTGTTGACGCACAACCCCGATCCCAACCCCCAAAGTGATAATATCTGTTGAACTACCCTCCTCCCCGACCATTGACCATTAAAGAAAGCCATATCACATAACAAAACACGTGTATTTGTAAAGCGCACGTTCACCACTACGGGTATCTTGGCGCTGAATAACAGATGTTTATTGTTACCCAACTCAATGCTACTCATTTTATCGACCTCAGATGGATGAAAGGCTGAGTGGACCCGCCGGGATTTGAACCTGTGACCATGAGGTCGAACACAGGCCCCTGCAGCAGACGCATTAGTCCACTGAGCCACCAGACCCGGCTCACAAACATCTGTTCATTCACGCTCGCTCAATGGTCAGGGGAGAAAACATAACTCCGGTCTGCCTCAGGCCCCTATGGAAAACCCTTTACTGAGCTCCATATAAATGTCTCTTAGGAACACCTCCAGAGACCTGCACTGTGATCACCTGCGTGGAAAACACACATAAACATCTTCCAGCCTTCGTCTGTTGCCCTAGTGTGTAAAATAAATCTGTACAAAATAAAAAAAACTGCATCTGTTCACACTTCATCAGTGACCGTTGAGTAAAACGTCTGAATGTGCTCGTATGGAGGCTTTGTAAATCATGACAAAAACCCATCTGTTTTACTCCCTCTCAGTAAATTCTAAAGACATCACGGCGCATCTGTCCATGTACACTCTGTGAACCGCATGCAATAAGAGATCGTCAGGCTCCCCGGGCATGCCTATGCAAAAGCATGTGCCCATGTATCCCCAGGCGCCCCCGTAGGGGCCCACATGTTTAAACAACGTGCCACGCATCCCCGTTAGAACTGCGTCAACGTGCTGACGCATGGTCCCTAATGACACCTACGTAAAATGTCTGTCTGCAGTAATTACTATGGAAAGATATGTCAGACACCTCTGCCCTGTTCTTCCATTGATTTGTTGTAACATATCCTCCCTTATGCTCAAGTTATTCCGCATTAAGAACACATTCAAAATATCAGTACAGCCACCTTGTGGATTTCTCAAAAATGTCTCCTCTTGTAAGTCATGTGACACCCATACTATACAACTGTACACGATCTACCAGAGATCCGCTTTGCTACAATGATAAAAAAAATAAAAAATGCATGACCCTTCATAAATTCTGTGTAGGGCAACTGCAGCATCATCTGTCCTGCCCCAGTGACCCCTCTCTAAATAAAAATCTCAACACCTCTCCGTGCTCCCCGTGACAAATATGTACACTTAAAAGAAGTCTGCCAATGGTCACTAGGTGACTTCTAAATGAAAACATTTAAATATGGCTACCGATGCTTACCTTGTGATATCATGTAAAAAAAATAATCAAAATGTATGTTCACTAACCCAGTGAGCTCTATGTAAATTCGTCTAAATATATCTACCCACCTCTGTGGTAACACCTATGTAAAAAAATACCTGCATGCTTCCACAGTTACCTCTATTCAAACCATGGTTCACTCTTTCCCTGGATTCCCATGTAAACAAGCTTTTTAAATATCTCGTCTAGTCAGTGAGCTTGATGTTAAATGAAAATATCTAAAAATAACTACATGCACTCAGTGACCACCGTCTATAAATATCCGGCCGCCCTTCTTCAGCAAACCCCTATGGAAAACCTCTCAAGCAACGTCAGCCATTGATGCCACTGCATAAACACATCTGAACTAGCTGTCAACGTTCACTCGGTAATTCCAGGTAAAACAACTTAAGCAAGTTCTGTCCATTATCACCCAGGGACACCGACCTAGAAACATCTAAACAAACCTGTACATTACCCACAGAGGGACCAGGCTGAATCATCTAAATGTATCCTACAAGGGTCCCCATTGACCTTACATAAAAGGATCTAAAATATATGTCCATTCTTCTCTGTAACGTGCTTGATGGATCTGTCAATGTTCACTCAATGTCCACTGTGCACAACATCTGAAAATATCTGTCCATGTTCGAACCTAAAATCTAAAGTGACTTCCCTTCATGTCACCTTGGTAACTTCTACGTAAACACATCTAAAACATTATCCATCCATGGTCATCTGGTGACCTTCGTGTAAAAAACACAGCAGCGAAAGACGTGTGGGAATGTACTCCCTCTAGCAGATTAGGTAGCAAACTTTTAAAGATCTTAAAGACCCTCGGAGTTCTCCCTGTCGGGTTCTCCTAAAGACCCCATAAGGTCACTCCTGTCGTATCCTCTCTGAAACCATCTATTAAAGATAATTCAAGCTCCCTCCCTGGAGGCCCTCTCTAAAAGCATCTCTTGAAAATCACTAAAGCTCCCTAACAAGGGACCGTTCCTAAATATATTTCTTAAAGATTCCTCAAGCAGCATAAGTTCTTTCTCTGTCCATCTCTAGAAGATCCCTCACGTGTGGTCCCTAGAGATTCTTTCCAGAAGCATGTCTCATGTATCCTACACACTTCTTACCTAGAGAACCTCCCTAATAGCATCGCTTAACGTTAACAATCCCTGAAGTGCATTATGTAGAGGTCACCATCAAAAAGCCAGTGGCGTAACAAAGGCCCTGCAGTGCAGGACAAGCTCCAGGGGGCCCCTGAAGCAGAATAACCTGGCCTGAGAGCTCCTCAGCGAGTCGGGGGGCTCCATGTGCTTTGCAGGGGGGCCGCTTCACGTTTTGTTACGCCACTGCAAAAAGCATATCTTGAAGACCCCTACCTAGGGTGAAATATTTTTTCATGATCCCACATTCTCCCTAAATAAGGCCCTTTTCAAATACATCTCTTAAAAATCCCTCAAGTTAGCCACATAGTGGTCATTTCCAAAGCATGCCCTACCTATGGGTCATCTCTAGAAGGGTATCATCAAGGTACCTGCAGCTTCCTGTCTATGGACATAAAGATCTAGCAAGCTTCATATTGAGGGGGGTCTTCTAAATGCATCTCTCAAACAGCCTGCAAGCTCACCACACAGTGGTGATTGCTTTGCGACAAGTAGTTCTTAAAATACTTCAAAATCGCTTGTCCCATGACCCCTCTTTTCCAGGCACGTACTTGAACCCACTGCAAAAAATCTGACATATCTCAGTCAGTGACCCACCTAGAAGCCGTCCGCAAGAACGTTGTGCAGACCACCTCAGATCACATACTGCCCCATATCCCAGTAACCCCAAAGAATATGGGCTGTGTGTGTACCCCATATTCAAAAGCTCCATGTGGGCCTCAAGTAGGGGCACATGTCCTAAAGATTAGTGCATCTCCCAAGAGACCTGTGTGTGGGGAAACAGCCTACAGACCTCAGGTCACACCTCCCAATAACAAATATAATGTTAGAGACCAACCATGTACACCCAAGACCCCCCAGGGGCGAAATCACTTCCCACAGACATGTTGCTTCATGACTCAGAATGACACTTAAGATGTGTCAGACTCCCTTCAAATGGGCGCAGTGTGACACCGTGTACATACATCTTGTACCATGTTACTGCCCTTTTAAACGGCACAGGCGTGAAGTTCAACCACAATGCTTTCTCATTCCACCTCTTAAAAACCCTCATCCCCTCACCTCACCCACACCCAGATGACCCCTGTGTTTGAGCGTGGTTTACAGACACCTTTCTAATTTCACATCACCTTAGTTCACCCTCCTGAATACGCCTGTGTTGGGCCGCCTCCTTAAAAAGATATTTCATTTCCTACTCTCGTAGTGAACTTTACAGACCCCCGCTAAAGACCACATTAGACCCCTGTGTCGGGAACCCCTTTTACAGGGCACCCCTGTAGACGCACCTCTTTGACCATTGGAACGTAAGAGGCTCCGTTTACGCCGCCACCTCTCCTAGTGACCACTGGGCAGCAGCACCTCTCACAGACGCCCAGTGTGAGCGCCCCCACTAACCAGCATTTAAAAAAAAAACTACCAGCCAACCCCCACGACAAACCCTTGAAAAGTCTTCCTACCTGAGGATGGCGTTCTCCCCTTGCCGGACCGTCACGTTGTCCATCGCCTTCGAGAAGGTGGCATCTCCGCTGCGCACGGGCACTCCTGCGGGCACAAGGAAGAGCAGTCTGAGAGACAGGACGACCAGGCACCTCCAGGGCAACACCAAGTACCCACCGACACCCATCCTTGGCAACTACCAACACGCGCACCCCTCCCGCCAAGCACAGAGGTCCGGGAGCCCAGGGGCGTCAGGGGCTGAGAGCACAGAACCCAAGTCTTTTCTCGGGAGATGCTCCACGCCCCCTTGGATCAGTCCAGGGGTCCCACCAACAGCATCCAAATGTGAAGATTCCCTCAATAGAGTCTCGAGCCTCCCCTATTGCAAGAATTAACGCTGCATCAAAAGTTTATCGCCAAAGGGAGGAGTGGTGTATCTCAGACACCAAGGCAAAATGAAAGCTGAAATACACAACACTCTTCAAGCACAGACTCAAAGCACGGATGCAGCCCTTCCTGACCGCCGACCCCCCATGCGCGCACGCCTCTGTCCAAGGGCATGAGGAGGCATCCACGGTGGGCAACTTGGTGCGCGCGCTGCTCAATCCGCGGAATAAAAGCCTGCAGCCCGCCGCTCTCCCTTCTGCCTGGGCGCGCAGGATGGGGCTGTAAATCTGCGCAGAGCAGCCGCAGCAGTCAGCGCCAGCCCCGCTCCTCTCCTCTCTGCTCCGCGGTGGGGGAGACGAGCTGCTGCCGCGGCCAGCTCAGGTCTGCGGGAGGTTCACAAACTCTGCTCCTGGTCCCCTCCTGGTCCAGCCCAGCATTCGAGCCCCGGGATCACACACACCGACTCCGTCTCCCCTGGTTGTCATGGCAGCAGCCCCATCACTGACCAGCACACTCACGCCGGCACAGACACTCCGAAGAGACTTTACACATTAATCTCTGCGAGGGCAGCTCGCTGCAGCCCCGGCAGGGGTTAACCCTTTCAGAGGAAGGTGGGGGCACTGAAGGGAGTGGTGGTCGTTTTCTTAGTGCTAGCCCATCTCAATCTATCCGTATTCGCTCACTCAGCCCCTCCCTAAATAATCTCAAGGTACCCCTTTTGTGCAGACTCAAGTACACAGGGTGTTGGAATGCACCAGTGTTCTTAATACAGAAGCGCTGGAAAAGAGGCTGTATTAACCCTTTGAGGCGCGGCACAGGCTGGGTAGAGGAATTTACCGGTTTACTCGACAGACAGGCAAAACACAGGCCCCTCCGCCCCGTTAACCCTTTGAGGTGCCGAGCATGCAGGAAACACAAGCATTCAGCTGGCTTCACTCAGATTGGCTCCCATATGGATACCCCCTTAGACAGAGACGGAACTAGTCAAAGGGCCACTCTCACAAAGGCCTCACGCTCACCATTTCAAAGAGTGCGCTCAAACGCAAAACAGTCTCTTCAGAACGGATGTATGACGTTACAACGCACACTTTTACAACGCACACCTTTACAACGCATTTTTTACAACGCATAATCCATTACAACGCATGACATTACAACGCATGACACTACAACGCATTTTTAAAAAATACCTTTACAACGCATTACCATTACAACGCATACTACCTTTACAACGCATAACATTACAACGCATAATATTAAATTGCATTTAAGGTAAGTATTAGATAGTATAGGGGTTAAAATTACTTTTCTAACTCCAGGGGGTGCAATAGTAGGGTAAGTGTTGGATAGTATAGGGGTTAAAATTACTATTCTAACTCCAGGGGGTGCAACAGTAGGGTAAGTGTTGGATAGTATAGGGGTAAAAATTACTATTCTAACTCCAGGGGGTGCAACAGTAGGGTAAGTGTTGGATAGTATAGGGGTAAAAATTACTATTCTAACTCCAGGGGGTGCAACAGTAGAGTAAGTGTTGGATAGTATAGGGGTAAAAATTACTATTCTAACTCCAGGGGGTGCAACAGTAGGGTAAGTGTTGGATAGTATAGGGGTAAAAATTACTATTCTAACTCCAGGGGGTGTAACAGTAGAGTAAGTGTTGGATAGTATAGGGGTAAAAATTACTATTCTAACTCCAGGGGGTGCAACAGTAGGGTAAGTGTTGGATAGTATAGGGGTAAAAATTACTATTCTAACTCCAGGGGGTGCAACAGTAGAGTAAGTGTTGGATAGTATAGGGGTAAAAATTACTATTCTAACTCCAGGGGGTGCAACAGTAGAGTAAGTGTTGGATAGTATAGGGGTAAAAATTACTATTCTAACTCCAGGGGGTGCGCAACAGTAGGGTAAGTGTTGGATAGTATAGGGGTAAAAATTACTATTCTAACTCCAGGGGGTGCAACAGTAGGGTAAGTGTTGGATAGTATAGGGGTAAAAATTACTATTCTAACTCCAGGGGGTGCAACAGTAGAGTAAGTGTTGGATAGTATAGGGGTAAAAATTACTATTCTAACTCCAGGGGGTGCAACAGTAGGGTAAGTGTTGGATAGTATAGGGGTAAAAATTACTATTCTAACTCCAGGGGGTGCAACAGTAGGGTAAGTGTTGGATAGTATAGGGGTAAAAATTACTATTCTAACTCCAGGGGGTGCAAAAGTAGGGTAAGTGTTGGATAGTGTAGTGTAATATTATGCGTTGTAATGGTATGCATTGTAATGGTAGTATGCGTTGTAATGGAATGCGTTGTAAAGGTAGTTTTTAAAAATGCGTTGTAGTGTCATGCGTTGTAATGTCATGCGTTGTAAAGGATTATGCGTTGTAAAAAATGTGTTGTAAAGGTAGTGCGTTGTAAAAGTTGCGTTGTAAAGGTTGTTCCCCCTTCAGAACACTCACTCATCCGGGCAGAGCTCGTCTGTGGGCTCTCTCTCCCCACGGAAGATCCCGCCACGGGGAAATTCGCCGTTGCAGGGAGGGGCTGTACCGAAAAGCGCTAAGAAGGCTCACAGTAGTTATCGAACAGTCTCTGTATTAAAACTACGCTGCCTAACACTATACGACATACATAAGTCGAAAGGATAGCTCAGTAAGCTGGACACTTGCTGTGGAAAACTGTGCTCTGCAGGCACCAGACACACCATTCATCCTTACAAGGTTGATACATTGAGGAGTATTCATGGGGCCATCGAAACGTAATTTGAAGCACTCAAAAAAGACACAAGTTCATTATTTAGGCTAAAAACACGTTTTTATTCTAACATAGCATAACATGGCCGAACTGATCAGAAGATGATAAGGCTTGACAGACAATATAAATAAAATAACAGAACAGACCATGAAAACATCCAGGTCAACCAATAAACTATCACTAAATGCCAAGCCATGAAGAGTGGGTCTGCTTCACCTCACTTAAAACACGCCTACGCTGGGTACAGGTGCAATAATGGAGCTTCACAAAAAGAGCTGCTCTTTCTATCCACTGTAA
Source organism: Triturus cristatus (assembly GCF_964204655.1). Lineage (NCBI taxonomy): Eukaryota > Metazoa > Chordata > Amphibia > Caudata > Salamandridae > Triturus > Triturus cristatus. The sequence continues at coordinate 48,713,421 of NC_140584.1, forward strand.
TGTTCATTTGGAACTACCCTTGGTCCCTGAGTACAGCCTTAGGGCTTTATTATGAGTTTGGTGGTGCGGGAGCTGGGCCGTCCGCTGACGTGCTGCCAAACCCATGTACGAACCGCCCGCCACATCAGGAGTTTCTCCTGTCTGGCAGGTGGTTCTTTGGTGTTCCAAGGGCGGTGCCTATGAAATAGGCACCACAATGGGAACGTCAAAGGCAGTACCTGCATGGCACGGACTGCTACAGTCCATGCAGTGCAGGTACTGGTGTGTGTGCACACGGGGGGGGGGCACATGTTGTGCCCCCTGTGTGCATCCATATGGTGCAAGGCACCATGGGGCCCTGTACGGCCACCTTTGTTTCCTCACGCCACACTTTTCATGGCGGTCGCACCGCTATGAAAAGTGTGGCAGTGAGGAAACTCGTATTATGTTTGACATATTGCGGCCTCAAGACCGCCATGCCACTGCCAGGGATCTCTGATCCCTGGCGGGTGTGGGGGTCCCAGGGCAGCCTGACCACCCTGGTCCTAATAGGGCGGTCGGGAGACCACCACCACCGCGCCCCCATGAGTCTGACGGTCTGAAGTCTGCCAAACTTGCAATAAACCCCAAAAATGTAGAAAGGAGTGGAAAGAGAACACAGAGATCGCACCCTGAGACTCAACTACTGCCAAAAGTTTGCAGAATATCCTACTTTTCATACATTTACACTGGGGTATCGATTCGCTCTGGAAACCAGCAACATGTCCTAGTGAGCGCTAGTTGGTGCTGAAAATGGATGTGTTGTGTTCTCAGAAGTTACTACTACCGAATTGAAAGGTTCTCAATTAGCCAACCTGGTATGGATAGTTAACTGAGCTGAAAGTGCCAAGATTAGAACTAGACACAGGCAAAACTGTATGCTTTTTCCTCGTGAAATCTGCATCATTTTCATGAAAATTATTTGTATTACATGAGATAGACTTGGGTGGTCATCTTTGTGAATCTTGTGCATGACGTTTGCCCTCATCTACGAAAGTCATGTGAGATACTTGTCAGTGTACTTTTCTTACATTTTCTAAGGAAATGCAGGGACGCCTCTTGTGCAGTGCATGCTGCGGCGGCGCACATGCAGTGTGTCAGTGCCCAGAATACTTCTTCATTAGCTAAATTTACATGATAAAGCATAAGCAGAAAAAAAACTATGCAAAATACACAAAACCCAATTATTGGGATTTACAAGCAATTACAGTTGCATGATAAACATGTAATCTGGTCCTAATTAGAACTCGAGAACTGAAGATCACTGCACATCTCAGCTAAATGTTACCTCCTGCCACCTGAGAACCATTTCCTTAGCAATAAACAAGAACATACACCACTTAAATTGTTGCTAAAGCCATGATTTTCAAGTGGATATCTCAAAGCAAAAAACTCTGTAAACTCAGCAAACCTGCTACCTGTTCCATCAACTTACGCATAGGTTGCAAAAATAAATATATAAATAAATAGCCCTTTGCAACTTCATGCACCCCAAATCTATCGGTGTGCAAATATGTAACTTTTTAATGTCTTGTGACGCATTCCATTTTCTTGTAAAAAAAAAAAAAGTGAAAAGCATACATGGATCACCAAGTTCTGCATAATTGGATTGTCACCTGAAAATGTGGAGTAACTCTTTTCTTTTCTCACACTCCTCATTTTTCTTGACGAGTGTAATTTGGCATGCCTTAGACCTCACGCGTCACATCACCCACAAGAAGTGATGTGACACGTGTGAGGACTAAGTAAAACTTGCTGACCTTAAAGCTCCCGTCCACATATTTTTAATATTGGGAGATGAGGGTGGGTGTGACAAGGGTAATTGTTTTCTTATTTAGGGCATGTTTTTACTTTCTAGTATTCTTCACTGGGGGCAGACACCACACTTGAGTGTAGTGGCAAATGCATGAAACTCACCCAACTACACAAATGAAGATAAATGGGAAATTTGCAAAACTGCGCGTGCGCAATAGAAACTTTGCACACCTCTACCCTAAACATAAACCCAATGTCCTGGCACTGCAGTAAGAGGTCTCATTACCACCCAACTGGAGTCAACACAATCGTATCCTATTAAGCCCGGGTGGCTCAGGCAATGAAAATCTGCGGCTGATCGATTCCCACAGCGAGTAAATGATCCCTTTGACCTATTTACAGCATGCTTGTTTTTACTCCTGCCTATTCCTGGGAGCAGGCGTCTGCACACTCAGCAGAGGAGAGCGCCACAGAGAAGGGTGGCCAGCTATCATTTCTCTTCCCAAGGCTTGATGTGGTTTCTCTTTGATCTGTGTTTTGTTGCCAGCCTTGTTCTTGTAGAGGGACGACTCCTGCTAATTGCCTTGAAGTATGCTACAAATCTTTCTCGAAACCTATGGTTTGTTCTAATAACCGAGGCCCATTACTGGCGCCACACAGGAGCCGTGGCGTTTCATCACTGTGAAATCCTTGCTCTTATTGGCCAGTTTCTCAACGATTTTTGTAACGCTTAGTTTTACTTAGGTACACAATCTGTTTTTCAACAAATTCCTTTCCTGTATAAACACTGACAATCTTCAATCACATATGTTATAACTCATATGCAAAATTCTACCAACTTGGGGCCATTTTTACATTTGAGCAAATCAGTGGTTGTCCCAGTGAACGCTGACAATCCTGCAAGTTTGAGGATATTTAGAAAACTTTATAAGATGCATTCCCACCTGGATGTGGTCAGGGACTTACTCCTGTCGTGGTCAGGTGTATATTCCTATATATCATGTAAAGGTGGAAGCAACACATCAGAAATTATGGCTGTGTAATTGCTGGGTGAAAGAGGGGTTCATCTATGTAGAAAAATAGTTTCACCTCGTAGAATACGAGAGAGCAAACGTTTTAAATGAAGACGAACCTTTCTCAAAAATTTGGACAAAAGTGCATGATACACTTATGCATGTGTTAATGCCTATATTTAAGAGAAATTAAGGGAAGCTAACCACTGTCATACATTCCCAAAAATGCTCATGGGTATTTTTTAATTCACAAATATCGAAAAATGTACTCTAAGGGGCCGATTACAATGTTGGTCGGAAAGGCTCCGAAAGGGATTGGGATTCAGAGAATCTGATTCGGAACCTATGTTTCTGACTGAATCGGATACATTTCCGACCGACCGATTACAATGCAAGGAAACAGTTTGGGCTGTCTGATTCGGTTCTGATCGGCATTTGGAAATCCCAAGTCGTTCGGAGCCGAATCGTACAGCTCTATGGACACTGTTTTTGAGCGAGCGATTACAATGTACGATTCTGACAGCCATTTCGAATCGGTCTGTTCGACATGGAACAGCCGTCGGAATCTGACTTTGGGGGTCCGTAGCAGACCACTCCCTTCACCCATAAGCTTCCAGTTGGGGGTACCAATGGGACCCCTCTTTAGAACCATGCACAGTGTGGCAGGCACCGTGGGGGGCCATCACAGGTTGCAATGTTTTCCCCAACCACCCCTTTTTTCAATGGGAGCCTGTGTTCTCGTTTGCAACAAAGGCTCCCATTGAGGTCAATGAGAGTCCAACAGAACGATGTTCGGAAACATCGTAATTGGTCAGTCGGACTCGCAGAATCCGATTTGGTCAGAAACGATTCCAAAACCGATTTGGTCCGAAGAGTTTCCGACTGACATCGTAATCGGCTCCTAAATGTGAGAGTACACCTACAGGTGTATTTCTGAATTTGTTGGGGAACTAAGTGGGTTTGGTCCATCGATGTGGGTGTCAAGTAATAGATACCTGGGTGTGTGGGGAGATGGAGGCATGGTTTCTCGCGGGTATGGGTGTTTGAAGAGCTGTGTAGACAAAGTCTTGCTGACCTGGCGGACTGAGCGACCGACTGCCAAACTCTAAATAACTGCATAAATCTGCTACTCATGAGTGGCTGCCTGTCATCCTCACATCTGCAACAGATTTTGCAGCTGGTGCTGTCTGCAAATAATTTAAATAAATGTACAAGAAATATCTTCATACACAGGGGGCCAAGAACTGAGAAGAATCAGAATCAGGAATCTTCTTCCTACCTCAGAAATAGGCCTCCTTGAGGTCCCAGTCTCTTATTTCAGTTATAGGCCCACTCAATGTCACAACTTAGAGGAGGAAACGTTGTGTGTCTTTGTAGAGCGCACCTCTCACCTGGGAGGGTATCCTACAACTAATAAGCAGGGACTGCTCTGACTGAGTCTGGGGCCTAGGTAAAGAGCCATGTCTTCAGTTTCTTGTGGCACTTAAGGGCTGAGGAGGTGGCTCTGATGTGTAAGATAAGGGCATTCTAGGCTTTGAGAGTAATGTCTGAGAAGGTGCTTCTGTTTTCACAGGTTATGCGTTTACAACGGATGCGCAGGAGCAACAGACTGGCCGAGTGGGGTTTCAGGTTAATGTGTGGAAGTTGATGCAGTTGGTAAGGTAGGAAGGGCCTAGATTATGTACAGGTTTGTATACGTGTGCGAGGATTTTGAAGAGTGTACTTTTGTAAATGGGGAGCCGGTGAAGTTCTCTGAGGTTCTGGGTGATATGAATGCAGATTGGGCATCCGAGTGTGAGTTTAGCTGCAGAATTGTGTATGGTCTGAAGACTTCTATTCATTGGGGGATGATTCCGACAGAGTGCATTGTCGTAGTACATCTTGCTGGTTATGTGGGCCGGAGTGACATTTCTGCATGTGTTGTTTGGCATTTGAAGCTTTTTTGAGAATCTTGAGGGAGTGGAAAAGTGAGGTGGTGATTTTGTTGGCTTGGCTGGCCATTGTGAGCATGTTGTTTACCACTATTCTTAGGTTATTGGCTAAAGTTGCTGCGCAGGGTTTTGAACCCAGATCTGCAGCCCACCAGATGGAGTGCCACAGTGAGGTGTCTCTGCTGAAGGGTATCATTTCCGTTTTGTCTGTGTTGAGTTTAAGACAGTTGGTGTTCATCCAACTGGTAACGTGGGACATGCAGGAGGTGAAGCTGCTCCCTATGTTGGGTGTTTTATCAGAGAGGGAGAGGATGAGCTGGGTGTCAACAACATAGGAGAGCAAAGAGTGACAGGAAAGTAGTCGCAGAGCAAGACAAAAGCAGAGAACTGAGAAAGCATATAGTGAGAAGAAAGCAGTCACAGAACACTTCAAAAATTAGAGCAAAGAGTGAGAGAGCAAGAGTTACAAGAAACTGGCCACAGGAAGTTAAGGAGAGAGAGTAAAAGAGACATGCCAGAAGGAGGAGGAAAGCAGGAGCGTGAGGCTGGGAGCCTCGATCAGTGTTGGAGCAGCTGGGTCCACAAGCCATTGGCACAGGTAGTGGGACAGGCAGGCCCAGGCAGTGTCTGCTTAATGGCTGGTTAGCGCTGCGGCTGAAATTAAGTATGAGCGGGTAGGGGCAGGAGTTCTGTGGGCAGTAGGCAGGGCTGAAGTGGGCAGCAGGAGCAGCAGGAAAAGCAGGTGGTAGTCTAGCGCTGTGAAAAAAAGTGGGAAGGTCGCGGAGGGCGCATCAGGGGGGGCGGAGAGGGGGGAAAAGCAAAAATGGCTGACGCAGAGGTTATTCTTTTGCTCCTGAAATGGAAGATCATTTTTTGTAAGTAAAAAAAATATTTTACCAACGAATCATAAAGTTATAAAACCATGGAAGGCCATCAATTCTACAACTTCATGTGCCCTCATGCCATGAATCCACATTACTGGCTTGGTTGGGGTCACGAAAATCACATCATAAACTATAGCATGGCATGGCATGGCTTAATATAGCACTACACACCACCACAGTGCGCAGTGTAACATGGAACTCTACCACTCACCCCTGAACTCACAAGAAGGCTAACTGATGTGAAAGCTTTATGTGGGGTGGCAAACTTCACCCTTTGACCTATGACACGCTACCTATGATAGGTAAGTAGAGTTAAGGGCTGCTTCAGAGAGTTTGTGGCAGCCTTTTCCTCTGAAGAGATGATGAAGCCACCTCCCAAGAAGATAGCCCATTGAAAAATGCACTGTGTTATTGTATAATAATTGTTTATTTCCATTGAGGCCTGTGCAGGGACCCCCATGCTATGGTGAAGCCCCCCAACAAGCAGCAGTAAAAGGGTCACGCCCACCGAGGTCTGGATCTCAGGCCGCGCCGCCGCCGCTCACCCCGGCACATAATCTCTCTGTGAAGTTGATCTCATCCGAATGAGGACAGACATGTTTATGAATTAAATATGGGAAACCCATCAGTCTGAACAAAAAAAATACATAGATCTGTGTGTGCCTTTTAAATTATGTATCTTGTTCGGATGTCAAGGGCCTTCCGAACGTGCTCACAATTGTAAAACACATAGGCCCGCGCTCAGGAGCGGAAGCACAAACTATTCGTTATCCAGAGATTCGCAGTCCTGTCCTTTTAACAAATTGAATCAGTGTCTTGACTGAACGGGCTTGGACAGGCATCGGACAAGGACGCGTTGTATCCTGCTCATCCCATATGGCCCTTCCTTGTTTCCGTAATTCAGAAGGGGCGATCTCAGCTCCTCAGTCTCCATTCCTGACTGCCAAGATGCTGCCGCCTGCTTTGAGGAGCAGCAGCCGGCTGGCAAGAGCCAGGGAACAGACTGCACACAAACTGCTCTGGCGAAAATTAGCAGCTAACAAAAAAGGGCTAATCGGGTAGAAGATTCCGGAGGCCTCTTCCAGCCCTAGGGACTAAATTGCAGTTTTCAGTGGTGGAAATGAGAAAAATTTACTGTGGTATCCCATAAACTGGGTTCTAAAGGGTACCCGTAGAAAGGAGACCAAGTCATCAGAAGTGTGTGGCAGTCAACCTATAGATCAAATAGGAAAAAAAGTAGGAAATCTACATTCCAACATTTAAATTTACGTCCTGGTGTAGGTTTCCTACTTTTTGGAATTCACAAAATCATATAGGAATCCACATGGAAAGCTGTTCCTGGTGTAGATTTTAATGCAAATTCCTTTGGAAAAAGTGTTCTCTCTGGCAGAGAACTCCACACAGGGAAATGTAAATGCACATTTTTTGTTTCTTTTTTTCTACAGGGGAAAAATATTTTTCTCTTTGAAGAAATCCCTTCCCATAGTTCCCTGTAAAATTTAGGGGCGATTCATTTCCTTCCCCAACCTAAAAAAATGATTCAGCTTTTACTGTACAGTCCTAAATATAAAGCCTCTGACCACATTAGAAACCCTGTGTGTAAAAAACCTAAAAGGTCTATTTAACCAAAGATAATCTACTCCGCACTGTCGCTGAGCCTTGAGCTTGCCTTATCTGCCTTGATTACCACTGCCAATACCAACTTCATTAATTACCTTTGTGATTTAACAACCTCAGCAAACAACAATTAAAAGAGTCTGATTTAGAATGAGGTAACTCCTTCCTATATGGCATCTGCACAATCAGATTGCAGCTCATCCACCTAATTAAAGTTTATCAGCTTACCTCAAATGATAAAAAACTCAGAACATATTATCAAGTGGAAAATAAGAACTTTTCAGTATCCTAAAGACATCTCTCAGAAATGTACACTCAACATATTTACAACCAAACAAATAGGACTTCAAGACAAAACTATCTTACATGGAAAAAGACAATAAACAGGTCTTCTTAATGTTATGTTTACTATATTTATACTGTTTCTTCAATTTGATTGATTTGATTTAGAAACTTTGAAAGCGCGCGATTGCCCTGAAGTGTCTTGATGCTAGCCAAAAGCCTTCGTCCAAGCTCAGATCTATACACAATCAGGCATTAGGAACAACCATACTATAGGGAGAGAGGAAGTAACCATGTTTTTCAATATTTACGAAAACATAGAAAAATGGTCTGACTTTTGAGATGCTGGGGCATTCTATTCCAGAGATCACAGGTGGAATTGATAAAACTGCGGCCAACCCATGCCACTTTCTAAATCCTGGAGACACACACTTATCCTGACAAGGTTGAGCTTAAAAATCTCTTGGGAGAATACTATCTAAACTTATTCTTGAGATATTCTGGCCCTGAACTATGTAATGCCTTGTGTGCCAAATACCAAGCCTTAAAGTCGATTATCTTCCTTACTGGGAGCCAATGAAGCTCCACTAATACTCCTGCTACAGACTTAGGTGGTTATTACGAGTCCTTGGGACCGCCAAACTCGTGCTGACGGTTTTACCACACCCACTCCAGCGGTCTGACTGCCATATTACAATTGAGGCGGTGGAACCGCTACAAAACCGCCACCTCCACAGGGATTCAGGATCCCACGTCAGTGATGGTGTGGAAATGGGCCCGAATAGGCTGGCAGAGCCGATGCTGGCACCGCAGAGGATATAATGACTTACATTTCCACCGCTAAGTTCATGGTGGTGACCCCGCCATGAAAAGGGTGGTCTAAATGCAGGTAAGGGTAAAAGTGCCGTAGGGCGAATCTACCCATGGGGGTGCATATGAGGGGCACATGTGGTGCTCCCCTACTATTGCACTTTTGTGTGTGCACTGTGTGGCATGCACAACATGGTGTATGCCTCACAGTGCACATATGTGCAGCACACTCTCTCACGGCGGCGTTATGCTGTATAGGCTCTCCTTTTAGCCTACCATACCCGCCGCCATGACACCGTGGCAGGTGCAGGCCCACCCTGAATTAAACTTGTAATCTAGAGGTGGGTGCACATTGGGCTTGATGGTCTTCCAGGCACCACAGCAATGGCGATCCCAGATGAAGCTCGCCAAACTCATAATAAAACCCCTTCAACTGTAATTTGAGGAATTCTAGAATTCACTTGACACAAATGGAAATGCTGTTGTCTTTGTTTAGCACAGAAAGAGAGTCCTGAACATATTCTTTGTCTTTGTCAAAGTATTAGATCTATATAAAAAATATGACTGCCCTTTGTTTCAGTCACGTGGTATAAGAGCAATAGCGGATGCAACGCAGCTTAGTTCACTGGTCCTAATGCTCTATGTCTAAGTTGCATAATGAAGTACTTTACCTTTGTATATGCATTATTTATGTAAAAAAAAAAAAGAACTATAAGGAATCCAACGTGGAATTGATTTTAGTAAGCTGGATCGACTGTTGTACTTGTATTCAAAAGATTTCATGTGAATGTTACATTATTGATTGCATTGGTTTTAAAAATGAGTTACCTTTAAGGCTGAGCACTTGAACGTAGTTTAAAAGGCTTTATATGAATCAACACAATAAAGATTTACCTTCCTACCGGATCACTGACATATTATTGACAACAATAATATCGTGCTACAAAAATATAGTCTGAAAAATATTGAACCCAAAAATATCTATTTCCTATACTTATAATGTAAATGACAAGCCATTCTTGTCACTAATATAGTTGTAAAACATATATAATTTTATCTTAAAATATATATACATATATAAACATAAATGATAAACATTAAATATATTAAAAAGTAACAGTAATACAATGTAAATTAAATATAATTAATTAAAAAATATATAAATATAATTATTAAAAAAATTAAACACGTATATGCATTTATTTACATATACTTCATTTAAAAAACAATATTAAACTAATCATATTAATTTATATTATAATTTGCAAAGTTTTCTTAATTATAATAATATAACACACACACATAATATATATATATATATATATACATATATAACCCAAAAAGTTACAAAACATACCAATTACATTACAAATAAATAAGCAAACAATATAAAAAATGAAATGTATTAAAATATATTACATATTAAAAACAAAACTGATTAAAAATATTATGATTTCAAATCCACAAAAACATGATAATATAAATGTAATTATTATAAACAAAACTATACAATTCTACAAATAATAAGTACACTATACTCACTCCAATTTATGCAACAGTAGAGAAAGCATTGGACTCAGGAAAAGTACAAATAACTATTCCCACTAGAATAAATACAAAAGTAGAGAAGACAATGGAAGGCGCAATGGTAAAATTTACTATTCCCACTCCAGTCAGTGCAACAGTAGGGAAAGTGTTGGATAGCGGATGAGTAAAATGTACTATTCCCACTCCAACCAATCAGTGCAACAGTAGGGAAAGTGATGGACTGCAGAGGGGTAAAATTTACTGTACCCATTCCAGTCAGTGCAACAGTAGGTAAAGAGTTGGATTGCGGAAGGGTAACATTTTTTATTCTCACTACACTCTGTGCAACATTAAAAACACAGGGCCTGATTATGATGTCGGGTGGATGCACCATCACAATTCGACCCACATGGTGTGGTCGCATACTCTCATTTCTATATGGGAGCTTGTGCTGCGGCAGTGCACCTGCTGTAGCACAATCTCCCATGGAGAAATGGAAGATTCACAAGGTGCCTGCCACATGGTGCAAGTATTATCGGCCCCCAACCCGAGGCTGTGGAGGAATGGGGGCCCTGCTAGGGGCCACCAAAATCGCTTTCCGACAGGCTTTCCTTGTCGGAAAGACCGACATTGAAATTCTGTCGGAAACCGACAGCGTAATCCCGACGGCTGGTTTCAATTCCGACCAACTACATTGTCAGTAGGCGGTTGGAATTGAAACCGCAGTTGTCAGTCGGAAAGCCTCCGACCTGTGGTTGGAGGCTTTCCGACCGACATCATAATCGACCCCACAGTGTTCACTTAAAAAAAAAAAACATTTAAAACTATATTAACTAACCCCAACAATTTAAAAAAAAAAAAATATATATATATATATATATATATATATATATATATATATATATATATATATATATATATATATATATAAATTGAAAAAATAAAGTTTGAATATTTATTAATTTTTTTATACATATTATAAATTAAGTCAAATATTATTATTATAATTAAAATACCAAACTATTTTCTCAAAATAATAACCAGTATATAGAATGGTATTTTAAATGAAAACACAGAACGCAATTAACATATAACATAACAAATAATATAGGGGCTCATTACGATGGCGGACAGACTGCAGTCCGTCCGCCATTGTCCCAGGGATTGGGACCGGCCGCCCTTATGGCGGCGGTCCTGCACATGACATTACAATGTGAACTCCACTGTAGCAGTCGCATTGTTCATGTTTACCATTGCGACGGGTGCTGCTGGCTGCAGCACCTGCTGCAATGGTAAAAATGCATGTTGTGCATTTCCCTGCACTAAGTGGCAGGCACCACACAGTGCCTGCCACCTGGTGCAGGGAACTGTACCAAGTGCAAATTCCATATACCCCTGCACAAAGTACATCCCTGTCAGCGTTTCAATGGCAGATGAACCCCCATAGACAGCCTGGCGGGAATGCAGTATCCAAATCAGGTGGGCGGTGCCTGCTAGGCACGCCACCATTTTGTGGATGCGGGGTGGGTCCGACAGGCAATCGTGACAATTGCCTGTGTCGGACCCAAGGCGGACGGGCTTTCTGCCCATCACGCACACAGCCCACCATCCCGATCAGGCGGGCAGAAAATGGCCTTATGATGGTGGTGAACCCGCAGACTGCAGGTGGCAAGTTCACCGCCATCGTAATCACCACATAGTGTAAAAAAATATTAAACTATTTTTTAAATTGGTATTACTTAAGTAACTTCTTACCCTATACCTCTATAAACTACAAAACACACCTGAAATATATTTTTAAAATTATAATATTCACAGATTGTACATAATTATCAATTAAAATATTAATAACAAGGACCTAATAATCGAATCGTAAAATAGTTATATTTAATTACCTTCCCTCCCTTTATACTTACACAGCCAACAACCCGCACCAACAATATATATAAAAATAATAATTGCTTAATTAATTAGCAATTTCACAATTAATAATTAACTAATAACAAATTAATTGTATTTAATTAGCTTCCCACCCTTTATCCCTACAAATCCAAAAACAACAGATAATATATAACTTAAACCTTAATTACAAATCAACAATTTATTATTTAAATAATATTATAAATTAACATTAATTATTAAATATTATAATTAATTTCCTGCACACCCTTTACCCAATTAACAAACAACCCACATTAAAGAAAATTCAAAAAATAAATATATTACACAATTTATACATTTAATTATCAATTAAATAGTGAATTATGATAGTAAATATTCATTAATTAATTTACTTGCCACCCTATACCCCTAGAAAACCCACAACCCACACCTAAAACTTAAATTAAAAAATATACAATTACATAAATAATTATCCATTAAATAATTAATATTAATTTAAAAATTAATTATTAATTGATTACAATTAATTTAGTTCCCACCCTGTACCCCTATAAACCCAATAACCCGCTAATGTACTAAAAATGACAAACAAATATTAAGTTGAACTTAAAAACTACTAAAATTGTACAAGCTATATTAAAAAATATTAACAATATTTATACAAATAATTTATAAGATTTACAATTAAAATGTATAGTAAAATACATAAAAATAATGAAAAATTGATATTATTAACAACATTTTTAACATTGATATTCACAACATAGATATTTTTGTAAACAGTATTAACACTTTCTAAATTTTTAACATCGATATTACTTACCTTAAAATCAATATTCTTCTCAACAATATTCTTGCACATAATATTTCTGTATCACGATATTTCCAACTCAATATTTATGTAGTTCAATATTAAATTGTCGATATTTTGTCCGAATAACAAGAGGAATGATAATTAGTTTCTGGGAGTTCACAATCTTTCTCATCAACTCTGTGTTAGAACGCACAGGAACACGCTGAATCACATCGCTTGAATGGGGGTGCATGGGTGCAGAGATTTCTGCACTCGTCGCTGAGATCTCCACACCTTTTAAAGGGTTTACACCTGCCATGAATCCCTTTGTGAGTTCTTGGCTTTCACAATTGAAGTAAATGTGGTTGTAAACGTATGTTTACTACAGAATTTACCTTTGTATATGGGGCCCTCAATTTTTACAAAGTCTGCCCCAAAGAAATTGTCAATAAGTGCAAATGTGATAGTAAAACAGTTCTGGCCTACTGAATTGGTCACAAACAGACTGCGTTGTAAAATATTTTACAAGTTGAGGCACCTGCTGCAGAGATCTTTGTGTACCCAGCAATCACCAGGATATAAGAACAGTAAGATGACCCCAGTGGTTAATGGATATGCTAGATAGATCTATGAGCATTCTAATCACAGGTTTGACTCACGAGAATACGTGTAACAAGCAGCTAACAAATATGTTACTCAGTGAGTTACTGCCTTTGCTGAAGAGATCCTTATGTTACCTGTGAGCACATGTTATAATCCTTGCATTATTATAGCTAGGTGAGTTATGAACTGGCATCAAGGAGATGCGTGTCAACTGCTAGGCATGCGTGTAGAAAAGTAGTTTTTCGGTGTTTTTTTTATTCTAAGGATGCAAAGAATAGTTAATTTGGGTAATAATAAAGACATAGAGCCCGATTACGAGTTTGGCGGTGCTGGAGCAGACCACCATGCCAGTGGCCCACGCCTGCACCAGCAAACATGTGGTCGGGCCACCCACCAAATTACAAGTTTCCTCGTGTCTGGTGGACCTCTTTTGGCATTTCCATGCCATTGCCTCTGAAAATTGGCACCTCAATGGGAACGCCAAAAAGAGTTCCTGCATGGCATGAACTGTAAAGTCCATGCACCCCAGGGCCTAGAGGTATAAGGGGACCCTGTAGGGCCCCTTTAGTTTTCTCTTCACCACAGTTTTCATAGAGGAGGAACCACCATGAAAACCGTGGCAGAGAGGAAACTCATAATATGCTTGGTGGTGACTGCGATGGTCCCACCAAGCATATTGCTGCCTCTACTTCAACGCACCACCCACAGTGATTGACAGTTCCCTGGTGGCATCCACGTTGCAATGGCGGTCCGACTGCCCTACTCGTAATGAGGCAGTTGAAGCGCCCATGCAATCAATCAATCAGGGGTTTGTAGAGCACCCAGCTCACCCGTGAGGGTCTCAAGGCGCGGGGGGGTAAGGTGCTCAGGGAGGGGGCGCCTCTGATGTTGATCGGGAGCTGGTTTCAGGCCTTGGCTGCGTTGTAGGAGAAGGCTTCTCCACCCATTCTGGCTCTGCGGATGCGCGGGGATCCGGCGAGGTCGTTGGATCAGGGGTTTCTCTTGGGTACATGGAAGGAGATTCTCTCGTTGAGGTATTGGGGTCTGGTGTTGTGGAGGCATTTGTAGGCATGGGTGATTATCTTAAAAGTTATTCTCTTTTCAACAGGGAGTCAGTGGAGGTTCTGAAGGTGTTGGTTGATGTGTTTGTGTCGAGGGATGCCGAGGACGAGTATGTCTGCGGTGTTCTGAATGGTCTGGAGTTTGCACAGCAGAGACTTGTTGATCCCGGCATAGAGGGCATTTCCGTAGTTCAGTCTGCAGGTTATGAGTCTGGTATTGCAGAGTACGTCACTAAGTCCAGCGGTGGCTGGACTGCAACCGCTGCACCTCTGCAAGGACCGCCAGACTCGAATCAGGGTCTTATTAGTTAGCGTTAAATTGTCATTTGTGATACTAGTCCAGTAAACAGATATATCTAACCTTCTTACAGTGCATGCATATATCCTACATGCAGAGATTGGAAAACTCAAATCATGTCTCCAAATCATAGTTTAGCTCAAGCTCATCCAAGTGACAAGTTGAATGTTCTGATTTCCTCAATTGCATATGCTCTGAAGGGTTAAACTTGAGCTAGCCCCCAAACAGGATGAGGTTGAAACAAAAGGAGTGGTGATGGTCCTTTAAGTGAGGCATTTGTGTTTGGCAGAGTTGGAACTAAGAGAAAAAGTCCTCTGTCTACGCCTGAAGGTGGCTGCTCTGAACATAAAGCAGGCAAAGTGAGAGTGTTGCTAATTGTTCCCCAGTGTCAGCAAATTACACTGGGACAAAATCAGCACGCTTAACTTAGGCAAACATGAATCTGGTATGCAGTTGAATATTAGCCACTGGACCTGGATGGATACCCCTCATTTCAAGTGCTGCCCTTTGAACCAAGAACAGAATATGAAATATACTTAGAAAAAAAGCAATCCTTTAAGACCACCTAGGAACTGGAATAGTTTTCACACTGGGACATTTTGTTTTATACATTTATATAAAGTTACATTTGGACAAAGGAGCTTCAATAATTCAGTTGGTGCTTGCATACAAACCATTTTTGGTCCCAGTTATTAATTAGAGTATAACAAAAATTAACTATTGCCTGATGACTATATAAGGAAGCTAACTATTGGAGTCTCAATTTCTCTTCTACATTTTAGTCTATTTTACAATAATATTTCCTAATCTTTATGTGAATACATGCATAGGTATCCAAGACAAGCAGTATACATGCTGGCTTGTCCACATATGCATGTTTTTTTTACAACCAGGTTGCATGCCAGAATATCAAGCACAAACATATTTTGCTACATAAATATTGTAGCCTAAATATTAATGAGCAAAATATTGTGAAGATAAGTATAGATTTACTTTGCTTAGCTTAGAATTCAGGTTTCTTGAAGATATATCTCCAATCAAAGTACATGTATGAGGAAGGGTTAAATACAGCTTAGATAAAATAACAGTTGTGGTATGGCTTAATTGCATTTGGTGTGATGTTAAAAGATTTGTGTAGATACACAACTAATTGTAAGATGTATAACTAGCCAGTGGCTTACATAGGCATGGGACTTATCGCAGATCACTCTTGACCAATTAATAAAGATCGCAAATTGCATTTGTGTGTAATACCTAATATACCTATGCCCCATACGTCTCCTCAGTAAATAGACCCAAAATATCTTCAGTTATGAGTGAGAACACTTGCTCACAGCGACACTGCAAACTAAGGCATGTCTAAACGAATCCTAATGGTCTATATTTTTAGTTTGGCTACCGACATGTTAGCAGTTCATATGACCTCATGTTATCAATTCTTCTAAAAAGTACAACATGGTTTGGTTTTGCTTGGATGGGCTGTCATCCAGGCCACAGCATTTTGTGGATAGTTGTATTGTCCCATTAGTGTTCCCACTAGGGTTTGGATATGGGGCATCAAGAAGTTCTTCTGATAGACTGCCAAGGAGATGTGACTATAGCTTTCAATTGATACCCAGTGTGTTCTTTGATGTACTTACACAGCAACATTTTAATTACCGATGTATGCCATTTTTATTTTGGAAATGTTGGCTTTTCCAATGCTATTGCTCATCTTAAAAACATAGGGCCCGTTATACAAACTGTACTTTGTAGCAGGCTTTGTGCTACTACAGTAGTACTACAAAACTTCCTAGAAAGTGCAGTTCACAAACTACACTTTTGTACTAACACACTTTAGTACCAACTTACATGTGTAACATACATTTTGTAGTAATTTACACTTTAAATGTCAGAAAATAATTGTAATTAATTTTAATACAATTCAATTAAGGAACATTTTAATTTCAAAATTGATGTACTACTGCTGTAGCTTTTTTCTATCGTATATGGCATTTAATTTAAATCCATAAAATTAATTTACATCAATATTTAACATAAAAATATTTGTAATACTTATTTTAAAGCACGGGTACTCATAGTACGGCCCGGCAAGACTTTCTTGGCGGCCAGCGGACCTTGCAGGCAACATACCTCTGTGTTTTTTTATATCGGAGGTTGAAGTGCGGAGCTATGGGGGCCGGGCGATTCTTTTAAAAACCATTCTATTTCACCTCTTCTTAGCGCCCCTGCATCTCCACTCTGATTGAGTGGAGATGCAGGGGCGCTAAGAAGAGGTGAAATACAACAAAGCCTCATTAACAAGTGAATGGTCTTTAAAAGACCTGTGAAGTACTTGGGTGCGGCGGCTGTGTGTGATCCAGGGAAGCAAGGACCAACACTTCCATGGTTAAAGTGCTGTTTTCTCAATTAAACTGGAACTGTGGTGCTACAGTACACTCGAGAACAAGAGCTAAAAAAGTTAAGAGAATTGAAATAAGCTCAGTCTAGTCTCCCACGAAAGCGCACCTTTGAGTTCAGGGGGACCCTCAATTTGTTGCTCACGTTGGTCTCCTCCCCTCTTAGAATAGGAACTGTGCCTTCAGACGCCCATGTTGATATTCCACACAGTCTCCGGACATCAAACAAAAGGGTAGAAAATGAATGGAGGATATGTTGGATGAAACGTGGACGGGGAGGGGCAATGAGGGGGGAAATCAGGAAGAGTGGGGTGAGGAAGAACTATGAGGGTTGGTGTAGGCCCGGACCGGATGCTTTTTGCTGCTGATGGGGTAGGCTCATTGAGGGGGAGGATTCAAGAAGAATGGGAATTAAGTGGTGAGAAAGTGAATAGCAGAGAAAAGAGGGCAACAATGGGGAAAAGAGCGTTAGGGAGGATGTGGGTACATGTGGCCAAAAGAGGAGTAGGGGTCGCCAAGACAGGAGGAAGAAGACTGTGTAAAAAAGAGATGGGGCTACAAGTCAGCTCACATAGAGCAGGCCTGGCTCTTTCTGTCATGACTATCTCAATTTATGTTGGTGTCTTGAGTTTATTATACTTGCTGTGACCCTATTCCCCCTTTCTTCTATGAGCGCATCACCAGACATACTGTAAAACAGTGCAAACCTACATGTATCCAAGGCGCCACCTTGACAAGGGAGAGAGAGAGAGAGAGAGAGAGAGAGAGGGAGGGAGGGAGACAGAGAGGAGGAGGAAGGGAGACAGAGGGAGGGAGAGAGAGGGAGGGAGACAGGGAGAGGGAAGGAGAGAGAGGGAGAGGGAGGGAGACAGAGAGAGGGCGACAAACAGAGTGAGTGAGAGGGAGGGAGGGAGACAGAGAGAGAGGGAGGGAGACAAGAGGGAGGGAGACGGAGGGAGAGGAGACAAACAGAGTGAGTGAGACAGAGGGAGGGAGCCAGAGGTAGGGAGACAGAGGTAGGGAGACAGAGGGAGAGGGAGGGAGAGAGACAGAGAGGGAGGGAGGGAGAGGGAGGGAGAGGGAGGGAGACGGAGAGGGAAGGAGAGGGAGAGAGGGAGGGAGAGGGAGAGAGGGAGGGAGAGGGAGAGAGGGGGAGGGAGACAGAGAGGGGGAGACGGAGAGAGATGGAGAGGGAGAGAGACGGATAGAAGGAGAGAGGGAGGGAGACGGAGGAGGGAGGGAAATGGAGGAGGGAGGGAGAGGGAGAGAGGGGGAGGGAGACAGAGAAGGAGGGAGACAGAGAGAGAGGGAGACAGAGAGGGGGAGACAGAGAGAGACGGAGAGGGAGAGAGATGGATAGAAGGAGAGAGGGAGGGAGACGGAGGAGGGAGGGAGACGGAGGAGGGAGGGAGGGAGATAGAGAGAGGGAGAGAGAGAGATATGTGTATGCCGGGTCCGGTGGCTCAGTGGATGAAGGCGTCCGCTGCAGGGACCTGTTTTCCACCTCATGGTCCCAGTTTTTTTTTTGCTCTAGCCCCGCTCCCTCCCCCAATGACCCCGCCCCCAAGGTGCGGCCCTCGGCCACAAACCACACTGTAAATTTGGCCCCCAAGAGAAAGTTTGTGAGTACCCCTGTTTTAAAGGAACAGAGAGCTCCACCCCAACTGCGATGTCTTCCTTTATTTCTAATAAGGTTTTATTTTAAGTCCCCATCTTTTTAGGTCTCGCCTATGCCGCGCGCAAGCGCTGCTAAGGAGGGGACCTTTTGGAATCGATCAGGACTTTTGCTCAAACTTGTGCATGTTTTGCACTGCTCTCTATTGGCAATCGTGCACGTTTGGCGTTTCCCTTGCAGAAGCGAGCAGCGGCGCCATCTGTTTCCATGATCTTCCTCGCGCTTTTAAAACTGAGGGCACTGCTGCTCGCTCCTGCAAGGGAAACATTTTGCAGAACGCGCAGGGAGTGTCTGATTGCTGGTAATGTCACTATTGTCATTAACATTACGGCTGATTTTGCCCGAGGCGTGTCTCTCAGTGAAGGATTCGTAACGGGTTAAACACTTCCAGTCATAGATGCTCTATCTACGGTGTCACAATGTCACAAGAGTACCAGAGGTGCTTGTTTACATGTTAGTAACTGGGCGCGTGTGCACAGATCTGTGCGTGAGCGCCCCTGAGATAGACAGTTTAATGTCCCATCCGCTGGAGCGCTCCGGAGGACGGGAGCTGGGGCTGGCATTAGGAGAAGTCTGGTGACCCGCTCCGGTCTTGGCAGTGCTGTGTACGTTCCCCCTCCTGCTCGGACTATATGTGAAGCTGAGCACGGATTGCATAGACTTGCATTTCCAAACTGAGGTGAATGTTGCTAGCACCTGTGGGGTGTGTGAAGCTGGATGAGGGCAAGCTTTATGGCAGGGTGGCAAACAGGAGAAAATTCTGAGTCAGTGACACCATGCACTAAGTGGCAGCACCCGAGGGTGGTTAAGATGCCAAAGCCTAGATTGATTAAGGATTGGCACCAGCGCTAAGTCACTCAGAGTGACGTAAAGAGGCACACACTCTTGCGCGGGTATTTATTTCCCAGTACAAAACAGATTTTTTGCTGGGAAAGGGTCCCTTTTTAGCGCAAATATTACTTTGTGCTGGTTTATAACTTCTTAGCATGCTGCAAACTTCTATGAACTGGGGTGGCATGGTGAGCAAAAGAATGATGGATTTCACCCAGATCTCTTGAGAATGTATAGATTTGTTCTGCATTCCGTCCATCAACTGTGTGTCTTTTGCTTTCTTGTCCTAAGTGCGCCAGGTATACCCAGACGTGGGTCCTGGGCTCACTGTGCCACTGGAATCAAGCTTTCCTGGCTGAAGAGGGGTGAAACCCCGAAACCGGTCCTAGGATGCTTGTTTCCGGTCCAGGGAAGACCTGGCTTGGCACTTCGGGCTAGACTGTTCCCATGAGGCAAAGGGTCAAGACTGATTTGCATATGGCCAGGTCTAAACTGGGGTGGCATAGTGAGCAAACGAATGATGGATTTAACCCATATCTCTTGACTGGGGGTGAATGTTTTGATTTGTTCTGCATTGCGTCCATCAATTGTGTGTCTTTTGCTTTCTCGCCCTAAGTGCGCCAGTTATACCCAGACATGGGTCCTGGGCTCACTGTGCCACTGGAATCAAGCTATCCTGGCTGAAGAGGGGTGAAACTTGTGTCCATCAAGTGTGTGTCTTTTGCAGACTTCTGTACAGCACAGCTTTAAGACACAGGCAAAGTCAATATCTCTGGCTAAACACCTATAAGGTCCCAAAGGCGATACCTATTGACTATGCCAATGCTTGTTTATAGGAAGGTGTTACAGTACCAGTGGTTATCCTTGTGGAGTGGTGTATTTACGTCAAATGTTTGAATCACAACAAAAGTGTAAATTACTACAAAAGTGTAAGTTACACATGAAAGTTACTACACAAGTGTACATTCACTACAGAAATGTAAATTACTAGAAAAGCAGAGTTTGTGAATATTGAAAAGTAGTAAACTTCCTCATAAGTATAAACTTACTGAAAAGTGTAAGTTACCATTGTGAATCAGACCCATTGTTTTATACAAAATGCATCCTTGTGCATTCATTTGTTTAATTTGGCTGTGATTATACCATGCTGAATTTCCTTTTTTGTTCACAGAATTAAGGTGTGCACACATATGAGGTCTTAAATATAGTGCTATTGAATATTACCTTTTAAGTTCACCACTTACCATACAAACTTTACCTGCTTTACCCTGCCTTTTCATAATGCTCTTCTTTGCGAGAACAGCTAAAGGGTTTCAAAAGGTCCTACTATTAGGTTCCATATTGTTGCAGATCAAGGTTCTGTTTTTTATGGGTCTTCTTTTACAGAAAAGTCATCCAGCAACTACCAAACTCTTCCCTTAACAAATATCTAGACACATAGGCTTTACCAATGCTTGTCAGTTTTGTTATTTAACACAGCTTTGGCATTTAGTCTGCTTGTGATGAACCCTGACAAACCACTGAGTTGAAATACTGAGCTCCCCTCGAGGGGTCACATCTATTTATCTCAAAGGGAAAACAGGTATATGTTATTACTTATGCTGCATGCTCCAGCAAATATAATTTCACAAACACAATTTTGATTGAAAACCTTCCAACTTTTGTGATATTGCTATGCCTTTCATTAAAAGAACATTTTAATAAAAACTGTCTGATTGAAAACACATTTCTTTCGTTATATTTTGTATTGTTAGCAAAAATATATTTTACAAAACCTATCTCTACCACTAAAAAAAACCTTTGATACTAGTTCAAATTCTAATCCCGATCTAACCATGAGCAAACTGTGTGCTAGTGCTGTGGTCCGACTGATGCATTGGGATACATGCAGTTCTGGCAACAGTCAGAGGGACCGACCGACGGCTTCCAACGAGCTCATGGAGCCCGACGGTCAGTCGGACGCTCCTCATAATCTCTTACGGAAAGCGTTTTAGCTGTCAGCATTATGATGTCGGTTTCCGATAGCCTTTCCCTGTCAGCCTTTCCGACATGGAAAGGCTGTTGGAAAGCGACATTGGGGGCCCCTAGCAGGGTCCCCTTTTCCCTGAGCCCTCTGCATCTGGGCCTGGGGGGCACCTATGGTGCTTACAAAAAATCTCTGCACCGTGTGGCAGAGACTGTGAGGAGCCTGCCACACGATGCAGGAATTTTCGCAAACTCACATTTCTCCAGGGGAGCTTGTCCTGCTTGTGGTTTCCACCCCTGCAAAAGACACCATAGAGAAATAGAAGTTTGTGACCGCAAAATGTTCGGTCATCATCAGGTGTTCAGAACTGCCGACCAACGGTATCAGTCTGAGGCAACTCCGACCAACATCGTAATCAGGGCCTTGGTTCTTTATTTCTGGTCGTGTTTATTCTTGGTTCAGAAGTGGTGTTCTGTGTCCTGGCTATGGATCTGGGAAGTCTTTGTCCTGCAAGGTCCTAGTGTCAGTACACCACACCTTTATCTAGTCTTTATTTTAAGTGATTTTGTAGATGCTGGCCTGATTTGCTACACTTTGCTACAGGGCAGTCAATGTTTAAATTTCCATACTATATTCAAGTTTTACTTGTCATTGTTTTTGGCTTACGCTTTGCTGTGTCATAACTGAGCACATTGCCAGGAGCAGAAGAAATTCAACAAACACTTTTTTACCTTCACACTCATTGTCGATTTCTTATGGACATATAAGGCGAGTGTGAGACAGAACATGGGGCTCTATAGTGAAAGGAACCCGCTGTTGTCCTGGGAATCCTGGAACGTATTGTAATTAGCAATGCACATAGTTCTTGGTCCCTAATCACAAAAATACATTTGGACATAAATCTAATTTTACAACTGATATTAACTATTTAAAGTTTTCCTGTAATACACAAAGTGTTTCCTCAGGGGTGTGACCACATTTAGCGCCTCATTGCAAGTTTGGCGTTCCATAGGACACCAAACTTGCAGTGGAGTTGCGGAGGCGGTCGGGGACCGCTGCACCAGTGGTCTGACCGCCGTGTTACAACTATGGCGGTCAGACCACATTAGGACTGCCACAACCACCAGGGACCCGTAATCCATGGCACTGGTGAGGCTCTCCGAGGGCGCAATATGCTTGGTGGTGCCTCTGCTTCAACACTAAGCATATTACAAGTTGGCTGTCAGTCACCCTTTTCATGGTGGTGAGACCACCATGAAAAGGGTGGCAGAGAGTCCACAAAGGGTGCCCCACAGGGCCCCTTTGTTGCCTCGTAGCCTTTGGGATGCATGCAGGAGAGCACATGGAGTACGCCCCTGTCTGCATGCACCCCCTGTTCCAGCACGGCATGGACTTTACCGTCCTTGCTGTGCTGGAGCGCACTGTGGCTGTCCCACGGCGCTGCCTTTCTAAGGCTCTACTATGAGCCTTTGAAAGGCAGCGCCGTGGGCCAGCCGCTGCAAGACCGCCTGCTCGGATTACAGCTTGAAATCCAGCAGACAGTCGATGGTGGAGTTTGGCGTTATGTGAGCAGGGCAGTGGCATGCTGTCCCGCTCCCACACCGCTAAACTCATAATATCAGGCCCTTAGTGTTGTGATTTCTCCTCCATGGGTGCATGGAAAACCAGAGCAGTAAATCCAATTTAAGAGATGGAAGTGGGTGTTCAAAGGCCTGGTTTTACTTAAAGGTTTAGGGACGCACAGAAACAGTCTTCAGTGACCCTATTCCACCCAGGAAATGATTGGAGATGAAACCATCCAAGGGCTTGTGTAATCCCCTTTCCAGGATGGAGTGAGGAATGAATCATCTCCACACTTATTGTAGTGTGAAAGCTAAGATCTTACTCCACAGGGAGAAAGATTAGCCCCACAATGAAAAAAAGCATGTTTGAAAAATGGCTCAGGATGTTCCTAATCCTTTTCTTCATGGATCTCCATTATAGAGGACTCAGAATGGGGGGGGGGGGGGGTAGGGGGAGGGCAATGAGCCCATGGGAAAAGTCAGATGATATTTGCAGAAATAGCATACAAACCTACACATAAATATACAGAAAAATGTTGCACAGAAGGCTCTAATCGCATTTTAATTCATCTTTATTTTGCAAACAATGTCACCTCAGTTTATATCAGCTATATGCAAATCAGTCTTGACCCTGCTCCATTTGGAACAGTCCATCCCCGAACTAACAAGCCAGAACACTTGCAACCCAGGACTAGTTTAGCCCTAGTTATGGGCTCATCAGCTGGGTTACTGCTTGATTCCAGTGACAAAGTGTGCACTGGACCCACGTCTGGGCATACCCTCCCTACGTAGGGCGACACACTAAAGTTTACAAAAAAGTGATGGACTGAATGCTTGAATTCATCTCAGACACTGGTAATTACTCAGGCCACATTCTGATCCATTATTGTATTGCACATAAAGTCACCTCATTTTGGACCCAGCTATATGCAAATCAGTCTTGATCCTGCTTCAATCGGAACAGTTCAGCCTGAACTACCAAGCCAGGTCCTCTCTGAACCTGAACACAAGCAACTCAGGGCCGGTTTTGCCCTAGTTGAGCTAACCAGCCAGGCACAACTTGGTTCCTGTGACAAAGTGTGCACAGGGGCCATGTCTGGGCATGCCCGTGCCACTAAGAGCGACACACTAAAGTTTCCAAAAAGTGATGTATGGAATGCTTGAATTAATCTCAGCAACTGGTAATTGCTCGGGTCACATCCCAATCCATCATTATTTTGCACACAATGTCACCTCAGTTGGGACGCAGCTATTTGCAAATCAGTCTACACTCACAAGCAACCCAGGATCTGTTTTTCTTTAGTAATGGGCTCATCAGTAAAATAGACTACCAATTATATTCAATCTCTAACAGTCTTAATGCATACGCTAGGAACCTGGAAAAATTCAGGATACGGTAAAAAAATATATGGATGTAGCCACAAAAAGATTCTAATATTGTATGAGTTGAACCTCCCTAGCCTTGTGCGCTATTCCTTTCTTTAGTTTTTTAGGAACATAGAGCTCGATTAGGACGGCAGGCAGACTTACGTCCGCATGCCACCCTATCGAGGATCGGAACCGCCCAACAGGCTCTCGGCTGCCCCGCAGTAGGCATTTTGAGCGACTGCCACCAGGGCGGTCGCATTGTCCATATTGTGCATTGGTTGGGTGCTGCTGGCTGCAGCACCTGCCGCAATGCAAAAAAAGGACACTTTACATATCCCTGCACTACATGGCATGCACCATGCAGTGTCTGCCACATGGTGCAGGGATACGTAGGGGGGTACCATAGGTGCCACCCAGGTCCAGTGTCTGGGGGCCAGAGGGTAAGGGGGGCCCTCTAGGGGCCCAAATGTTCCTTTCTGCCAGCCTTTTCATGGCAGGTTCACCGCCATGAAAGGGCCAACAGAAAGGAACATCGTAATGCCTACGGCGGTGCCTGGTAGGTACCACCACCATTGTAGGCATTACAGACCATCTGAAAGTCCGATGGGCTCCTTGAGCCCTTCGGATTAATGTTGGACAGACTTTCCGCACCCTGACCGTCTGCCCGCTATCCTAATGTGGCGGGTGGTATTCCGTACTACGATGGTGGTGGTGGCTGCCCCACTGCCATTGTAATCGGGCCAATAGATTGGCAGCAGACATGCAGGTAAGCACTAGCGTATATCTATTATGTACCATGTCCTTTTAAATATGCAGATGTGAGCAATTCCACATATGTAGTGCAGCTTGGGAGAAATTATGGCAATGCAACATTGTGCCCACCATTTGTACAGATCCAATGAAGCAAGAGGATCAGTGATCCTATCCTCTCTGTACCACCTGAAATGTACGGTGCAACAAACAACAATATGGTTGAAGAAAGGTTTGAATTAACCTCAGTCACTGGTGATCACTCAGGTCACATGCCAATGTTCTCTCTCTATTCCACTCCAGAGAGAAATTAGCTGCATGTAAACTATTCTTGGCCAGTGCTTTAAATGATCAGGCCCTCTCAGGTACTGAGAATCTGCACTTGTTTAATTGGAAAGCGATACCCGCACTTTCTAGTAGAGGTGTAATACATTTAATGGGAGCCTACCGGCCTTTCTCAGTAACAAACAGCTACTCTGCCATAGCGAGCACCTGTTTTTCAGCATTTCTTTTAGAAGCACTGGGCAGTCCCACTAGTCAGAACAAGACATGCCAGAATGTATCAGATGCTCCACATGTGTGCTTTCCCTTTCCTATGCTTAATGTAACTGCTTAGTATAATATTAGTAATGCTGGCATCCACATGACAAATTGTGCCCTTGAGTGCTTAATTTGAGCCGCTGGTTTCCGGTGCTCAGCACCGGCACTTAATTGCCAGCACCGGCACATCTGAGAGTCTGCCACATTGTGACGCGGTTTGTTTTATTTAAAGATGAGCAAAACAACAGTTGTCTATCAATACTGTTAGACCTAGCATCCTTGACGTGGTATCCCTTGTCTTTTTGCTTCTACCTCCTGCATTCTTGACTGTTAGCTGGGCGTCATTTTTGCTGGGTTTTGAACTTTGGGCACTTTATCACCCCTGATCAGTGCTAAAGTGCAAGTGCTTCCTATGTAAATTGTAATTTTGAATGGTTATCCATGATTGGCTTATTTGATTTACTACTAAGTCCCTAGTAAAGTGCACTGTGTGTGCCAAGGGCCTGTAAATCAAATGCTACTAGTGGGCCTGCAGCACTGATTGTGCCACTCACACGAGTAGCCCTGCAAACATGTCTCAGGCCTGCCACTGCAGTGTCTGCAAGGGCAGGTTTTCACTGCCATGTTGACCTGGCAAGTGCATCCACTTGCCAGGCCCAAGCCTTCCCTTTTATTACATGTAAGGCATCTCTAAGGTAGGACCAAGGGAGCCCGATGGGCAGGGTGGAATTTATGTGCAAGGTAGGACATGCACTGGTGTGTTTTACATGTCCTGTTAGTGAAATACTGCCAATTTCGTTTTTCACTATTGCAAAGACTATCTCTCCCATAGGTTATCATTGGAGCTGCCTTGTAACATCCTTCAAGTCTCACTTTCAATTGGCAAGAGACGGAGATTTGGAGTTTCTGTTCTCTGAACTGAGAATTTAACAACACATCTTTCTGTGATGATGTTTTTTTTGTTATCAAACGTTTATTAATTTTAAACAGGTCGTGCAGGAGGTAATACACAGCTTATGCGCCTACAACCTTATAGGCCGGCAGCGAACAGCTTACACACAGCAGAAAACAATTTCAGAGTCAGGGAAGCCTGGGGAACCCAGTGATGCCCCGGGGGTAGGTCTATGGGCAGTCGGCCCACAGCCAGGATCCCGGGCAGAGGCCCTACACCCTGCGCAAGCCCTCCATCTGACAAGAGAGTGTATAACATGACAATAGTCGCTAAGCTAAGGCAACCTATTCGAGCGACACCAAGCACGCCCTTAAGGGCCAATGGTCCTGTCATTCTAGAGACTTCACGTGGCACTATTGCCATGCATTTCCCTGTGAGCGCATCTGTATACACATGCAGCTTGTCTCATATATTATACAGTTTGGTCACAACAAGCAGTGTATCGTTACTTATCGCGCCCGTCTAACGGACAGCGTGTAGGGATACCCTCCATCACATCCTCCATGATCCCCCATTTATGGCCTGCAGTGAGTATAGCATGAGAGAGCTGGCAACCGCCAAGCGCCGTGTGGCATAGGCTCGCTAACATCCAACAGGGTCATATCGGGTATTGCCTAGGGCAGCAACCAGCATGCAAGTCGTGGCACAGTAACAACATATTAGGAACCATTCCATCTTCCCCGTGCTGTGTTCGTGGTAAAGCTATCCACCACCGCCCCTGCATCAAATAGATAGAAAAGAGGCGACCAACCAACTAATGGGGAAGGGAGACAGAACAAGGGGGTAAGAAGGAGGGGGTGTGGAGACTAGAGGAGGAGGTTCAGCGTGGGGGGGGGGGGGAGTGTGGGTCCCACCATTACCACAGGGAATAGGCCGGGGGTCAAGGCCACCCAAGGGCGGGTTCCCCCCTAACCCGGGGGTGTCTGGAAGAGTCGGGGACCCCGAAGTGTTTGCTTGTCTCCATAAGTTCCCTGGATCAGTAGGGTCCACTACGTCATCGAAGAGCTTCAGGGCTCGGAGCCGTGGAGGCTGCAGTCTCGTATGCTCTAGTCTCCCCTAATGGTCGATCAAGGGCTTCCAACGCTGGCGATACTTGGTATCGCGGAGTTGAAGACGTGCCGTGAGGAATTCCATCGCCACCACATGCCACAGGCCGGTAAACCATACATTGATTGAGGGTGTGTCGGGTTTCTTCCAATAGAGAGCCACTGTTTGTTTCGCAGCACCCAGCATGTGGAAGCTAAGGTGTCGGTCACGGCCCGTCATAGCCCGTAGAGTCGTCGGCCGAAGGCCCAAGAGTACCACCAGCGGGTCCTCCGGGAGCGGATACCCTAAAACCTTTTTTATGTGGCTGAGGACTTCCTTCCAAAAGGTGATCAGGAGAGGGCATGTCCACCAAATGTGGATGAAGTCTCCTGTCGCCTGAGTGCAGCGCCAGCAGAGGGGGGATGTCGTAGGGAACATTTTTTGGAGCCTAGCGGGAGTGTAATACCATTGGGTCATCACCTTGTAGGCCGATTCCTGCTGGGGAATGCTACGTAGGATCTTAGGAATGTCGCTCCAGAGCCGAGACCATTGGGAAGGGGTAACACCTGAGCCAGTGACGTTGTACCATCTCACCTGGTAGGGATGGGAATCCGGTCGCTGTGCGTGTTGGAGCACCTTGTATATGCGGGAAATCAGCCCCTTGTAGGTGCTGAACGTACGCGCCAACCGCTCGAACGGGGTGTAGGGCCGCGTGGCCGCCTGCGCCAAGGAAAAGCCCTGTATCCAATGGCGTAATTGTATATACTGGAATTTGTCCCTCTCCGTAAGCCCAAACTCCAGCTTACATTGAGCGAAGGGTTTGAGACAGTCCCCAACGAACAGGTCACGGATCGTCCTGCAGCCGGTTTCCGTCCAATTCGCGAAGTAGGGAGGGCGAGCCGCCGGTGGGAACTGCGGATTACGGGCTATCGGGGTGTGGGGAGACGGGAAAGTGGTCAGGCCCCGACGAACTGCCACCTTGTCCCAGATTTCGAGGACCGTTTTGGTGGGAACCGCCATGTAAGCACTACGGTGACGAGCCTCCCGGGGTAACCAGGCATGGTCCCAGAGTGGACGACAAGTGACTGCCCGATCCATGTGAAACCACACCTTCTCACTCTCCCACGCCCCCCATTCCAATACATAGCGGAGATGGGACGCCCAGTAGTAGTCTAAAAGGTTGGGGCAGGCCAGCCCTCCCCGATCCCGAGGGAGTTTCAGGATCCTATTGGAAAAGCGGGGTTTCTTCCCCCCCCCCCATATGAACGTGGTGAGGTCACGCTGCAGCCCCTGGATGTGGTGCTCCGGTATAGGAGTCGGCAAGGTTTGGAAAAGGTATAATATCTTCGGCAAGATAGACATTTTAACCGTGTTCAGCCTGCCAAGCCAGGAGAGGGGCAAGGCCTTCCACGTACGGAGGTCGGCAATGACTGAGAGCTTATATTCCTGCCAGTTGGCCTGTGTGATGATGTTTTTTATATTGTGTGTTCTAAAATGCCACTTTTACAATGTGGACAGTTTCTTTCTTTACCATCTGGTGGAATCCACGTCTGGTTTAGACAGACAGTTGGGCTGTTTGTGCATTTACTCTAGACAGTCACACAAAGGGAGCTGAGGTGAGCCCTGCATACCCTGATTGCCCATCACCAGACTGATGGACTTTCCTGAGCTAGAGTGGTGTGAGGAGTTGTCATCGACACCTGGATAGGGCTGTGCCTGTCCTTTCACAATGCTGTCTCCCCCCCCATTGTAGTGTGTCTGGAGCCAGGACAGGGCAAGGCTGGATCTGTGTACTACAAAGACTATCTTTTGAAGTATGCCTTTGAAAGGGGTTTAAGTAGTGGACCTGTAAACCCACATTTTTAGAACATTTTTGGACAGGAGGAGATTCTGCCAAGAAGACGAGCTGGAGAAGCTGTAGGAGAAGAATTGCCAACCTGCTTGTTGCTGTGTTGTGCTAACCTGCCTCTTGCTGCTTCTGTCTTGGGCAGAAGGAGGACTGGACTTTACTTTCTTATCCTGCTTGTCAAGGTTCTCCAAGGGCTTGTGTGTGCTTGCCTCCTGCTGGAGGGCTCAAGGGACATCAAAGACTTAATCTGCAGCCCCCCTCAACTTCTCTGCTAGGAGTTCTGACCTGCCAAGTGGTGCCAATTCCATCGTTCTGGTCCCTTGGAGGTTGTTTTGCTGCTTCAAAGACTGAAAAACCATGCACCTCCCTTCAGCGCCTGTTTTTCTCGCTACTAGCCTGACGTACGCTTGAAAAAACAACGCATCGCCACAGTACGGCCGAAGAATCGACACAGCGCCTGTCATGCGGCTTTGAAATCACTGCAGCCAGAGTCTGAGCACCATGTCGCCAACGTCCGGGACCCTGGCTTTGATTTCGACGTAGTACCTGCTGTGTGGCTGAAGGAAACAACGCATCACCTGCTCGTGGTTGAGAAAATCGATGCAGCGCCGGTTTAGCCAACGTAGCGACCTAGTGCCTGGTTTTTCCACACATCGTACCTGTGCACCAAGTTTCCAGCAATGCAGTAGGGAGCCGAGGCTGCGTTTTTGTAATTTAGCGCATCGCTTCTGCTCACAGTAAAGAATCACTGCAACTTTTCTCCCGCGTGCAACAGAACTGACGTTCATGTGTGTTTTATGTACAAATACTTTATACATTGCCTCTGAGATAGGCCTGACTGCTCGTGCCATGCTACCAAGGGACTGAGGAGGGGTTATCCCGGAAGTTGAACTGCCTTACCCTGACTAGAAGGAAGGATCCCTACTTTGACAGGGTGCATACCACTGTCAACTAGAAACCCCAATTTCTAACAAATTCAATATACATAAAAAACGACAAATTCCTGTGCCCTGCCACCGAAGACATTCTTATAGCTTTGGGGGCCTGGATTAATCAGAAGTGTCACACTTGAAGGAGTGTGATGTTCGTAGGTGTGTTTGTACTGTCACTGGCGGTGCTGGCCAGGACAATATGTGGTGCAAGCTGTAGAGGCGTCCTGACGACAGCCCCGGCACTTATATTTTTCACAAATTAAGCACTGGTGCCCTCTTTATGGACAATTATAATTGAAAAATCCACACAAAAAACACGTTTGTTATCGGATTTGCTTTCACAGCCTTACATTGATATAAGTAATTTTAAGGTTCAAAATGCCTTCGGTCTCATTGACTTAGGCCGGTATGGTATTTACAACACCCAGTAAATACCACTCCCCAAATCTTGGCATGTGCCAGGAGTGGTAAACAATTCCTGTTCAGATATTTTAACATGAAAATTAGATATCATTTGCAGAACTGGTTTTAACATACTAAATTCTACGTTTTGCCTTTTTTCGGGCCATCCTCCCCCTTCCCTTAAATTCTTCCGCAGTTTTGACCTGCGGGAAACTATCAGTAGAAACAGCAGGGCTGTGAAAGTCACACAACTGGTAATTCCAATCCCTGTGAAAATTCCTATTTGTACAGGAATCAGAATTTCGCTCTGAATTTATAATTAGGGCCTCAATCTATGCAACAGCTCTCAGCACTACCTCGTATCATTTACTCTTTTCAATATTTGTTTCTGTAACTTTACAAGACATTTCTCCCAACAACGCTCGCCTTGTTGGAAGGCCTAGCTAGATTGCCAATGTGCAACACATTTGCATCCGCTTTGCAATAAAAAGTGTCCTTCACACCCTTCAGCTGCATCCGTTTTCTTCTGAAAGTGTAAAAATGGATCCTAGAGGAGAGGACCAGTGTGAACCTTTGAAAAGTGTGGCAGCAGTGTGTTGCCTGGCAGTTGACAGCTCTTCAGAGAGCCCGAGATGTACTAATAACAACCAGACATTGGCAAGTCATGAGAATTTAGAGGTGGGGCTGTTACGGGGTTAGCAATAGCATATGGAGTGATCAGGGAAACAGACTATCAAATTTAATATTAAAGTCAATCAATCTGAAAAAAGCGAGAAATTTCGTCAAAACGAAACTATTCTAAAAATCAGTCATCATGGCAGCCATGAAGGCAGCCAATCACAATAAGCTATTACATGCAGCACATATAACTGTGTCCAATCACGTTGTTTCAATGATGTGTGAGCACTGCCCAATCAAGATGTTTATTGTGCATTGCAAGCATGGATTTAAACAAATCAGCAGGTTCAGCCAGAAACCACGAGCTTACTTTTCTCTATATATTTAGACACAATTTATTTGATGAATAGCATCCCCCAGCCAGGTTTTGCAGGAACACTTAAAGTGTCCAGAGCCTCCATATATTCCTGATTTAATAGTGCGTTTACTGTATATGAAATAAATGACCAGTTATCTCGGGATGTTTTAAGTGAGGCGTTAAAACACATTCATAAAGAATCATATGTGTAATTACCCTAAATCTCTGAATAGTAAATATGCTTTAATAATCCATTAATGCTTGCTTTAAGTGTAAAGATTCCTATTAGCACAAAAAGAGGCTTAAGCACGGGTGGTTGCTCAGTGGCATTCACCAAAATAAGATTGTGGATCATGCAGCTAACAGCAGAATAAACGTGAACAAATAATGATCTTCTCATCTGGGGAAGTCCTCAGACAGAACTACATGAAAAGCTCTTTTCAATGGGGCTATTCAAGGTCACCTTTGCACAACAAATATATGTATCAATTAAAAAAAGGACCAGTTAACAGGAATGTTTTTATATGAAGTGCTAAAAAGCATTAAAAATCAAATCGGCAATAGTACTACATTTCTGAATAGTAAATATGTTATAATAATCAATTGATATTGATATAATATAAGCAGTTTCTAATTAGATCTAAAAATACAGGTTTAACCCTAATGTTTTCTTAGAGAATGCAGACTCTTATAGGTAAAGCAGGATGAATCTGTACCAAAGAAGATTTTCTCCTACTAGGATTTGCCTGGTCTGCACTTCCAAACAGCTTTTCCTAACAATTCAAGAACAAGCATTGGCATAGCCAATAGGTCTCGCCTTTGGGACCTTATAAGTGTTTAACCATGCAACAGTTGCATAACTAAATAATCGGCCGTGCGGCCGCGAAAGTTAAAGTGATCGAGATCATGATCAAACATCAAAGCGGCCGTGCGGCAGCGAAAGTGAAAGTAATTGCGGTAAAGCGAGGCGCGCGCGCCCACGCACATGCACTGTAGCTCTAGGCTGGCCTGGTAGCACTTTTTGGAGCCGTCTCAATAAGTCTCGCCAGACCAGCGCATGCGCTGGGTCAGGCAAGACCTAAAAAATCTCAATGAATGAAATCCAGAGATGCGTCTTGTGGCCAAAACATAGGATGTTACATTACATGACAACGGGCTTCTGTAGGATATCCATTCACATGGCACAAAGAAATGCGCAGATATGGTTTACGGCGTCCTATCGTGTGAATCTGAGAAAAACCCTGCACTGAAGGAGGCTGTAATCTTATAGCAGAGATGTGCAGACGTTAGTTTCCTTTTCTTGCAGCAAATACATATTTGTAAAATTAGGATTTTGTCTTCGTCGAAAATTGCGAATTTTGAAAAAAATCGATTTCGTGAGGTAAAAAAAGAGAAACAATAGTATGGGAAACAAAACATTTTTTTGCGGTGAGTATGCCAAGTCACTTTTGCGGGGTCCAGTGTAGGCAACAGGTCAGCCGATATGGAAGAACTAATTTGCAGAGAGATAGAACAGTTCTCATCCATGAACCGCTTTGTGTATATGGCCCATGGCTTAAATACAACCCAATTTTGGGTTGGAAGTAAGTGAAGTGATGTCAGTGATGGAGAGTGGGGGTTTGTGCACCTCGGGCCAAGTATGAGGTTTGCAACATGATTTTGTATGATTTGCTTTTTAACCATTGTCTTTGCGAGTAGGTTTTCCAGACACGGCCCGATCATGTAAGAGTGGCAGTGCGGGGCGTTTCGACATAGGAGGAAGAGGGAAACATACATTTAAACAAGCATTGGCATAGCCAATAGGTCTCGCATTTGGGACCTTATAAGTGTTTAGCCATGCAACAGTAGCATAACTAAATACTTATAATGTCCCAAAAGCGAGACCTATTGGCTATGCCAAGCGGCCGTGTGGCCGCGAAAGTGAAAGTGATCGCGATCAAACATCAAAGCGGCCATGCGGCCGCGAAAGTGAAAGTAATCGCGGTAAAAGCGGCGCGCGCGCCCATGCACAAGCACTGTAGCTCTAGGCTGACCTGGTAGCCCTTTTTGGAGCCCTCTCAATAAGTCTCGCCAGACCAGCTCATGCGCTGGGTCAGGCAAGACCTAAGAAAGACCAAGGTTTTCTTTTTTTTTTGTTTTCAAGTTTCCCTCATCGTCGTATGTCGAGTCCCCCCACCCTGCCCACCACTCTTACCTGCATGGGCCGCGCCTGAGGTCTTCATAGAATCCACTGTAGTAATCACTGCTAGCATTTGCAGCTTTTAAGCAAAAGGGCAATCCGTTGAAGCAGAAACAGCCCGATAACACACTCTTCAGAAGTGGATGCAAAGGTCACATTTTAGTGAAAACTTTCTCACAGGGGATGATCAAGACATTTGTGTCTATAGTACGGCACAATCCGGAGACGTTTTTGGCAGAAGACAGTGATGTGCTTAGTAAGCGGTCCATTACAAGGAGAGCTTTTAGGTTTGTCTTAGCTTAATGAGATGAACTGATGTACACACATATACATACTAGCAAAACCTAGGTCTGAGAAACATGGAGAAGCACCAGGATGTATCCAGTTCTTGATGCTTTGTAGGAAATTAATGATCTGTCAACAATCACCTTATTCAGTGCAAGCCTCCATGTGCAAAGGTTAATGTAAACAATGAACAGGTATTTTTGTAAGTGCTGTCCCCAGTGTAACCACCCATTGCATACTGAGAGAGGTAGATAGGGTAGGTGGACACTTTATCTTGGTCAGAGGAACAGGAAGGAATGGAACCATTGGCGGGCCATTCAAGCTCACCACAGTTTGTAGTAAGCCCGCCCAGGAGTATTGTTTGACAAGCATATGAAACGCTAGCCAGAAATTGTGGGGGATCACTGTGCATGGCTCATCGCTCCCCAGTTCTGTAAGAAAAAACATTCGGATGATCATTGGATCTGTGATGATCACTTACAGGGTGCAGAATCCGGATAGAAAATTACTTAGGTTACGACTGTGGGAATATTTTTACATCTTCCTCAATTATCCATGTGTGTGTTATTTTAAGTTTCTGGATGATAGAAGAAGGTGTGACAATCCATTAGGTGTTAGGTTGGTTGAGCAATCTGTGCGGTTCGTTTACACTACAAGAAAATTAGAAACAAAAAATGTGAAGTCTATATATAATGAAGCAAAGCTGATGGCATATAATGTTGGCTGATTACATATTCCTCTCTTTCTTTTAAGTGACACCTTTATTATTTATTTAAAATGTATTTCTGTTAATGAGTCCCATTTAATCTACATTTGATGTTCTGAAATAAACAGTTTCTTAACAGAAGAACTCTAAATATTTATTGCCCACCTGATTTTTAAGGTCTCATGACTACTACATTTCCAAATTGTAGTAGCTCTTGTCATGCTAGGTTTCTGAGTAAAAGCAGAGCTGCCCTTCTATTTGAAGTTCTAAACTCATTGATCCGCTCCAACCAATTACAGGTTATTCCACCTTGAAATCTTTTTTTGAGATGGCCTTTTTTGGTGCTTTATTAAAGGCATCATCAGTCTCAAACAATGTTGCTCAATCTTTCTTGATTAGCCCACAAACATTAGGCTATGGTAACAGGGAAGAACATCTCACAGTGGCGACCTTGAGAGAGCCTCTTACATGGAAGCCGGTGATTTCTCGTCCCTGGTATAAGGACACAACATCCCCAAATCTAAGTCAGACGGTGCTCAAATTACCACATGGGATTTCACTCCACCTGATTCAGAGTGGTAGGTTTTTATCAGTGTGGTAAAAATGAAAAATTTCCAGAATTAGCTTCCAGAAAAAAACCTGTAGGGAATTTACTGCAGCAGCCAAGACTCATTACCCACTCTTCTTTTGAAATGGTGGAATATACAATGGTACTCCATGCCAAAAGAACCTTCCTCTTCGTCACCTACTCTGTCCAACCCACTCCCACGCACAGTCCACACAACAATTTACCACCTGCTAAAAGCAGGTGGTAATGTATGCGTGAAAACCCCATAGAACTTGGAATTCCTGTGTTTTTTCTCCCTTCCATGGGATTGTACTCGCAGTTGCAGACTACTGGTGAAGAGTTATCAAAAGGTAATGGCAACATCGCACATGATTTTACTGCTACTGCAGTACTGTGCAAATTGTAATCAGGGCATAGAAGTCTGTTCGGGCCTTCCTGCAATGTATCACGCTATCGTATGACAAATCTTGGGCTAGAGTTCATTTAGGAGGGATGGTATTGGAGACTTGATCAATGTGCTTTAGTTGGATGACAGTTACCTCTGATCCTATTTTCAAACAACAGAGCCAATGGCTACGGCACTGATGGACCAAATGCCAAATTGGGGTATTTATGTTGGATGTGTATGATGTTGTGCGCTATTTAAAAGATTGCCTCGGGGCAACTTCATTTCCGACCAGTGCTCAGCAGATCATGGGATCCTCTCTGGCCAATGCAAGAATTGTATCAAGTTGAACTTGTCCCCATCAAGAATAGCGGCACATGGAGTTCTCTGAGCTCCCTACCTCAGTATTAATTAGCCAATCCAGAGAATTTATAGCTAAAAAAAGGGTCCCTTGAAAATCAATTCTTTGCAGCTATGGCCATTTCAGCAAAAATATGATTATTTCAGCACTTGCCACATAATGCACCGAGTGGCATAATTTGAAGATTTGAATAACAATTTATTTTTATTTTTAGTTCACACAGATCAAAAGTTTAAAGCGATGGACAATTAGTGCAGCTCATAGTTAATAATTTGTTAAAGGTAACTAATATCCTTTAACCTGTTATTTGCGCTACTCAGGCATTTCAATATAGGACAATTTTGTCATGACAGTGATAGAGCAGAAATTTCATTTAATTGGTAGGGGTGCATCACAATCACGTGTACAGCGCATCCGCATATAATCTTGCAATTGTTTTGACATGAGGTGTTAGAATTGTGATATGTATCAACACAATTACGTGGCATGTTTTAGGTTATTGATGAGTAGCATGGACAATTAACAAAGGAAATGAATGTAACTAGCAGAAAATGACAACATGAAGAACATGTGTTGTGAAACTGGCAACATCTGTATACTAAGTGTGTTTCACAATAAAATTTTTCTATGGTAAATGTGTTAGTAAAACGTAATAGGGTTATGCAAATCTGTAATGCTTAAAGTGACAAGTCCCTGAAAACTCTCACTGTAGAATTATATGTTTTAATTTCCTTTGTACTGTTGAATCTGTTCTTTCTCACGTTTGCATTGCAGGTGAAAAAGCATTTATAGAGAAAAGTAATGTCTTTGTTTTAGTAGCTAGGCAAGGAGCGAAGAAGTTCCAATTACATGGTTTGGAGGTGATAAAATGGATACGGATTCACACGGGAGAAGGCATATGGAGCCAAGAAAAAATTGTTACGAGAGATGTACATGGAGAACACCGTGGAAAAGTACCCACATGACTGTGTCCATTGTGAACTGAGCACAAGCTGTGTTGCTTGGGAAAGCTGCTGAACTTGAAATTAATCTAATCTTACAACTATTTCTGCCCTATTCCCTACCCCCGTCTACTCTTCTGTTACTTGTACCAATGTTTATACCTTGCTCTGCCGCATTGTTAATGTTTTTGTTGTTCATTGCAATTTGCATCTAGGTATATGTAACCTGTCAACTACCTATGTGAGATACCTCCAGGTCTAGCCAGCGCTATATAAAACTCCAAATAAATAAATAAAGCACACATGTGGATAACTGACTGTTGGATTAAGGGAAGTGCCCACTCCTTTCTTGCCTTTGGAGGGAAAGCATCTCAGAACAAGCTCTTGACCCATTGATGGTGGAGAGACTTCTTAGGAAGACTCCAAGCACTGCCACATTTTTTCCTTTTAATTGAAAATGCTTATGTAGGGATGTCCTCTTAGCACTAGAGTAGGGATAGAGTTATTGTTTTTACTCATCAACCCTCGATGAAGGGAAATTCGGACTCATGCTTCCCGATATTCTGTTTCCTACTTCTTGAATTAATAGTTTTGTTCATGCTGCACCGTCTCAATTTTATGCGTAGATTTGGCTTCATGCTAATTCATTTGTATTTTTATACCCTTATGTTGAGGTGTCTCTATGTTCAGCTATTTTTGGCTTTGTAATAAATTAATTAACCTTGTATAGTTGTCCTCAAATGATTATGGATCCAGTAAAGTTATTGGCTAATTGATTATGTATTAATGATTTTCTCCCCTTCACACTTTCATGCTGCGAAAAATAACCTTCCTATTGTGCCTTTAGAAAATACTTAGAACTAATAGGCCTGGTCCTTTCAAAAATGAAAACATTAAACAACCCTATGTGCCAGGTGGAAGGGCTTTTGTCTTCAGTTAGACACAAACACCCCTACAACAGAAATATACTTCTGAAGGGGAGAGGGAGAGCAGAAGGGGTCCACCTCTGCCATCCAAATATTTTATTTCACAATTCATGTACAGTTTTGTACTCACACCATAATCACTGTTCGCAGCAGTTACTTGAATTTAACCCCCAGAATTTAGAAGAAATTTACACCCAAATCATGTGCTAAGTCTCAGATCAAAAAATGCCTCCTAATGAATAATGCAGATAGTAATATCAATGCACCATTCTGTAACACAAGGCTGCTTCTTAAAGGAAAAGGCAACCACCAGGGACCCTATACTGTGAACACAGGGGGATTCCACAGCTAAATGTACTGATGGCAGAAACATTATAGTCAACCCGACTCTAAACAGAGTGGGGAGCTGTCAGTCGGACAGACAGGGTACTCCACCACAGTTGTGGCAGAATACCCTATCACCAAACTCTAAACGAGGTGGAATGTTCTTTCTAAGTCACTGCACCTGTTGATTCTCGATGCGTTTCAGAGCCCAGGTGTGAAGACTCGACAGATCAAAAGTGAGCAAAACATCTGACAGTAATGCTTGGCCCTTTCAGCAAAGCTCCTATCAATTTGACCAGACACCTGTTTGAAAGCAGGTTAAGGCTTGCCAGATGGGCCCGCAGCATCTGTAACACACTGTAAGGTCTGCAGAGCCGACAGGGCCAGAGAGGAGTGTTCACTTGCCTGAACCAGACCAGAGATTCTTATTAAAGCACGTCTGGTAATCGAGTTGCAATTATATCTGTGAGCTAATTACCAACAGTCTGCTTCTCTCTCTCTCCTGTGAGCCAAGTTGAAGTCATGTCCTGCCACACTGCTGTCATCTGGGAAAGGCTGAGGCGAGAAAAAAAAATCCAGATTTTTTTCAGAGTAGTAAGGAAGAGGGAGCGCTGAATAAACGTATGACCCCATTGAAGTCCATTTTATACACTTACTGTACATTTGCAGCCAAATCCCTGTGGTGCATTGGAGTTGGCTGTAGGGCTGCGCCGAGGCCCTGTGACCAACCCTGTGACCAACCCCCAACACACAAGTGACTAACCCCCTTCCCAGCGAGAGCTCACAGGACCATATATGGGGAGCGAGGGTGTGATGGCTCCCGCCAGACTCTTGTGTGATCGCGGTACATCGATTTATTTTGTTTAATTTGATCCCAAGGTTCATCAGGCTACCTCTATCATTTCCCATTATCTGTGATTTTTACATTTTTCAGGTCACAGGACCATGTCCTTGAATGGTGGGTGCATTATTTTCTTTCATGTTGTGGGCAGCCAATCCGGTATGTCTCTCCTGCGGGGCTGTGAGTCAGCCATCGGGACAAAAAGCACTCCCAACCAATCAGGCCGCTTCAATTATTTAATTTACAGCCCCGCAGGTTCAACTGTCAATATCCCTATACATTTGAACCGTAATTTCTCAGAAACTTTTGAACAGATTTACACCAAATCACAAAAAGCACTTTTTCTGGGTGAAGATCTAGCTGTGTGCCAAATTGGTGTGTTTCTTTTCAGCTGTTTTCTCTGTATCATGTCGTAATGGGCCCCCTCCAGTCGTTGGGGACTGGAGGGGGCCCTTAGCACAAGAACGAGTTTGCCTGCCACAACATGGCCCCACTTTTGCATGGCAAATACAGCGCTCATATGAGCAAGATCCGGCTGTCACACGGAGAACTCTTTTCTGGTGCATCATGGGGGAGGTAGTTGGACATCATGCCGCCTCTGCCTAAAACTACAGCTGGATCAGCTGACTTCCAACCTATTGGAGGGCCTAAGGAGTTTCAAAAGTGGGAGAAGGTGTCACTCGGCGGTTTGCAGCATCTGAAGAAGGCAGTCGCCGAAATGCATTATGCTGTTACACTGCAGTGAATAAAAGGCTCCTGAAACTTACCCCGCTGTGTCCTAGGACTTCTTTGCATCAAAGTGGTCGAGTGGCGATTTTTTCCGTGTCTGCCAGGAACGCGGTACTAGGACCAGTCTCACAAGTGTCCAGGGAGTTTGCTGGCAAAGAAACTGTTGTGAATCGAGGGATCGATATCTCCCAGGAACGCCCCAGGAACGGGCTTGCTCAGAGGCCGCTGTCAAAGCAGACCGTGACTGCACGGGGAGGCGGGTTGATTCCCTCCCGCTTCACGGCCCGGCTTGTTCTAACTCTTGCGGCTGAGACGTTGGGGACTGGAGGGGGCCCTTAGCACAAGAACGAGTTTGCCTGCCACAACATGGCCCCACTTTTGCATGGCAAATACAGCGCTCATATGAGCAAGATCCGGCTGTCACACGGAGAACTCTTTTCTGGTGCATCATGGGGGAGGTAGTTGGACATCATGCCGCCTCTGCCTAAAACTACAGCTGGATCAGCTGACTTCCAACCTATTGGAGGGCCTAAGGAGTTTCAAAAGTGGGAGAAGGTGTCACTCGGCGGTTTGCAGCATCTGAAGAAGGCAGTCGCCGAAATGCATTATGCTGTTACACTGCAGTGAATAAAAGGCTCCTGAAACTTACCCCGCTGTGTCCTAGGACTTCTTTGCATCAAAGTGGTCGAGTGGCGATTTTTTCCGCGTCTGCCAGGAACGCGGTACTAGGACCAGTCTCACAAGTGTCCAGGGAGTTTGCTGGCAAAGAAACTGTTGTGAATCGAGGGATCGATATCTCCCAGGAACGCCCCAGGAACGGGCTTGCTCAGAGGCCGCTGTCAAAGCAGACCGTGACTGCACGGGGAGGCGGGTTGATTCCCTCCCGCTTCACGGCCCGGCTTGTTCTAACTCTTGCGGCTGAGACGTTGGGGACTGGAGGGGGCCCTTAGCACAAGAACGAGTTTGCCTGCCACAACATGGCCCCACTTTTGCATGGCAAATACAGCGCTCATATGAGCAAGATCCGGCTGTCACACGGAGAACTCTTTTCTGGTGCATCATGGGGGAGGTAGTTGGACATCATGCCGCCTCTGCCTAAAACTACAGCTGGATCAGCTGACTTCCAACCTATTGGAGGGCCTAAGGAGTTTCAAAAGTGGGAGAAGGTGTCACTCGGCGGTTTGCAGCATCTGAAGAAGGCAGTCGCCGAAATGCATTATGCTGTTACACTGCAGTGAATAAAAGGCTCCTGAAACTTACCCCGCTGTGTCCTAGGACTTCTTTGCATCAAAGTGGTCGAGTGGCGATTTTTTCCGCGTCTGCCAGGAACGCGGTACTAGGACCAGTCTCACAAGTGTCCAAGGAGTTTGCTGGCAAAGAAACTGTTGTGAATCGAGGGATCGATATCTCCCAGGAACGCCCCAGGAACGGGCTTGCTCAGAGGCCGCTGTCAAAGCAGACCGTGACTGCACGGGGAGGCGGGTTGATTCCCTCCCGCTTCACGGCCCGGCTTGTTCTAACTCTTGCGGCTGAGACGTTGGGGACTGGAGGGGGCCCTTAGCACAAGAACGAGTTTGCCTGCCACAACATGGCCCCACTTTTGCATGGCAAATACAGCGCTCATATGAGCAAGATCCGGCTGTCACACGGAGAACTCTTTTCTGGTGCATCATGGGGGAGGTAGTTGGACATCATGCCGCCTCTGCCTAAAACTACAGCTGGATCAGCTGACTTCCAACCTATTGGAGGGCCTAAGGAGTTTCAAAAGTGGGAGAAGGTGTCACTCGGCGGTTTGCAGCATCTGAAGAAGGCAGTCGCCGAAATGCATTATGCTGTTACACTGCAGTGAATAAAAGGCTCCTGAAACTTACCCCGCTGTGTCCTAGGACTTCTTTGCATCAAAGTGGTCGAGTGGCGATTTTTTCCGCGTCTGCCAGGAACGCGGTACTAGGACCAGTCTCACAAGTGTCCAGGGAGTTTGCTGGCAAAGAAACTGTTGTGAATCGAGGGATCGATATCTCCCAGGAACGCCCCAGGAACGGGCTTGCTCAGAGGCCGCTGTCAAAGCAGACCGTGACTGCACGGGGAGGCGGGTTGATTCCCTCCCGCTTCACGGCCCGGCTTGTTCTAACTCTTGCGGCTGAGACGTTGGGGACTGGAGGGGGCCCTTAGCACAAGAACGAGTTTGCCTGCCACAACATGGCCCCACTTTTGCATGGCAAATACAGCGCTCATATGAGCAAGATCCGGCTGTCACACGGAGAACTCTTTTCTGGTGCATCATGGGGGAGGTAGTTGGACATCATGCCGCCTCTGCCTAAAACTACAGCTGGATCAGCTGACTTCCAACCTATTGGAGGGCCTAAGGAGTTTCAAAAGTGGGAGAAGGTGTCACTCGGCGGTTTGCAGCATCTGAAGAAGGCAGTCGCCGAAATGCATTATGCTGTTACACTGCAGTGAATAAAAGGCTCCTGAAACTTACCCCGCTGTGTCCTAGGACTTCTTTGCATCAAAGTGGTCGAGTGGCGATATATATATATATATATACACACCATAAGAAAACACATACTTCTCCGTTCGTGTAAGCAGGCCCATCCACACGTGTAAAAGTGATAATCTTTTATTTCAGCAAGCTCCTGGCATAACGCATTTCGACTCTTATTAGTCTGGTACAGAGAAG
This sequence comes from Triturus cristatus, assembly GCF_964204655.1. NCBI lineage: Eukaryota > Metazoa > Chordata > Amphibia > Caudata > Salamandridae > Triturus > Triturus cristatus. The sequence continues at coordinate 48,756,068 of NC_140584.1, forward strand.
CAGTGTTGGTACAGGCCCTGATGGCCTAAGTGGTGCTTATTACGCGCAGCATGCATGTGGCGCAAGTCCAACTAGGATGATGGAACGTCAAGCTGCACATATGGCGGCAATTGCCCCAGATGGGGTTACCCGTAAATTGTCATGCCTGCTAAAAATCAAGCCCTGGATGGGCTGCACTGCTATAGAAACCCTGTATGACTTCTCGGCATCATCCTAGTTGGACTAACGCCGCATCCATGCTGCGCGTAATGAGCACCACTTAGGCCATCCAGCCAGGGCAACATTTAATAAAAAAAAAAATTGGTGGGAGCTGGAATAAAAAAAAAGGAGCACTGATAGGGTAGGCCATATCCCGGGGGTAGGGGGAATTAAATGAGGAGGGCCCATGGTCCACCCCTCCTGGGGCTTATAAATGACACGGGGAACACCACCTCTCTGAGGCTTATGTGTAAATAAATGGGGGGATGCTCGGCCCCTCCTGGGCCCTGGGGACCACCAGCTCCCTGGGGCCACATAGAAAAAATAAAATGAGGGGGGCCGAGTGGACTCTCTGACTGTGGGGTCCACCACATTCTGGGACTAAATTAAAAATAATTGGGGGCCACACAAATCCCCCAGGCCCTGGGACTACCACCTCCTCTGGGCCAAATTAACATGAAATATGGGAGGGGGCATGCAGCCCCCCTCGTGGGACTTAAACGGCCCAAGAGACCACCACCTCGCTGGGCCGGACCGTCCCCCTCAAAGGAGGGGGCTGCGTGGCCTCTCTCCTTGAGCCAATAATTGCCCTGAGAACCGCCTACATAAAGGTGTGAAAGAAGCAGAATAGAGGACAGAAACAAGCTGAAAAGGCAGAATACAGGTCAGAAACTTGCTGAAAGAGGCAGAATAGAGGTCAGAAATTTAAAGAAAAAGGCAAAATAGAGGTCAGAAACGAGCAGAAAGAAGCAGTCTAGAGATCAGACATGAGCAGCAACAGGCAGACTATAGATCAGAAATTAGTAGATAGAGGCAAAATAAACATCAGAAACAGGAGGAAAAAGGCAAAATAGACACCAGAAATGACCAGAAAGAGGCAAACTAAAGATCAGAAACGAGTAGAAAGATATAAGGTACAGAAATGTGAAGCAAGACCCAATGTCTGAAACTAGCAAAAAAAGGCAGAATAAAGGTCAGACACTAGCAGAAAAAGGCAAAATAGAGTTTAGAAATGAGCAGAAAGAGGCAGAATAAAGGTCAGAAATTAGTAGAAAGAGGTAAAATAAAGTTTGCTGAGAATTGCTGAGCCCCTTGTCTCAACCACTCCACACAGGGCTTACTGGCATACTACTGGTTGGGGGATGAACTCCCCTTGGCTGCTGATAGTCGTTGGGGGCCAGGAACCCCTATTGTTGATATAACTGAGTCCCCCACACCCAAACTGCTGAGACCTTGTGGGAGGCCCAAGCCGCTTTATCAACCACTCTCAATACAGCCACTCACTAGACAATACAGCACTCACACACTGCCTCACACACCCGCACAACGACTTACATACCCATTCACACAATAATACAAGCACTGAAAAAACCAAAGATTACAGGAGAGTTATAGTCTAAGAATTCACTCATACAAATACATAGAAACTCAGAAGATATAGTTACATGAGCTAACTATAACTTACACCCCTACAATGCACTCCTTATGTCCTCACATATTACATCACTCATGACATGCCTAGTGTCATCACTGATGGCATCACTAATGGGTGTGTGAGTGGCTATATGGGTGTATACATAGGTATGTGAGCAGCTGTGTGGGTGAATGAATGGGTGTGTGAGTGGCTATGTTGGTGAGTGAGTGGGTGTGTCAATGGCTCTATTGGTGAGTGGCTGTTTGAGTGAGTGTTTGGTTAAGTGAGTTGGTGTGTGAGTGGTTGTATCAGACAGTGAGTATCTGTGTGAATGACTATATGGGTGAGTAAGCAGATATGGGAGTGCTTGTATGGATGTGTGAATGGGTATGTAAGTGATTGTGTGGGTTTGTGAGTGAGTGGGTGTTTGTGAGTGCTATTATGGGTGAGTGAGTGCCTATGTTGAGAGGCTGTATGGGTGTGTGAGTGGCTGTATATGTGAATAAATCTGTATTTGAGTAGCTGTATGGCTGTGTGAATGGCTGTGTGGGTGAGTGAATGGTTGTATGAGTGGCTGTATGGGTGAGTAAATGGTTGTATGAGTGAGTGAGTGGGTGGGTGGGTGTATGAGTGGCTCTATGGAGGGTTAAGTGGGTGTGTGAGTACGTGTATGGCTTTGTGAATGGGTATGTGGGTATGTGAGTGTAAGTTAGAAAGGTTGTATGGAGATGTGAGCGGGTGTGTGAGTGGTTCTATGGATGATGTCATCAGGAATGTTATTTGAGATGTCATCATTGATGTTACTGACCATGTCATGAGTGATGCAATATGTGAGGTAATAAGCAGTGCAGGGCAGGAGAAGTAGGCTATAATTAGCTTAGGTAATTATAACTGCAGAAATTCTATAGCTTTGTATCAGTGAACTCTGAGCCTAACTATAACGTCCTTGTAACCTTTGTTTTTTTTTATTGGATTTCTAAGGGTTTTTTTTAATTGGATTTCTAAGGTTTTTTTTAAATCCTATTTCCTAACCATAACGCCCATGTAACCTTTGTTTTTTTCAGTGAATTTCTAAGGTTTTCTAGATTCTACTTCATAATTATAAGGCCTCTGTAAACTTTGTGTTTTTTAAGTTAATTTCTATGGTTCAAGTACTTGGTGCATTTGCTGAGTGGTGGAGAAAGGGTATTTAGCCTCCGACCAGCTCTCAGCAATTCCACTGTGTGGAACTTAATTCTGGTAACAGGAGGGCTTCTTGGGCCCCAAGGACCCCCAGCACTCAAAGGGATTTCAACCCTCAACAAGTATTGAGCCAAGAGGCCCGTTTGCAGAGTGGAGGAGAAAGGGGGCGGGCCTCCCACCAGCTCTCAACAACCCCATTGTGTGGGACTTACTGCTGGTAACAGGAGGGCTTCTTTACCCCCAAGGACACTTAGCAGCTAAGGACACTTCATCCCCTAACCAGAAGTGCACCAGGAGGCACATTTGCCGACTGGTGGAGAAAGGGTGCAGGGTCTCCCATGAGCTCTCCACAATCCCACTGTGTAGGTCTTACTGATGGTAGCAAGAGGGGTTGATGGCCCCAAGGACCATCTGCAGCCAAGGCAACTTCATCCCCCAACAAGTAGTGCTCCAGGAGGCACGTTTTTAGTGTGCTGGAGAAAGGGGGTGTGGCCTCCCACAAGCTCCCAGCAATACCACTGTGGTGGACTTACTGGAGGTAACATGAAGGGTTGTTGGCCCCAAAGGACCCTCACCATCTAAGGTGACCTCCGTCAATTTAGCGCTGCAACTGGAGGCATTGCTGTGAGAGACAGGAGGCTGCTGAAAAGCAGCACCCTGTCTGTCAGAGCAATGTTTTCATTTGTTTCGCTGCATGCCTATTTGCGTGCAGAGAAACAAATGGAAACTCTGCTTTCTGCAAGCCAGAGCTGTTTAACAGCTCCGGCTTGCAGGAAGCTGAATTATGTTTGCTTTTGCTTCGTGGGAGCTGAAGCAAACAGCTACCTCTCAAAGGTGGGCACCCCTGAAGGTAGCAGGACCCGGCCCTGGGGGGTGCTGGTCCCCAATGCCATAAATGGCTCCATGAGGTGGGCTGCATGATCCCCCTCAACCTTAAATGTTTCCCCAGGGAGGTGGCTGTCCCTAGGGCTGGGGTGCTGCAATGGATATCCCTTCATACATTTTTTTCAGCCCAGGGAGGTGGCGCTCCCCAAGACTGTGGGGGGGCAAGTGCCCTTCTTAAATTTAAGAAATTGCCCTGGGGAGGTGGTAGTCCCCGGGGCTGCAGGGGGTCAGTGCCGGCCTCCCACATTGATTTTATTCGATGCCTCCGGGAGGTGGCGGCCCACTTTTAGTTTTTCATAGTGCCCAGGGGAGTTGGTGGACCCCGGGTCTTATATTAAGCTAAAGGAGGGGGGCCCCATGCGCCCTCCTCCTTTATATAAGTGCTCAAGCCCCAGGGACTCGGCTCACCCGGGGGTCTATTAGAAAAAAGCATGGGTGCACAAGCTTCTTTTTTAAATGTTTTTGGGTGGGAGTCGCAGCTCCAGTGTGGCTCTTGCCGACGTGTATTTTTTGTTAACTTTTTTGCACTCTCAGGGTCCCCCTAGGATCCTCCAAAAGGCCTAGTGGGTCAGGGTATTCCTACCATGCCCCCTTCTCTTTTTCAACTTTTTTTTGGGGTGCCTCAGCTGAAGCAGAGTCCCAAGATGGCTGCCAGCACTTCCTGTTTTAAAGGACCCGCATATAAATATATATTCACAGCAATTTACAAACAGTTCGCTTTCTGGATCAACAGCTACCTTTCTGCCAAATTTGGTGAAATTCCGTTCAGCAGTTCGGGATGTAGTCGTGTCTAAAATCTCTAAGAGAATTAACATGGGAAAATCGTGTTCTGGAACCCTTCCTTTTTCTCAGTCCCTGCTTGACAGATCACCATGAAATTATCAAGAAAAGCAGCTGAAGTGATCATCATACTAGTTTTGAAAATTTTGCGAGGATTTGTCAAACGAGCTGAAAAGTTAGTGATAAATGCAAAAATGCTCTTCATATGGAAACTAGGTCCTAATTATAATTACCCACTGGAGACTGCCAGTAATCAATCAATCAATCAATCAATCTCTCTCTCTCTCTCTCTCTCTCTCTCTCTCTCTCTCTATATATATATATATATATATATATATATATATATATATATACTTACATACACACATATATACACACACAAATATATAAGTGCAGTTATAGCTGCAAATTAAAATCGAAAAATCACTGAAATTTGAAGGTTATTGTTACAACCCCAGTGCATGCATGTAACCATTACCACTTGCAGACACTTAATTTTTTACATTTCTAAACAGACATTGGGCGGAACAAGGCTAATGTCGCTCTTTTAGCCCTGACCTAGCCCTTCTCTTTCCAGCACTGCACTCAGTATTGATTGCACATAGTGGTGTTACTTGGAGCTGTAAGAAATATATTCTGGATGTGATAAATGACAATAAAAATAGATTTTGCACAGTCCATTTTGTATAGCCTAAAATCTTTGGTTCTATATGACAAATCTGCCCAAAACAGTCTCATGTGAGTAGTGCAAATTGGTAATTGAGGGGCTTATTATGAGTTTGGCAGTCCCACCGCCCGAATACCGCTGCTGCCAGGAGACTGCAGCGTCGGTGGTCTATAGACCGCGGTATTACGAGTTTACCGCAGTGATCACGGTGTGGCTGTGGAGATTTTGCAGTGGTGGTGATTTTTTTTCAACATGTATTGATGCCTGTGTGAGCATTTTGACTGCATATGTGTCGGATGCACACATATGCATGATACATGTAGAAAAATACCACCTACCCATTGCCTGTGACGAGCCCATATGTGGGCAGTCCAGGCAATGGGTATATGGTACAAAAGGGACTCACCTGTAAATCGCCACAAACAGGGTCGTAATCCTAGGTGTGAAGATGCTGCTGTGAAGGGAAGACCTCAAGGAAGGGATCCACGGCAAACTCTGGCCGAAAGAACAAGTGGTGAGTATGCACCCCAAATCATTTGTTTCCGCGGACTTGAAGCTGGTAGTCTCACTGCCACGGTGAGCTCATGAAAAAGCCAACATTGTAATTTGGACAGCAGTGAAACTCCCCGGAACCACCCTATTTCAGCTGCCTTTTCCCTACCATGACCCCGGAGGTCTATGGTGTGCTTGGGGTGTCAACGGTTCAGCCGTGGTCTTCCCAAATGCAATCCTCACAACTCGTAATACGGCGGTCGGACCGCTGAGCTCGCTGTATTTGGACCACATGTACCACGGTCCATTGACCGCCAAACTCGTAATGAGGCTCCGAGTACAGGGCATGTCCAAAAGCCACATCCTGCATCCCATAACGTAGTGACACATTCAAGACCATTCCTTGTGAAATTTAAAGTTTAGCATAGCCAAATAAATAAAAAAAGAATCTCCTTTAAAAAATATTTTAATGGGCATTATGGTTATGATTTGCAACATTGAAAACACTGGAAGTCACCAGTTATGGGACACAATACCATAACTCGCCTAATAAAAGCTCCTGACGTCAAATGTGGTTATAGATAAAATCCCAACTTATTTCAATGCATTTCGACAAGCATGGAAGGATTCCTTCTTTGCCACAAACATTTTTCAATGCTCACACAATTTCATGTTATTGTCACAGACACTATTTTAAAAGTAACACGCATTTCAAAGAGTACTCGGAATTTAGAATAATTGCAAAGATGTTTCATTTCCTTTTACAATCCCATGTGTTAAATCCTAAAGTGCTTCCTAGTAAGACAGAAATGCTAAATAAATATGACATGTTTTATGAAAGTTGCAGGTTTGCTCATTAATGGAAATAGGTACTTCGGCGGCATTTCATACACACAGGGAAAACACCAACACTCAAGGCACATTTTAAAATGCAACAAGGGATGCGAACAATAAGTAGGGCACACATTTCCTAAAACATCTGCAGCGAAGGCAGAAAGAGCAGTGCAAAGAAAATGGTGTTTCTTTGCTTCCATCCAAGATTCCTTCATTAACTCCTGGTGGTAACATTTTGCATAGGATCTTCTGAATATGCATATTTTTCCTTCTTAACCCCTTCCCTGCTCATGACGGAACCACTCCGTCATGAGCCACGGGCGCCGTGTGCTCATGACGGAGTGGTTCCGTCATGCTGCGGCCGTTGGCGGCCGCTCAGCCCACGCGGCGCTAATTCCCCGCCTGTGCGGGCGATTAGCGCAGTGGGCGGAGTCGTGACGGAACCACTCCGTCATGAGCACAGCGCACCCGTGACTGATGACGGAGTGGTTCTGTCACGAGCATGGGGGCGCCGCGCTGCCCCCAAACCCCCCCAGCGCCGCGGCAAAATTCCTGCCGCGGCGAAGGGGTTAATACATGTATGTATTTTTATTGTATTTTTGTATCAGTGTGTTAGATCGTCAACCTAGATAGATACGTATGTCACAAAAGATGAAATAATTTGCCTTCAACCACATTATATTTGGCATTTAATATTTAATTCCTTGCCACATAATTTAGGACATCCTGCAACATTTTGGCCCTCCACCTCCCAAAATTCAAATAAGTCTAAGATAGATATTAGTATGCAAACAATTCTGCTAACCCAAACATTCCGTGTTGACTGTAAAATGTATATTGCTTGGCAATGGATGCAGGAAACCAGAGAGTGCATTGTCTAGTTTACATAAGTATGTGTAGATAATAGCATGCGTGCAGGTCCTGGCATTCGATATTTATCGGATTGCAAACAGTTGCGGCAGTTGCATGTTTTGCTCTCAAAATGGGGGGAAACCTGGAATTTGGTGTTTAGTGCATCAAGCAAGAAGAGGTGTTATATGAGGATTGGGAAGGAGAAAGTCCATGCACTTCAAACAATTGTACCAGACACTGAAAGGATCTTTTCAACATCAATTTGCATTCTAAAAGAGAAACATGGAGTGGACTGCTTTCATGAAAGGCCAGGTTATGTAAAGATAGGCTTGGCAACACGTAGGTGTGCAGGTGATGTCTGATCCTTGATAATAGTGTGACTATAGGAGGACATCACGCTTCAGACATGCATGACCCTTGAGAGACCCAGAATAAGGGTATCCCCCAAGGACTGAAGACTTAGATGGGCGAGAGCCTTCGGCCTCACGAATGTGCATGGTATGCATGCATAACAAGGCAAGAATACTTTAAATAGCCCTGATGAAGGCCTTAGACCTAGTTTGGCACTCAGAGTGGGCCAAAACATGTTGCCACTTACATATTAGGGTTAATTAAACAACTCAATTCAATAGAGACTCTGAAAAAAACCCTTTTTATTTATACCCCAGGTATCCTACAAATAAAGGAGATCTTTGGGTATACCTGTTGGTATTTTTAACTTTGCATTCCCCTTCTTGATTCCTGCGTATCCAGCTAGACTTTATCTAATAACTCCCATTTCTTTGCTTGAGTCCTCCCTGGTGGTACCACCCAACCAGGGTGTGGATAAGTGCCAATGATCAAGCATGTCATGATAAAGTGAGTGAGGCGTCTACTCCAATGTCTTTTGATACCCAAGAGGTACTAGGAAATGGAGTCTTCCCAGAACAGGATCCTTATCTTTCTGTCTTCAAGATAAGCCAGTTGCTTGTGTGTGTGACTATGTGTAAGGGTAGCACCAATCATGCAGGTGGCTCAGATGGGTACTCAATTAGTTCAGGTCGCATCCACATTATTAAGCAAGGGAAGGTATTTGAAGCAAATACCGTCACTGGTGTGGAACCCAGAGAGTTCCATGAAATGGAAACTAGGCCTGGGCGGTAACTTCCGTTCCGCTTGTGGAATTTGTGGGATCTGGGTAATTTCGCGTTCTGCGGAGAATGAGGAATTGCCCAAAATTCTGGGATCCGCAGCTTCGCGGACTTTTTTGCTTGTTTGCGCTTTCAAAATGCGTGTTCGCAAAATATTTCTCCCCGAGCACGCAAACAGCGTCCGCGAACAGGAAAAAAGCATCGCGAACGGGCAGAACAAACAAATCCGCGTGTTCGCGGAACTTTTGCGTGTGCGCGGAGATTTTTTACCGTTTCGCAGAGCTTCGCGTAGCGCGACTACGCATATTCCGCCCACCCCTAAATTGGAAACCCATGAGTATACTGCTTTTAGCTATTGTTCTTACTATAAGTGGGGAAAACGGCTGAAAACATGACGACAGAAGAAAGTGTGGAGAGGTTGCATTTCTGCCACCCACCACTGCTAATGGTGATACTATATACAGAGGCTCCTGGTGTCAGGAAGGCTGAAGATGACTGGACCTGGAAAGGAAGAGCAAACCTCTACTGTTTGCCTGTGACAGTGATTTCTGGCTGCCTGGCTGACCATTAACACTTAAGGAAAAGGAGTGATTCTCAAACAGTGACTCAACTGAAAAGCAAATGGGATAGAAAACTTTGAAGTAAATTGGACAATCAAAGTATTAAATGGAAACATTTAAACAGTAAACAAGTAGGAGGTTTGAAGTTGGAATTTATCAGATGCTGCCATATTTTCCCATTTATTAATGAGTAACTTAGTGCTCACTCTCAACGCTTCTTTTCCTTGTTAGTAGAATTCTTCACCATGTAGCATCCTGCATATTATGCTTGAGTTTGACCAAAAGATGCTGAAACCACAACTTTTCTTGGTCAGGAATCATCTGATATTATCTATAGGTGGCAAGTTTTTAAAGCTTTTATTGCATTGTTTTGTCAAGCAATTCTTACTGTGTTACTGTGGCCCAATCGAGGTCCATTGCGTTGACCAATTTCAAAGACAGGCTGAATCTAATGGTGATGCAACCCAACCCACTCTTCTGCACACACAATTGCCTCTTGGCCAACCTTTATTCAATGTTATCACATGTATCTCTTTATTACCACAGTGCACAACATAAACATGGCTGCCATTCTGCTTGCCAATGGGCATGCAGGGAAAAGCCCACTATCATATCTTAGATGTTACTACAGGACTTTTTAGGTGAACCTCTATCAAACGAATTGAATTCTATAAAACGGAAACTCACTGCCATGAGTCTGATGTGAAGGCTCCACTAGGTGAAAATATTTTGAAGCTGCATTTTGATTGGTACAAAAAGTTGTATAGGTCAATGACTATTTATATTCTTTTACAAAAATCCCAATCCAAGTCCTTTGAGAAAATTATTTTCAACCTGTACCCTGCTCTCCCTCTAATGCCCCTTCTCTATTTTTAGGGTACCAAGAGGCCCCAGTAATCCGATGAAGCAGGGACATCAGAAGGATCACTCTAGTCAGAATGAGCCTTTGAGACTCCACATGAACCTCCGCTATTCTGAGCACAGGCTTGGCTGATGCTGTGATCTCAGCATGTTTTGGGCAGTTGCGGATGCTGTCGGCTGCCGCTCAGTGCCCTCATCTTTTATGTAGTGTATTACAGTTACTTCACAGAGCAAGTAATTCAAAGATAAAGACTGATAAACATACAAACACGCATGAATATGTGTGATGGGACTGCCTTTCCTAAGATATTCTCTCTCTTTCTCTCTCCCTCCCTCCCTGTATACTTACTAGTTGGCCCACTGATATACTCTAAATCATCGCCCTGATGCTTTGGGTACCAGCACTGCCGCTTTGTCAGAGTTCACAGAAAGGCTTGCTCTGGCGGTGTCATGTGGGGCTGAGTGATGCTGGTGAACATACCCTGATACAAGAGCCATTAGTCGGCTTCAGTATTCATTTTACCAGCGCTGCCCTCTATTCCATGAATTTTTATTAAAGTTGCTATTTGTCATGATAAGCAGTTCTTCCTTACTGAAAAGAGGGAAGGTGTCATCAGGAGCGACACTGACAAGCACCAGAGTTTGCTCTCTGCGTTTCAGGCTACAGAATGGTGACTAGGGCGATATATAATGGGCCTCCGGCTGTTTTTGACACTGAGGTGGCCCACACGTAGGTAGCAAGGCGAAGTTCAGCGCTGTACCCACACAGGCGCAGATCCTGTCTCTTATGGATGCAACAAAAAAGATGACCTCAAACCCACTCCTCCAGGAATTCTTCACATCGAGAGAGCTTTGAAGCCTGCGAAAGAAGGGAAGGGCTATTTTTAAGGAAAGGTATTCTAGTTCACTTCAATAATGAAATGAAAGAATATTTAGATTGTGACTGTGGTATGGTCTGCTTGGCTTAGTCTGCTAATTTCTCTTCCTATTTTACACAGACTCTAATACAGATTTCCCCTTTGCTGCTCAGTAAATTTGATCCTTGTCTGACCCAGGTCTTCATATATGTACTTAATGTCTGATCCATCAATGTGAAGAAAACATAAGTACATTGAGAAATGCACGGCAATATATCTTCTAGTTCTTCAGATGTGTTCCCTTTCTGTGCATGGATTAACTATGCATGTTGCAATGTGCACAACATTATCAGAATAGACTAATGGACTCCAAACATTTCGTTATCAAGTCCCCCTTGAGTTAAAACTTGTGGCTGTCAAACACCCCTTAAATTTTTGTGAGTGAGATTTTTATCTGTAGGCTAAGAAGGGGTACAGTGAAAGGAAACGTACTCTAGGGATTATTAAGACTGCCATTCACACGTCTTTCTCTTAAACATTTAAGGAAAATAAGACAATCCTACAGTGAGGTTTAGGGCAGATGTGGAGGTTCAAAGGCCACTCCATGATCCTCCAAACTGCTACTTCCGGAGGATGTCTAACAAGGGCCAGGGAGTCTCCTGCCATTGGTTTCGGTGGCACGGTTCTTGGGGTGTGAGCATGCTCATGAAACCTATAGCCTCTTTTATTTTAGGGTCTGGTTCTCATTTCCTCACAGTGCTTCCCCCAATGCTGTAGATGTCCTGTGTTGGAGGGAAGCTTGCACTGTTGTTGCTTATGCCTCACCTCTTGTTTCTAATCATTTCTCTGTCGGGGATAGGCTATTTGTAAGGCGACTTGGGAAGCTTGCATTCCTGTTGACCCATGCTATGTCTTTTTTTCTGCCAGTGAAAGGAGATTGTGGAGATGCTGGCTGCCACTGATCTACCAGATTTTTTTGTCTGTGTGTGTGTGTGAGAATTCCGCAGTAGTGTCATTGCTCTGCCTATTCTGTGTGTGAAGTGTTTTCACGCTGATGCTTCTTGTACTATAGTTGTGTTGTGTTTGAGGGAAGCTTTGCTCTGTTGCCTGTTCTCCTTATGCAAGAAGCTTATCTGCTGTCGCTGCTGTACATGTTCTATTTGAATGAAGTTTGTTCAGTTGCTGCCGCTGCAGTACTTGTTCTGTGTTTGAGTGACTGAATCGCACCCTGATGCTATCTGAGTGCCTGTATGAGGCCTGCACAGCTGCTGTGTGGGAGTTTAGCTTACTGTGCTGCTGCCAACGTTTTGCCTGATGGATGAGTGCATATATTTCCTATCTCTTTTGCATTTCCTGTCACCTCTTCCTCCCCATTTCTGCCCCTCATGCGGTTACTTCCCCTGTCCCTATCTCTGGCTGCCCTTTTCTCCTACTGCCATCACTCCATTCTGTTACTCTGCCCGCCTCCAGCCACAGGCAGGGTCACACTGCTCTCCAGATGATGCGACTGAGAGACTAGGATTGCTTAGAAAGAGACAGACATTCAGGGGCCCGGAGAGAGACAAAACCTTCTGTAGTGCCCTCTTGATCTGTGGCTGTCTTTATCTTACGGAGCAGAAACACTGAATATTTGATACTGTTATCACAACTCAGACCATGCACCTCGTTTCAAATTCCACCATGGCAATCTGCTCTAAGAGCAAGGGATCTAACTCTTAAAACAAGCCCAACTGCTAGATGAAAGAAAACCAAAACAAGGTCATCCCATAAAATAATGGCTAAGGCGGAGGAGCGTCGCCCCACTGGTCAAAAGTAAAAATAAAAAGATAATAACATATTGTAGTTATAATTTTATTTTCATTATTGCAGTTTGTGGTGGGGCGGGGCAAGGCTGGCCAGAGCAGGGGAGGAGAGGTGTGTATGCTCTAAGTGTGCATGAACTGTGTGGACGGCCCTTTTGGGCTGACCAGACAGTTCATGCGCACTTTGCATGTTCCTACCAGTCTGCATTAGACAGCCTGGTCAGGAACATGCACAGGCTCCCTGTTCTAGTCTGAGCGCCAAACCACGGCACTCAGACCAATCACAACGTTGCATTGCAGCATTGTGATTGGCT